>NW_026606808.1:1082500-2282500 GCF_029890125.1 Rhinichthys klamathensis goyatoka
ATAATAGTGGGTTTATGATAACTGACTTTTTATTTATTTTTATATTCCTTTAAGCCTGCAGATCATCAGATGTATGGTGACCACAAGTCTGTTCTCAAGGCTGGACAAAGGGATCGAGCTGTATGTCTGTATTGCTCTATCCCAGGTCTCTGTCTCGGCAGGGGGTTCATAGTGAATACACCCAGCCTGGCTCAGATTGTTCTGTACATGTATGCACACACACACACACACACACACACACACACACACACACACACACACACACACACACACACACACACACACACACACACACACACACACACACACATATGACAATCCCTCTCTTCCAATTTACATGGTTCCTGTTACCCCTTTCCCTGACTCCCTCAATCTGTTTCTCAAAGTCTGTAATCTGAAGTGAACATGCTTTATGGCTGATAAGTTGATTTGTTGTGTTATGTTTGGCGGCTGATTTCAGATAGCGGGTCTCTGGGAGTAGGTGATCCGGGTTCCCTACGCAGAAACGGCCCACAGAGGGCCAGTTATAGACCATTACAAGAACTGTATGGGACTGAGGACAAAGCCTTGGGGGATTCCTGCTACACATACCGATAGTACAATATACAGCCGTGGAAACAATTGTTTATTCATAGATGGTCTGACTGCAGACTCAAACATAAATTATGACACAGATCCATTGTGTGGTCCGCTGATTGTGTTGCCAGTAATGCACAACTGCTGCTAAATACGGTTCTCAAAAGAGCAGTGAATGTGTGTTCAGGTTTGAATGCACATATTTGTGTGCTGACTGATATTTCTGCATATTTCGCCGTCATGTGTGAGGGTGTGTGCTGCTACGTGTTTTGGCATTTGTGTACGTACCGGTATTTGTTGGTGTGTACTTATGCATCTGTGGGGTATTTGTGTATTATTTATATAACTATAATAATTTGTATTAATATTTTGAATTAGCTTTTAATTTTATTTTTCAGTATTCATTTCAATTAAGCCTACCACCTGCACTCTAGATGCTGTTCCTGCTAAGATTTTGAAGGAGGCTAGTGACATCATTGTCCCCTTCATAAACACCTGTCTAAGTTCGGGTACTGTGCCCGATGCTCTCAAACACGCCATTGTTAGACCGCTGCTCAAGAAACCCAACCTTGATCCTACTGTGCTATCCAACTTTCGCCCAATATCTCACCTGTCATTTCTGTCCAAGTTAATGGAGAAGCTGGTTTTCTCCCAGCTTCAGTCTCATCTCCAACGGCACGACATTGGTGACAAATTTCAGTCCGGTTTCAGATCTAGACATAGCACCGAATCGGCACTGCTGAGGGTCAATAATGACATTCTTGGGGCCCTGGACTGTAAAACCTCTGTGGTTTTGGTGTTACTGGACCTGACCGCTGCATTTGACACCGTGGATTATGCCATTCTTATCTCCCGTCTTCAACATGTTGTCGGTCTGCAGGGCGCAGTGCTTAATTGGTTCACTTCATATCTCACCAACAGAACTTTTTCAGTAATGCTAAATGACTTTTCCTCCTCACCTGCTCCTCTGTCCTCCGGTGTGCCTCAAGGATCCATTCTCGGTCCGATTCCGTTTTCTTTGTACATGTTGCCACTTGGTCAACTCATCTCCAATCACAACGTTAATTTCCATTTCTATGCTGACGACCTCCAGATTTACCTTCCTGTGATTTTGAGTAATCGTTCTGCGCTGGATCCTCTCCATAACTGTCTTCAGGACATCAAACAATGGCTTTCCCAGAATTTCGTTCATTTGAATGAAGGAAAGACTGAGTACATCCTGTTCAACCCTGACTCACCCAATGGGTCTCCCAGTTTCGATCCTCTAACACCTCAGTTTGCTCCCATTGGCCCTCATTTATCAAAAGTGCATACACCAAATTTCCAGCGTACACCTGGCGTACACCCAAAACCACGGTGACTTTGAGATTTATCAATATGGACGTTGACGTACGGCACGCTCAAATCCTACGCCAGCTCAGGAGGTGGTGTACGCACGTTTTGAGTTAGTGCGGAAATGCGCAGAAAAACAATTCCTAACACCATAAAATGCACTGACAAACTAAAAGATATTATATATTATGACCCACCGTAAAACAAAAAAACAACAACATAGTAATTATAAACTTCAGTGTTTATTTTTGTGCAACATGGACTTCAATGTTTAATTTGTGTGACTTTACCAAAGCATTTGATTTGTAAGCATATGTATTCCTTCAGTTGCGAGCCTGTGCGCTTTACCCTGACGTTTCAGGGTTAGGCCCGGCAGGTGCGCACGGACTGGGTTCGATAACGAAAGGCTTTCATGACCAAAAAATAATTCAGACTGACAAAATAATAAAAAATACATTCTTCTTCTTTTAAATAATAATAATAATACAAATAATAATAATGACATTCTTCTTCTAAATAACAATAAGCGTCATTAATAATACAAATCATACTAATAATAATAAGAATATTACAAATTGTCATGCAATTATTAATGTGAATGAATGGTACTCCACATCACATCATCCTCATCACTATTGTACACCCCAATACATGTAACGTGATTCGAAATTGAATGCTAATTCAAAAGACGTGCGTAAAATATTGCATTGTGATAGGTCATTTCGGCTCCACGTCGGAGAAGTTTCTCTTCTTTGCCGTCTTCCGTGTGTCCATGGCGTAAAATGAGGGCGTGTGGGAAGCGGAGACTTGAATATATAGGGGCGTGTTATTCTAATGACGATCGTTTTTAGCCGCGGGATTTATCAAGGGCAGGTATTGCGTACACCTGGATTTCAAAGGTACGCACAGCTTCATAAATCAGGCGGTGAGAGGAGTGTAAGCATAATCTTACGCCAACATATACGCCCGTTTCTACGCAAGAATGATAAATGAGGGCCATTGTGCGTAACTTGGGTGTTATTTTAGACAAGAGTATGCAGTACGATGTACAGATCAGTGCGGTCGTGAAGGCAAGCTTTTACCAGTTGAGGCTCTTGAGTAAGGTCAAACCATTTCTGTCAAGAGCTGACCTTGAAAAGGCCATTCATGCCTTCATCAGCTCGAGGATAGACTATTGCAATGCCCTTTACATTGGACTTAATCAATCACTCCTCAATAGGCTTCAACTGGTACAAAATTCAGCAGCACGTCTCCTTTGTAATGCCTCCAAACGCTCTCATATCACCCCAGTCCTCCGTTCACTCCACTGGCTTCCGGTGCGGTTCAGGGTAGAGTATAAGGTTCTGCTGTTCGTGTTCAAGGCCATCAATGGTATGGCCCCAGCCTACCTAGCAGAACTATTAACGGTCTATCAACCTGTCAGAACCCTGCGCTCCTCTGAACACGCCTCTTTGGTGACTCCCAAGTTTAAATATAAGAAGTTTGGAGGACGGTCTTTTGCCGTCCAAGGCCCAAGGCTGTGGAACGCACTTCAACCTCAACTACGAAGTATTACTTCGCTGAGTACTTTTAAAACGCAGTTGAAAACACACTTATTTAGACAAGCTTGTAACATGTAGTTTCCGTCCCGATTCAATTGCTTATTATGTACACTTATGTTTTTATTTATTGTTGTCCATTGATGTTTTTACTGGAAAGCGCCTTGTGCACCTTTTGGCTGTTGTAAGGCGCTCTACAAATAAAATTTGATTGATTGATTGATTGAAGATACATTTTTTGTCAGTTTGATATGTGCTTTTGTCATTTGTATTATTTTCTTTTAAATATTACTATTTAGATCATGGAATTTATTTGTATTTCCGTTTTAGTTTTTACTTAACTTACTATGGCAAATTTCAGTTTAGTTTAGTTAATTTTTTTCATATTTCAGCTTTATTTAAATGAATACAAATGTTTTTAATAGTTTTAGTTAATGATAATGAGGGTCACCCTGGTGAGTAGAGCCACAGCTTTTATTCTAATTCTTAATTATTTAAATTATAATTGATTATTTATAATGTTATATTATTTGTATATTATTCAATAATTATTTTTTAATAATAATATATGAATTCAGGAAATAAAAACTATATTTTGTACATATAGTTACATAGTTTTTACATTTTCTTTAAAAAAATAAATGAAGTGTATACTGCTTTCCATGTTGTTAGGTTAATGTTTTCAAGGGGTGAATTCAAGGGGGTTTTGGTTACTGGTGTTTGCTTAATGCCATTATGATATTCTAGTTAGATACAACTCAGATACCTCCTCAAATATAAATCCATGGGACTTTTTCACCAATTATCCAAAGAAGGGGATTGTGGGAGAGAGGATTGGGTTATGTGATGTAGGCCAAATGGAAACTGTCTTGAAAGCACTACCACTATACCGTGACTCTATACTGTTCCTACCAGAAATCTTTTTACAGCATCCCTCCCTCCGTCCCCCATCCCCTCTCTCTCTCTCTCTCTCTCTCTCTCTCCCTCCCTCGCTCTCTTATTAGTGGACGTGTGATTCTCCTCTCATTACTCCCTGTGTCTGCTCTCTGTCTCTGGTACACTGTGTTCCTGTATTTGTGGCTCTTCCTGTCTCCTGCTGTCACTGCTCTGCAGTCGCCAATGCTTCCTTAGAGGGCGGCATTGGCCTCGTTAGGGGGTACACACACAAACTACTAGCACACCACACACCCTACCTCATTGTGCTCAAAACCCATGTGAATACCTCTTTCCCAGTCTCACTGATCAGTGTGTCTCTGGGGAGAGAGAGGACTTTCCCTGGTAAACACTGATGCAGGTAAACATCTCTTGATTCTTTTAGTCATAGCCATCAAATACAGGCCTGCATGAGTCACTTTTAAAGGCCTGGTAAACATGCCTTCAAGACAGTGAAGACTGATCTTCGCTGAACCTATACCGTAGAAACACTTTGCTGCTCAGAGGTTGCATTTTCCAATATATGGACGTCACGGTTCGGTGCATACAGTCAGACGACGAATACAAGCCACGTTTCCATTCCCCTTCAAATTGCGCAAATTGAAATTGCCAATTGAAAATATGCCCAATGGAAACGCGTAAAATTTCACAAAAACTCCCATATATCGCAAAAAAAAACGTTTTTAAGCTCGCATGAGGTGTTTTTTTTTAGGCAACTCTGAAAAGGAATATTTCGCAAAACTGCTATGGAATTTTTTTTTGTTGCATTTACAGGTCACCTGGCGTATGTAAATGTCGATCATTCTTTAAAGATGACTGATCATTAAAGATCATTCTTTTAAGTATGTTTGGACAGAAGACGAGTTCTTCATTAAACTCAAATACTGGATTCTAAACAACAAAGAAATGCCAATTTATCAAGACCTTGAAGCAGATATGAGGGAGAAACACCCAGAAACACCTCATACGTGGTCGCTCCCATGTATAAGGGGCTTTCCTTGCCATTAATGCTTGGATAACAGGCCTACGTCTCTGTCGATTAAAAATAATGGCTAGTGCGGTGGCTGCGATACAGTACGTAAACCTACCAACATCCGTTGCCATGATTTCTGGAATGACTAATCGCGAGAGGACAAAATGGCGTTTTAGGCGCATAACATCGGTTAATGGAAACACCGTCCTTTCTCAATAGTTTTTTATCGACATTTAGAAAATAGCGCAAAAGTTTTGCGCAACTCTGTAATGGAAACGCTGCTACAGTCAGTCACAGGGGATCCACACTGCGATCCAGGTGGGGGTGCGTGCGGTAATGCAAGGCTTTGTAATCATGTTGGTTTTCTTTATTGTACAAAATCACAATGTTATAATTTGGCCAAGATTTGTGAGTGAGGTTTTATTAATCAGGCTGCAGCAAGATTGCACTTCAGTTATTTTCCCATTTGTGTAAAATCAAATAGCCCAGAACTACATGTAATTTAGCTTGGATCCTTTACATCATGAGATGCACTGCCCAGATTATCTGCTGTGGGGTCTCTCTGCAGAGGGTTTGTTTGATTTAGACCCCAGGGCGTCCTTTTATGTTGGATTTGGCGAATTAGCGCAACATTTACATCATTGACAGCGTTGACAGTTAGTGACTAGTGAAGCATAGTAAAACTGCAAAGTATTTGTTCTGGATCTTGTTCTGGCTCACTCAAGCAGTGCTAAAAAGACAAAATGGAGTTTCTCACTGAAATACAGATGTTCTTGAAGGAATGTGATGGGTCATATGTAGAAATATTATTTCAGTAATCATCTCTGTTTTAACTGCTGATTGTGTTTTAAGGGCCACGGCTGGTTCTTGTCTCGCATGGCACTTAAACCTATCATGATCCAAATATCGACGTGCTTCATATCTGGATATTTTCACCTTCTGATCTAGCAAGAGCACTAACTTGGTGTCCTTTTACCTGCAGTTACGATAAATTATGCTTTCAGACTCTTTTGATCTCACTAAACGCTTTTATTCCCAGTAATTCATATAGATAACTTCAAATTTGCATTTACCATCTTTCTCATCATGCCTTCATCATGTTCCCCCCTTTTTTGACCCCTGGTTTCCTACGTTATATTTACTCAGCTGCCGTGTGGAGACTTTGAAGCCCACAGGCCTTCAGCAAGTCTGTTAAACAACATCACTATCCATTCATTCTCAGAATAAGTCCCGGTTTATTATGTTAACACCTACAAAGTGTTTTTAACCAACCCTCTCACTCACCTACAGCTGGATCTGTTCTACGCACATGTGCGGATGATGTTCGGCTCGGGCGCTCTAGGGCGTCTTTACCAGCTCTTCTGGGAGACCGTTGAGGATCTTGGGTCGCTCTCTTCAGTTTGCATAATGGCTGCCCCAGGGGCGTCTCTGATTTGGGGTAGTGGAAAGGACTATAGACTCCTGAAAATAAACTTCAGGAAAGCCTGGATTATTTTAAAGAGGTTTTCTACATCCCTAAGACCTGCTTTACATGCACATACTAGAATTATTTCGTTTAAAATATCTTTTATACTGTGAAAAATACTGCAAATAATATAAAATTCAATTCAATTTTAAAATGATTAAATGTTTTTTTTTACAGTAAGATAATCTTGATTTACACGACAACAGCGTTTTGGGGACCTGAAAACGCAAACTTTCGAAAATAGGTTTCAAAGTACAAGTTTATGAAAATGATACCGTTATCATCTCTGTGTAAACTAAAACTTGAATTTGTGAGAATGGTGTCGTCATGCGCACGTGTATAGAGCCTAAGTCCCTCCCCTCTGCTTCCGGCTCATGGGACCTTGTTTCGGAAAAAATATGTATGCTAGTCAATGGCGAGAGACAACTTATCTTTTTATTCCGTCTGAACTGTGCCCTGAATTACACATATGATGTTTGTCAATTTAAAAGATAATTATGAAAGTCAAGAAAGTCGCAGTTTGTCATAAAACAGAAGAGTGACATTTAGTTTTATGTGAAAATCGCTCAATGAACTACATCTCCCGGGAAGCGAAACAACGAGCGAGATCCGTTGCTCGTGTGTGTGCAGTCTTGTACAAAACACACAGGCATGACGACGTAACGTTACGATTTTAACGTAAGAGTATAGAAAAAATGGCAGACGTTAGCTTCAGTAAAGTTAGCTTCATTCATTGAGAGAAAATGTGCGCCTTTTGGGGTTTGTAGTCTTTGTAATTACGTATTTTCAAAGTCTTATACCTCAACAGTGTTATATCAAACTGAGACTTTCTTGACTTTAAAATGTATCTTTTAAATTGACAAACATCATATGTGTAATTCAGGGCACAATTCAAACGAGATCAAAATATTTGTTGTCTCTCGCCATTGACTACCATACAATATTTTTCCGAAATAAGGTCCCATGGTGGTCGACCGGAAGGGGAGGGACTTAGGCTCTCTATTACGTGTTCAGTCTACAGGTGTGTAGTGTTTCTATGCAAAGGGACATCGCCATCTACTGGCCTGGCCTGAATAATACAGTGTTTTTAATTGTTTTCGTGGATCCAGATGATCCAGAATCGTTACGTGCAAAAAGAAAAAACGTTTCTGTTTTAAGTACATTGTTTTCATGTAAGCATACCCTAAGAATGATGGTGGCAAGTTTTGTGCAGTGCTCACTTTTTTTGCTACCATTGTGCTGGTGGCAATGAATATGTGTCAAAATTTATATAAAACTGTATTGAACAAGTGCGCCCCACCCTGAGAGACTGACTTCCAACTGTTACACTAATAAACATTTTGCCTGGCCTTCGACAAGTCAAACAGGAATCAGAACCTCCCTTTTCACCCACAACACGAATGCAAGCAAAACAATCCTCCCAATAATTCTGCACACTGTCCTAATGTACTCCACTATAGCCGGTTCATTTTAAGGACAAATTTATAAACCTGGAGTAGCATTGCTTTTCTTCTGTGTAATATACACCATCAATAATGTTTACGCAAACCTTTATCCTGAATATGATTTTGGATTTTCATTCAATAGAGCTCGATAGATAAAGGGTGCTTTGTTAGGCCACTGTTGTGGTAGTGGGCTGAACGGTTTTTATATAAAACACATGGAGCTGTAATGAAATTCAAGTACATCTCTTCACGGTGTCAGTTTTAAATCCCAGCGGCCTGAAGATTTGCATGTAACAATCTTTGGTGTGTAACATTATTTCAAAACGAATCAGCCGGATGCCACAGTCCTGTTTTTGAGTCGGCACTGATGGGCTCTGTTACAAAACTTAGTTTGCTGCCTACACATGCAGCACCTTCTGAGACAACATGGGAAATAAGTGACTGATTAGCAGTGCTCTATTAGGAATTTAGGAAGCAAAACTATATGAAGTGCGCAAAACTCAAAACAGTCGGTTCAGGAAGTAAAACTTGAGGAAATTGATTTTTAACAATAACTTATAAACCTTTAAAGTCAGCCCTACTGTGCGCTACTAAGTTGTTATTTTTTGTATTTGCTTCTGTTGAAGCCGTCTGTCCTCATTAGTTCAACTTAGTTTTAAAATAGTTTAACAGTGGAATTTGTGGTGGAAAACTACGTTACCCATGATGCTGTACAGAAATTCCACTGCAGTCAGAGAGTCGCAAATGTGCCAAGAGTTCTTTAGCTCCGCCCACTCCCATGAATCACTACAGTGACATAATCAAGTCGGTCTCCCAACGCTCTCAAAATACTCAAATCTTTGAATATATATATATGCATTTTTTTATGTTATATTTTGGGTTGTAGTTCTTTTCCTCAGCCGTTAAGTACACAGTCTTGTACCATTGTAATTTTGTCCGATCTTCATTTTTACTTGATTGCTAAATTGTTTAATTAAGGCTTTTGCATATTTTCCATGACAGACTACAAGATAACTCTTTTCATTACTACTGGAGCTGCCAGTTTGCTAAGTTTCACATGATTATTATACAGCAAGCTCAAACTATGCAAAAGCAGCAGCCGTTCTTGCACATTCAGTGTCCGAATTCACTCACTCGTTTTCATTCACTCCTTCAAGTGGACTATGTTAATGGAGTAATGTAGGGAATAGTGAATGAGGGTATAGGGGGCGATTGCGAACACAGCCAAAGACTTTTTTGAAATCCTTATGGGAGAAATGAATGGAAAAAATACTTCCGGAACCAACACCGCTGAAAAAGTGGATGGGAACTATTGCACTCTATTGATTCCAACAGAGTTTGATGTTAGCATGTTGCTAAGCTAACAATACGCATGCATAAAATATACATAAACACAAATATTAAGAATTGGAAAAAAGTAATTTGTACTTTTTTTTTATTAAGACTTCAGTATTGAATGGAATACAAGTATTTGTAGTAAACAGCTCGTCTGCCATTTTGGATGATTTTTCTCCCCTAAGCTTGTCGCAATTTTGGGATTGAAAATCACTAAAAATGACTGATGCTCACATTTGAGCACTGAATTGTTTTTGGCATATCTGCATAACTTATTTTTCACATCATGTCATCACTAGTTTCTTTGCACTACTGAGAACTGAAGCTTGTTTTGGCGATTGTTCTGGCGAAATATGTGACAGGTGAACCTTAACACATCTGTTTTATTGCTGTTCTATTGTTTAATGTAAGCCATGCAATATATCCTGCTGAAAACACAATTTTATATACATATTCATTTTATTTTGAGTGTAAATACCCTGTTTGATTTCTTTCATTTCCTATGAACTTGCACGCACCCCTGTTAAATTTATTCAGCTGAAACAGGCTTTTCAATACTGCCTCGCCTCTAAAATAAACAAGTCTTTCTGTTCATAATAAAAGGACATTTCATCTCAATTAAAATAAGCCCCTGGACTTACCACCAGCAGTTAATTTAATGTGACACGTCCTTTGTGAATACTTAAAACGCGGCTCACATCTGGAATACTCATAACTGCTCTAGGAAGACTCACATTTACGCTATTGAACAGATGATTTAAACACATTTCTACTTTTTAGAGTGGTGCGAACAATCCTGCAGTCATAAACGGATGGCTTTATTCTATGTTAAAGGTTAAACGCCTGTTGAGAGATAATTTAAGTCAATGCAAATTGTGTAAACTTTAGAGAACTTTTAGAGTACTTCTTTTGGCAGAACATGACAGGATGTACTAATAAACAAAAAGCATTCCAAGCGACCAAAATTAATCCCACAGAGCATCATTAAAAAGAAAAATTGAGCTCCAAAAAGCGTCTCTTGAATTTGCAGATCAAGCCAACGAAATTAGGGGTGAAATTGAGACATTCTTGATGAGATGCCATTTAGAAACAGCTGAATAATTCTCTCATTTTTTTCAGTTAACCCATGTTGTCTTTTTGAACACAATAAATACGACTTTCATCAACATTCACGCCATTTGCCAAAGCATAGATCTGATATGGTCAAAACTCCTGCATCCCACCCTGGTGAAAAATGTGTAAATTTGCACGTAATTTTGTAAATTTGTAGTAAAGCATAACTTTAAGTGTATTTAGTGTATACCTTTGTGCTAAATTGGAACAACTTTTGAGTATTTGCCTGTAGGGACTAATTACATGCTTGATTAGTGATATTAAAGTGTATTTTATTTGTGTTACAAGTACATTACAAATTCATTACGAGTGTCTTCGAAACATACAAGCAATATACCATAAGTGTATATTTGAGTAAAATGTATGCTCAGTAATACCTTTGGCTTATTCCAAACAAATTCCAAACTTTGTCTTCAATGACAAATACATATTAATAAACAAATAATACTTAGCTATACTTTGTACAAAATACTATTGTATACTATAATGTATTTTGAAAGCATACTTTCAATGCATTGTTACAATGACTATTTCCAGCACACAGTTAAAATATACCTAATGTATATTTTTTACAAAGTGCAAATACATACACTTTTACAAAAATAAACAGAATTTTCACTTCAAGTATGTTTTTCTAAAATACACTCAAAAAAATGATATGTTGGCTTTAATTAATTTTATTTCGTCAACAGGTTCCACATAACTAGGTTATGTTAAACAAACATAATTTGTTATGTAACTTCAACATAATTTGTTCATGTAACTTCAACATCATGGAATTAAGTCATTTTAAGCAACCCTATTGAAGTAGTCTCAAAGTGATTTTTTAAATGCTTCCTGACATGATTCGGGTATTTTTTATATTCATTCATTCATTCATTAATATTTCATTTATTTTAGTAACACATAATTAAATTGTTAGACTATAGCTAGCTGTTTGCTAGCAGTAGCACATATTAGCATCTTAAATGCTAAGATTAACATGCTCAGTCAATCAAACAGTTGCAATAATTAAATCAGTCCACAGCCAAACAAAATGCTCCACTCTTCTCCACAATGGTAACCCACTGTAATTTAAATGGTGCTAATAATTCAAATGTAATTGAACATTAAACACAATTACACACTATCAAGTCTTCCCCTTTTGTCATTTTTAAAAAAAAAAACATAAAATAACACTTAATTTTATCATTTATTCTCTCTTAATTCAACCATATGCAAAGCATGCTGGGCACTAACAAGCACCGCCCAGTTTTAGTTAATGCAACACAAATCAATCATGTAATCCAACACAAGTGGATTAAGTAAACTTAAATGTTACATATATTTAAGCAGATTGAACACAATCAAATTAAGTTCGGGCAAAATGGCAGTTGGCTCGCACTATACTGCCACCATCTGGATGTAAGAATTTTTCACTTAACATAAATGGTTTGTGTTTAGGCAACGCATTAGGATTTTGTACTGTTAAGTTGAGACATAATTACGTGGACCTTACTAGAAAAAAACATTTCAAGTCAAAAAACACAATTATTATAAGTAAACTAAATATAAATATATTATGTAAAGTGCACAACCTTCCTAGTTCATTTTTTTGAGTGTATATACTATTATTTGAAAGTGTGTTAAAAATTGTATTGTGAAAATTGGTAAAAGCATGATGCTAATATTTTAATACATTTAAAAAGATAGTAAAAATGTTTTGTTAGTATGCAATATTGGAAAAGGAAAACATTTCAAATACAATACTTTTTTCACTAGGGCACTGTATTTGCAGCTCAATGTCCCGCTCCTCTCACTCCCATTGGGTCGTCTGTGGTCTGACTGATGGGGGGCCAAAGAAGGGTTTCTAGAAGAGAAAGTGTGTTTTTCTCATGTTTACAGCTATTTGATGTCCCCTAGCAAGAATCTCAGGTCTCAAGCTAATATTCACTGGCGTTCGTCTCTCTAGAGTCCAAAGTCAGTTGACCTCTCTACTGTAGACCGACCCTGGGCAATTTTGACATACTTCGATACATGACATCCAAAATTCCCATAACAACTGTGAGAACCACTTCCGAAATTTGATATGCATTAAAGAAAAAATGAATGAATCACAGTTGACCTATATTCTTTAAAAAAAATGTCATTGTGTAGTTTTGATTATGATTAGAAGAGCAATGGTAGACCATCAATCTGCATTTATTTGAAGAAATAAAATGTTGTTGCTGTTTTCATTAACTTTCTCTGCTTTTTCTTCTTTGCTGATGTAACCATAGAAGGGGGAATATAATATTAACCATACTGTATTAGCCAAGTGATCCAATTATACTGTAGATTAAACAAAGTCCTATCCTACATTACTTCCATCTAATAATTCATTTTCCTTTACAAGTACAGTGTTTGTGTTGTTTAGCTTCACTAGCTTTGTGATGTCTTAGCAATTAGCTAACAGAAGTTTTCAGTCGTATCATATCATACTATAGACTACATTTACAGGTTTGATAACACCTTATATAGAATAATTTCTTCATTTCTTTCTGTGTAATTGCCACCAAGTATTTTTTATTATAGTGGTGATTAAGATGTCATTGTCATCTTAGCTAATACTATAATTATGGCAAAAACACAAGCTAGCTATAGCCTAAAAAAGTATGATGGCTATCAAACCGCTGATCATGTTCTGGCATTAACATCTCATATTTAACTGAAGTCTTGTGAGTTTTCCAAGCAATCTTGTCGTCTACTTAATTCATCAACATAATTTAACGTAGCTCGATATGACTGTGTATGGTCATAGGGAGGTTTCTTTCTTTGTCATGCGAGTGCCAAGGGTGCCCGGTGGGTCGTTGACTCTGATGTGACTGGTCAAAGTTGAGGATAAATGGCCAGAGGTCAGACCTCTCTGTCTCAACCTTCTGTTTATGGTCCCAGGATGGTGATGAAACTGTGCCAAGCGGTTCTGCGAACATGGAGACCAAACAGTCACATAGCATCACTCCCACAGAACCCACTGGCATTAGCCATATTTTTTTGTACACCGCTTTTACCCCGCTGAAACAAAATCCTGCCAAAGATGATAGCTGTGTTTTGGAACATGGCAGCTGGTTACCAACTGGCCTGGCCAGCGTTTCCCAAAAGCTTTGTAAGACCATAGAATCATTGCCACCAACAATCAATATGATAAACTTAGCTCACACTGCTTGTGAGAAACAGCTCTGGTCATTAGCTCATTAGCTAGTCCAAGACGGTCATCAACTCTGTAGCTAGTCCAAGATAGGTCATTTCCTAGTCCAATATATTCATCATTTCATTAGGCAGTTCAAGCTGGTCTATACACTCTTAATAACGATGGGTTGTTTTAACCCAAATTTGGGTCAAATATGGACGAACCCAAATGTTGGGTTAAAATGTAATTTAAAATTTTAACCCAACTTCAACTTTCACTTTCAACTGTCATTTTTTAATTACATTTTTAACCCATCATTTGGGTTTGTCCATATTTGACCCAAATTTGGGTTGAAACAACCCAGCATTTTTTAGAGTGTAGGTCATTTGTTAGTCCAATCTGGTCATTAGCTCATTAGCTAGTCCAAGACGGTCATCAACTCTTTAGCTAGTCCAAGGTGGTCTATAGGTCATTTGCTAGTCCAATATATTCATCATCTCATTAGGCAGTTCAAGCTGGTCTATAGGTCATTTGTTAGTCCAATCTGGTCATTAGTTTATTAGCTAGTTCAAGTTGGTAATCTTATTTGTTAGTCCAAGATGGCCATTAGCTCACTAGGCGGTTCAATGTGGTCTATAGGTCATTTGCTAGTCCAAGATAATAGGTGTGTTGGACATCGGCTGCGGCTGGATGAAACCAATCGGCGAGAGTTGCAGGCGGGGAGGAGCTGAAAACGGAGACCTGAAGTCGGACACTTTCTGCTTCCCATTGAAGTTTTTTTTAATCCGTTTTATTTTGATAAACATGACACAATATAACATCGCGACTACATGAGAAGAGTTTTTACTGTTATAAAAAACAGATTTGAGAGTATTAGTGGAACTGAAGGTGTGAGAATAAACACGAAACACACGTGATCGCTGTCATGCGGTGAAGCGGGCCTATCGTGGAACAGCTGTGTCGTCATCACAACTCGAGAAGCTGCGCTGGCTGAGTCCTCCGGCTGCTCTCGACTCGATCTCGCCATACGTCAGTCACGTGGCGTTCGCGCTGTCTCAAGTCGGACACAATTTCTAACCGGCATGCACTGCTTCGAGTCAGCCAACGATCGGTCTGCGCAGCGCTGGATGAAGTCGAACAATCCTGTTCATTAGCTAGTTCAAGCTGGTCTATAGGTCAATTGCTAGTCCAAAATGGTCTTTATCTCATCAGCTAGTTCAAGCTGGTCTGTAGTTCAATTGCTAGTCTAAATTGGTCTAGGTCAATTGCTAGTCCAAGATGTTCAAGTTGGTCTATGGGTCATTAGCTAATCCAAGCTGGTCTATGGCTTATTGCTAGTTCAAGCTAGTCATTAATTTGTTTCAATTAACTAGTACAGTATTACCCAACCCTCACCAACAGTGCACATTTTGGATGTCTTCCTTTTCTTACCTTTCTATTTCTGGTCTTGGAGTCTCTAATAATGAGCTGATGAATTTAATCAGGTTTGTTTGATTTAAGAAGAGTTCGGAAATGTGTAGTGTTGCTGCGGATTCAGGAACAGGATTGGGAAACACTGAGCCAGTAGTTAGTTTGAGCTTGTAGAACATCTTTGAGAACATGGTGGCTAATAACAAGTAAAGTGCTACAGAAATGAGTTGTAAAATATGGAAACAAATGAGGATTTATGCTCTTCTCTTCCATTGTCCAGAAGACAATGGATTTGTGAATGGGTTTTTGGCGATTGTATTTAGGCTTTAAAATTCATAAAAGTTGTGTTCATTTGTAAAGATTATCTTGATGAACAAAACATGTAAGAACCATAAACTTTTGTCGGTCACGGAGCCTATTATCTGCAATAATCCAAAAGCCAAATGAATCGAGGGAACCAGAGTTGATGCTAACTTCCAGGTTTACGCATAAATGATTTTACGCTACCCAAAATGATCCGTGAAACTGTTCCCACTGCTGCATCATGATGTCCTCGTGGTACCCCAGGGGCGCTATTTGGAGAGCATTCCATCATGCCACCCAGACCGGGGTCCCATGACCTTTCACCTGTGTGGTCCTTCTGAAGGTCAGACCGGTCTTCATTGAATCTTCTCTCATGGCTTAAAAAGGTGTCTGTTTATAATAGACTGATGTGCTCCCAAGACAGCACTAGAGGAACCTGGATCGGTTCATTTGCTACTGTGGTTATTGCTCCTGTAGGACCAAAAGAGGCTCCTCATGTCTCTGACGCGACCCAGTCGGCCATATATCTCATCTGCTCTCAATGAAAGCTTTGCTTATTCCGCCTCCAAAAATAACTTCCTTTAATTGCAGATAGGAAGCCATATCGCAGAGCAGGTTGTTCCTATTTGCAGGGAGCAACAGGGCCACGTCATTAAATCAGGTCTAGAACTGAGAATACTTAATATTCACTGAAGAATGTGCAAAAAATCATTTATTGTGTTATTTAACATGGTTTTATTGCTCTTCCATGTGCTGTTAACCCTTGGATATCTGGCAAGCAGAAATGTGTGTAAATATGATATTGGGTGCTTTTAAAGGTTAGGTCGATGTGTGAAACCATTTATGACCATCTTTGTGTTGCTGACCTTGTGAAAATATACACTTTCATTTTTGAATAAATGGTTTTCTGGGAACTCTGGACTTTTGGCTGACTTCAGTGTGATTTGACAACCACTTCATTCACGTTGATGTGAAATTTGGTCCTTCGTGTTTGTACCTTAATTCTTGCCAGACTTATAGACAAACTATGTATTTTTCACTGAACTTATACATTTATGTTTTGAAAGACTTATTAATATTTCATCTCTTGTACAAATTTTAACTCTGACCAGAGTATAGGTTTTGCATTTTTGTTTCAAGATCCAAATTGTCCTGCCAAGAAACTGGTTTCATTCTGAACTATTTTCACCCATGCAACGGTCAGCCAGCAAAAGAGACATAGATATGAACCCATTGCTTTGACAAATCACAGCTTATAATATATCAGAAACCTGTTGTTCTCGAGAAAGTTGCGAATGTCAGAAAAAGGTTTCTCACGGCCTAGATTAACAAACATTATGGTTGTGTAATTTAGATTAAACGATTTCAACACCAGACAGTTTAAGTCAACAACATTCTGCAGTTTAGTTTCAGCCCTCGAATTTGATTGGCCAAGCAAGCCGCACTTGGCAACAGCAACAGTTTGTATCACTCCGCTTAGTTCAGTCAGGCTGTAAATGGTGATGATTTCTAGTGGGCTTTCTCCAGGTTACATTATTTCTCCAGTAGGCGGCGACAAGTGCAACATTAAGAGAGTTTTTGAATGATTCACTGAATTGATTTGTTCAAAAAAATTTGATTCACTCATAAACGAATCACCACTGCTGAATGTTGATCGGAAACGGGACTGTTTCGTTTGGAACTATTTTCTTTGGCGGACCAAAAATGAATAGCATATCTGGCGATATTGTGTCTAAAAACGTGAGTAGGTAATATGAATTTCTTGTAAACAACACTTTAAGATAATGCTCGTTAATGAACACTTTGTTAAAATACATTTGCGGGGTAAAGTGAGGGACATTTGAGCTCTTAGAAAATGTAAATATTACAATAACTGTGAATTCAAAACATTTATTAATTTAGATGAGAATGTCCTGTAACAGGGTGGACATTTGGCCTTTGCATGTGTGAAGAATTTGGTCAAAATTATTAAAGAGTGATATCCTGAGCTGGACCAATATATTTTTCTTGTAGTGTAACAAACCATTCTTCAGATAAAATTAATAAATCATGGAAATTTTTACTTTTTTTTTTGGAAATTTACCAAGCTGAAATGGCACCGAATAGTAGGAATGACCCGTTTATTGAACTGCTGTATAGAGGCGTGACGTGGTCTTCCGTGTGGCACGATGCATAAACAACAACGCTCTTGCTCGAGTGATATTGCTGAATTAGGCTAGGGGCCTACTGTATGCCTATACCTTTCAACACTCCCGTTTTCCCCGGGTTTCTCCCGTTTTTTAGCCCTATCTCCCGGGCCGGACCCCTCCCGGTTTGTTATTTCTCCCGGGAAACTCCGTATTAAATGCATTATATTCACACAATCCACACACCATATACAATTTCAACCCGTTTGTCATCTCAACCTGGCAACCTACCAGTTGCGCAGTCGCGGAAAGCTTAACCCAAAGGATTTTGAAAACCAAATGTTGACAGCTATGGCCTATAGGCTATATATTTATCTATGTTCATTCAAATTGTTGTTGTTAAGTCTTGAGGAAATAAATAGCCTATCCTAAAGCTGCAATAAGAGATGGAAACTGGAGTCACAGACATGATATAGGCTAATGGAGCTTGAAAGGATGCAAAACATAGGCTTGTTGGTAAATATTCTCAAGTTATTCAGTAAAATTAGTTGAACACACACGTAATAAAACGAAAACATAATCATTTATTATAAAAATCAAGCCAAGTCCAAAGGCACCGCAATCTTTTGGGAGTCATTAAGCCAAAATCTGAAGTGATTAATCTTAAATGAAAATTTACTAATGGACATGACGTAACTTTTTCTAAAT
The DNA here is from genome assembly GCF_029890125.1 of Rhinichthys klamathensis goyatoka. NCBI lineage: Eukaryota > Metazoa > Chordata > Actinopteri > Cypriniformes > Leuciscidae > Rhinichthys > Rhinichthys klamathensis. The sequence goes on from NW_026606808.1 coordinate 1,100,906, forward strand.
TCTAAACAAACCCGCACAGACAAACTAAGAAATTATCCTATGAGTAATGAATGAATCCTGTGTTATAGCCATTGAAATTTCCCTTCCAGTGAAAAACCAGAGCTGCTATAACATGGTTGACAAATCATCCCATTAAAATCACATCAATAAAGCGTGTGCCCAAACCCGCATATGAATCAGCGGTCTCACCTTTCTCTCCCTGTTCCATCTTTCTCCGTCTTGTTCCTCTGAACAGCCTGTTTTCAATAGGCCTACTGCAGCAGCTTGACCCTTCACTCCATCCCAGGGTTAAGGAAACAGTTTTCCCGAGTCATGATGGATCTCGGAACATTCCAGATCTGTTTACAGTTACGAACGGCCCATTATGGATGGCGCTTGTTAAACACGAGGGATGTTTGATAGGATGCTATGAACTTTTTGTCCTGCACTAAGACATTTGTCTTTCAGGACGGTGATTCTCCATATTGTTAGCCTCTGATCACTTACGACAGCCTGACCCAAACCAGAAAACTGCAATAGCTCTTTTATTTTCAAGCTAGTAGATTTTCATGTTGTTTCGCTGGCGTAACAAAATGCGTGGACAACATCAGATTTCAGCTTGATGGAGCATGTCCTTGAACAAACTTTTTGGGTGTAATTCATCCTTAGAGTTACACCTGGAAGATGAAAAATGGGTTCAAAAATACCATAGACACTGATAGAGGGACACGAACCATTAGATAGGCAAATGGCTCTTTTAACTATGGAAATGTGCTAAAGGAACATCTTGGCAACTGTATAGCAATGCCTTTGCAACGCATCTACAACACTGTAGCATTGTGGCAGTGAGTTTTGTACAATTAACCTATCATATTTGGTTCTGACAACGTAAAAATCTAATATCCCCGGTTTGAGCCAAACTTTTTGATCCAATCTACAGGATTCGTCCTGATCTTGTAGAATTAATTTGTGTAACACAGAGGTTTTATTTGAATTAGCCTATATCAACTTTCTGTTTCTGTAAAAGACATTAAAAAAGTGAAATAAATATGAACGAAAACTACCGCCAGGAAGCGATACATCAACACCGGAGGTAAGAGATATTCTCAAAAATGACTGACCTGGTTCAGACTTCTGCTTAAACCATTTCACATGTTTTAATAGTCATATGTCATTGTTGAAAGAATACATCAGTATTTTTGTCTAAAAATATCAAACATTTATTTATTATAATATATCCGACCGCACCGACTGAGACCAGAGTTTCTTTCTGTCAAAAATCCTGTCAACTGGTTACCAACATATATTTTTTTATATCTTCTTTTGTGTTCAACAGAAAAAATAAACGTATAAAGGTTTGAAACAACTTGAAGGCGTGTAAATGACGACATTTTCATTTTTGGGTGAACTATCCCTTTAATATCTTATGGAATTTAATTCTTAATTTTTAATAAAAATGTTTTTTTAATCCTAAATTTAATTAAACTAAATATTGTTTATTTAGATGTATTTTTTACTGGCAACTTTTTTTGCAGTGTAATCAGTCCCCCTGTTGCAGTCTATTAGCAAATAGACGAGTTGCTGTGACACTGATTTCCCAGTTTCTGTGTGGTTTGGAGCGGTTCCAAACATTTCCTAAGGATCTTAATTCACTCTTCTGATAACAATTTGCAGAACCCCGAGAACCTTCCAAGAACTTCCTAAATGAAGATCTACAGGCGCATCAGAGGAACTAGCACGCTACAGATAAGTCTTCGTTTGTTTGGCTCACGATTGAACAAATGGACTTGTGTTTGAGGTTGAGGAAATGAAGGTGTCAGTTTCCCTCAGGATCGCGCTGTCACGAGCCCGTTCTCCCGCGCCGAGGAATTACCGTGTGATTGATTCGAGCCCAACGCGCTGCGGTTCCTGTCCGCCCAAAGAGCGAGACCTGTGTGTGCTTCTTATTAGGACAGATTGAGCTGTTCAGACTGAGCCGTGCAGTAAAACATGAGCGAATCTCACTCCCTGGATTACTCCATCTCTCCAGAGACGGGATAACATGGACCGCCGCTGTTTTAGATTGATCTCGAGCTGAGTTTGATGGCCTTTCGTGAATTTAGTCATTGAACCAGAAACTTTTTTTTTTTTTTTCAGAAACATTACCACATAATTATGCAGAACGTCAATGTATTTCGGTAATGAACATCTGGATGTAAAAAACCGGAGGTCTGAAGCTTGATTTTGGTATGCGGCTCTATTTATAACCCAAAACTAAACCCACTCGATTAGCCCACTTGTGTAGCGCATGAGTTCATTATTAGCAGTGTTGAGTTACTTTAAAAAAAGTAATTAATTACTAGCTACTAATTAGGCCTACATCTTCAACAGTGTAATTAGATTAGTAATTTCTCTCTCTTACTAATTACTTTCTATCTAAATCCTATCAGCCTCGACCAGTTAAACAATAAAGGGATAGACACGAGACTGTACTTTTGATTCTTTCAAATAAACAATATACGATTTCATGAATTATTCTTGAAGTGATCAGTGGGAGAAGGGTTACATTAAAACTTAACATTGAATTTTGATGTTAAACCCACACTGTAAAAACATATTTTCATGATTTGATATCGCAACTTTATTCTTTTGTCAAATCAACTTAATTAACGTGGTTCAGATGACATAATATTTTGAGTTTCTATTATTAAACCAATCTCCTTCATTGCATTCACTCATTTTTTTTTATTTCAATTAACTAAAAATTTTACAACCAGTAACTTGCTTTTTAAAATTAAAACCAAGAATATTTTTTTATTATTCACCATTGTGTTATATAGAATTGTCTATACAGTAATTAATGCACTTACTGCAGAAGTAGCTGTAATTAAATTACAGAAATATTAAGAGTAATCCCTCAAGGGAAAAGTAATTCAACTTCAGCAATTAGGTTATTAATTACTCCTGACACTGATAGTATTGCTGATTTATGCGTATTATACAATCCCTGATAACTTTTGAAAGCACATTTTAAACCCGTCCACATAAACCGTTCCCTCTGTTCTCAGTATGAAAGCTTAGTCAGACGAGGAATCAATTTGTGTCATGTGTTTCCAGTTTTACAAGTGTCACTTTTAATGTATTTGTAGACCGTCCTTGGTGCGGAGGACTCGTATCACACTTTCACTACAGATATCATTCACTCAGGTGTTAAAAACGAGTCCAGGGGTCCAGCCTTTCCTCGAGGTCAAACATCTTGAAGAAATGACGAGTGATTTATTCACTAAATGCCAGCTGTATTGATTTCAGCACTCTATTATTTACTGACGGACAATCTCTGATTGACACAAACCAACAGTGGAGTTAAACTGAACCACCTTTTCGTAGGTGTGGTTGTAGATTACATGTCTCAAAGACTTTAAAAAATATGATTAATAAATGTACAAATTTCAGCTCTCAGTCCTTTCCCAGTAATTAGAATCATCATTGATAATCTTAGTAAATATTAATGCATTTGATATGTCACGGTCCTGCAAATGTCTTTTCCAGAAATGCCTGTTTTAGGGTGCAGACGTCTGGCTCTACTGACCCTGAGGCAACATTCACACTGGGGCCTTTTTAATACGACGTTTTTACAATAAAAAAGTTGCATATAGTAACAGTGGGAAACAAAAGAAACGTACATGTTCAGTGCTTATTAGAAAGACCTGATGAAAAGCACATGTTGGACTGTTTGTTTATGGTTCCTAGAGTTTACAGAGGAAAATTCATATAAGGAAATGTGAGGATGAATTTATGTATGTATATAAAAACAATATAGAAATATATATTTAAAAAAATGTGCTTATATATATATATATATATATATTTTTTTTTTACATATATATGTGTGTGACCCTGGATCACAAAAACAAGTCACAAGTCGCACGGGTAAAAGTGTGGCAATAGCCAACAATACATTGTATGGGTCAAAATTATCGATTTTTCTTTTATGCCAAAAATCATTAGGATATTAAGTAAAGATCATGTTTTATAAATTTCCTACCGTAAATATATAAAACATTTATTTTTGTGAGTGAATGCAGCACAATCGCGAACTTTAAAGGCGATTTTCTCAATGTTTTGATTTTTTTGCACTCTCAGATTCCAGAATATTGTATCTCGGCCAAATATTGTCCTGTCCTAACAAAGCTTATTGATTCAGCTTTCATGTGATGTATAAATCTCAATGTCAAAAAATTGTGGTCCAGGGTAAACAGCATATAACTCGGACGAGTGAATAATTGTGGAAGTGTGATCTGTAATACAATGCTCTCTAGACATTCCTTTCATATTGTACTGTTGTGTTTTTATTCATATCGATCAATACAAAATACAAAAATAAATCATTACATTACAAACTCCTTATATTTTTAAAGTGGCTCAAAAACATTACAGCAATTGGGCATTTGAGTCAAAACATGATCAGAAACAATGTGTGTTAGATAAATGTGTTAATATCATGGAAACCATAATCACAGTCATATCTTAATTTTGTGGCTAAAAACAATTCACGATACATATGGAATACATAAAGTAATATTAATTTAGTCTACAAATATCGCTTGCATTCATGCGGTTCAGTTTTGGTCCCTGTTCAACCATACTGACAGCCGTTTAGTGCTGGAGAATATTTACATGTTGGTTGTTCTTGTTGGATCCAAGTCACAACCGGTATGACACACATTCAGGCCACTCCACAGTACAGATCTGAATGCAAATGCTGTTAATAAAGGCCTGAGTCACGGAATGTCGCTCGATACACATGAGCCGAAGTTTTAAGCTGCCTTGGCGTGATTGCATTAACAACACCATGCTTTATACATATAGCATATCTGCTTTAAACTGCATATTTCTTGAATTTCAGTGTATGGCTTTGCTACACACAGGTAGCCGAGAGGAAGGCAGGAAGCTATGATTCTGTTTCCTGTAGTAGCAGCCCTGTGTCAAACGTGTCTCTGTTCCAAAACCTTGCTATCTCTTACTTGCATAGTGCACTGCTAAGTGCACAACACATACTGCCTACTATCTTCTAAGGGTAGGTTCACACAACGATGTACTAAAAATCAAAACGTTTTTCCTTTGCATTAATCGCATAGAGAAAACGATCTCCGTGAAAACGACTAAAAACACTGTATTATTCATGCCAGGCCAGTAGATGGCGATGTCACTTTGTAAAGAAACACTAGACGCCCATAGGCTGAAAATGTTTTCACAAATTCGCATTTTTGTTGTTTACACGGAGACAAAAACATGCGCTTTGAAGCCCGTTTTCAAAAGATTGCTTTCTCAAAACGCCGTTGACGTGTAAATGAACGGCCAAAACGCATAAAATGTTTGACGTTTTTAGTTGAAATTGGTGTCGTGTAAACTGTTATGGAACTTTGTAAGTGACTGATTTGAAACACTCCTCAAAAATGTTAAGCTCACAATTGATTCCAAACAGTTTGGCGTTAGCATGTTGCTAAGCTAATTGCGCAGTTTTTAAGAATACAGGGATCAATAGTCCATTTGTAACTTTTTATTAAATATTGAATTAAATTTGAGAATATTTATGAATTGCTTTTCAAGTCCGCCGCCTTGGATTTTAAATCGAGCTTGTCGCAATGGATTCTGGGATTGCTTCAATTGTGAAATACAACTGATACTGACGTAAATGTAATAAAAGGCCATTTATTTTGTCATTTTTCGCATTGGGCGTCTAGGTAGGCGGCTCATTAGGTTTTGGAACAGAGCTAGCGTTAGCATGCTAGATCATTCATGTGTGCTGTGTGCTTTTAAACACCTAGACTACAGCCAAAGTGAGCTTGAACAGGGGCAGTTTTAACTTTCTGCGTCTTTTTCACTTGCTTGCGTCCCTTATTAATCCCAAACTATCCTAAAGGTTAAACATTCCTATGACACAAATCCACAAACTCTCATTTTTACTGCCCTTTGTGTTGCGGAAAACCTGTAAATATTTCTCTTGCCTTCCCATTCACACGTTCAAGGTCGCGTTCAATCGCTTCATTCACTCATACACACACTCGTGCACCAGTAAAGAGTCACAGCCAGCAGTAGCAGTGCGTCGGGATGGGTGTTTGGTTGTGTTTTGGTGAGCTGCAGGCTGGTTTAGGTGAAGTGCTGTTTGTGCAAGCAGTCCAGAAAGAGGAAGAGTGATCTAAGAGAGCGAGGGAAGAGGATGTGCGCCTCTGTAGAGGTCAGAGATGCACTATGGTCCTCCCCGCACATCCTCGCGTGTTTACTTTGAACGCTTCTTGGACTTCTTTATTCTGAAAGAGAAAGAAAAGTCATATTATCAGAGATGAACAACCACTTGTTTTGTTTTCCACAAAGTTCTACTTTCAAGACGTATACTGTATGTCAATGCTGAAACATTTATTACATTTCTGAGGATGAAACTTTAATTGCAGTCTTTGAACATTGAACTATTCTGTTAATGTATGCAACATGTTTTTTTTTTTATGAATCTAGAACATAGTTTTATCAAAAAGTATTTTGCAAGTAGGTCACTTGGAACAAAAAGTTTTAGATTTATTGAATTAATTTAGATAATTTACAGAATGCCTTAGAGAGCAGACAGTGCTATTTTAGTATTATTCATATTTTTAAATGGGTTTTATTTGTAAATTTGCAAAGTTTTACTAATTTTGTTATGTGCTTTTGTCCTCATTATTAGTTTTGCTATCTTTTTTAGCTTTAACTGATTTTATTTCAGTTTAAGTTATTTTAGTACTTTAACTTAAACTTATTTTATTTCAGTTAGTTGCCAAGGCAAAATTTCATATTTTCAATTTCTTTCTCTGCTCCAGACTGACCCATAATAATCAACACATCAATAGTGTTTTTTTCTCTCTTTTTATGTTTTAATTGCATCAGTTTGGCTCAGTGGCACAATAGGAGGCTGATTATAGTGGTGTAAAAGCTCTCTGCTCTGCCTGTTACCTCATCATTAATCTACAATTAGTGTAATCAATGAACAGGGGTTAAATGCTCAAGGCTCTGTGCTAGAGCCTAATTACCTACTTAGATAAACGTGTAATTTATATAATCTTAAATTACCCAAAAACATTCCACATATGCCATTTAATTGTCAGGAACAACAACTTGTAAATTGCTGCTAAGATTTGTTTTAAAACACTTAATTCTACAGCACCTTTACATTTGCTTTTGATGTAAAGTAAATTGCGTAAATGAACATATTCTGTAAATCCTTCTCACTGCAAATGTAATACAGTTGATTACATACATTACATCAGAACATGTACATTTCATTATTTCTTTTTAATCGGTGTGATTCCATGATAGGTTTTCTTATGTAAAGCATTGTTTTACTTTTTTTTTTACGTTTTATAATTTGTAATTACCTCAAAGGTCATGGCTATTCCAGTTTTGACAATTAGAACGAATCTCCCAAGTTGTATGTACATGAAAATGTTTGTTTTTGAAAACATAGAAAAATCGCATATATCAGTGTCCTGGTTTCCATTACAGATTTGAGCAAAACTTATGCGATATTTCCTAAATGTCGATTAAAAAAAATGTGTGCAATGACAGCGTTTCCATTAACCAATGTTATGTGATTAAAACGTAATTTTTTTCTCGTGCGATAAGTCATTCCAGAAATCATGGCAACGAATGTTGTCTCGCCAGGTGATCTCTTTTGCGAAATATTCCTTTTTCGAATTGGCTGAAAAACCACCTCATGCGAGCGTAAAAACATTTTTGCGATATATGGGAGTTTTTGCAAAATTGATGTGTTTCCATTGGGCGTATTTTCAATTCGCATTTTCAATTTGCGCAATTCGAAGGGTAATGGAAACGCAGCTAGTGTTATGTGTAAAGTTATATCTACACTTTACATACTTTTTTGTATGTAAAGTGTATACACGTAACTTTTTGTTAAATTTATTACTGAGATCAGTAAGAGTACGTTTACACAACAACGATGTACTAAAAACAAAAAAGCTTCCTTTGCATTTTTCTCTGTACAAATGACAACGTAGTCAAAACGATCCCGGTTCAAGCGGATCCGTGAAAAACGACTAAAGACGCTGTATTATTCATGCCAGGCCAGAAGATGGCGATCTCACTTTGTAAAGAAACACTACGAGCCTATTGACTGAACACGTAATACACGTGCGCATGACGACATTTTCACAAATTCCTGTTTTTGTAGTTTACACGGAGACGATAACGTTTTAAAAAAAATGTGCACTTTGAAACCCGTTTTCAAAAGTTAGCATTTTCAGGCTCTCAAAACACCGTTGTTGTGTAAATGAACGACCAAAACATATAAAGAGTTTTCAGTGTATTGTTGAAAACCGTGTCATGGCACCTTAGAATGAACCTTTTGTAGTGTAAGTTTTAAACATAATTTGTTTTTCCGTAGATTTGTTTACATTTTAATTCAAAGTTTTTAAGTCTATAAGGAAACTGACTGTATCTCATCCCATGATTCCCAGTGAACTGTGTAGAAAGAGTTTCTTCTTACTTGTTAATGGCATTCTTTAGATACTGCTGAAGCCATTTGGTCTTGGGGTTGATGCAGACCTCTCTGTTGTTCTTCAGCTTGGCACTGGTAATGAGAGGGAGAAAAGAAGGGATTTGTTTCGAACGAGAGCAAAAGAGAGACTGTACCTTTCTCCCTCTGCGGTTCTACAGTGTGTTTCATCAGATCGTATCAGCTGTCCGTCATGGACTGCATTTCAGCTCCTCTATTCTCCTGTACTGGCAGGAGTCACTGCACTCCATCAGATAACTGGACTGAATTAGAGGCGGTTCGGTTCGTAAGGATAATGTTGTGCTGTCTGGAAGTTCGACATTTTTGATGATTCTGAGGACTTTGACTGAGATTCCCAGAACTGTGCATGTGCATATAGTTTGTCTAAAGTAACATAAATGAATTGATTTCCTCTGAAATTGTCTACACTGATACATTAATGTTAATAATATCTTAATAATTAGCGTTCTTGAAGTAAACAGACTAGGATGATGTGTTTCCAGTTATTAACATCGTAAATCTAGCAACGTTTTTTTTTTACATTTTCATTTTTAAAAGAATGAATCTACATTTATAACACTGTAAATTCTGTTTTATCACCTTGGCATTAATATATAGAAAACTGATTAAAACTGCTGCGTTTTTTCCTATTTTGGAAAGTCATAGAAACGGTATCGTAGATTTTTCTTTCTATCTATCTATCTATCTATCTATCTATCTATCTATCTATCTATCTATCTATCTATCTATCTATCTATCTATCTATCTATCTATCTATCTATCTATCTATCTATCTATCTATCTATCTATCTATCTATCTATCTTACATCCTAGCAATAACTAGGCCTACAGCAATATTTACCTTGATATTTGCACAAAAAAACCTTTCGCATGGAGCCTGTTTTGGTTAATGACAAAGAAAAAGTAAAGTATCTGAAATAACTCGAGCAGAAATCTTTTTGATTGATATCTGACCTCCAAATTTGCTTCGGCCCAGCCGGGAATATCCCCTCAAACGCTTCGTTCACCCACACATGGAGAAAACAACACAAATGACACCCGGACTTCGCACCTCAGTGGCAAAAGGTTGTGTTTGAGAGTTAGCGGCTCACGTTGCCATTCAAATGGCTCCTATTCGTATTGCTTACACCTCACACACACACGGTTCTCTCAATCTGTCTAGACAAATGGAGCCTGTCAGCCCAGATAAAAGATCCGCTTAACCCCAAATCTACACACGAATCCACCCAATCAACCTCCCGATCAGTAAGCTAACTAAAAGTGTAATGCTACCCCTTGTTTGTGTTCCGGCGGGATGTCTTCCATTGAGTTTATCTTGAGAGAGTTTGTTTTATTTGTTTGTTTGTTTGTGATTTGGGTCTCTGAGTTAATCTAGCTAGTCTAAACGATCTTTTGCGCGAGCTTGTCGGTGGTCTGGGGCCGAGCCAGCAGGTAGTAATTACCTCACAGCTAGCTAATGCTAACAACAAAATGAGTGATGTGCGTGTCTAGGGGGGACAGGGTAGGTGGCTGTCTTTCATCTAGGCCAATGAATCCGAAAGGATTTCTAAACAAGATGTGTGGAAAGTGGCAGATTAAAGGTGATTTCCTCCGGCCAAAGTTTGTTCCCCAAATGACCCTTGGCTACATGCTAACCTCTGTAACCCCTGTAACCTTGATCCCCTGTAGCGCTTTGGCTTTTCTGCTGCTGACGGGGTACAAATGGTTCGGTTTAATACATTCCAGACCACTGAAGTAATACCAAATGCTGGTAAAATGAAAAGGACAAGGTCACCCGTAACACAAAGCTAATCATTTTGACCCTTAACAATTATTGTGTCATGAAAACCTGAACGCTCATAATGGACAAAATCACTCTCTCAAATTTTCTCATGTGGTCCTTTTTTGTTACTCTGTTACTGAATAAGAGGACACATTGCTTCTTTCCCACATGGTTTGACTCCTAAAACTGTGGAAATGTGCAACTTTGAGAGCTATTTCTGGAGCTCTTAAAAGGACTATCGTTGGTGTACTTTAATTTAGTTGTGTAAAGCATGACAAATGTGGAAGAGTTTTGCTGTTGTGAGATAGACGGCCGTGGGATGTCGACTCACATGACTTGGAACGGGCAGCTGGGTGTGTGGAGGAACTTAATCTCACGGATGCTCCTCTGCGGGACGGTGTTGAGAGTGGACCGGCACCAACATCTCTCCACCAGACTGATGGGTTTAGCTGTGACGGGATCAGAACAGAAAGTATGGAGTCAGTGCTGGAGAAACATGAAAAATGCCTCTTATATCAAAGAGATTTGAAGTTACAGTTTGTATTGAAGTGATAAATTAATACGCTAATTAATTAATTCAAAAGTTTGGGGTCGGTATGGTGTTTTCGAAAGAAATTAATACTTTTATTCAGCAAGGATGGATTGAATTGATCAAAAGTGACAGTAAAGACATTCATAATGTTACATAATATTTCTATTTTAATAAATGCTGTTCTTTTGAATTTTCTATTCATTTAGGAAACTTGAGACAACATGTTTCACCGTGTCCTCAAAAATATTAAGCAGCACAACTGTTTTCAACATTGATAATAATCATAAATGTTTCTTGAACATTAAATATTAGACTGGTTTCTGAAGGATCATGTGACTCTGAAGACTGGAGTAATGATGCTGAAAATATAGCTTTGCTCACAGGAATAAATTGCATTTTGAAATATATTCAAATAGAAAACCGATATTTTAAATGATAATAATATTTCACAATTTTACTGTATTTCTTGATCATCAAATGCAGCAGAAGAGACTTCTTTCAATAACGTAAGAAATCCCAAATGTTTCAATGGTAGTGTATGAGATCTTCAAAATACAGATATTATATTAGAAACACGTTTTAAAATATTTTAAAATACTTAAGATAATTCCTTGCTTCTCTTCATATTATTTTCATGAATTCATGGAAATATAGCTTAAAACAAATCTTGTGTTTTCAATTTTAAAATTTGATGTACTGATTTGTTCCCCTTGTAAAAAAAAAAAAAAAAGTTTTTTTTTTTACATTGCAACAGATTATCACAATTTTTTTGTAGATGCATACACTAACAAGATGGATAATCTTTTAAAACAACGTTTTTTCAGTTTAAACAGCTGTTTCTAGCTGATCTGAACCTTTAAAATGATTTGACTAAACCTTTGTATTCAGAACTTACAAAGACACAATGAAATCACATATTAGAAACTTCATTTCCAACTAAAGGAATCCATAGTTCATGCTAATGCAATATCATCCTACAGCACAACTCAAATCAGTGAACTCTCGAAAGCATCTTCTGAAAGTGTCCGATCACCTGTGTCCATTAACAAACCCTGATCATTAAAAAGAGATTAGTCTGCATTCTAGTGGCCCTCGTCCATTCACACAGGGGCCGGCCTGGCTTTTCACTCGCCACATTTTTCATCAGGAGCCTTTCTGAGGGTCCTCAACATTAAATACGGCACAATCCCATAATCACACTATGCCACTCCAGGTTTAGTCCTGAATATGTGCATTAAATGAATCTGTTGAAGAACATTCCCTGAATGGTTTCACATCTCCCTGGTTTCCCTTTGCCGAAACGGACCCGGTTATGAGGCAAGTCAAACTCTGAATTCCCACAGATATTCCCGACACTCTCTGTTCCCTTTATCATGTTAAACACCGGCCCATTAAGCCTTGACTAAACACTGCGCCAAGTGAACAGCGCAGGAACTTTTTGCTTACTATTCCCTAATTAGACAGTAATTAATAGAGCTTGCGGATAAGTAAACAGTGCACAGAAACAACAAAGCCAGACCCGCCAAGTTCAGCTGGTTAAACATCTCGCCGAAACCTTCTGTCCTTTTAGATCAGGCCCGCTAACATGTAAAGACATGTACAGCTGAGTGAAGACATGTATGCTAATTTATGCAGGGCATTTTCCAGCTGCAAGGTGATATTAATGGAACCTCTTAATGACCGTTAACTCCTTAATGATCATTAACTGAAAACTATTCTGGAAAACTTGATACAGCAGTTCTGCAATTTATGACTCAAGTAATTAAAACATTTCAGCAGAACATACACAGTAAAAACGTTTACAAAGTTGTAAATAAAACAAAGATTATTGGAGTATGTTTTAGTATTTTTATAAGAAAAAAGATTTCCTGTTTTATTAAATGTTACTTGCCATTTCTTTGTAATTATTGTGAATTTTACAAGCAATTTTCTCAAACAATTCAAAATTGTTTCAAAGTAAATCCTACAGCATTTTCTTCAGAGTTCAATAGGAAAGCTATGAGTTTTTGTTTTGTTTTGTTTATTTTTGTTTAGTTTAGCTTTGTTTTTGTTTACTTTTTAGTTTAGCTTTGTTTTTGTTCAGTTTTTAGTTGTTTTGCTTTGTTTTTCCTTAGTTTTTAGTTTAGTTAAGCTTTGCTTTGTTTTTTAGTATATATTTTATTTTGAGCGATGAATTTAAAATGAATTAATATTACACATTATAAATGTATTTTTGAAAATAACAAAGTACATTTTTAGTCATTTTGAACATATTTATTTTGTTACATTACAATATTACATTGCTTGTTACATTACAATATATTAGTTTATTACAATTATAATGAATACACTAATTTAATTTATTATAAATGTGTTATTCAAAATAAAATACGTTTTTTCTTTATTTTAGCGTAAGATGCCCAGGATGATACACCAGTATCCATCTTACTACACTTAAAAAAATTATATGATCAATAAGTTATGACAACATATGTTTTTACATTGCTTTAACTCATCAAAATAAGTTTTTTTCAACTTTTTTATGTTAAACAAGATTCATTTTTTTAAAGTCAGTAAAATGTAAATTAAGCTGAAATTAATTAAACATCCAAGTTGATTGTACTTAAAAATGTAAGGCAGCAACTTTATTTTACAATGTATTGTTATTTATAGTTAACTGAATTGCAACACAACACTTCAAAGCATCATCTGAGAAGTGAAATGCTGTAAATCTGTAAATGTTAGTCGTAACCCACTTACCGTCAGTCTCTGGGCTCCGTATGGCGAGCGTCAGCAGGGCCACCAGCGCTAGAACTTTGCTATCCATGCCAAGTGTGTGTGTGTGTGTGTGGCTTTTGTCCGTCACAGCTAGCTTCCAGAGCTCAGTGTGGCGTCTCAGAGCTCTGCGAAGTGTTAAGACTAAAGGACCAGAGGGAAACACTCCCCCCTTTCTCAGGAGGAGGGGATGAAGGAGGAGGAGGAGGAGGAGGAGGAGGAGGAGGGAGGGGGGCTGGACCCTCTCCTCCGACAGCCACCTTCTCCAGCGAACGGCCAAAAAATGTTCTGGCAAAGATTCAGCAGTGACAGTCTGACTCAGACTCTCTCTCTCTTGTTTCTATCTTCCTCTGCATCTTTTTATTCTTCTCAGTGGAGCGGAGAAAGCAGAGGCCCTGCTGTTATCTCAGTATTGTTGTTTTTCAATGCTTCGATTTGTTATTGTTTGTTTCATGTCATGTTTTTCTGGTAGTCGACTTTCACTAACTGGCGCTGCTGTGTTTCCTGGCTCTCAGTTTACCTGCCGCCGCATATCAGATTCCATCCATTTTAGGATATGATTCGGGTGTATCTGAATTATATACAGGCAAAAGTTTGAACACAAACATTTTGTAATCTTTAAGACCTAAAAGCTTATGCTTAAATGCTGGAAATTAGGTTTGTAGACAAATATAATTAAAGAAATGTGAAGGAAAAGCTGCCAAACAAGTGTCACAAGATAAAAGCCATGGGAAATTGGATTGACTTTACCATTACATTAAAACATTTTATTTTGCAGCATTTTTTTTTTTAATCTTAAACTATCAAGGAAAAGTATTTAAGAATATTTAAAGGTTGGGAAAGAATTTTCTGCATTTTGTAATTGTATTTGGTCTAGAAATAATATTTGTAATAGTGAGCTTTACCTCCAAATGCTGTAAATACTATCACTGTTAGTTGATGCAACTGGCACAACTTACCCCAAAGCAGCTGGCACATCTTACCCCAAACCTGCCATTTTAGTAAAAAAAAAAATAGTTTCATTAATAATTTGTGACTAATCTGCCAAATATTTATCGGCATGTAAAAATATTTTAAAGAATTATATAATATAAAAATTATAACTTTTTTATTTAACGTTTTTTTATTGCTTTTTAAACTTCTCTGAAGCCATACGATACCTTTGTGCAATTAACAGACCAAAACTGTTATCGTTTGCTCTGCCAAAGCTCTTAAAAAATTAATTTGCATTTGTTTTCATTCAAATATGGCGCGTTAAGACGTGTCATGACATTTTTCACGATCGCTATCTCTAGCGTGACACGTCCTGACGCAGCATATTTGAATGCATTGATTGATTGAACAACAAAGCTCTTGTCCAGTTGAACAGGCCTTTGCAACAATGCGAAAAAAAAAAAAGAAACGAGCACAGACCAAAGCAAGGGCATGTGAGTGTCCGTCTCCATAAAACAGTGGCTGGTGAAGTACCTTGAGTCAGTGGAGACACTGTGTTACACTTTTAATAGGCTACATTCAGACCCTCACGCTGAGAGACCCTGCAGCACCAAACCCCCTTAACAGCCCGTAAACTTTAGAGGGTGTTGATACTTATCAAGCGGTCAGCCGAGGTGCAAACAACAGGCATGTGAAAAGGACTGGTATACAAACTTAACATTAATTATATGTTTTGAGGTCATCGAGGGTCTGTTATGTTTCAGTGGCACTTCAAACGTCTCGCAGTTCGTGATATTTAGTCACTGGAGTGACGTTTGGCACGTATAACAAACAATATTGCAGGTGGAAAAACAATCATCCCTGTTAAACAACAGAAGTATTTTCTTTGTTGTTTATAATGTATACTTGGAGTATTTTAGGGATTCCTTTTTGATCTGAGATCAAACGCTCTGATTTTTTCCAGTGATATTTGTAAATCCTGCGTTAATGTTCACATTGTTGATCTCAACCCTTGGCCTTTTTTTAAAGTGCAAGTGAGCGGGAGGATGTTGAAAAGATTACTAAACATCACTAGTGACAACTCTGCAACTTGTATCACTTTAGAGGGCAGAGGGCACGTTTCACATCCTCAGGTTTCGTGTTTCAGAGAAACGTTTTCCTTCACTTTGTTCTCACAAAGAGCTGACGGACAACCGAAGACGAATGCGTGACGCAGGACAGTGAATAAATCACTTTATATTTGTGTTTATTTACATTTCACTGAAGCAGAACATTACACTAGGTGAGAGTGGAGGTAAGTTGTGCCACTTTTTTACCTATTTCCTCTAGGCCACGGGGATTGAGTTTAATTGGGTTTAAGTTTAATTGTTGGGGAATACATGAGAAATTTGCATAAATGAGAACCAAGTTTAGTAATGCACAATGCATGTTATTTATTTTTATCTTAAACTATCTAGAATTTTTTTTTCAAGTTTGAATTGGTGTTTGTTACAACTTACAAGATTATAATAGTGAGATTCGCCTCTAAATGCTGTAAATAATATCACTGTTAGTTGATGGCACTGGCACAACTTACCCCAATGCATCTGGCACAACTTACCCCAAAGGTACCATTTTAGTTAAAAAAAAAGTTTTATTATTAATTCATGACAAATAATTTAGCAACTGAGGGGCCACAACACCATTTTTAACTAAAAACAGAAAACTTTTTATGTGTTTTGGCCTTTCATTTACACGACGACAGCGCTTTGGGGGCCTGAAAATGTAAATGTTTGAAAATGGGTTTCAGTGCAAGTTTTTGAAACCGATACCGGTTTCGTATCAGTGTAAACTACAAAAACGCAAATTTGTGAAAACTGTGACGTCATGCGTATGTGTATTACATGTTCAGTCTATAAGTGCGTAGCTGTTTTTTTACAAAGTGACTTCTACTGGTCTGGCATGAATAATACAGCATTTTTAATAGTTTTCACTGATCCGGAACGGTTTGACAATGTTGTCGTCTGTATTTGAAAAACACAAAGTAAAAACTTTTCAGTTTTTAGTACATTGTTGTCGTACCCTAATATATATGGGTTTATTTATTGGCAGTTAGCCAAAATGTAAGACATATTTTTAAGAAATGATATGAGATAACACTTATAAAATGTATAAAAATATAAAATAAAAATGTAATATAAAATCACTCTTTGTCTGACATTTTTAAACAAACTGTTTAGTCTTTTTGATTGGAACTGGAAACTAATGGCTACTACAAAGGTGAAAAAAATATGTATTTATGATAACTAATATATTGTTGTGAATATATGTGTTTGTTTATGTTGTACGTTTACAATTTTTTAATTCATTAACAATATTAAATAATGTATATGTACTTGGATACATTCACCCAGATCTTTACCAAATGAAACCTAAAAGCTATTTTCAACATAAAAAAATGCTTACTGTAATTTTTTCATGATAATCTGTTAATCACAGCTGACTATATGATTGGCCCTTTAAGGTTACATAATAAAAAGGACTGCGTTTTAAACGTTTCTGGTGGTATGGTAGGTTTCCTTCTCTCTTCTGTTCAAGTTGTCTCTTTTGATGTCACATTATTGATTTCCATCTACACACTTTAATGAATGTGATGATAGACTTTTGTTGGTCCAAGATTCCATAAGGAGATTATTTACATCCATTCGTGATTACAGTTAATACAAATATACTAAATATACAACCCTTCCAAAAAAGGGAATAAGTCAAAGAAACACAAACCCATTAAACAATATACATTTACACATTCTCGAAGTTCAGTCATCAGCATCAGTATACACTGGTGGATAGGCATCTAGAAGCAGCAGGTGTGTCGTAGCACTCAAAGCCTGTGGTCGGATCCATGCTAGCGCTCTCGCCTGTCCCGAGGGACTCGCTCCTCACGCATGCAGCGTTTATTATGTTCCAAACTGAGAAGCTGAGATGTTTGTTAGGAATCAGAGGACAGCTTTTGTCATCTTTGAGAAGAGGGAACACATTAAAGGGATGAAAGGCTTCCCTCTGCTGGTCTCTGCGGCCGCACAGCAAACAACAATCACTCTCTATCAGACTTTTGAAACAAACCGCTCAACCGTTCAGTCTATTTGATTCAACTTGTTCCCTGGAAAACAAATGCTATACTTCAAGAGTGTTTCATTTTTTTGGAAAGATTTTATATATATAATTGTGTATATATTTTGTTGTAGTATTTGTTAATATGTTGTATATTATATTGTATATATATATATAATCTAGTAATACATACAATATAATATTAATATATGTATAGTCATATATTAAAATATGTAATTATTTATGCTACTGCAATAGTGATTATAATTGTATTACATTACATAATTTAATAAAATTATAACATATTAATTATTGTTGTGTATATATATATATATATATATATATATATATTCTGTATATATAATAAAAAATAGTAGTATATACAATATTATAATTATACATTTAGCATATATTGAAATATTTTATTATATAATCATATAACGATGCAAAATAGCACAAAAAAAAAGTTAAGTAAAAAAAAAAAAAAAGAAAAAAAAAGGCAAGTCTGCAAAAATAAGTCAAGTTTCAGGTAATCTAAACAAAAGTTCTTTATCTGGTAACATCTAAATGTACTGGTTTTATTCTTGTTGAAATATTATTTAGTACGACTGAATCAACCAGATTGCGCTGGGTTACAGCCAGGCCCGCATTAATCTGCCCTTAGGCCCTGGGGCTGAGAGGTTTTGTAGGCCCACAATAAAAAAAAAAGTCTAATGATCACGTTTGTCTATACAACAAAAGCAGAAATAAGTTTCTCTCGGGGAGATATAGCCTAATGAAAACAGTATTCCATAAAAAAATCCACAACAACAGCAATGTAAAACCTCCACAGCACAGGCTATACTGGAAAGCAGTAAATAGTCTAGTTTTAGTTGACGAAATACAATAAGATTTTAGTCGACTAAGTTTACAGAAGATTTAGTCGACTAAAATCGAATGGGTTTAGTGAAATTCTAATGCATTAATTTAGAATTTCTCTAAAATTTCCAAACCCATTATATATTCCCGTAGAAAACATCTATTAACCTTAATATGAATAATTTTTAAAGTTTGAACATGCAATACTGTACAGACACAGATTTAGCACGGTGACATAACATAATATCTTAAAATTAAATAAAAACACTTCTCCTAAAGTAGAACAGTCTTTTTTTTTTTTTAATTAATGATTATGCAGTCTTTAACTTACATACATCATTCTTTATTCTTTCAAGCAGACATATTTATTTGTAAAATTTAAGTATAACTAATCCATATTAAAGCTATTAAAGAGCAGTGAATGCTTTTCTCTTTTTAATTTGTTGTTTGATTAATATTAAGTGTACAGACGGCATTAGGTTTATGTGCACTGTCACTTTAAGACCGAGTGCGCAGATCCAATTACACTGATGCACATCCAATATTCTCACAACTGTACGTTCTGTAAAGACATAACCGACTGTGTTTACGTGAATACTCTCTAAAACGGACATTTAGACATAATGTTGTGTGTATTTGTCCATTCAGACGCGAAAGAGAGCTCAATTCAGTCCTCGCGCGCTGTCTGTCTATATGTGCAGGCCAGGGCTGCACGCTTCGGGTCGGGACCGTATCGTCTCGTTTTCGTCTGTGAAAAAATTTTGTTGACGAAAATAATTACACTACCCGCCTGTTTGCTAGTCCTCTCCACTGTTCATCGATCGGTGCTCCGCTTAATGAGCTCGACTCACCTTCTTTTGCAGGTTTAAAAAATCCTGTTAGCTTTGGAATCTTTTTTAACAATTCCTTCTCACTGTTTTCTTTCTGTCGCGATATTTTTCGCTTATGAGCACCACTCAAACTTTTTCTTCCTCATCATTTTGGTAGCTATCATCAGCCTCTGCGACTAGCATAAATTTACTAGAGAAGATGACGCAACTGTTTCTCTACATTCTGATAGGCTGTCATATCATGCTCCCCACGTGGGTCACTTGTAAATTGGATCAATCAGCAGCCAAAAACATGAATATCAAGTGATTGACAGAAAATTCGACAAATTACAAAACAATGTGATTTTTTTTGGCTTATGATAGGCCCCTTGTCTTCATAGGCCCTGGGGCTTCAGCCCCAGTAAGCTCGTGCATTAATGCGGGCCTGGTTACAGCAACATAAGAAGTTTTTATGTGTCTGATCAGATAAAAATCGCTCCTCAAGGTACATTTTCGCTTTTTACGGTGTGCTACAGGTTTTGCTCTAAAAACAAGGCGAGGATGCCAAAAGCGCCACGAATGTTAGCTCAAGTGAATGAGGAAAAAGAACTGGACTGGTTTCGATATATCCAGTGTTTAAAGTAGATATCAGATGCAGAGGAGATAAGGGAAAGTCCACCCTGTGTAAACAGTGAATGCTGGGGGGTCTTGTGTTGGGGGTAGTTATCAGTTTAACACTTCTCCTGGAGTCTCAGCTGGTTCCTGTCAAGTCTGCATGAGAGACCCCCTATAGACCAGGTCTAATCGCTTCAGCCAGACCAGGTTTACAAGGATCAGCCCTGAACAAAGAGAGAACACTTCTGTCTAAGTTCAGTCTGCTTTCTTGCTTCTTTATTACTCCTTTGAGTAACAAACACGTGTGAGCCAAAGGAACATTTGTTAAGGCTTCTGGGCTGCATTTACACTGTTTTAATGTTTAATGCACTCATCTGAAAATTTGCCACACTCAAAAATGAAAATTCGGTCATAATTTATTCCAAACCGCTATATGACTTACTTTCGTCTTGTGGAACACACAGACCTATCTCAGTGTTATTTGTCCATACAATGAAAGTCAATGCGGTGCCGTGTTGTTTTGGACCCCATCGACCTTCATTAAATGGACAAAAACAGTTCAATCATTCGTCAAAATATCTTCTTTTGTGTTCCTCTGTTCCATCCAATTACAATAAATGTGGACTAAAGCTTTGAAGCGTCAAAAAAATTACACTAAAACAAGTGGTCCATACGGCAAGTGCTCCATATTATAAGTCTTGTGAAGACGTGATAGTTTTACGTGATAAAAAGACTAAAATTAAATGAAAACTTGCAAATTCACTGAAAATCCATGACATCCATGTTGGATTTTTCCAATGAATCCGTTAATGAATCATTGGAGAGTTGGAGGAAAATTCCAATGCGTTTGTGCAACGAGATCTGATCTTTCCCAGATCTCAGGTTTGAACCCCTTATTTCTGGCATCTGTCTTAAAGTGCCTAATGGACCTTTTCTTTAAAGTTTCTTTGAAACTGTGCTTGTAAGAGGGGGAAAAGATCCTTTAAATGATGGCAAGGCGTTTACTTTGCAGCATTGTGTGTCGGATTCTGGCAGCCCTTCAATAAGCATTTTTTCTTCTTTCTATTAAACAAAAGACGTAAACGCTCTGCCTCAGAAACTCCCACCCCACACTTCCAGACGGCCATATTTGTCAAGTGCATATTCTGAATTTTGCCCCATCTCCATGGATCCTGATGTCGGGGGCGGATAGGGCTCATTGTTTGCTTGTTTGAGGCCGTATGGCTGAGATGCTAGAAGGTCAAGGTTTTGGCTGGTTAGCATGACCCGTTAGCCCCAGCTGGTAGATGTCATGAATACAACATAGACCTAAAATATATATATTTTTTTTCACACAGATTTCAGGTCAGATACTTCCAGGGAGTCTTGAGGCAACCAATCAGGAATGGGAATGCAACCGAATAGCTTTCTCCAGGTATTACCTCGGTAGTACAGGGTTTTGGGTGGTCGTCAAATATAAAAGATCTTCTAAATCTGAGCCAGAAGGAACATAAATCTTATGTGACATGTAGTAACACTAAATACACTGATTATGGGCCATCAGTGAGAATGAAGGGATTTGAGTAAGCAATGTTACTGAGGATGTTGTCCTGAGATTCCCTCTTGACTGACAGTCAGTAAAGATCGTGGCAGGCCGAGACGGGGCGCATGACATCAGATTGAGTTCTCCGGCAGGACGAGCGCACATCTCGGCTCGTGTTTTGCTCGGTGTTGGTGGAAGCGTAGCAACCAGAGTCAGTTTTAATTGACAGCTAATTTTAAATGCTGAGTAGGAGGTTGTAAAAGCCAAGATAACATTAGAAAATGGAGGCATGAAGTGTGCATGAACAGAGCACAGCAGATACAGCATATTATATATTATATCTACATTTATTACCAAAAGCGTCAACACATTATTTAGGAAAAATACTAATATAATATAATATAATATAATATAATATAATATAATATAATATAATATAATATAATATAATATAATATAATATAATATTAATAAATGTCCTATAAGAAATCAATTGATTTTGGAAATATTCTATTATTTACACATTTATTAGTAATAATTATATCATTAGATTTTTTTTCTAATAATATAATATGATATAATATAATAATCATAAAAAGTCAACACATTTCTGAAAAATTTCTATATCTATTACCAAACATTTCAACGAATTGTGGAAAAAATACTAATATAATATAATATAATATAATATAATATAATATAATATAATATAATATAATATAATATAATATAATATAATATAATATTCATAAATGTCCTATAAGAAATCAATTGATTTTGGAAATATTATTCTGTTCTATTATTTACACATTTATTAGTAATAATTATATTACCGGTATATCATTAGAATGTTTTTCTAATAATATAATATTATATAATATAATAATCATAAAATAACCATAAAAAGTCAACACATTTCTGAAAAATGTCTATATCTATTACCAAACATTTCAACGCATTTTGGAAAAAATACTAATATAATATAATCATAAAAGTAAACACATTTCTGAAAATATTCAATTCTATTCTATTCTATAATATTCTTTCTAAATGTAATTATTAAAAAATTATATTATATTCTTCTTCCAAACTTCTAAATTTATAACCAAAAAATGTCAACAAAATCTAGGACAAATAACTAATTATATTCTATTCTGTTCTATTCTTTCTAAATGTATTACCATAACTGATAATAAGCTAATAATCTAATAATGGGTCTGAAAACTTCCTATTAAACTTATTTGTGCTCAGCAGGACCTCTGCGCTGAAGTGCTTTGTCTGTCCTCCCTTTATCAAGCAAAGAAAAATGAGGCTCATTACGGAGCATTACGTTTCCCTCTCAGCGCTGAAATGGAGGACTGACACATTAAAAGCACATTTCTGTGATATAATCAGAGAGGACAAACTTCCTCCTGCTCAGCCAAGAAGCTGCGATTGGAAGCAGGTGCAGGTTCATTACAGCAGAGCTCTGAACGCACTCACGACTGCTCTCTTCCTCTCCGCATGAAGCGACAAGTGGCGTGTTTCAGTCATTTTACCCATAGCCACATTACATGCGTAATTATGGACAATGATTGCACTCGAGGTATGAAAAGGATGTTTAAGGCGTTCGTTTTGTTTGAACAGAACACTGAGGTGCAATTGCAGCATCAAATTGTCAATCAAGCCAGAATTGTCTGTTGTGTTTTTTAGTAAATATATAAATTCTGAAGAAGAGATGTTATTGACTGCAAGATGCTGAAGAATGATGCTTTCAAATTACTCTAGTTGAGTTTAGAAGTAATCATTCTGTTCCTGCCTAGAGTTATTTTTCTATGTTGAACACTGTTTAAACTTTTCTGGGTCTGTTGGTAATTTAACTGATGCTGGCTGGTTCTCAATCCATTTTTAGTGTAATGGGCACTTATAAGCATCGTTAAAGTGTCACCCTCTCAACACCTGCCGTTTCTGAGAAAACACTGAAAACATGATCCACTCTCGATCCGGCAGCCGGAGTGATTTACGTCTGATTGAGGTTGCTTTAAAGATGGATCCCATATGGTCAATGCAACTGTAAAACTCTAACTCTTCTTGTCTAATTAAGGTTGACTCTCATTGTTTTGAATTTTGTCTCATATGTAAAGTTATATATTTTTTAATTGTTTTACATCTTATTTATTTAAACATAATATTTTGAATAGTTTCTAGCTCATTTTTTAAAAGGCCAACTTGACTGCAGTTGAACAACTTTTAGTGTTTAGCTTCCCCAACTCTGTTCCAAACAGATGTTCAGATTGAGATAAAGACTATTTGTTCTCCTCCATTCGGACTGATCGATTGTGTTCTCATTAGGCGAAGCAAATCATGCCAGCAAATTTAAGAAGGAGTTGTTTTTTTAAACAAGCTATTGTACTTCTGCCTCTCCCACACTTCTTTTGTCTCTGTCTGTAGACCCGCGGTATCTCTGAGATATCGTCAAATGTGTCTCCAGTGAGACTGTTTTCGCTAATTTGTATAAACATTTTTTTATTCGCCATTGTTTGCGTGCATTCCTCTAATCTGTCCTTTTGAATTTTCCTGCGTGTCTTGGATACGGTTTGATGAACAAGCACTGGCGAGGGCTTTTCCCTCTAGTAATAGAGGTGAGGCCATTAGGAGATGAGTCCAGGCTGTTGGTGCTGGGGCTGTTTTTGAAGTGAGAGGAGGTCATTTGGCCGAAGCATTGTCCAGCAACGTCCTCTTCGACCCCACATCCCAGGCTCTAGGGTCGGACTTCAGGGCTCAAGTTCCTCTGAATGCAGGAGCAGATGGTGAAGTGGTTGCTTCATTGGAAACTAACAAAGCAAAACCAACAAGAGAAACACAAGAGGCTCACCAGGACATACCACCATAGTTCCTGTCTGCGCTTTTAAATTACGTCAACGTAAATACGTTGTCGTAATTAGTAGTATTAGTTCAACTAAAAATGTTAATTCTATCATTATTTACTTACTACAAAATTCCTTACATTAACTCTTGGAATATAATGTATGAGTTATATGGACAAATTTTTGCTTTTGTTTCTTTTATGAATTTTGTGGACAAATTGCATGACGAAGAGCAGCCTTTTGTGAAAAATTCACCTTTTGTGTCCCTCAGAAGAAATGAAGTCATACAGGTTTGGAACGACATGAGGTTGACAATTTTACAATTGCCCTAATTATACAAACAATTATCATCAAAATCACCAAAATGATCATCACATACTGTACATCTCATGTGAAAAACATTTTGGAAATAGGACACTGGAGAAAGATTGAGCATTTTTCCCTTCTAAATTCCTTACTCAGCTATTTGCATGCCATTTTATGTGCCTTTTGAGTGATATTTCTTGTCCCCCACAATTGTTCTGAAGCTGAACACATAGTTATCTCTTCCCTAAAGGGGATGTAGAGGTCGGCATACTTGAACTCTGTGTGAGGTAAAACTACTATCCATCTAGGCAATCCTCTCTAATTGATTTTCTCTGCAGTCGGTAAACATGTGTTATGCATCCTTAGAGTATTGGTCCATTTTCACACGCTATTTCTGCTAAACATGGGCATCCAAAAGTCCAGATATCATTTTCGGCATTTATTTCACCATAGTAGATAACTTGGCACTCATTCAAACAAAGGCTTCTCATTGGTCTTGCGCGTAACCGACCCATGAAGCAATAATTCCCAATCCTTCCCCTGCATCTAAAAACAAGCGTGCTCCTTTTTTCTTCCATCCAAGGCCAGATTAGTCCTGATTAATCCCTGGAGTGTGTAACTATGACAGAGATAAAGTTAGCCCTAAAATAGCTGCTAATGGTGACCTTGGCTGTGCCCATCAGGTTAATGTTTCCATGATACACTTCTCTGGCAATGCTCTGGTCACAAGAGAGCTGATTCTTCATTTTTCGTATCTGCCACATCCTGTTTATCATACTCAAATGGCCCTAGAACTGTAGGATTTGGTTGTAGGGTGTGGATGTGTGGTTTCTTGGCCTTCTCGTAAGCACATCCATGGTTCAAGGGGGTGCTCGACACAACCTAGATGTATCTTTTTGCAGACAGTATATGCATTACATCAGGGGTGTCAAATCCTGTAACTGGTGGGCCACCATCCAGCAGAGTTTAGCCCCAGCCCTAATTAAAAACATCTGAACCAGCTAATCAGGGTCTTTAGGATCACTAGAAACTTCCAGGCCAGTGTGTTGGAGCTAAACTGCACAGGAAAGTGGCCCTCCAGGAGAAGGATTGAACAGCACAACACCACTACAGTATCACGAAGAACATGACAAGTCCAGCATTTGGAATAGGACCAGAGAGATCTTGACCCTTTTCCAAATTAAGCACTAAATGCGGACTTGCATAATTATGGCAGTTGTGTATCTGTAAAGTCCACAAGACTACATGGAGTCCCATTTGTCATTTGATGGTTCAAAAGGATTTTCACAATCACCCCAAACCACCCTAACAAATACCAAATTGGTGTGTAACTTACATTAGGTCTACTACCCAGCAGTTCATGCGACAATATGTCACCAAAGCGTGGACATGGCGGGAGGCTATAGGGTGCCCTTTGGGAGCTTTAGGTGAATGGCATATTCAGTCTTGGATACGGGTGAGCAGGTCTAAGCCCGAGGTGAATTCTCCGTTTGTTTTGTGTCTTTGCCTGAATCAACAGTATGCGGGTGGGTTAGCCATCTGCTGACAGATAAACTCAACGGCGTGGAGAAGGGGGTGACAGAGGCCAGAGTGCAGGGGTAGATTGACCACTGACCCCATCCCCCTGTCTCACTCAATCCTGACTTTCATCACAACATGTCCTTCCAACCCTCCCTGACCCACTGTCTCACGACAAGTGCCATTAAATCTGCAGGAATGCTCCTACTGAGAAGACGACAAGGAATGAAACTGAAAAAGGAAGGGGGGATGGAGAGGAGAAGTGAGAATGGCACAGTTCAAAACAGTTGGTAGCTGGTCTGTTGCTCATAGTTGCTTCCAAATGCCACCTTCAGTACTTGCTGTTCTGCTCCACAACACTTTATGCTCGGTACACATTGAACGATTTTGGGCTTTCCCAGACGAAGGATGACCGATCGATCATTTCTGTGGTCATTACTGCTAAACGGTGGTCCTACGTCATACAGTGAGAGAGGTTGAAAGACGGTCGTTGTCACAGTCTTGTGACCAAAGATAGCCTGTGATAATTTTCTGACAGCGTCAGAAATTTAGCATGATCATCTCACAGTGTTTTTGCTGACTAGCCAATAAAAATGTAACATGAAATGGTGTATTGATCGACACGACACGCCAAGGCCCTTCTCTCTAGCCATGACCACGTCCATATTCTTCTCTTTCGCTTCCTCCTCTTTTTTCTGAGAAAATAAAAAAAAACAATTGCCAAAGTGCGATTCATCTTGCTCTATTTGTTTACCACTAGCACATGCTGATGACACTTTATTCTTCTATACTAACTTGCATCATAGCCTACGATTCAATAGGTGTCATTATCGTACAGTCTATAAACATACTACCCAAGTTTATTAGATCCATGTCGTACAGTGCAATTTGTAATGATCTTATAGGATTGCCGGAATTGCACTGGCATTAGTGCAATACTGTACAATAACCCCATAGAGACTGGTTAATCTTGAACACCCTTCTTATTCATTAAATGGCAAATGAGATACTTTATGGATTGTGGACATCATGGACTTGCACAAACAAAAGCTACAGTCCACATGAAGTGTGCCATTTGGGACAAGGTCCATAAAACCCTAGAAGCTTAGCCAAGGCATTCTAGCATCTTTAATAAACTTGACCAAGATGGTCCACTAGGTTCACTTCAGACCTACCAACTGCTAGTCTAGCAGATCAACCACCTTAGTCAGCTAATAGCTGTAAATGACCAACTGGAAACGTTGTACACCTAACAGAAGCTTGTGCTATCTGTATTTTCCAGCTTAAATCGGCTATTTGAGCTAATGCAATGAGGTAATCACACCCAGAACTGAACGAACAACTGACTGGTGGCTTTCAGCAGATGAAATAACAAGGTGATCCTGATCAATATGAGAGAAAGCGGGAAAGAGAGAGATAGATGCCTCCCAGACCACCATGCTCTCCCAAAGCCTTTGTAAACTCTTCACAGCAGCTGCCTTCGATATGAAGTGGCTTTTGTGTTTAGTAAATGTTTGTTTTTTGTCACACCAACAAACACATTTGAGGGATTGTGGTTTGCCTTAACACTACTCTGACCTCTGTCAAGATGGCTTTAACTGCCAACTCGCAGGGTGAGGGGTCTCATGGCTTTTGTATGGGATTTGTTAAAGAAGAACTCCTAGAGATCTTACTCTGTGGTTTAAATGTTCTAAGCACATTCAAGAAGCACTTACAGAGAGCAAACAACCACAACAGGGGGTCATGGGGTCACCTAGAAGTTTGTTGGTTTTGGTGATAAATGGATCATAATTTAGGAAATGTTTTTGCAGAGGATATAAAATATCTCAAGGCAACACAGCCCGCATATGTGTAGATGCAATCAGACGGTCAGTTAAACTAGCTGGGAATAAACACTCCAAACTCATCTGGAGCTCAGATAACACATCATCTTAATGACTTCCTCCCAGACACATTTTACTGCCCCGAACAAGAAAAATACTCTCAGGTAGTTGGGTGAGGGTATGTTGGTACAGCAGTCCTGGTGTGGTGACTGAAATATAGACTCTTTTGCACACGCACACACACATTCCTCCACCTGGTCTCTCTTCTGTTTATTTACTCTTCCTCTTAACGAGTTTTGTGATTCATAACCCACCGCTAATGACCGTTTTGGGGAGCAAATATTTACATATGAGACTACTGCAAAGCCATAATCGGTGCGTTAGAAGAATATGAGCTTGTGTCAAACAGGCGGTCAAGGTAAAGTGCAGGACAAGCTTAGCTACCTGAATGTGCATGTTTTCAGTGAGTGCAAAATTTAATGAATTTGCTAATCTGCAGTACGCCACTAAAACATTCTTAGTTGGTTGGCATATTGGTAACTGTTGGTTATTTGATCTTTTTAAGATGTTTATCAGATGTTTATACACAAATATGCAGTGCTGTGTAGATTACTTACAAATTGTAATCTGTTACTGATTCCTAAAGTTAGTAATGTAATCCATTACATTACACGTTTTAGGTAATATAATCGGACTACTTTTGGATCCGTAATATAAACGGATCTACTTTTAGATTACTTTTTGACCTAACTAATTTATCTTTATATTCCTTTTTTTTTTTTTAATGAGTGCATTAAATATTACATTATGTCAGGGTTTCCCAGACTGGGGATCATGAAGGAACTGCGTAAAAAAAAAAAAAAAAAGCTAATCATTTAAAAAATCATAAAAATGTCAAATTAAAATAATTGTAAAATAATAAAAATTCATAAAATTATTAATCCCTTACTGCCCTTGTATGAATAACAATCATGTAATCAATAGAAAAGTAACTGTAGTCTGATTACAAGCATTTTAAGCGACTTAAAAGCTGTGGATATTTGAAATTACCCCCCAAAAAACGCCCCTGCCCAAAAGGATCACACTCCTATCTTGAAAGCCCCGCCCCCAAATTCATGAACACACTCTGTAGCACAGGCCCCTCCCCCCTCACGAGTGGACATGCCCCTTATTGCTGATTGGCTACAAAATATGGAAAACAGACAACTGTTAGTTGATTTCTTTAAGGTAAATGTGTTTTTATTTTTCATACCTGGTCGCTATCAACTCTTGGTTTGTTATTCCTGTTACATTTAACTATCTCTTATTTTTTCTTTAAATAAACATATTTGTTAAATGTATACTAGATGTTCCTAATGGATTTTACTTAGGATATTCTGGGGAAAATATTGTCCAGAACATGGCTGATGTTGACGTTATATGAATGAAGATGTTTAGAGGCAGCTGATCCATGTGTTTACTAGAGCGACATCTTTAGTTATCTTTACTACAGAAGCAATAATAAACAGTCATGTACCATAACAATGGATAGAGAGCTGCTATCAGACGGAGGTTTATCTCAGATCTCTGCTTTCTATCTGGCGCCAACAATCTCTGCCATCTACACAGAATGTCAGTTTTCTGTTGAGACATGGATGATTCGATTTTTCAGGCATAAAGTGATATGTGTGTGTAAGAAGAGGTTTGGCCAATGCATGTGTTTGCTTATCTAAAAATGTAATGCACTAGTGTTAATATTATCTATTCGTGAAGAAGAGATACTTTAACACTCCTTTAATCTCAATCCCTTTATCTCAATCTCTTAATCAGATGTAAATAAGAGTCTTCTTCCACTTAAAACTGATTTTCATTTGACAGATGGAAAACTGGGTGGAAAAATCCCATAGGCTAACATTGAAAAGGGACCCTACACATTTAGGTTCAGAACATCATTGAGACTTGAGGATGGAACCAGTAATGGGTTTATTATCATCATAGCAAAACTCAAAACACCCTACTAGCTGCCTAGCAACCACACATAACACCTAGCAATGCCTTAGCAACCCCTCCAAACACCCTACCAACACCTTAGCAACCGTCTGAACATTGCAAGTTTTGCATACTAGTTTTCCATCTAGATTTCCTCTGCAAATGTAGGATGAAGTCATAAAATATTTCTGGTTGTTCTTGTGCAGAAACAAATGTGTCTGCCTGTTTAAACATTTAGATTTTAATCACCGAAACAGTTAGCTGTTACAAATTCACATCTGCGATTACTGCCAAGGTCGTGACATATGAACAGCTGCCCAATGCATGCGTCAAGCCACTCACAAACAGCAGCCAAATTCAGTAAAACTGGCCCGCAATCTGTGCTACTTGACTTTGATGAATCATCTTCAATTTCCTGCATCTGGAAACTCAAATGCTCCACAATGCCTTAAAGTAGAGTCGAGACCAGACCAAAACTAGACACACCAAGAGCCAGATCCAGACCAGGTTTACATTTTAATAAGAGACATTTCTCTGAAATCACAGTTTTCCCTGATGTGAGACGTTTCACTGATTAGAGAAAATCATCTAAACATCGTTTAAACAGATATTCACAATTGTTTCCACGCAACAAAAAAAAACAGAAAAGCAACATGGTAAATTTTGAGAACTAAAACTTTTTTTGGAAAGATTAAGTCGCCTTAATTCTCCTTAGCATTAACAAAATACTGATTCATTCAAAAACAGTTAATTGGGTTAAATAGACATTGTCTAAAACAAAAGGAAACTCATCAAATCAAGTCTATTTATTAAGGACTATTCAACACCGTTTACAGGGAGGATCAAACTGATCAAAAGAAACAGAAATTCTGGCCAGTCGGCCAAACTCAGTTTTAGTTAAGGGCGGATTTAAGAGTCTTGTCAGGTCTCTCTCTCTCTCTCTCTCTCTCTCTCTCTCTCTCTCTCTCTCTCTCTCTCTCTCTCTCTCTCTCTCTCTCTCTCTCTCTCTCTCTCTCTCTCTCTCTCTCTCTCTCTCTCTCTCTCTCTCTGTGATAATGGTTGGATTAAAGGCTTTGGCATTTTTCTCTTGTGTTTCTACACATAAATGACGAATGCTCTGAGCTCTGGACTCACGGACTTTATTGCCATTGGATATCTGTAAAGCCTGTTCCTGTCGGAGCTGTCGCCTGATTACTCCGTTAAAATGAGCTCTGGAAAACTTCCTTACCATATTATTTTTATTGTTTCTCAGAAATGGATTTGGACTTTAGAGTAGAGAAGTAGAGTATATAGGATTATGCTATCTCAGTGAGGCTGATAGAGAGATGGAAACAGTCGTAATTGCAGATTATAAATAGTAGAAAATCAAATTATACTTCTGCCTCATCTTGAATGGTAAACAGGTGGGATTTGTCACTTTATTGACCCAGTCATTACCTAAAAATGCTTTAATACGCACGCGTCAGGGAATACAAATATAATAGAATCCCTTCTAATCCCTTCTCTTTCACTTTGTTTCCCTTTCTCCCTTTTTCCCTCAGAAGAACCACTTTACAGAGGCTCACTGAATTCCGATCACAATTCCCTGAACCCCTGATTTCTGCAAACAATGCCTGACTCCCAGACTCCAGCCTGGATGTTGAGTTTGGAGCCCTCTGTGCCAAAAGAAAGACTCCCCTTCTCCTTTTCTTTATTCCGCACACAAACGTTAAGGCAACGTTCAGAGGCCGTTCTTACCAAGGGCACGTTCACAAAGCTGGACGAACTTCCAGAGGTCTCCGTCTGGGTCCGGCTTTGAGCCGTGAAGTGTGAAAGCGCATTCAGAGGAAGTTGTTCGCCTCAGACTATTCACACATTCACATTAACATGATTTTAAATAGAGAAGGTTGAAGGTCAAACTCAACCACCATTCTTTGTGCGAGTGCCCCCTTTTCTGTTAAAAGCCATTGTGCGTAATAAATGGTTATTTCTTCCTTTACACGTTGAGAGATGTTTTGGATTATTATTTAAATGTCACAAAGACGTTTGATTTATATTGGCTAGCTACACCACATTAGAGTAACATGTTACAGGTTTCCTCAGAGGTGGCTACAAGATGGCGTCCATTAATCTAACTTGTTTCTCTTTGTCCTGCTCACACACACACACACGAAACACCCACTTACATTTTGGAAATGATCTGCTAAATGAGCTCATTGAAGAAAGCCTTTAAGAAAAACAAAGGATTATGGGTAAAACTGACTAAATGTATACTAAGGCACATTCAAAACTACTGACTAATAATTTGGCTATTAAGTTTCTAGTGTTCCATTTCGTGGTCTAACATAATTGGGATTAACTCAAAATATGTACATTTGATTGGAAACATATTTGTGGTTGAAAACATTTAATATGTTTGCATTGCTTAGTCTTTTGAAACATCTGAAATGTGACGAACAGAGTAAAATTCTGTAAAATTCTGTAAAAAAGAGTCGTTTGCGGAAGTGCAAATTAGATTTGAGGGATACTATGAAGGGCAAGATTTTTTAACGAATAATGAAGATCATATGAGTTTGGAACAATGTGAGAGTGAGATTTTTTTTTTGGGTGAACTGGCCCTTTAAGAACTAACAATTTACCTCAATCCATCAGAGCTCAGGCTTAGATGGTTCTTTGCTGACAGACTGCAATCTATAATTAAAGGGTGCGATTAAGACATGTCACACACTGTGTGTGTGTGTGTGTGTATGTAGCTGTGTAGAAAAAGAGAATTATTTGTTAGGGCAGAAGAGTTTAAATCCTACCATGTACCCTTTCACAGTGCCCTCTCCGTCTGAGTTATGACCGCCCAGACCTCTTAGGGTCAATCTCTCACACACACACACACGCACACAAACGTGTCTGGCCTCCGGGTCAGGCTGCTTATCAAAGGCTCAGCCGCTGATTGATCAATTTGCCAGCGATTTCAACCTTTCACCAACTCCTGCTTGTCTTGGATTTGTCGTAGGCGGCTGGTGAGAGTGAGAACTTAATGGAGCCGTTTATGTGAAAATGTATGTGTACAGTAGATATCTCACTACATAGTGAAGACATAACAGGACTTCATAAGCAGGAAAATGTCAGCAAATAATCACGAGTAAATGACGTAATTGAGTCAATCGTAGCACATTCTGCTTGGATTAGCATTAGCCGTTAGTGCTTTTGAGCATTAATTAGTAGAACGTAAATTCCTGTGGTAATGTTAGCTGCAGAAATGTTACCAAAATATCACTGCTTAGCACCTCAGTGTCTTTCTAATCAAGTTTGTGTTTTAGTGAAACATGTACCGAGTTGAGGTGAATTGGATCTTTTTGGCAGCCAGTGTGAATATGTAATGAATATTGTTCCTCCTCTCAGTGAAACCTCAGTCATATTTTCACAGCTGGTTAAATAATAACCCTGAGTGCTTCGTCAACTATGCAGCAATTTTTCTATTAAATCTCAATTATGTAAAAGGCTTTTTTGATTTCTGAGCTGCTATCTGTGAAACAGCTAGTCATTACAAGTGTTTAACACAAAGAAAATAAACAAAACTGAAGACATTCCCGGAATAGACAGGAAGTTACATGTCATGCTGAAGTCAGTGTTTATCAAATCTACTTAGATATCTACAGTTTTTGGCAAGCCATACTCAAAGAATATTAGCTATGCTATCAACTACTCTACAGAGATATAAGCTAAGCTACTCTGAAGAGAGAGGGATATATCTTGCTGTCTTACAAGCTACATGATAAAATAGTAAAAAGTTAAAACTGTAAGCATTTTGTAATATTTTAAATATTATCAAATAGATATCTACAGTTTTTGGCAATGTATATGAATATCAGTTATTTTCTACTAATACAGTACCATACACCATTGCATACTTTTGTCATGTAAAACTCAAGACTTTTTACAGTATTCATATATGACGCAAAAATCCCCTACAAGTTGTATGTGTGCTATTTAGTATGAAAGTGGCCATAATCGCTCTGATTTTGTATAGGTCATGTATTGGGCTTACATGAAACACAGAAGGTTATTCTGGCCGATTTAAGTAAGGTTGATATATGGTTGTTGTATATGAACCATGCAGGTTTTTTTCATATGGGTATATTCAAAAATATTAGCTGAGCTATCAACAACTCTACAGAGACATTAGCTGAGATATCCTGAAGAGAAATTAGCTAGTTGCCTTACAAGCTACATGATTGATGTACAAGTTAAAATTGTGTAATAAAATGTATAATTACACTGAGTCTTGAAGGTGTAGTTCACCCAAAAATGGAAATTCTGTCATGTAGTCTACTAACCTTGTTGTTCCAAACCTGTATGACTTACTTTCTTCAAATCAACAGAAAAAAAGATATTGTGTAAAATGTCCAATGTTTGTGTCTATACAATAAAAGTGACTTTCAAATTATCTTCTTTAGTGCTCCAAAGACCCGAGAAAGTCATACAGTTTTGGAATGATGTTGAAACAAATAAAACATTTTTGGGGGCTAACTAAAAAACAAACTTGTCAAATGGTGTGGTTGATTCAAGCTCTGCGGGCCTTTCTTAATATGCTCAGTATGACGTTCATTAACAACTACATAAAAAAAAAACAATTTGTCTAATGCACTCCTAGATTGTTTCAATAAAAGAAACCCCGCCTTGTCTCTGCAGGCGTCTGCGGCCCGCCGCGTCTATCCAGCATTTGATCTACAGTCACACTGTGTTGGTTTAAGCATATATCACTGCCACAGTTCTTCAACAGCGGATGCCTGTTGTTCCTGACCTGTTCTTTGGTTTATAGAGCAGGCCTGGTTCTGCTCGTTGAGCTCACACTGTCATCTCCTCCAAGGGTGGTACTAAGGGCCCAAATATGAGTGTGCGCTCCAAGCCAGAGGTCAGTGAGCATAAACCTTCAACTTGTACAACACATACCCGCAAGCTATGTGGTTGTTAGGGTGTTTTAGATGATTGCTATGGCGTTGGTATACCAAATCTAGCATACTAAGATTTTCTGAAGTGTTGCTGCTGATGTGTTGTAATGTGGTTGCTAGGGTGTTGCCATGTGATAATTAAGGTGTTCTTTAACATGTAGCTATGTGATTGCGAGGCTATTCTAGGTGATTGTCAAGGTGTTGCTATGTGGTTACTAATGTGCTCTTAGAAGCTGTTAATAAATTTGGCAATCACCCAGAACACCCTATCAACCAAATAACAACAAACTAACAACACCTGGGCAACCAACCACATAGAAGCAACTGTAGTGCATTGCCAGGGTGTTGTTATGCAGTTGATAGTTTTTTGAGTGCTTATTAGTGTTTTGCTTTGTTGTTGTTATGGTGTTGCTATGATTCTCTGAACTGTTGTTGCTGGTGAGTTGTTAGTTATGTGGCTCCTTACCAGAGTGTTGCAATACTAACTAAGGTGTTCTGAGTGGTTGTTAGGGTGTTGCTATGTAGTTGGTAAGGTGTCCTGAGTTGTTTTTAAGGTGTTTTGAGGGGTTGTTAGTATGTTGATATACTAGGGAATTACTTATTACCTACTAAAATAAAGTCAAAAGAGCCAACCTCCAAGTTTCTATATCCTGGTTTCTAGATTCAATCCTTTCTTCGATGTAAGTCTACAGGCTTTTAATCATAAAAATCCAATTGTTTCGCGAGCAATTTGATTTAAGATAAGCACTATTTATGTCAAATAAAGGTAATCCTCAAAAATCTGTTTTTTAACGAGCCTTCTATAGTCAGAATTGGAGGTAGCCTACTTGATTTATAACACCAATGGAGTGTGAAACGACCACCATCCACCAGCCTTAATCCAGAGCTTCGGTCATAAAAGCGACTGAGGGATGTTGAGAGGAAAAGCCAGAGAGTGAGTTTAAAAGGGCAAAACCCTAATCTTTAGAGACAGGACGTGTGTCACGGGCTTCCGTAGCTCCGCTTAGCTTTATTGTTGTTTATTGTTGGCTATAAACTCTTGATGATCTTTGGGCCTGTGCGTCCCTCATAAAATGTCATTTAGATCCCTTAGGAATGCAAGGAGTGGGTCAGCGTGTGGTTTTTTTCCCTCCTCTCCGCTCGACCTGAAGGTAAGAAGACACCTTTCAGTAAGACAGCTTTACAACCCCCCGCCCTCATTCCTGAAAACCAGGATTTAAGCTGTCTCATGGATTCCATTCCTGTTTATCCTAGCGGTATGTTAGCCTCCACTGATCCATAACCGGGAGAGAGAGAGAGTTTGTGCCGTATGTGCGCTCGAAGACAACGTCAACTGGCTCAGATTGTTTACCTCCATGCATTGTTGGGCTACTTTGTGTGTTTGTCAGTGTCTGGTCTTGCTTGGCTGAATCAGAGGCCATTAGATGCAGTTTGGCTTTCCCAGATAAATGTTTGTGATGCGTCTGGCGTTGAATGTGAACGGATTAAAGGAATATTCTGGGTTTAGTACAAGTTAAAGGGACAGTTCACCCCAAAATGAAAATTCAGTCATCATTTACTCACCCTCAAGTTGTTTCAAACCTGTATGAGTTTCTTTATTCTTCTGAACACTAAGAAGATATTTTGAAGAATGTCGAAAACTAAAGAGTTGATGGACCCCATTGACTTCCGTTTTTTCCCCATACTATGGAAGTCAATGGGGTTCGTCAACGGTTTGGTTACCAATACTCTTAAAAATATCTTCTTTGTGTTCAGCAAAAAATCAACAATATGCTACAAACCGTAAACGCATAATATTCCTATAAAAGTGTTCTTATTCTTGAGATAATTCGGTAACGTCAAAAATATTTGGATGCATGAAGCCATGGAGCCCGTCCAACTTTCTCACTTTCTTTTTGCTTTTAGTGTCAGATCGAACATGAGTGCATGTCTTCAAATGTTTATATTATATAGTTAGACATCCAGCACTATAGGTTTGATTTTAAAAGCTAATAGCGAGAGGGAATTTTCCTTGTTGCAGAAATGGAAAACAGGGAGTATGTCATCAGCAGGAGCTTAATGGTGATTTTATCTTGATAATTTGTCCGATATTGTGCAGGCAGGGAGTATGTCTGTGTTTTTACCCTCGTTCATCAATCTTTAGGGTCATATTGAAACAGCATTGAGGCATCAGATATAATAGAAACCGTAAGAAGAGCCCTCACTTTTTGTTTGACTGTTACATGAGGGTTCACAGAAGAATACACATTCTTCAGCCTAAGTAAATGAAGTATGTGTATGTGTAAGCACTGCTGCCTATTTATGTTTAATGTAGTTTGTGACGCCATGGTTTCCCAGTGGGACACAGTAACCTCAAAACCCAGTCACTGGATACCTAGACATCATTAACACGCGTAAATGAAAGACAATGCTTTTGTTGACTACAGTTTACTAAAAATTGCCATTTGAATACATCTCGGTTCACTGATATTACAAAAATAGGTAACACCAATGACATCAACTGTCAGTTGATTAGGTGTACTAATCAACTAATCAATTAATGTACTAATCCATCAAAGTGTAGATTAGGCTTTGAATAATGAGCTCAGTCAGAGTTCTGGAAATCTCATCCTGTAGGTTTAGAGTTTCAGTTTCCATTTGCATAAAGAAAGTTAAGAAAATTCCCTTAGTGAAAATTGTAAAGGTATTATCACTGAATGTTTTCTTAATTTAAGGCATTTGCATTCAGCTGAAGAGATTTACTTGAGTTGAAACTAAAGCGTTGAAACTACTTCAGTCAAATCGATTAATCGTGATTAATCTCATGTAAAATAAAAGATTGTAAATATAAATTGTGTATGCAAAATGGATTTGTGAATAATAATCTTTTCTAACCATATACATTTTTACTATTACTTTTTTATCAATTTAACACAAAAATTTTAGATTCTAATAAAAATTACTGACCCCAAACATTTTAATGGTAGTTTATATTGTTACAACAGATTTCTATTTTAAATAAATGCTGTTCTTTTTAAAACTTTTTATTCATCAAAGAATCCTGAAAAAAGGTATTGTAGGTTATAAAAAGTAGCACAACTGTTTCCAACATTGATAATAATCAAGTAATGATGCTGAAAATCCAGCTTTGCATCACAGGAATAACTTACATTTTAAAATTATATTACAATAGAGTACTAATGTTTTTGGTGTCTTATAAGAACATTATTGGCCACTTCATGTGTAACAGCAACATTTGAACAATTTGAACATTTGATCCTTATTAGTGACGTCATCATTCTCCTGTCATTCGGATTAAACATTTTAGGTTTAAATGGGAATGTTGTTGTTTTTTATCGTCTAATTTCCACTTCTATGATGGAGAGCTGGTTTGAGGCTTTTGATTGGTCTACAACCCAGCTGAGACTTTTTACGTGATGTTTCCTACATGAGGGGTCAATCTACTGCTGTAACCTAATGAAGGGCGATCCCTTGGGCTGTCAATCAGATCTAATGACCCCTCCAATAAAACTCACAGTGTGATTTAATACAGAGAGTTCTGGCATACTCCAGACATGATGATGTCATCACCTCTAAGAGGTTTGCTGTCGGGCCGGTGGGTGGTTTCTAGTGAAAGTACAGGTCATCACAAACATGTATTCAATTAATATATAATTTAGTGGATCTGTTTTGGTTTTTATTGTTTGTACTCTTAATTTGGTTTAACACACGTGCTGACAGCTGCAACACTACGACAGATTGATTGATTGAAATCCAAATCTAATTTAATAGTTAATTTAATCGAAAACAATATTACGCATTTTCAAACTAGTAAGACGTTTTTATGATCCACAGGGAATTATTCCACCAAGTGCATTGTTGGCCAAGTACTCAGAATGTGAAAAATGTTTCACATAGTAATATACTAGTAATCACTTTATTACATTGCGTTTAATTTACACACTCTCATGGCAATTCGTAACTATTTTAATTGAATTCTCTTTTTATGTGTTCGTACAATCTGCTTATGCCCCATAGATGGTTAGGTTTAGGGCTGGACCTTCATGCTTTATTTAATATGAAATTGCCAACTCGTAATAGTTTTCTCATGAGATTAGGTTGGATTCCATATACATGCTATAAATTAAATGTAGTAATTTTGCATTTAATACAAATTTGCGTGAAACCTTTGTGCTTAAATAATGACTGAAAAAAGTGATAATCGTGGTCTATACTACTGTGGCAAATTGCATTATAGGAGACAGCATTGTTATTGTGAAGACTGCATGTTTATCAGAATTTGCATTCTGTGTACAGCTCATATACTATACTGTAGAAATAGTATGAGTAGTATGTTAATGTCACATTACTTTATTCCATTGCCTTTAATTTAGCATGTTTGGTCTCAACACACTCATGGCAATTTGCAACTGTTTTAGCGCATTTGTGGCTAATTCGATTGATTTTCTGCAATATCATTCATACTGTACGTTTTCTTACGATTTGCTTACGCCCTCGCTGAATGTTAGGTCTAGGAGTGGACCTTCATGCTTAGTTTTTTTCAAAAAAATCTTACTTTTCGGTACAAATTACATAAAAAATGCCAACAATAGCTATGTTTTCTCATGAGATCAGGTTGGGTTCCATTTACATTTGGAAATAAACTGTTATTTTGCATTTAATACAAATTTGCGTAAAACATTTGCGATGAAATAAGTGACAATCATGATAATAGTGGCCTCTACTACTGTAGCGCATTGCATTGTGGGAGACAGTATTCTTCGTGGTTTGCTCTGTTGTATTCTGCACAAGTGCAATGTAGTGTTGTCAAAAGCGCAATGTATATAGGGTTGTCAAAAATATCGATTTTCCGATACATATCGAATAGATACACGATACCAGCTGCACTTTCTCTCCGACACTTGCTCGTTTCATTTGCTCTGGATGAATATGGTTGCTGTTACAGGGCTTGAATTTCACCATGGGATTGCACGAATTGCTCATAATCTTACTAATTCCCACAGATGTTCTGCTTGCACTCAAACTGCGCGCCTTAGAGCCGCCTCTCAGTACTAAATTGAATTCTTTTTTGCTGCGTATTGCTTGTAAACAGTCAAATACACACAAAATAATGTTAAATTGCCGGCCTTGGCGAGTAGTTATGTTTTAAGTGAACGTAAAAGAAAGAAAACGCACGTGTAATAGTAGTGGATCTGTGCGTCAGGTCTTAAAGTGACAGCAGCCTAATATACCTGGAGTCAAATTATGAGATAATATAAAAAATATCTATATAGGAATTTTTTCCCATGGTATCGATGTCACAATTGTGGCCAGTGAAAATGCTATGTGGCTAGTAACTTAGGAAAACCACTGGAGCACAAAAGTTTATGTCAAGCCCTGTTCTTTTAGACCTACAGAAGTCGCGTATGTGCACAGCACGCACACTACATACTGCAGCAATAGTATTAGTACGTGAATATAAAGGCTGTGTTTGATGAAACTGCAAACCGCCAGCCTCAAACGCTCACACACGCTGCCCTCCTCTGCTCATGTCTTCAGCTCACATAATAATTCCTGTACGGAGGCTCTCGGTGTCTGACATCTTGCTTACGTGATATTGAGTGAGTTTGTTCCTGAATTTCTGTCACCCGCTTCACGATTTAGAGCCCGGAGGCGTTCGCTTGTGTGATTTACAGGCGGGCAAACTTCACACATCTGTTAGCATACACTTACTTCAAATGACTAATGAAGCTGATGAGTCCTCCTCTGTGTGGGAAGGAAGTATTTGTCTTGTGGTTAAAGAGAAAATCCCGATAGCCATTAGTTAAAGGTGTTTATCTTCAAGTAAGCGCCATGCATCACAAACAAGCACTTTCAACTCAGGATGAAAAGCTGCAGGTTTGGAGTTCAGCCAGAAACATCAAGACGGACCTTCAAACCCTGTCTGTGATCATCGAGCTGTAGAGAGAAACTGTCCTCCTTCATAGAGATGCATTTCTGTTAATTATGACTGATACTCTGAGTTTTGGCCTGAGAAAAAGTCAAAAGTTTTCATAAGCACGTCTAGGATAAGAAACGTGAAGTAAATCATATTGTGTTGTTGTTATTTAACAATTTGAGTAGAACTTATGTATTTTCTGTACTCTTAAAATATTAATGAAGATGTGTTGATCATTTAACAACAAAAAATTACTAAAATGTAAAAATCTTTTATAATCTGATATTAATATCAATTTAAAAATATATGTATTCCTAACTTGGCCAAAAGACCAAAAAACAAACAAACAAATATGTTATTTAATTACTGTTTATTCATTTAATTTATAAATCCTTAAATTTTTATATATATTTTTAAAGATTCTTTAATATCAGAAAAAAAAACTTTTGAAAACTGTTTGAAACATTAAAACACTTGTTTTTTTTTAATGCTGTTGTTTATTAAAATCACAAATTATGTATTTATTATTTCAGTTGTTTCTTAAATAAAATAAAACCTTAAATTAAATCTCAGATCTCCAGTAAGTCATGTGAACTTTGAAAAGTATTTTCTTTATTTATCATTTGGGATTCTAAAAACATATTGCACATTTTATCTGTGGTGTTTCTCTTTTTCAATACATTAAGTAATTTCTTCCTGAAAGAGTGTAAGTATTGCTGAATATTATAGTTTTCACATGCTCTCTAACAAGTTAGGTCAAGTGAAATGTTTTCCGCATGTCATTGGTTTTTCTACCCTGAACTGAAATTATTGACCTGCAAAATTTGTGAAAGAATAATGGTCAAATGTTTTAAATGTTGTAATTAAATAAACAAACTTCAAATGTTTGACAGACATTTTCCCGGCTGCTGTAACGCATACGTTTGTGAGGTACTTTGATATTCTTTCAAGACAAACATTTACAGATTTATATATGTTGCAGTATTTATAGTCACAATAACAAAAAATGATAAATTACAAAATGTTATTTTATGACAAAGCTGTTAACAATTTCATTGGAAAAACTGCCAAAACAGGCAATGACTTGTGTTTACTGTTGCAGACAGAAACACTGTGGAGTGTCTAGAAGCAGCCCTTGACCTGACAGAGTCCACTCGCGCGTCAGGACTTCATCACACACTCTACCGCAGCATTTCACACTGGTTCTGTCATATGTACCACAACAGGTACATCAGTGAGACTCAAGTTCATCAACATCAGATGTGCTGGATATCAATCAGCACTGTCCTTAATGCTGTCAAAATGGCCATTTTTACATTCATTCACTTATAAACTTAACGCAGTTATGATTCACTTAATTGAATTTGAATGTTTTTGTTTGGCTTTGTTTTGTTTGGCATTTTTTAAAAGGTTTTGAATTAATTAGGTGTAGCTTCTGTTGTCAGTTTTTTGTTGGTTTTTGTATGGTTTTGTTTGGCATTGTCTTGAGAATATAAGTTAATTAGGTGTAGCTTTTGTTTTCAGTTTTGTTTTGTTTGGCATTTTTATGTCTGAGAATTTGAGTTAATTAGGTGTTGTCACTTGTTTAGTGTTTTTTTTTATTTCAGTTCTAGTTTTTGCTATCAGTTTGTACAGTTTGTTCAGTTCTCTTCCAGTCCATACCAGTTTGTTACTATGGTTGCTGATTTGATTTGAGTTTCTGTTCAGGTGTGTCTTGTCAATTATGTCATTAGTGTCATTATGCCCAGTGTTAGTCCTTTGTTTTCTTCCAACCCGATCACACTAAATGCGTCTCTATAGCACGCAGTGAGTTTATCGTGCAATTTATACGCGAAAATGAGTTTGTTACGTGCATAGGATACGCATGGGTTGGTTAGGGTAGGTTTAGTAGTGGTGTGGGGTGCGTGTGTATTATACGTTTGGGTAGAATAAGTGGTGTGGGGTGCGTGTGTATTACACGCAAATGAACTGCGTATAAAATGCATGCGAAAACTGCGTATCATATGCACGTAAAAACTCATTTTCGCGTATAAATTGCACGATAAAACACAATGCGTGCTATAGAGACGACGTGAGAACAGGCTGTTTCTTCAGTTCTTGGTCTGTCCTTTTCCGTGCCATGTTGGTTGTTGTTTTTTTGAGGGTTTTTTTTGAGTCTCTTCAGTGTTTGTTTTGTCAAGATTTAAATTTGTTTATTAAAAGCTGCTGCATCTACATGTAGATCCTGCCAACTTTCCTTTGTGCTGCAACAGCGACCGTGACAGGTGTAGCTTTTGTTTTTAGTTTTATGTTTTGTTTTGTTTGGTGTTTTAATGTTTGAGAGTTGTAGTTAGTTGTAGCTTCTCTTTTCAGGTTTTGTTTTTTGTTTGGCGTTTGCTGTAAACAAATACACAAGGTTTATCAATATGTAATAGCATAGCAGACTTATGATTTGGGAAATAATTAGCCTATGCTCTCTCCTAGAGAACTATTTATCAACTGAATAATTTTAAAGAAATGGCTTTTTAAATGCAGTTGTCGGGACCTTACTTGTCCTGTAGTGATTCAATGCCAGTCCAGAGGAATGCCAGAAAATTGGCCAGAGTCACGGTGACGGCTGGAACATATTGAGTAACATTATCGATTATCGATATTGAGAACATATCGGCCATCCAAATATCATATACAGTGATTTTATTATTTAACCTATACCTCGCAAAAAAAAAGAGAAGATTTTATTAATGTCTCCTACCTCATACGTGTGTGCAAATATCTTGTGAAGGATTAGAAGATTCTACACTTTAGGATTGGCTTTTCATGTAATAATCATGATAACTAACTAGCAATGACTCAAGTGTTACTACATACTTCTAAAGGAATGACTAATTATTTGGATCCGTATTCTAAAGTGAAGATC
This sequence comes from Rhinichthys klamathensis goyatoka, assembly GCF_029890125.1. Taxonomy (NCBI): domain Eukaryota; kingdom Metazoa; phylum Chordata; class Actinopteri; order Cypriniformes; family Leuciscidae; genus Rhinichthys; species Rhinichthys klamathensis. The sequence continues at coordinate 1,144,501 of NW_026606808.1, forward strand.
ATGGTAACTAACTAGTAATTACTCAAGTGTTACTACATAGTTCTAAAGGAATTACTAATTATTTGGATCCGTATTCTAAAGTGAAGATCATGGTAACTAACTAGTAATTACTCAAGTGTTACTACATACTTCAATGGGAATTACTATCTAAAACTTCACCAAAAACCTCAAAAGCTTAAAAGAATTAGTAATTCCTTTAGAAGTATGTAGTAACACTTGAGTAATTACTAGTTAGTTACCATGATCTTCACTTTAGAATACGGATCCAAATAATTAGTAATTCCTTTAGAAGTATGTAGTAACACTTGAGTCATTACTAGTTAGTTACCATGATTCTTACAGTAGTTCTCTGGGAAGCATTAAAAAAAAGTAGTTATTTATTAGTTAATAGTGAACTACCACTTTCATCTGTGCGCTGTTACTTATTAATTTGTTAATCAGAATTTCTTGTTAGTTAATAGTAGTTACTAGATTGTTAATATTGTGTTACTCATTTGTTCCTGTGTAGTTATTCATTAACGAAGGAACCGTATTCTAAAGTGTTACCGTTGTAGCTTCTCTTTTCAGATTTTGTTGTGTGTGTGTGTTTCGGTTTTGGCGTTTTATGTCTGAATATTTGAGTTAATTAGGTGTAGCTTTTGTGTTCAGTTTTTGGGGAAGCTACACCTATAGGGGTTAATGTCTGCGGGTTTAAGTTGTGTAGCTTCCGTTTTCATTTATGTGTTTTGCTTTATTTTTTTGCTTTGCTTTTTGTTTTTATGCATGTGTATGCATTTTTTTGGTTGTGAGTTAACTAGATGCATCTTCTGCTCTTATTGGGTTGAATAAAATTAATATCTTCGTGAATTGAATTTGTATAATTTTAATTTACCAACAATATTGTGGATGAAAAATTAGACTCACCAGCTGAGCAGTCAAACATGTTTACAAAATGTTCCCTTTTATTTTACATAGTTTTTTTTCTTTAAAAAGAGTGTTATTATAATAAACATAAAACGACTACTAATTGTTTTAAATTATTTTAAATATTATTTAAGCCATAATATTGTATTGCCATAGTTATTTTAACAAAGCAAAAATCCAAATCTTTACAAGTACAGAGAAAAAACTCTCTCACGCTGTGCAGTCACTGCATATTTTATTTGAACCTCATATCTCTTTCTCACATCTATTTATAGCAAGCGCCTCTATTTGATCAGTGTGGGTGCGAGTTTGACGTCCGTCTCCTCGTCACTCATTCATGTGGCTGAGATTGTGTTGTGGTTTTGTGAGCGGACTGAGTGATGTGTGTTTTCTCTGACTGGTGGTGAGTGGCTTTCACACCATCTGCCATCTCTACTTTGTTTATTTCTTTTGGCCGTCGACATACAGTAAGAGACCACGACTGTACAGAAGGCAGGTTTACTGATAGTCGTGCACTTTCAGCTGTTAACTGATAGTCGGGTCGTACGCTGTGTAAAATGACACGTTTTATCCCCTCGCTAGCTGTTTAGATGGCACGATAAGAGGGAAGTGGTTTATTTGAAAAGAGTCTTTCACTGAACTGACCTGAATTTCATGGCCCGCAGTCATTTCCCTCTCATTAGCACCTCTAAGCAGGCAGAAAATGTGTTTCGTGTCCAGCTCCGGCTCGAGATCTGTCATAAAAAGGGGAAAATTAATTAGCTTAAAGTTTTAGTTGGCAGTCATTTCCCTCTTAAATTATAACAAAAGCACTTTTTTTTCCCGAGCACTTTAGAAACAATAAACCGTGAAATTAAAGTTGCAGTTTGTGAGTTATTAAAGAAAACAAGGTTTTGAATTCCTGGTTTGTTACTAGTGTTATCAAGAGGATAGATGCATAACATTTTTATATGCAAGAGCTCGCAGAGGAGAAATTTAATTTCTCGCTCCATTCGTCCCAAAACTGATGTTTAATACACGTGTCTTTACTCCCAAATTCTTTTAAAAGGTGTTGAAATTCAAGTTACACAATTTATCCACCCAAGCGTATTGAATTACTGGAGAAAGCAGTATTGACAGCTGATGTGTTTTTATGGTAGGTCTCTGACCTCTTCTGTCCAGACACTCAGCGGATTCAGCTCAAGAGGTCACCACTCCTGATCTTTGTCTGCCTCCAGGACCCGCCAAATGATCTCGGATTATAAAAATTAATGACCACTCATTACATTTCTGACCCTCATATTTTATGTTTTCAGACACACACACACGTCCTCTCATCTCTGACATCGCACTGCAGTGACCTTTTTTTTTCTTTTTGTGTGCAGGTGTGTGCATTATGTGTTATTTAGGTGTGGCATCCATTCATTTTTACTTTATTTTTATGTATTTGAGTTAATTAGTTGTAGCTTGTTCTTGTTATATATATACATATATTTTTATATCTGAGCATTTGAGTTAGGTGTAGCTTTATTTTGTTTTTTATTTTATTTTTATGCATTTAGCAGATGCTTTTATCGCGACTTAGAAAAGAGGAACAAAAGCAATTTGTCAAAGAGCCAACAATATTTAATTAAATTTCATTTATATTTATTTATTTGTACATTTATGCATTTAGCAGATGTTTTTATCCAAAACGACTTACAAAAGAGGAACAAAAGCAATTTGTCAAAGTGCCAACAATATTTTATTTTATTATATCATTTCATTTCATTTCATTATTTCATTTTATTTTAATTTATTTATCTATTTGTACATTTATGTATTTAGCAGATGTTTTTTATCCAAAGCGACTTACAAAAGAGGAACAAAAGCAATGTTAAAGTGCCAGCAATATTATTATTTTTTTATTTACATTGAAATTGGCCATTGAAATACATTTTTATGCATTTAGAAAATGCTTTCATGCAAACTGAATTTGTCAAAGACAACATTTTATTTTTATTTTACATTAACATTTATGCATTTAGTAGCTGAAATATATTTTATTTTATTTAAATGCATACGTTTTATGCATTTGAGTTAAATAGTTGTAGCTTGTTCTTGTTCTTTTATTTTTTATGCATGTTCATTTTATATTGAATCGCATTTGAGTTAAGTATAGCTTTATTTTATTGTTGCACATGCATGCAAAATCTAATTAAAAGAACAGCTAATTAAATAAATATTTAGCTGTTTTATTTGGTTTTAAATTGTTTCGTTTTGCATTTGTATGTCTGAGCATTGTGAGTTAATTTGGTGCATCTTCCATTGTTATTGAATATATTTAATGTACATTTTATTTTATTTAAATGAATGTATACTTAAATAAATTTAAATTGTACCTACACGTATGAACTGTGAGTTCAGTGGCGTCCCTTCAAAAGATTGATTGCATTGATTTAGCTTGGAGCCGTATTTATCATGTAATTAATCTTTGGCGTTGCTTCATCTTTTAAAGTCCACTCAAATCCTACGACCTGGATTCAGAATTGTGATTTCTTGGCCTTGACTCTTATTTGTCTGATTTGTCAAATCGCTTTACACAATTACGATCGATCAGTCTCTGATTATAATAGCTGAAGATCTACACCTGATATTGACGTTAAACCCTTTCGGTCGAGTGTCTCCTTTTCCTGTTTGGCTTTGAGGGTCGTGAGTTCAAGTAGGTTTCCAAAGTGTGAACGCAGCAGAGTTCAGATGCTTTCGATTACTCTGACATCACATCATGGCGTTTAAGTAGGAAAATAGAACCGATGTTTAAAGCTAATACTCCCAGACTGCATTACGAGCTGCTTTATGGCCCCATTCGTTTCCTCTTCTCAACAAAGCTATATATCTTAGTGAAATAGTTGTCAATGCCGCCCACTCAGGCCTTGATGATTCAGTTTATTTGGGATTTGCAAATCAACTCTGGAGTGATTTTGGCCTTCAGTTAGCTCTCGTAGAGCAGATATCTCCCAGTACGTCATATAGTGCACTAGCACGTCAACATGTTCCAGCTTCGCTAGCAATTAGCGTCAAAGCAGATGTCTAATTGTGTTTTTAAAATCTTGCTAACCTTTCTTTTTTTCAGGGCGGGGTGAACCCAATGGGATTTTGGGTGTATAAGCAGCTGAAACAAAGGAAATGATGTTTTCAACTTACTCTTATGTTTAATTATGGGATAAAGGTTTGTTGATGTTGGCTAGCCTCTTAGCACTGAGAAAGAGATGGTGGAAATTCTGTGTGCGAACTCTACAGTAGCCCTGGCAAACCTGGAGGAAAACTGCAGAAGGACCTTTGAAGTGTAATGTTACCATGGTAAATTTGAGGTAACTGTGCCGCAAAATGTGCTTTCTTGTTCTCTGTTCAGTATCAGAAACAGAGAGGATTATGGGAGTGCTGGCGGTCACTCAGGCGTGTTCGTATGCAGTGATCTGGGTGGTATGAGATGAGGGTGAGCAGGCAACGATCTGTTTTACACAACTCCATACGCATCACACACAATACGGCTTCTGTCCGCCACATCTATACATCTCTGAAGGCATTGCTCTGCTGACTGTTAATGCTCTTGCTAACAGTAAACATATCAACTGAGGGGTTATGCAGCTGATGCAGTTACATGATGATTGCTCTGAACAATTATTTTTAAACTAGGCTATATTTAGGGCTGGATTTTGACACAAATTTCACAATTCGATTTGATTTTGATTTGATATTGATTATCTTGGCTATATCAGGTACAGTATGTGGCAAATTTTCTTAAGGAAAAACTTGACTAATGCTGTAAACTAAGTTATAGGTTACAGGGAGTCAGTTAAATTACTATAATATTTAACGAGTTTGTTTGCCCATAAAATCTTTAAGATATTAGGTTAAACTTACATGGCTTGCTGTCCGCTGGAGAGGGGCTCGATGAAGCAGCTTCAACTCGAGCTCTGATATACCCCCCAGTGGCTATATGTAGGACCTGTTAATTAAAGGGCAAGGTACCTAAGATGAAGGTGGAGTTTGGGGAGGTGGAGGGATACTGGAACAGCTGATACTAGGGAGAGGTAAGCGGCTGCTTATATACTCTGTTGATTGAAAGATTGGATGGGCTCACTCCTCCCTAACTTACGTTTAGGAACTTCATTTAACGAGTTTGTTTGCCCATAAAATCTTTAAGATATTAGGTTAAACTTACATGGCTTGCTGTCCGCTGGAGAGGGGCTCGATGAAGCAGCTTCAACTCGAGCTCTGATATACCCCCCAAAAGTGTTGAATAAATATTTGGGACAGCAAGTTAGAATAACGTGATCAAATACAGGATGCCTAAGAGCTTAAAGTATGTTACCCCCCAAAAAGAGTGGAAATTTAAAGCTGTATGGAGCATGGATGGACGCTGCTGCGGCAGTGATATGTTTAATGGGGCTCCTGGCTGGAACTGCGTCTCCCTACTATGCCCACCATGTGGGGCTATGAGTGGAGCTCCGGCGGGAGCTGTGTTTTAAAGAGTGTGCCTGCGTTCGTTGTGGAGTGAAATGACATGGGCTTGTGGAAATTTGACTGGGGTGCATCTCACCGCTGCACTGCTGCGGCAGTGACTTTCAGAAATTACTCCTGCGGGAGTATCTTGGGACTGGAGGTTTGAGTACGAGGTTGGAGAACGCCCTGCCACATCCATGACATGGAGCTCCATGGAGTTAGAAAACATGGGGCTTCCAGATGTCACAAATGGGGAAGAAGGTCCTCGTCCCTAAAGGCGAACGGGCCACCGGTGTCTGAAGCGAAACTCCCTACGCAGCAAGAGGGAGCCTACGGTATACATAGGAAATGCAGAACTACCATCCTTCTGACGCAGGGGGCGGAGATCACATAAAGACATAATGGCCCGTCGCGTTCGAGGGACGTACGATCCTTGGTACCTCCAGTCCTGATTTATTCGGATAGGAGGGCCCACACTGCGATCCGAACGGGAGAGCCTCCATGGTTAAAAACATGAAGGATCACACAGCGATTCGGAAAGGGAGAGCCCCCACGGCGCCCGAACGGAAAGCTCACACTGCAATTCGACCGGGAGAGCTCCCGCTGCGTTTCGAAGGAGAGAGCCCCCCCATATGTATAAATAGGGAGTTCACTTGGCGATCAAAACGGGAGAGCCCACACAGCAAGTCGAACGGGAGAGCCTATGATGCATCTGAACGGAAGAGCCCACACGGCGATTCAGATGGGAGACCCCACTCCAGGAGTGGTAGGTCACGCACATCTGAAAAGGGAGAGCTCTCACTGCATCCAGATGAATACACGCCCTGCGGGGCTAGGTAAGCGGGGAGATGCAAAATAGTAGGGAGAAGCGGTCCAGACTTAGAGGGATGCTAGTGTTTGCTGTGCTTGTCTAATGTTATGCAGATCTGAACGAACGTATGTTTCGAAGGCTAGGGACGACCATCGACCTAACATTTTGATTTGGTGATCGGAAGAAAGCCAAATTGAACATGGCGTCTGGGGCTCTTGTTTTGTTAGGAGAACAAGACCTGAGCGGAGAGTGGTTAGGCAGACGCTAAGAATGTCGACGGTTAAAGTTAGCTAAAGAAGCGGCGCACAGGGCAAATAGAACGGGCGTGAGCTCCGCCACAGAAATTACAGACATGGAGGAAGTGGCATTGTTGTCTGTTGCAACGTGATAAATTAAAGCTGTTGCACACTTGTCTGCCTGGAACTGAGGTAGAAATCTGGTTACGGTCATTCCTTGATTGAGGGACATATGAAGTGGATTTTTCTTTGAAAGGAGCTGGATGGTTCAGAAGATCTGAGTTGGTTTGGGGACATTCTGAAGTAGAATGAATGATAGACCTGCAGATGGCGCAAGAAGGGCTTTGAACGCCTAAGAAGACTCTGTTATATAGTTCGAGGTCCAAGGCTCCCCAGTAAGGACACTGGTTCCAGGGTGTGACGCGGGCGGCGCATTTAGCTGGAAAAAGCTTTTGGTATGTATAAAAATTACTACCTCCGAAAGAGAGACTGAGCTCTGCTATGGTAGAGAGGTAGTCATTTAATTCCTTGCGTCTGGCTGGAAATGAAGAGCAAATTACTTCTGTGTATCTGGCAAAAGCAACGCAGAATTCTGAAAGTGTGAGAACTTGTTTTGAAGGTTGTACAGAATTTGTAAGATCAACGATTTAAGTCAAACGAGCGGTGGGATTCATTGAGAGGGACGAAAGTCAGTAGAGAAGGAAGATCGATAGTTGCACCTGATAGAATAAGGGAACGGAGATGGGCTGGGACTGGTAGTGGCTCCATGGCGATTGCATTGTTAGGAGCTGGAAGATGGACTGCTGTTGAGAGTGAATGGGCTGGCAAGCGGATTGTACTTTAAGATGCTTCTTCAGGTTGGAGGTGGAGTCTTTGGACCATAGACATTAAAAGAAATGGACACAGCGACCCCATTGATTTCAACGGAGAGAGTTGAAGCCCAACATGGGCACTCACTTCCTGATAGCCAAGCACACTGCGCAGGCTCAAACTGAGCTTGACGACGAGCTGACCTTCTAGTAGCTGTGCCGGGACAAATCTGACCTTCTAGTAGCTGTGCCGGGACAAATCTGACCTTCTAGTAGCTGTGCCGGGACAAATCTGAATTGAAATCTGAAACAAATCTGTTGTTGAAATATTTTGTCCCGTTGCTTTTATGAACTCTCTATCTATGGGCTTCTCCCTTGACTTTATGCCTCCATGTCCACCCGATTGCCTCAAAGACAGTAAACGATTGCCTACGAGCTTCTACTTCTGTCTACACGGTAATTTCTCTACTGTACGACAGAGCGTCCCGTGGTTATGACGCAATCGTTAGCCTATTTTTACAAGAATGGCTTCTACGGGGCCATAACGTGTAAGATACAAAGTAATGGAGTCTTTTATACATTGTCGTGTTTCTTTAGAAATAAATAATGGACAAATGGAGTCTTTGGACGCCTCAGATGTAAAGTTATTCGCTGTCAAAGTGACGCAAAAATGAATGGGAGTCAATGGGATGCTAACAGCAGGTGATAGCCAGCTACAATGGCGGCCCCCGGAGGCAGCTTCAACTTCCGGCTGATGGATTACCCCCTTGCTTTGGACGCTGAAAGGAGGTTGGTTGCTGGCAAGCAGAGGTTGCACTGCACAGTTAGGCTATATTTCATTCTCCCTTCTCTTGCTTTAAAGTGAAATGCTGTTTGAATTTCCGAGATCGAAACGCATTCTTGCCCTGTCTCTGTTGTAGTTCCGGCTACATCTCTATTCAAGCTCCCGCTGCTCCTCTTCCGACTCATTGTGACTGATCACGCAAACCGCGCATTTCGTTTTCACATTGGGGCTTCTGGGAAATGCTGAGTTGCCTTAATTTATTTAGAGAGTCACTAAACTCGTGAAACAGAAGTATCGTAATGTAATCCAATGATTTCAACAATGTAACTGTATTCTAAATACCAACTATTTAAATTGTAACTGTAACGGAATACAGATGGGCGTACTCATAATTTGTATTCTGAATACGTAACGCCGGTACCTATATTCCGTTACTCCCCAACACTGCTGGTGGAAACTGTGGAACATGTGCTGTTTGAGTGTATTAAATACGCAAATCAAAGAATGGATTTAAGGAATGGACTGGAACATGAAGGAATCAAACAAATGAACATTACAAATATCTTCTCAAATAAATCCAGAAAGATGGTGCTTAAAATCATATCATCTTATCTACAACAAACTGGACTAAACCTAAGGATTTAAGCAAAAGTAAATAAGATACAGTAGGTGGCAATAATGCTCCAATTGGTTGGTAAAAGACGAAGAAGAAAAATGCTGGTGTCCAAGATGGCTGGCATGGCCTGAAGTGAGAGGAAGGGGAGGTTTTGTGTGGAAAAGTGTAGAAATCCTTTGCTGAGGCAACCTCACGCTCTGATGTGAACTGGAAAGAATATTAGGAGACAATTGGAAGATAGAAGGGGAAAAAGGGGTGCAGGCGAATTGGAATGGAAGGAAAGAGGGAAGATGGCTAGCGAAGGCAACCTCGCGCTAGGATCCGCTCTTTGAGTAGGTTGGTTTGAGGGTGAGAGAAAATGTAACTGTGTGCGAGGGTGACCTGGCACAAGGGTTATTATAAAGAAGTTTAGAGAGAACTGGAGAAGCAGAGGGAAGTCGGAGGAATGTGTTTGTGAGTTTGGTTCTTGCCTGGGGAGTGGGGCTGACTGCATGAAGTTTGTGAGAGCTGGAGAAGAAGCGGAACGTTTTTTTTTTTTTTTTTTGCGGCCGCTGTTGCTGGCCGGGTGGAAATACCGGCGGACAAGGAAGTGTGAGCCGCGGCGGCGCCGGCGGCCTTTGGATCGGCGCGTTGGGATTGTGTGGGTTCAGAACGCCGAACCGGGAGAGAAACGGAGGTAGAAGAGGTGCGAGTCTTGCTTTTATAAGATGTTGAAGTGTTTGATGGAATGCTGGAACTGTAAGAACTGATGAAAAGATCGTAGAGTTGAGCTTTTGCTGATCTGCAGGAGAAATGGATTCCGGAGCTGGAGAGGACTTGACGTAGGCTGTTGACTGAACATTTTGAAATGGGTGGAATCTGTGTATTAGCAGCGGAAGAATGGAGAGAAGATGGACGAGGCTCAGTTAAAACTGGTGATCTTGAAGATGGAGGAGAGCGTTGCCTTTTGGAAAGTGGTTTATATGAGCGCTGGATTTCTCGATCAGAACGCTCATGAAGATGATCCGTAAGATTCGATCTCACGCGGGGTGTGACTGGCTGTGACCCTGGAAGGCTTGTCAGTTCGTCGTCTGAAGGAAAGAGCTGGATTTCCGGGATGTCGGACATTATTCCTTGCGGCAGTAATGCATACTGGAACAGCTGATACTAGGGAGAGGTAAGCGGCTGCTTATATACTCTGTTGATTGAAAGATTGGATGGGCTCACTCCTCCCTAACTTACGTTTAGGAACTTCATTAATATTAACTGGTTTGTCTACAAACACTTGAATTACAATGAAGATTTTTATAGTAATAAAGTTATAATAGTAACTTTATAATTACATTATGTTTCTACTCCAATTCGTTTTTTTACAATGGCAAAACATTCAAATGGTGTCATATAAACTTGGTGGATTTATTCAAACATACATTTAATACTGAAAAAAAAAATATATAATGAATATGTAGGAATATGGATAATATATTTAGCAAAATGCTCCTCTAGAGTCATTCTTTACCCGACTAACAAGTCATTGAATGGCTTTCCTGAGGTTGCTAAAGGCGACGTGACGACATATTGTTTACAAGCTATTTTAGGCCTTTCCACAGATGAAACACAGATTGAGCGATGACATCAGACATGATACCAATTTTGGTAAGTTGTACTGCATATTTTAACATACCTTCTGATATCCATTCATTTTCATTTCGTGCTGTGAGGTAGGAAAGAGGAAGAGATGATCAGACCACGAGCGCGTCGCACCGCAGCTGCTTGAACTGAGGCGGGAACAGATCTGTCAAGACTAGGGTTGCCACCTATGTCTGATAAAAAACCGGGACATATTACCCGCCCAACTGGGGGGGGGGGGGGGGGGGGGGGGTGTTTGAAGACCAAAAATGAACGGTTGAACACCAAAATTTAAATTTTAACTGTAGGCCCGCCTATACACCAAATGCTGCGCAAAAATATATCCTATATTCGCGTATTTTCAGATTTTTGTTCATGATTTTTTTTTTGCCCCTTTAATAAGCATTTAAAATATTCACAAATTATATGGATAAAATGGTTTTCTAAGGCCAAACACTATATTTCTAAGGCTATAGATGATTTATAGGCTATTATAAATGTTTCTGAAAAAGTAACGAGGCATTTTAATTGTTTATTAATAAACTAGTATTTTCTAAATCGGCTGCAACATATCTCCATCTCCGCTGTAAAGCAGATGCGCCTTTAGAGAAGAAATTCATATGGATTACATAATCAGACTGTATTTTCTTTTGATTCGAATTTGTTCGTTTAAAAGTGGACATTTCAAGCTTTAGCCTATGGGCTTGTTTATTTTGAGACGCGATCCAGTTCACGGAGACCATAAAAGAGCGCGACTGATTGTTTTATTTTATTTTACAAAAGCACAACGTTTTCTTGTTATTGTGAGTTTACACAAATAAAAGTAGTTGCGAATGATGTATTGTTGCGAATGATGTTTATTTTCTATGACCAGAAATGATAGAGTAGTAGGCCTATTTTAAGTTGTTTCCACTGTTGATAGAAAAACGGAAGTGCTCGCGCCCGCGCCTCGTGCAGCAAGCGCGCTCCACACTCAGATTACATGCGCTTCTTATGCGCTTCTTGAGGCAGACTCGACTCACACTAGCACACACACGCAAGGTCTCTCGCTCTCTGCCGTTGCGCGCGCTACACAGTTTGAACATACATATTCACGTAGCCTTTCGAAAACCGGGACATTCAGTGTCCCGGGAGAGTGCGTAAATTTCCCGGGACAGGTTATTAAAAAGAAGGACAATCCCGGTAAAACCGGGACAGGTGGCAACCCTAGTCAAGACACATTAAAGAGCGCCAAAACGGTATCGTTTGAATTTTCGTAATAAAATTGAACGATTTTGAAATCTGTGACCTTTCATATCAAATGTTACAAAGCACAAAACTTGGGCTATTGGGATTTATTTGGATGTGCGTTATGTTCTGTTCATTCATCAACTGAAAACAGCATAGAAATATCATTCTTGGGAATTAAAAATCATGTATACAAAATATTTTTTTTCATCATGTGCTAATATTTACATTCTCTGAAATGCAAGACGTGTTTGTTTGCCAGTGCAAAACTCGCTGTCAGAATTTTAGGAGGTGGTTGCCTGGCTGTTGTTATGCATTTTCTTAGGTGTGCTAGGTAGCTGGGTGTTATGTGGTTGCCAAGGTTTTCTGAGTGCATTTTAGCATGTTGCTATGGTGTTCTTGGGGTTGCCAGGATGTTGCTATGCAGGTGCTAATGTGAGTGATTTATTTGTTTGGTGTGCAGATTCCTAATTTTGTTTTTCAAAACTAAACCTACTCACCGATTGCTTTACAAATAGAAATTGGTGCAGAACTTTTTAATAATTTTTTGCTGAGTGATTTTTGCTAAGGTGTGCTGGATGGTTGCCAGGGTGTTGTTAAGTGGTTGCTCAGGTGGTCTGAGGGATTTTTCTCATGTTTGGTTGCAAGGGTGTTCTTGCTGGTTGCTAAATTGCGCTTAGCCAATTTTAGCATGTTTGTGTTTTCTAGGTAGTCACCAGGATATTTATATGCGGTTACTAATGTGTTCAGAATTTCATTGTGGTTTTTAGCCCACAAGCCAGTTACTTCATTTCTCATATTATCATGCTTTTTCTCAATGCAGTATGAAAGGTTCTTTATATAATATATACTGTGTCCTTGGCATCAAGTTTGAAAACTCCTGGTCTAAATCATATTTTAGTACAGTTTGACACATCAATATGTGATTTGTGGCTAGTTTTGACAGTATATCGTGCCGTAACCCAACCCCCCCCCCCCACACACACACACACACACACACACAGGCAGCTTCCTTATTGTCCGTCAAAGACAATGCATACTGACAGTATCTCTAGTGGTTTCCTCTATATAGTCTGGAGAGGTTGCTGTTTATGCCTAAAGATGATCTGTGAAATGCAAACAGGACTCAGGAAACACCTATAGATGATCTTACCCAGAATAACTTGATGTCATTTTTCAGTAGACATTTTCAGTGCTGCAGATTAGTAAAATAACATGTACTTTGAGGTACTGGTAAACATATGTGTTCGATCAGGGAAACACTCCTTCAGAAGTAGATTAAATTGTAAACCAGAAACCTACAAAAAGCTTACAGTCTGTTCGCGTTTACACCTTTGAGCTTTGAATATTTCACAGAGGCTGAAGTCTTGGGAATATCTTGTGGATATCTCTCTGTATGGTTTTTGTCTGTTAGATCATCCGACAGCTTTGAGAACTATCCAGGAATGATCGTCAAGGGTCTGGCTCACGGACACATGGATTCATGGCTCTGACTCAAGTTCAGTGCTCATTCAACCTCTTGACTTTTCTCTTTGTGAGAACATTGACCATTTGGGGTGTGGCGAACTGAACTCTCCGCTTTTCTTTTTCTTCCAATTCATCAATGACAATTGCATGTCTATGACAATGAAGGTCAAGTTTAAAACACACTTGCCAAGTTTGATAGTTTTACTCTTTTTTTTCTTTTCAAAAATGATTTAACGACTCTACAAATGTCATGTGGCCTAACCATCAAGAAAAAATAGTCACAAAAACATGATTAAACACATTATTATAATATGTACCATAAATGTACCATATGACATTTTACAACCTAATCTTGCCTCATCATAAAAATGACAAATTATCTGATATTTTAGGATAATTTGTGACCTTTTTTGTAACCTGCATGTTTCCCCATATTGGTTGCACCACATGACTTTGATTTGTCAGACAAGTTTTAAAAATAATTATAATATATAAGAAATGATAGTTCAATATTATGCCAAACGTAAAGTTTTTTAATTAGAATTTCACTCTTTTAATGAGTTATTTTTCTTCCTTGTTATCCGGGCAGTTGTATCACCCAGCCATTTTTTGTTGTCACTATGCCCCACAAAAATATTAAAAGTAATTGTAATTCATACAGCCATATCATAACAGAAGTGCACTCAAGTCATTGCATGCATAAATTGCTTTTTTGATGTATATTTGAATAAACTAAATGTTAATCAGAAGTTTTATCGCTAAGCAGCTAGACTGTGCTGATCCGTCAACACCAACACCAGAAAATAAACCAGCCTGGAATATTTGTTTTTATAAATATCTTTCAAGAGTTCGCTGAAACACTGTTCTCCAGCTGAACCTCTCAGAGGACTTTGTAAGTATCGCTGACAACCAACTGACCATCATCACGGATACATTCTTGCTTGTTTGAGCACATGCGGTTCTTCCTGCTCACGACGCATTGGAAAAGTAAACATTCACCGCCTGACATTCAGCTCACGATCCTACTCTCATTTACAGTAAATCGCACATATGAGAGTCTAATCATGCTGCATTTCTTATGCTGTGTGTCCCAGTTGACATACGTGTCTGAACAGTGTTTTTGGTCCGTCTCTGAGTGATGCCAGTTAAAACAGCAGGATCCGACAAACCTGTACAAAAGGATTAAATGTTGACAGCGGAGACGCGAGGAGTTCTCGTTCTCCACAGTGGACGGGCAGAGGTTTTCTGCGAGCTGCAGCCGGCAGCAGTGGTATCACACTAAATCCCCTCTCCTGGGACACAGTTCGGCTCTGTTCCCCTCTCCGGTCCTCCACGCTCGGATGACTGTGTGCACTGTAGCGTAAACTACACTGTATGTAGTTTCAGTGTTTAAGTTGGCAGCGTGGATGAAACCTGCCTGCTGTCTCCCTCAGGAAAGCCCACCTATTAGTTGATGAAAAAAGAGAAGCATACGCGCAAAACAGCATTTTGAGAAAGTCCTGAAATGGAGGAAATATTTCACAGAGCACCCTGCGATCAAAACCAGCTTAGATAGACCTGCTGGTTTTGAGCTAGTCTAGCTTGACAACACAGTCACTGGCGACACCTGCTACACGCCTCTTACACCTGCCGCATATGAGCGTAGCAGCAGTGATATGTACCGGTTTAGTAAGCAAGTAATTATTTACGATTTACTCATTTTTATTTTTAAGTCATTATTTTCAGCACGAACACATCTCATTTTATGCTAATGAGGCCTAAAGAATATGTGTTATTGCTACAGTTAACATTGCGCTAGAACTGCATAATAGAAAGTTCTTTAAAAAGAACATCTCATTTTTTTTCTCAAGAATTAAAGGATTATAATGAGGACTGAGAAGTATGGAAGCTTGTTTCCGCCACAGAATAAAACATTTTAAACGATAGGCTAATTGCGACTTTTTATCGCACAATTGCGAGTTTACATCTCGCAATTCTGACTTTATTTCTCAGAATTGCGAGATATAAAGTCGCAATTGCGAGTTATAAAGTCAGAATTGCAAGTTATAAAGTCAGAATGCGAGATATAAAGTCGCAATTGCGAGTTATAAAGTCAGAATGCGAGATATAAACTCGCAATTGCGAGAAATAAAAACGCAATTCAGACTTTTTTTCTCGCAATTGTGAGTTTATATTTCGCATTCAGACTTTATATCTCATATATAAAGTCGCTATTGCGAGTTATAAAGTCAGAATGCGAGATATAAACTCGCAATTGCAAGAAACACGCAATTCATACTTTTTTCTCGCAATTGTGAGTTTATATTTCGCATTCTGACTTTATATCTCATATATAAAGTCGCTATTGCGAGTTATAAAGTCAGAATTGTGAGAAATAAACGCAATTGCGAGACTTTATATCATGCAATTGTGAATTTATATCATGCAATTTCGACTTTATATCACATAATTCTGATAAAAAGTCGCAATTTTGAGAAAAAAAGTCAGAATTGTGAGATAAACAGATAAAAAATTTGCAGTTACCTTTTACATTTTGTATTCTGTGGCGGAAACAAGCTTCTATAGTAATGTTCCGTCACATTAGCTCAATTTCGTAGGTAAAAAAAGCTTCTTCGTCTGAATGGTCAATGTGGCGAATTTCATGACCAACTTGAATATATTGAGAAATATGTGTAACTTTCGCTCTCATGCAAAATTCCTGAATATACCCTAATCCCTCGCAGGGATGATCCCTTCAGAATGCAACGCAAGGATGAATAAATGTATTCTTGAAAGTATCCACAGCGTTATTTTATCATGACTTTGATGCGTTTCATTTTTATTCTTTCTTAGGTTTCTTCTTGAGAACAGTCCCAAGAAAAAAAATAACATTCTTATACAAACTATTCTTAACTTTTTTCTTAAGTTTAAAAGATTAGAGTTTGGGTCACCGTGATTTTGCCAAGACAGACATGTTCCTGGGTCAACATGTTTTGTTGATCCTGGAACAGCATTCCTGTCCGAAAATTTTGTCCTAACCCTATCCTTACCCCTAAACCTAACCCTACCCATGTTATCCCTAAAATCAGAGGTAACTGATTGGTGAATTACTGATGTAGAAGCACTTAACCTTGGTTGTAAGGCTAAACTTGACAAACTGTAAACTTGTCCCTCAAATCTGATTGGTTGATTGGAATGCTGTTACAGGATCAACAATCCTGATGACACAATTTAATAAATGACACAATTTAAAATGAGGATAAAGGACTATTTGAGTACTAGATGCACATGTGCTGTTACTGAGAGCGGCTGGTGATTATGTTGAGAGTATGTTAAATTGCCAAAATGTACTTTTTTTTCTTGTTTGTTTTGTTTTTGTTAATGTTTGTATATGTACTTTTTAATATGGAACTATTATTCTGCTGTCTTGGCCAGGACTCCCTTGAAAAAGAGATTCTGAATCTCAATGGGACTATTTCCTGGTAAAATAAAGGTAAATAAAATAAATAATAACAAAGATGTTGATCCAGGAACATTTTGTACTTGGTGAAATAAGGTTCACCTGCAGTTTGAACCTGTTACCTGTACAATGTTAAACCCTCAACCCTGTTGTTCTTGGACTTGCAGTTAACCTCAGAAAGAAAAATATGATTTCTAAAGGAGTCTATTCATAGTTCATGGTGTTCTGGAGATGTTCTGACAGTTTGTGGTCCTCTGTCTCCTGTGAAAACTGTTCTTCGAGGGCACATTTTTCCTATGCGCTCCATGTGAGAGATGTCAGCCTATTTTTGGGCCTCCTGCTGCCTCCTCACATCCATCTCTCCCCAGAGTGTCTGAGCCTCTTTCCCAGAGAAACCGAGAGTGCGTTTTTGCAAGAATATCTTTCTTGATGAGTACGTGCCCATGGAAAAACACCATCTTATGAGCATTCCCATAAATGCGAACAAGTGCATCCATCAGGCGTTGCATCTGAGATGTGTAAGAGTTGAACGTTTGAACGGTGGGTTAATCTCAGCCACTTAAGGGTTTAAAGAGATTTACCGGCCCTGTAACGTCTGGTTTGCTGAAAATGCTAAAATTAAGCCTTCAGAATAAAGATTTCTGCCAGTTTTATAGTTGTTTTGCGAGTTGTATCAAATCTCCATTGACTCAGAGCCAATGGGAAATTCTCTCAAAGGTGGTGAGATATTTTACGATAGAAATGTAGAAATGAGAGCCGCATCTTTTTGTGCTTAAGGTTTCGTTTCCACAACTGCAACGTAAATATGTCATGATTAATCACTCCGATTTGTGCTAATCAAACGATTTGGCTCTGTATTTTCTCAAAGGAGGAGAAACATGGACGGACTCCAAGACTACATCTGTTCTGGAGCGTCTCCAAGGTGAGTTCATTCATTTAGGTATGCTAGTCCGAAACAGTGTTTTGTATCAAACTCGTGAATAGATACAGCGTATTACACCCCTCATTAGTAGTGTTTATGAAGGCTAGCATCGTGTAATGTTGCGTTAAGGATTTTAACCAACTTTGGCATGTAATTTCCCCCAAACCGTTTGTGCTACATGAATGATACTGCAAACCATGCAGCTTGTACTATTTAGTTTCTAAGTATCATCTGGCAGATGATAAAACATTCCTTAGCATTGAGCATTTCAAATTTTCATCGAAAAAAGGAGAAAATTACTCCCACTACAAAAAGTGCTTGTATATAATCACAAACCTTCCCTTCACCCCATTAGTAACTGAAAAAATGTAGCTTTTTGGACCTATTTTCATTTTTCTGTTTCCCATTTGTCTGCATTGTTGCAGTACAAACACAATTACGTCAAGAAATGCAGTTTCATTCCATAAGTCTCATTCTGTTCCCGCTCCAGGAGAGATATGCTGATAGCATCGGATATGTAATGTAGCAAAACGGCTCCTTTGCATAAACTTGACCGCCGGAATGTGTTTGGAAGTATCCACTGATACGAGCGCTAGCTGTGCAGTGTCATGCACACTCTCAGAAGTCTGACGTTTTACAGAAACACATTGTTCTGACATTGTTCCTATAGTGCCAGACCCACCTGATGGATCTGAGCTGGTGCCCTGCTGCAAAACCGCAGAAATCAAATCTCTTCCATGAAGCTGTACCAATAAGAGCGTGGAGTGTGAGAGAAAATCGCTGTCAGACTCAAAGATTAATGAGCTCATAATGGATGGTTATTACTGTGCCGGAAACAGTGCTTAAATTTGACTGATCTTGAGCTTTATTCTCAGCAGGATTCGAACACCCGGCTCTCCATCGGGTCCCTCAGAACCTAATTGTCATGGCTTGCAGATGTATTGGATGTGCTCCTAATATTTCTACATTTATTATATGTCTTAATCTACAAACACAGACATATGGCAGTGTTGGGTTATGTAAGCGTCCTCTACTTCATAGTTTCCACTTGTCTGTGAATTTATCCATTCAGTTGTTAAAATGTTTATTATTTATAAATTAAAATTATACTGTTGTTTTTTATGTTTTTGAAAGATGTCTCCACTCTAAAAAATGTTGGGTTGTTTCAACCCAAATTTGGGGTTTGGTCCATATTTGACCCAAAATTGGGTTAAAACAACCCAGAATTTTTTACAGTGTATGAATATAACCTTTAAAAGAACTCTATTTATTTGAATATTTTTGTAAGATTACAAATGTATTTACTGTCACATTTAATCAACTGAATGCATCCTCGTTGAATAAAAGTAATAATATCTTTAAAATTTCTTTACATTTTTTTTAATGAATTCTTTAAAATTACTGACCACAATCTTTTGAATGGAAGTATATATTATATTCAGTGTTATATTATATTATATCTCTGTACTTATAATAACCTCTCAGAACATCTTGACAGCACCATCTCAAACACTTCTCAAACACAGTCGCTTTGCAGTGGCATATTTTGCAAAGGCAGTTTTATATTTTCCCAGAAAATATAAAAATCTTGTTTTTGCTTTTGGCAGGTGTAAAAGATTTCATTTCTTCAGGAAAACATTAAGCCAGTCCTGCGTTAGGCACGGGAATCGTCTGCCACCGTTGTCCTGACGGATTCTGCTGGAGGTTGTTATCAGCCGACAGACAGTGAGGAATGTCTCAGTTCTGGCATGGCTTGTGTCTGCGTTCACACTCCCGTAATGAATCATCACGTGTGTCCGTCTCTCATGTAGATGAGACTGAGTTACTGCCGCAGCCTGGCAGTTTCTCAGAGGCCGTGTTGACATGTAGTCCAGTTCAAAACACTTTCTGCTCCAGGGATGAGTTTGATTCAATCCACACTTCCTCTAGTGAAGGGTCCAGCTAATGCTGATCGCTTTGGCAGCATTTGTGGTGTTTCACTGTGGATGCGGCTCATTCTCCACTGAAAGCCCTTGAATCCAAGAAAAGCCATAATGATATTTAAAAAAACATCTCATTGATGCCATGCTTATTTAGGCAGGTGTGTTGAAGTAGATCTTCTGCTTTGGAGGAAAGTTGATGGATGATCTGATAATGTCAAATTTGTTTTGGAGAAAATCTTGATGTGTGAAATCTTCCACAACACACAATTGCAGGGTTTGTTTGTTTGTTTGTTTGTTCACGTGTCTCCCTGAATGCATATTATACATTGCTTCTCAGTGTAACGATAAATGGACAAATAAAAAAGTGATTTCTTTTTTTATTTGCTGGTGATTTTTTTTTTTTTTTTAATATGTAAGTATTATAATTAAAATAATATGTACTGCATCTATTTATTAAATATTGTGTATATTTTATAATATACTGTACAGTATTATAATACATACAACTCGGTTACAAAAAATAGTAAATGTAAATATGATATTGTATTATAAAATATTAATAAACTATAATTAATAAATTATAATAAACAGAATATCTGTTTAATATTTGCAATATGTATTACATATTGCAAATATTTGATAATATACAGTATTATGAAATTATGTATTCTGTAAAAATAAATAATACAATGTGATATAGCTAAAATATATATGTATATATCATAATTAAATATAATATTATAGTATAATATTAAATATAATATTGTATTCTAAAAATGTTATACATATATATATTAGTAATAGACATACAGTATCATCAAATAAATTACACAAAACATTTATAAAATTGAAATTAAATAAATATTATAATTAAAGAAAATATTGCATTTTAAACATTATCTATATATTTATCATTATATGTATTATAGTATATATTTTGTAACATAATGTTATAAAAATATATTACACCTAATATTTTATAAAATTTGAATAAAATAAATTATTTAAAAATATATATATTATTATAAAAATATACTATTTTTTGCTCAATTTTATTACAATATGCTGCAGATAAAAAAAAGTATAAAAATCAAAATTAAGAAGAAAAAAAAAAGACCTGCCCCTTCAAGGTTTCTGTACAATTCACTCACCAAGCGGCATATGAGGCAAACATGTTAATATGTTAATATTGTGAGTGAGGTGGAACAGTGTGATCAGATGTTGTCGTCTTACTGAAATAGATACTTATCACAACATCCCCTCTTCCCCTTCTCTCATTTATTCGTTCTACTCCGCTGAAGTTCATCACATGGACAGAATCTGTGTTTACACAAGAGAAAGGCTCAGACAGGACTTGCCATCACTAATGAACCGGCGGGACGTCCCGACTGGGGTGTTTGTGTGGGCTGTCAGGCTCCCCCATCCAGGATCTGTAAAACAGGGTGAAACGGAGATATAGAACAGACAGATATTAATCTGTGATGCAGAATTCAGCCTAAAATATGTCAGACATATAGAGCACAGCACTCTTTAAAGATTCATGCTGACGGCACATCATATTTTATAACCGCTTACAATTCATATACATACTATGTATTAATGTCTGATTCATATTTATGTCTATTTATATTCACACTTTTTCACGTCACTTGATTCAGCACGGCACCCCTGTGTGTTTTTGGGTGGTCTTCTGTTTTGATCTTTTGTAAAAGACGCCACAGCTCAGCGAACACAATCACCAATGTGCCGATAGTAGTCGGTCCACTTCACTTCATACAAAAAATCAAATAATCAAAGCCACACACAGTCAGTCCAGAGGAGGTTCCTCTTGAGCTTCAGGTCAGCTTTACTCCACGTCTAACCTGCAAACAAACCACACGACAAGACTTGTACTGATATTGATTATATACACACACTATGAAAGCGGAAAACAAGAAGAAGTAATTTCATTCGGAAACCAAAAATGTGCCATTGTGTGACACTACAAAATAACAGCCAATCAAAACAGTTCTCTCATGCAAAAATGACAGATGCAGAATGTGTAGAAAACTTTACGGATTGGTTTTTAGTTTTGCATTGGTTTCTAACAAAAGTAGGTTTATTAAATGTATGAAGTCATAGTGTTTTGGTGGGAAGTTAATGTATGGTTTGATCATGTCAAGTTGGTTTGTAAAAAATGTTGATGTTTAATCTTTCAAAACAAACACTTTTTTTTTGTCTCCCTTAGTATATTTCCTACATTATTTTGTAATGTGTGTAACAATTTTTTTTCTCCAAATTTGCAGAGGGAAAAAATGGTTACATTTAATAAAAGTTAAATATATAAAGTATACTTAAATATAATATTGTATTATAAATATTATCAATATATTATTATATTTATGATGTATTATATATTTTTTATTATATATTACCAATATATTATCTATAAATATACAGGTTCAGAATATTTTGAACGCACACGCGCACACACACACACGCACACACACACACACACACACACACACACACACACACACACACACACACACACACACACACACACACACACACACACACACAAAAACATAATATTCTCTTGATTAACATTGAAAAATATATAAAAAGATTTTTAGCAATCATAAAATGACATTGAGAAACATGAAATTTGATCATTTTTGTGATGGCGCCAGTTAGAAAAAAAATCTTTACTGTTGAGCTCTGTAATGTCTGATGTTTCTTAACTACATGATCAGTATTTTCATGTCTGTTTAATATTCATGAGGAGTGTGATTTTGGACCAATGAGGTTTGGCTGTGGGCGGGGTTACCAGTCAAGAGGCTACAGGAAAATACACAAAGCAGAAAACAAAAGGTTTTGGTCAAAAAGGAGTTTTGCAGTGACAATTTTGGCGACACAATGAATCTAAGCTTGACTTTGACTATGCAAATGAACACAATGCCATGTTGTGTTCATTCTCAAAGCTGGAAATCTTACAAAAGGACACAATTATTTAAGTAACCAAATTAAGTTTAATTAGGCTTGCCCCATCACATTTGGAAATGATTCACAGCACGGCATCTTTATCCTGCACATTGTCACTGAAGCTGTTGCTAAGCTGGAGTTTGACGTCTTTGTTTGAGTAGTTTACAATGTCTGAGTGCTGCTTCCATTCACTGTCATTTGGCTCTGTCTCTGTTGCCTCACTTACTGAATGAACTCTCCACCGGTTCCCACATTGTGTGACGGGTCACTTGCCAAACTGTAAGCAGTCCTGGAGCAGAAATAGCAGGACCAGTTCAGTCTGGCCCAACAGTTTGAGATGGGTCCAGCCGAAACACACATCTCATGCTGAGATTCTGCATGAAGGTCAGGTCAGCCATAAACGCCCCACCAGCACCATATACAAGTCTGTTTCTATAGGTGGGACAGGCGGGACATACAAAGACCCCTGAAGGAGAGACAAAAGTGATCAGTTTTGTTCATTGAAATAAAGCATATATAAATATAGATGAAAAACATTAAATGAAAATGAAATTAAATAAGTTTAAGCTAAAGCACTAACATTTTTTTTTTAACTGGGAATAAATTAAAAGCTAAAACTGAACTAAAACTAGATCTGGAAAAAAATAGTAATATTTAAAAAAATAATGACAAAATCACATAAAATGCTAAAAATGCAACTGATATTAAAATGAAAACTGAAATACTAAAGTAATGCTGAGCTGTACTTTTAAGGACAAATATTGCCTAAAAATGTCTAATTTAATAAAAAAATTCGAACTAAATAAATCACATCAAACAATGCCAAAAGTTTGTGTTAAAGTTTTACTAAAGTGTAATTTAACAAAAAATCAAGGCAAAAGAAAACAAAAGCATCTTTGTCAAGAATAGAAATAGGATTTACATTTCTGCGTGATGAAGTCATGCTGGTTCTGAAGCAGACGAATGAACATGTTCTGATGCTGTGTAGATAAGGCTGCGATGCATAACATTAATGAAAAACAATATCATATCACTACTTTCTCCAGGAAACTGCTGTAAATGGTTCTAACTTCATAATATCTACGGATGGTTTTATTAGGATTTTTGACTAAATATATAGATGACATAGAATAGCATAATGAGTCTATGTCATCAGCTCTGTGCCGCATGTCTATATGTGTTTGTCTGTAAATGCATTTATGATTTTATGCAAATACCCAGTGTCTGTATGTAGGGTTAACCAGGGTCACAAAGCCCCTATTAGTCTGTTTAATGGAGATATGTACATCTCAGTTTTCAGTGAGATACTGTATGCCATTTACAGCTGTGAAACATAGAATAACTATTTTTGATGTGTAAAGATACAGATATAATCAGACACTAAATGCATTTTAAGTGATTAATATATGAGTTATTCTCAGTGGCATTTGTGTCATTATGACTTAATTGACTTTTTTTTTCACAACATGGTTCAACAACATGGTGAATTTCTCTTACATTATCAATATTTTATTTTGTTGACACCTGTATTGGCCTCATCACACTGTTTGGAATGCAATAAGTCTGATTTTTTAAATGATCTGTGGCAAAAAATGCACAATTTCAGGGAGTTCGCTGAGAACAACCCACAAGAATCGCTTGGTATTTGTGTGGCAGGCTTTGGCGTATGGTGAGAAAGATCTGTGTTGTTATAACTGGCATTTGTCATAAATCAGCATTGAATCCTTTCGTTGTGTTATTATAACTGGCATTCGTCATAAATCAGCATTGAAGCCTTTCATTGACCCATGTCTGAGCCCAATATAACTGGGTTTTACCCACCAGGCTATCCAGCAAACATTCTCAGCAAGGGCATGAGGTGTCAGTGATCCCATGAATTCACGGTTATATGCATCAAATCAACTGACATTGGCACAACTTGAAGAGGAACACGAAATACAAATAATTAAATCCAGCATCCATTTACAACCCTTGTTCGGGCTGGAGACCAAACAAGATGGTAATTTATTCCACATGTTGCTGGTATCAAGCTTGAAATGCAGTGTTTTATGATGATTGAGCCTTTCAACATACGTCTTGAAACTTCAAATATTTGATATCCTTAACCGTTAGCCATACAAATAGACAACAGCCTAATTTTCACCAGAACAACTGGTAAGGCTTTACAAAGATAAACTATGATTGAAAAAGGAGCCAATAGATCTGCAGCTCAGAGGTCAATGATTCATGACTCATTACAAATCTTCTCAGAGTTGTTTATGTGTAGTAATTTGAAATGTGAATCACTTTATTGCTGATATTTACGTGCATGTTAGCATCTCTTTATGCGAGTACTTTGGATATCTACACGGTAAGAGCTTTGTTTATTTACTAGCTAATACAATGCAGATATATTTAAAGGAGTCAGTTATTGGCTTAATGTGTAAAATCATGTTGTGTTGTGTGAGCGATAAGTTCAACATCACCTGTACGTCAGCTCTCCAACATGAACTCTGACGCGGTAAAATCTTTATGGGTAAAATCATCATTGAAAAACAGACGCACGACGGGAAATGTTCTCATTTTCTAAAAGTTTAGGCTACGTTTACTTGCCAGTTTGTATCCACCTTATAAATTTAGCAATTAGAATTTATTGTTTTTGACAGAGCTGTATGTCCAAGCGAAACTTCAGAACTGCAGTTTGTTTCGCTTTTTATTTTATATTTAATGTTTGTAAGGCTCAGATACATCATGTTTTATTTATATATAAGTGCCTCTACATTTTATGTGTTTATACTTTGTACTATATTACCTTGACGTTAATGATATTTAATTAAAAATAGTTTGCACGTCAGAAGCGTCATGATTTGAGCGTCAACACTGACATCTAGTGGTTGATGTGAGCACTGCACGAGCATGAAGTCCTAGCATTCATGGGTGATTCTTTAAGTTAACAAAGGTTACTTTTTTGTTTTTGTCACACTTACTTCACCCTAAGGGGAACTTATAAAAAATGTATCAAGGCTCAATCATTCTTTTTATTATATAATATGAGCCCTTTTATGCATGATTTTTACTGTTTTCCCCCTGTCCCTAAGCCAGACTTTGTACCTTCAACCTCGCTTAATTCTAAATTAAATATTTAAATAATGTAGATTTTAAGTACAAATTATAAAATAATGTCTATTTCAATTATACATATTATATATTGCAATATGTATTCACACTTTCCTATATTTTTCATAAGTAGAACCCTTGTCCCTTGGGTTCACTGTCATTTCCACCACACAGTACAAAATAGAATCCTGGGTTCATTGTTTTAGATTTGTATACTTAGTAACCATAGCAATAGAAACTCCACAGTGAACACATGGCTGGGTGAAAGGCCAGGGTGACCTCTTTAGGGGGTAATGAAAAGAAGAAAAATCAAGGTAAATATGACTAAAACTGAGAGTATGTTTATTGGCCGTCATTTCCAAACGGCTCATATTTCATATGGACGTAAAAATAACTGGATAGATTTAATTTAATAATGTGTATATTTAATGCTAACTCTAAAACTAATATATAATATGTATACGGTAATGCAAACGCTGTAGGCCTACATACGCCTATGTATCATCTGTCCAAAGCCAATATTACCAGAGAACATATAAAGCTACAGCCTATTTATTAGGCACAAAACATTATTTATGTGTGAAGACACTGAAAATGTATTTAATTTGCACTATGATTTAATGAGCCGTGTCTTGTGGCCAAATTCTGTGTATATTTGTCTGAGGAATGTCCTTTAGGAAATGCGGAACCGATATTTGTTTATCTTGTAAATAGAATGTCCAGTGGGATTGTCTAATAATAGAAACCATAACTATTCCAGAAAAGAAATTTTAAGGCAAATCACGAATATGCGGTGCATTGTAAACAATGTGGGAAACGTGTGAGCATCATGGGATTATTTCCCAGCATTCTCATGTCGAGTGCCAGAGTTAATTGCGTACTTTTGTTTGTAGAGTCCCAGATGAAATGAAGCATGAACGCTAATGAATGCAGGCTTTGTGTTTATTATCTGTTCACACTGCAACAGGCCCCGCTAAAGGAGATGCATACGTTATGAAAATTTTCCCTTTTATTTTGCGCAACCACGTGTTTCCAAATTAATTTTGTCCTCTGAATTCTTTGAATTGTGCACAAAATAACTTTCAATGTTTTGCTCTGGGTTTCTGGGATGTGACCTGGATCTTTAAGGACCCCAAACTGGTTGAATGAATTTAGGGGGCCACTGTGGGGTGATGAGGTTGTGCTGTTTCCATGGAACCAAATCCACTTGAGTCACATGGCTTCATACTAATGAATATTCTGAACACCTCTTTCCAGACCAAACAGTTTGTTGGTCACTTTTGGCTTATGCTATCAGCAACATGAGCCTAACGGGGATCGCTCTGTCTCTTAACGGGACAGCCTCATTGGAACCAGACGAGACAGAAACACAAGCCACTCTCTATGGTGAGTTTGAACTCATATGTAGTTTTATCAAAAATGTGCTTTAGCTTTCGGTCTCAAAATATGTCCTAAATGTTCCTTAAAAGTCCTTTTTTCCATGAAAACAATCGTCTCTCTTTCCTCACACAGAAGTCAAAGTGTTCAACATCATGCTTTCTTCAATAGCTCTGTGCATCCTGACAGTGACAGGAATCATCACCTGTATCTCATATCAAAGACACAGACGGTGAGTAAACAGACATGAGAAATAGGCCAAAAAAATATTTGGACACTTAAGCCACACTTAAGAAATAATGTTTGTAATGTCCTTGCATTAAATAAAATCTCAGAATTTGGCAGAACAATTGGCAGGGAAAATATGCCTTGGAAAATATATCTTTCATATAAAAATTGAAAATAGTGTTTTTGTGCATTTTTCATAACAATAAACGTAAAATTCTATAGCTTTTTTTTTTTTTTTTACTTCAGCAGTTATCTGCCACCTGTCGTCTTTAAAAAACCAAAACAAACGTAAGTCTGCACAAAAGCATTCAAGATTTATGACAGTTTAAGTTGGAAATTTCATTTTCAGGTCTATATAATAAATGTATAAATAAATACTATATACTTATAACTACTGCATAAATATATTTTAGTACCATAAAATTCCCTAAAAATACAAAATATTTAATAAAAAACATTATCAAACTAAAATATAGTACATTATGGCAACTTCATTGAAATTAAAAATATATATAACTAAAAGTTTGTACTTTTCCAACACACACATTTTGCAAAGCATCAAAATATTGCTTTTCTTCGCACTTTGTGTTGACTTGCAAAACTTTTATGGAAATATGACAAAGTTATATAATAAATATAATTTATTTAAATGCTTTTAAGTTTATTTGCAGAAGTACTGTGTTTCCCAGAGAAACATTTTTCATTATTTCCATCAAAAAAGTTTTGCGATTGACAAAATTTCACAAGGGATGCAAATTAATTGAAATATGATTTATATCGCAAAGTATTTGCCTTCTCTCGCAAAAGTATTGCATTTCCCATGCAGAGAAACTTTGCATTTGCTCGCAAAAAAACACTGAAATGTAGTTTTTCTGAAATTGAGTTTTTCCTTATTTCCATCACTAAAGTTGCCTATGAGCTTGCAAAAATGTTGCTTTCACGTGCAAAAGAACTGAAATATAGTTTTTCCCTCCTGGACACAAACATTTTTGTGAGCAAATCCATAGTTTCCAAAGCAATTTTCAACGCTTCCGAAGCAAGAGAGCTCAAAAGCACTTAAATGAGTTTTTTCCCCTTCATCATCAAGGGTTCCATATTGCTGGTCAATATCTTCTTATTGGATCTTAAATTGTGTCTAAAAGCTGTCATGGTACATATTTTTGTGTCACAGGAAGCATAAGAGGGCACGCATCTATGAGAGCGCCGTGTCCCGCGAGGTTCCCCAAGAGCCCGTGGGTGTTACTTGTGTGAAGAAAACCCATAGTTTCCGTAACCCGCTCGGCCTCTTCAGACGACAGGAGGGGCCGAAGGACAACTCACGGATCCACTACATCTACACCAACCCTCTGCCGGTGGGACACGAGGAGGACCGGATCCCCCCTCACACTCCACTCACGCTGCAGGACTACGCCAGCGACCCCAAGAGCGGCATCACCCTGGTCCCGCCTATTTTTTACATGCAGCTGTAGATAGTCCTGGAAAGTTAGCATTTACCGTCATGTCATCCAACACCCATATCATGTACTTTCTTACGTGGAACACAAAAAGAGACGTTTAGCAGAATGTTCACGCTGCTCTTTTTCCTACTATGAAAGTGAATGGTGACTTCTGCGCTATATTCTAGCTTAATTACATCTGTCCCTCACACAAAGTTAGAGTATGGATTAGATATGGTAAATATATGCTTTTAGGCAGACAAAAAGAAGCTCGGATGTTTATCAAAATGTATAATTTTGGATTTCAGAGAAAGTCATACAGGTATGGAAGAACATGAAGTTGAGTAAATCATTTTTTGGATGAATTATTCCTCTGGATGAGCAAAAGTAAAAGGCAGTGTCTTTTTCCACACAGTTTTTAATTAGCGCATAAAACAGCTGAAAGTGTGCTTTACAAAAGATGCAGAAAGTGAAATAGATCCACCAGAAAAGCAGATAGAGGCGAAGACTGAAAGAGAACGAAAAAAAATAAAAATAATAATCACTGGCGATCGTTACAACGATGACCCAAAAAAACCTGTAAACAACATTTTTAGACAATCGGCTGAGTTTCCCTGATCAGCCAATCCAGAGCCTCCTTCCTGCCTTGCCGCTCCATCTCTGCTCCAATCGTCTCCAGGCATTTCCTGTGGTAGTCGTTCACCCAATCACGCTGCAGGATGACAAGTATGTATTATTACAGCAATCCATGCTTTAACAAAAACATTTTCATAGAGGTTTAAAGGATTCATGCACTCAAATGTTGTGAATTATCACAAGATAGCTTTCTCAAGCATAAGGCCTGAACGTATACTTAGGTTTTTACAAGTTTTTATGTTAGGGTATGCATACTGTATGCGAAATAGCGCAGACACTGGACAAGAATTAAACTTTCTGATGCGCTCTAATAATGTGTCGGGCATGTTATCAAATGGCGTACGCATCAAAACTGAAGTACGCTTAAGGCATCTCTAATCATTTTCTTTTCAGTTGTTATTATTAGACTTTATTTTTTAAATAAACACTTATAAAAATGTTTGCAAGACTTTTTCATAGTTATCGTACAAACTGCCTTGTTGCTAAAACACAACAAACTGTTAGCATGCTAATTAAAGCACCACCACTAATAAAATTTCAAAAATTAACTATATTAATGTAGAAAAAAAAAACATTACATAAAGTGGTCGGCCATTGCAACCCAACTGTAGTATCGGTCTGCTCTTACCTCTTTCTGTGTGAGCATGTCTGTGTTGATCATCTTCAGCTGGATGGGGACCAGCGTGAGGGGTTCAAAGGTCAGACTGCCTCTGTTCCTGTAGTTATACTGAAAAAAAATGATGTTGAAAGCTGAAATAAAAGCTCTCAAACGTGCATTAAATAATTTTTGGTTTAGTTTGTTATGTCTTGGACTCGATACTGACACCTATTGGTATGAAGGACTGAAAAAAGGAAGTTAAAAGCTGAAATGTCATTTTTCAGACCTCTCAAAAGTGAATTAAATCATTTTTGGTTTAATTTGTGCTGTTACGTCTTAGACTCAATACTGACACCTATTGGTGTGGAGGAAGCATCACATAAATGTGTCCAAATATTTGGACAAAAATGTACCTTGTGCACCTTTGAAATGAGCTGTATCAGAAAATGTATGTTTTTTCTCAGCATAAATATGAACTGATTAAGGAGTGGTTTGATGCAGTAGTTACTCTGGTTTTTGCGGGAACGACCAGGACAACGTTTTCCAGCCGAATGCCAAACGAGCCATCTTCATAGTACCCGGGCTCTGGAATAAAACATGCACAAGACTCAAATATATTGAACCAACTTTACCATAAACTTTAACAACATCTGAGGCAGAGTTGCAATAATGTTGCCTTATAATAGTATTACAGAAATAGGTTAAAATTAAGTAAGTGTGTTTCTGTACCATCGCTGACAATCATTCCGGCCTCCAGAGGTTCGTCTGCAAAGGTTTTATAGCTGATGCCACACGGACCCTCGTGCACGTTAAGGAAACATCCGACGCCGTGGCCGGTACCATGAAGATAGTCCAACCCAGAGTCCCAGAGAGCAGCACGAGCAAACGAGTCCAACAGGTGACCTGTAGAAGAGAGCACAGTCCACGTCTCGTAACCTCACTCGACACAGCATTAGAGCACTTCAAACTGCTCCAAAACAAGCCAAACCTCAAGTTTCGGATTCTAAGGACGCACCTTTTGTACCATTGGGAAAAACCGCAGCACTGACGGCGATGTGTCCCTTTAGGACGTATGTAAAGCATTCCTGTGGAGATCACATTTTTGGTACTGATTCTTTTCAGACTATTAAGTAAGGAAAGAGTTTGGTCTTGAAGGAAATTAAAAAACATGTTTTACCTTCTCATAATCAGATGGAGTCCCAAAATGCACCGTACGAGTCACATCTGTAGTTCCATCTCTGGATTTCAAAGATAAAAATGTTCATTTTATCTTTTTATATAATATAACAAATTTCTAAATAAATAAAAAATAAATGAAGCACTAATTGTTCTGCAGTGTTTGTGTACTTACCTGTACTGAGCGCCGGAGTCAATAAGATAAACTTCATTAAGAGAAAGAGTTCTGTTGGTTTCTGGGAGAGGCCTAAACGACAGATCAGAAAGAGACAGTTAAAAAAAAAAACCTTTAAATGCATGGTTAAATACTATATTACAACAGCAGCCCACCTGTAATGTATTATGGCCCCATTTGGACCGACACTAGAGATGGTTGGAAAACTCAGCCCAACAAAGTCTTTCTGTTGACTAGATAGACAAAAAAGAAAAGATTTTCAATTGAAAGCAGATTTTCTTGCGGCTTCAGTGTCTGCAGTTCCACAGATCACCAGATGGCGGTGCCACAATCTCACACAAGAGAAAAACAACAAGTAATGCAGCTTTTTAAATGCACTGCCAACGATGGCATCAGTATTATGATACCGTTTTTATTTATAAAATTATAATTAAGTCAATTTGTGTGGAAAAATTAATTGTTTGGTTCTTTTTACAAGTCAAATGCAGCATGTTTGACTCACCTGCGAAATTCTTCTGCTTTATCTGCTGCCGATATCTCTGTGACCGTACCTTTGGGAATCTATATAAATGATAAATACTCTTATATTTTCATTATTCATCATTCAACCTATAAGGAAATTTTACTAGGAAAACATAGAAAGGTCTTCCTGAATAAATTTCCAGCGGATAAAATTACAGAAATTGTACACAACGATACCTCTTTCTCCAGCCAGGCAAAAAGTTTGCACAACGCCACGGCATCTTTGATCTGGGATAAAAAAAAAATATTGTGATTAATTAGGCAAAAAAAGTTGAAGATTTCTGGAATATCACTAGCCACGTGGACTTACATGTGCCATTTTCATGCCCTGGATCTCTGTGGGGTTCTTGACGGCTTTTGCCAGACATAAGGGTGTGTATGGGATTGCAGCTCTGTGGGCCTGGACAATTAAAATTGTACTAAATTTTAATTTGAATTACCACAATAATATTTATTCATATTCAACTACTTTAGATAAAAAATTCAAATATCTAGACTTTCCAAGTTTTGAGCACAGCAACCTGGTCAAATTGCAACCGTAAAATAGGCAAAAAACAGCATTAAAAATATGACATATTTTGTAATATGACAGTGGTTTACTTCCTATCCAAAAATATAGGACATTTGCTGTCAATATAGGGAATGTTTCCTCCAAATAGGCCACTTTTGTATGTGGCGTCCCACAGGGGTCAATTTTGGGACCGCTTTAATTTTCCCTGTATATGCTTCCTTTGAGTTGGATTTTTCGAAAGCATCTTGACTCACCTTAGGTATGACTTGTGTAAGAGCGCAGCTGGCTTTGTCGCAAATCCACATCTTATCTTTGGGCGCCAGCGCCGCACAAACCGCCTGCAGCTCCGTGAACACGGACTCGTACGGAAAGCACTGTACGGTCAGATCCGGTTTGCCGTCCAGTTCCAAATGCTGCCGGACCGCAGTGTCCAACAAACGCTTGGTGTCTACAAACAATCTAACATAACACATGTGGACCAGATGACAGCAATGAACACGGGTCATGTTTTTGAAACCTGGGAAATTTTTAGTATAAAGTGAAGAATCAGGAATGGAAGTTTTACTTTATGCTGCTAATGCCGATGATGGCGTAGGCGAAGAACACGGGGTTGTACTCGATATCTGACCCGCGCAGGTTAAAAAGCCCTGGAGAGAGAAAGTGAGATTTCATGTTTTGAATGTCACATGATCCTTCAGTAATCAATCCAATAATCTCAGAAGTCATTTTTTAGAGGTTTTACTATATTTGTGAAAACATTTCCAGGACTTTCACCCTCCCAAAAGAGCATGTGCCTCACGCAATCAAGTCTATAATTATCAACATCAACACAAGCTAATCTGACTCAAGAGCGGAGAACGAGGGCTGGGTCGTGATCTGACCACTAAAATCACACACACAAACCGTGCTGTACGCTGATACGTACACGCAATCTCATCTAGAGCCGTGACCACAAACCAGGAAATCTTCCTTTCTGCCATTTTTCCTCTCAGAGCTGTAATTTTATCTTGCCAGGTTAGACCTACAAGGGGAAACGACAACAAAAAAATGTCTCAATGTTCAGCAGCACAAACTTTCTGACTGGTTAAGTTCAAATGTATATAGTGTGTAATTATCCTCCATTGAGAAGTGCTGACCGGTGTATTTGAGCCCCAGGGCGATGAGTTTGGTGCTGGGCCGAGCCGGCCGATCCTCCCAGATGGCGTCAATGAGATTTTCCTGCACCGCAACTAAAGAGTGACCCGCACTGCTCAGAGCCCTAGACATGTTCTTCCACTGGTCTGAAAAACACAATCACAGACGGCTGATGCATCACACGACGTTTCACAATGCAACCACAGTAAAAGTAAAGTAAAGTAAAATTAAGTTTGTTTCTTTGTTTGTTTATAGTTTAACACCATGCCGGCTATATTCATGGCGAAAAAGAGATTAGAAATTTAATTTTTTATCTTAGATACAAATTCTAAAACTAGATCTGGCCTTACTTCATTTAAAATCTTTCCATAATAAGAGTCAACTGAAAAATATTCTAACAGTTCAATCTATCACAGTTTCACAATAAAAAAAAAGTCTAACATAGTTTAATCTATCACAGTCCATGCTTCAGTGATAATGAATAAGTAAAACTAAGTAAATACAATGAAATATACAATTGAATACTAAAACTCTTTTTTTGAATTCACTCAGTTAAAAGCAGACTAATATGCAGAAGCAACAAGCCCATTAAAAAAAATATTTATAATTAAAAAATAGTTGTAAATGATTAAAAAAAAAAACACTTTAAAAAGTTAAATATGAATACAATGAATTTTAACAGTAAAATCAAAATTTAGATAAAAAGATCACTATGTTGCATGACACCCCTAAAAATATGAATAACAATACCTGTATGGATAACCATGCAGAAGCGTTATGCCTATTTAAACAATTAATCATAATTTTCTATATTTATTGAATTATTAAAATGATTTCAAATTCAAAATACTAATACAATTATTTCAATAAAATATTCCAGAATATGTAGAAGCGTCATGCCCATACAAACAATTAATAATTTTAATAAAATGGTTATCAAATTCATTAGTTATATATATATATATATATATATATATATATATATATATATATATATATATATATATACACACACTCTAATATGAATGAAAATATCTGTATGGATAACTATATCTATTATTTTAATAGTCAAACTAATATGCAGAAGCATCAAGCCATTTAAAAATGAATATATTTATATATATATATATATATACACATACACACAGTTATGTGCAGTTAAAATACAATTATTAATATAAATTAACTTAATATATTTGTACTCAAATAGTGTTCTCCTAAAAGAAAAAGCTGCATGATACCCCTACTAATATGGATGAAAATATGTGTGTGCATAACTATATTTATATTCAAAGGTGTTATTGTTGAATCCTCACCAGCTGCAATGATCCAAGGATCAACTCCCACTCTGGAGTTTTCTGGGAGAACGCTGATGAGCCAGTCCTCCTGGGACAGCGTTTCCTTCAGTCCTGACCAAACAAAATAACAATCATATTCACATTGCTCTTGTGAACAACGGTGTAAATAGACTAATCGACATAAACCTCAAGATTGATCTCTGTGAAGTAGGTGGAATGTGGCTCAATATTAAAGTCAAGAAAATATTCTAATGAATGTTTTGTAATGGCTTATGAGAAGCGGCACCTTGGCCAACATGCTCCCAATAGCAGCGATCTGATAACACATGGAATGACCTAGCAACTGCATGTCATAAAATTATGCAAACATGCCCTGTACCCATTTTCATCAGAGTCCAGTTATTGTCCATCTGTTGGCTGGCCTGCAGGAAGTAGCGCCCATCCGTCCATAACGCTGCATGCTGTTCTGTGACTATAGCAG
Source organism: Rhinichthys klamathensis goyatoka (assembly GCF_029890125.1). Classification (NCBI taxonomy): domain Eukaryota; kingdom Metazoa; phylum Chordata; class Actinopteri; order Cypriniformes; family Leuciscidae; genus Rhinichthys; species Rhinichthys klamathensis. The sequence goes on from NW_026606808.1 coordinate 1,179,341, forward strand.
TCCCTGAAACAACATTCATGAACATAGTCTTAACTATAGCCTGCAAACATGCGCTTTTGTTTATTACAAACACAAGCAAAAACCAGAAGCACTTGCTATTATTATCAAAAAAGTGAAAAAAATATACAATTTTAATTTAAAAACTATTTGTACATTTTTTTGTATTTTTAATTATTATTATTCAATTAAAATATTTCGTTTAAAATAATAATTATTATAATTGTAATTAAAATATTATTAACAAATAATAATTAGATTTACACTAAATAATAATAAACAATAACACATTAAATACTAAAAAAATATATTATTATTGTTGTTATTAAAATTTAAAATGACATTTTAGATGACTGTTATTCTTACTCAATTATTACTTTTTTTGTTGTTAATTTATTATAATAATTAATTATCGTAATAATAATAATTATAAATATTAATTCATAATAACAATCATATTAATTGTATTTAAATGTAATAATATAATACATAAGTTATTATTAAATTATATTGTTAATATATAATAATATATAATAATAATATATTATAAAAAAAAATAGATTACAGTTATTACTAAATTATTACAGCTTACTAAATTATTACTTTTAATTTATTGTTGTTAATTTATAATAATAATATTAGTTATTATTATAATTTTAAATTAAATGTTATTATAATTAAATTATTACTTTGAAATTATTTACGATTACAATTATTATTAGTAGTATATGAGGGATGTTGGGTTATGCTTTCATATGCTTCACTCCTGAATGAGTCTGTGCCTCACATTGTCCACCACAGTCAAAACTAAATCTGGTCACACACTGAGCTATAAATCATGCATGACAAGTGGTCTCTCATAGTCCTAAAATATGAACCTCATATCCCCGTTTTACTTCCCCATTCTTTGGGTGAATGAGATTGAGGTGGGGTGAACGGCACTTCTTGTAGATGCAATGTCGATAATTGTGTGTGTGTGTGTGTGTGTGTGTTTATCTGGGATTATATTGTCTGACTGTGATTTATCTCTGTTTATGCAAGTAATCTATATCTTGTAATAAACATAATTGTTCCAATATGTGTGTTCCACTGTGATGTTTGCGCAACTCTATAGTTGCTAAATCTCCACTGTGACCCAGTTAAAGAAGGTATTGTCATGTTGCAATTTTGTAACAGTGAATCCTGTAGATCCCAAAATTCAATAAACTTAGAGCAACACCTGCAGAGCCGTTGAATCCGCAGATGAATTCCCGACGGCAGTCGCAGGGAGCGATGTATTCACTCTGCAGGATGGACAGATGCGGCGGGGGAGAGAGAGAGACGAAGGGAAAAAGTGAGATCAGCTCTGTCAGCAATCAGTCCTAATTACTGCTAATTTAACCATCCAGCAGAATGAAAGAAAACACTCAGCAGGAGGACACACACACACACACACAATCAGAGGAGAGAGGAGGGGGTGAGGGAAGCCCATTCACAAAATAGAAATTAAACGATTCAACATGATTGAGACACTACACACTATACACACACACACACATTGGATGTTTATAAGGCAACATTTTTATATATCACATGCAGTATGCTGATAAATCACAGACTGTACATTTAAAATTCACTGGTTGTACATTTAAATCACAGGTTGAATGTTTATAAGGTGGAATGTTCAAAAAAGTCACATGCTGTGTGTTTATAAATCTCAGGTTGAATGTTTATAAGCTGGGATGTTTATAAATTACAGACTATATTTTTCTAAATCAAAGACTGTTGGACCGTCCAAAATCGCGTACTTGTGCGCTATTCTATGCCATTTTGTAGTATAAATAGTGTGATAAGTGCGTTCACACTGAGAAAAAGTGCACTTTAAGTACCCGGACGATGCACTTGTCTAACCGAAAAAAACGGGTTGATGGGTTCACAGGTTAAATGTTTATAAGGCAGAATTATTATAAATCACATGCAGTATGTTATTTGTATATATCACAGTCTGTATATTTAGAATTCACTGGTTGTATATTTAAATAACAGGTTGAATGTTTACAAGGTGGAATCAAATGTTTAAAGAAAAATCACAGTCTGTACATTTGGAAATCACAGGTTGTATATTTAAATCTCAGGCTGTATGTTTACAGATCACAGGTTGAATATTTATTAGGCTGATTTTTATAAATCCCAGGCAGTATGTCATAAATCACAGACTGTATGTTTATAAATCACAGGTTGAATGTTTATAAGGCCAAATTTAATAAATTACAGGCCGCATGTTTATAAGGTGGAGTGTTTATAAATCAAAAACTGTATGTTTATAAATCACAGTCTGTATATTTGTAAATCACAGGTATGTTTATAAATCACAGACTGTATGTTTATAAATCACAGTCTGTATATTTGTAAATCACAGGTATGTTTATAAATCACAGACTGTATGTTTATAAATCACAGTCTGTATATTTGTAAATCACAGGTATGTTTATAAATCACAGACTGTATGTTTATAAATCACAGTCTGTATATTTGTAAATCACAGGTATGTTTATATATCACAGACTGTATGTTTATAAATCACAGTCTGTATATTTGTAAATCACAGGTATGTTTATAAATCACAGACTGTATGTTTATAAATCACAGTCTGTATATTTGTAAATCACAGGTATGTTTATATATCACAGACTGTATGTTTATAAATCACAGTCTGTATATTTGTAAATTACAGGTTGTATGTTTATAAATCACAGGCAGCATTTTTATAAAGTGTAGTGTTTATAAAACACAGGCTGTGTGTTTATAAAACATAGGTTGAATGTTTATAAGGTGGAGTGTTTATAAAACACAGATTGTTTGTTTATAAATCACAGGTTTCACATTAGTGGAGCACAGCGGGTGTGTTTGTAGAGCAGGTTCACCTGATGTGCGTCTCCTGAAGGGATGATGTAAGCCTGGATGGGCTCTGCGATGCACTTGCCGTTCCTCATAGCCTGCCGGAGCTGCCGGAGCAACTCCACCGTGATCTTTGGGGACATAGCGTCTGTTCAGAGAGAGAGAGAGAGAGAGAGAGAGAGAGAGAGAGAGAGAGAGAAAGGTCAGGGGCAAAATCGCACAATGATGACTACAGAGAGAAAAAACAATCAGTAATTTGCCAATGTAATATTTTAGTCGATATCTAATTCTAATACACATGAACTTTTCACTTTCAGGCCTATGCCAATCAACTATAATCTCAGTCCGAATGATCCCTGTTTTAAAGAAATCAAAATGTATATGCGAACCAAACAATTAATTTAGTAAATCTGTTCACAGGATTGTGATTTTTTTCAACTTTGATATAAGATTGTAATAAATTAAAACCACTGCTAGACTACCGTACTTTTTAATACTTCAGTGACATCAGATCAATTTCCAAGTCTATCGACATGAAATCAACAAGTTATTATAGTGTCGACAGAAGTTAAATGGTTTCTGGCTGTGCAAGAGTGCATATAAGTGTAAAAAAGGCTTTTGTGAATTACCTGTAGCCATTTTCCCTCTGTGAACCTGAGGTCTTACTGTTAACGTGGCGCTCAAAGTTGGAAAGATATGAGATTGTTAACCTTTACCTTGCACAGACTGTCTCTCAGGTGGCACAATGCGTCCATCCCATAGTTAAAGATTTACTGTCTACGTCTTATTATTTTGTCATTACGCAACCATTTACCAAATGCCAAATTTAAGAGCTTTATTGGTTCCTTTCGCAAAAGACTAACACTAAAATTATTATATTATAACACATTATTTTTCAAAGATAAAAGATTCTATCATTGTTGTCAATGAATGAAGGATTCAAACGAGTGAATAAATAAATATTCTGATTTTCTATGAGAGACTATTATTGTAATTAATTAATATTTTACAGTATTAATAAAACAGTATAGCTTAATATGCCTTGTTTTAGTGGAAAGTATGGTTACTTTAATGCTTCTTTGTAAGGCTTCCAGGAAACTGAAGTCACAGATATTGTAAATATATTACAGTTTATTTTTGTGGATACATATGATATTTTAGCCTATTCATTCTCAAATAACATGCGCTGTTATCAAAGAGCTACATCATCGAGAGGTAACTGTTCCATCATCCAATCACTGCAATGTAATTATCATATTGACAGCTGATTGGGTGGACGGGCTCCACAGTTCAACAATATAAACAATCTACATTTAAACAGTCAATTTACGAGCATTCATAGACGAAAGATTTGCAGTGTACGAGGAATTAACAATGCATCAGTAAACTTAAATTAAACCAAACCAATAGTAAGAATTTATTTGTATTATATTGTATCCGTGGTAGGTGTGGCAGTACCCCGTACTGTTAATTCCAAATACAATTTGTTCGATTACAGAAATGGTATTAGTCTGCAAACATACTTGGGTTTATATATTTCGCACGTACATTGATACATTTTTTCTATCTTATCAAATGAGATATTGTGTGGTGTGCGCAGACGCTTCCTCGATTACCAAAACAAACGCATGTTATGCAAGCGACAACAATAACACTCGTCTTGGTCTCACGCTGCACAATCCACTGGCGCTTTCTGAGAATGCAGCACATATAGTGAATGACTGACATCAAACAATTCACCATTTACCTTGGAGAAGCGAGTCCTGAAATGAAAACTATTGGTAAAACTCTGCTGTTCCTTGTGTTAGTGTGCGAAGGAAGCTGCCATTACAGTGATGACGTGTGGGGGCACGTGACATGCTGCCTCTTCCAGTCATATGGTGGCGCACATGGGAATCTCCCACTTCTAGTCTATTTTGATTTGTGATTCACAGAAGTCTAGTGGACATGTATTGCTATGAAGACCAAATGAACACTCTTTTTTTTAGTTAAGTGTTATTAAGTTATATATATGGAGTTGATAGAAACAGCTTCTGACTACAGCATTGATTTGTTAGTCAAAGTCATAACTGAATAAAAAATAACATCTACATAGCATGTGTATGCAAATGACCAGACAAAAGTCATAATTTACTGTGAAAGCACAGGGGCCAAAAATGATGACTTCTGTCTGTGCGTCATTTAGCTGAAGAAAGTGAACAACATCCATATTCAACATTCCTCAAGCAGTCAAACTAACTATAACACCCTTTGAATGTAACGGAAAATAGCGCCGAGCGTCGTCTGCAATGAAATGAGATGTTATATTTTCTAAAAATTGCATATAAAGGGAGGAGCATGTGAAAATAAAACTGGACCCAGAATTGAGCCCTGTGGTACCCCATATAAGACCGGTGCACGAGATAAAGAACAATCACCACAGATAAAGTCCTATATATATTGTGTTTTTGAAAGAAGTCTCTTAATCCCACAATGGCTATGGTACAGTAAAAACTGTAATATTGTGAAATATTATTATTAAAAAAAATTCTAACTGAATTTGTAATTTATTCCTGTGATCAAAGCTGAATTTTCAGCATCATTACTCCAGTCTTCAGTCACATGATCCTTCATTCTATGCGGATTTGCTGCTCAAGAAACGTTACTTATTATTATCAATGTTGGAAATTGTTGTGCTGCTTAATATTTTTGTGAAAACCATTATACTTTTTCCCAGGATTCCTTAATGAATAGAAAGTTCTGAAGAATAGCATTTATTTGAAATACATTTTATTTAAACAATGTAAAAGTCGTTCCTGTCAATTTTGACTAATTTGCTGAAAAGTATTATTATTATTTTCAAACTTACACCCCTACCCCCAACTTTTCAATGGTAGCTTTATATATTTGTAATTATTCTTAGCAAGTCACCAGCCAGACATCCACAAAACACACACACACACACACACACACACAAAACCCAAAACAAAACAAACAGTTAGTAAGGCCTAAGACGCAGGCTCAAATAACAAATTATAGTCATGTTGCATGAAAACCAGGGCTGTGTTGTTTTCAAACGGATTGCATCATAAAACATACACATAATAGAAATCTGAGTTACATGGGAATAAAGGGTCATAATACAGTATTAAGTTAGGCTTATGAGGAATTTACAGTGAATTTACAACAAATGTACAATGGCATTTAAAACCATTAAGAGCAGAGCAGCAAGTTCAAGAAGTTTGTGAAACATGATCATGTAAACTTCTTAAATGAATATGGGTGTGTAAAATGCACATGACGAAAAGAGAAATGTTCTTTAACAGTATACAGGGTAGCGCTATTTTTAATTTACTGACAAGAATGAAAAGTTGGCTGTAAGAGATAATGGATTGTACAGTTGTTTAACAACATGCCGATTGTTCAGCAGATGAAACGTTTAAAAAAAAAAAAAAAATCAGTAGACAAAACCCAGACAACAACATAGTGTCCATGAATCCACATGTACCAGATGTGGCCCGGATCTGGGCCGACACTATGTTGCTGTCTGTGTTTTGTCCACTGAACGTTTTTTTTTTTTTTTGAAAGACATTTCGATATGGTGTCAAACCACAATTTGACGGCTTCATAACGTTGGGGTGAACCTGTCCTGGTTTATTAAAGTATTGAAGTAAACGCAGTGAGATCATTGTAGGGTCCATCTAGTGCCTCAGTAACCCGAGCAGAAAGACTCCAGCCGTTATGACGGACAGTAACATCCTGCAGGGGACCAGCATCAGTCCTGCCTTTCCACCTGAAAAAGGAAGATATAGCAGGTTTAAAAGTGTAAAACAATTGTCCATGATGTAAATGTTGATAAACACAGAGTTCAGGCTTACTTGGAGTGCACTTCTTTGATTCTTTGAACACACCCATCTTGTCACTGGTCTTAACTGAGCTCAGCTTCTCCTGGCTCACTTTACCTGGAAAACAGGTTATTACAACATCATTGTTTCTATCCATTTAACTTTTGGTCATTTATAATGATATAATGATATAATCATTTATAATGATTTCCCCCCCCACAGTTTTAACCTATTAAAGTAAGTATCATTTTTATGACTTATATTAGATTTTTCAAATTTCAAGGCAAGACACCTCAGGTGAATAGAGTAAAAAAAGAAGTAACTAATAGATATCATCATACTTCACCATGTTGATTGCAAGTATGTTTTTGTATAAGAAGATATTATGTTTAAGTAATTATATATGCACTAAATTTGCATAAACTACCACAACATAAATCTGAACATTGGTTAAAGCCAGGTTCAAAATTCTTGTTTTATTTTGTTGACATTTTAGAGTCAAGAGTTTTTACAGAAGGGATTTTTGATATCTATTCATATCACTCCATAAATCAGAAAATACCGTCAACAGCCAGAACAAATACATTTGCACTAGGAATAAAATGTTGTATAAAATTAAGCAAATGATATATGAACAAACCCCTCAGTAAAAACCTTCAGAATATAGATAGAAATAAAACTGTAAAGTTTGGTGTATTTAAGTTCTATGTGGATAAGAATTTTTTTTTTTGTTGAGAAAACAGTCTTTTAAAATACATGTTGGCCTATTGCAACTGAAAACTACAGATGCAAATAGATTACGTGCAATATTAACCCTTAATATGTATTTGGATGTTTTCTTTGCACTAGTTTCAAACATGTTATGAAAAGCCAAATAGCCCAAAATCTCAAAACTGACCAGTGCATGAAAAAACAATGTTTTGCCTGTAGTGTCTTGCAGTTTTTGACCAGTCAGCTTAAAATATGATAACGATCTTTTCAACTATGCCCTATAGAGAACTACAACGCTATTTCTACTGTATTTAGTATGCAACCACATAGCAACCCCCCACAACTCAATCACAACATTCACCCATCACATTTTCTTTAAAAATACAAATAAAAAATAGAACCCTTTAGTTTCTATCATGTCTTCTGTTGTCCTTGCAGTCCTGTGGTATAGACCTCTGTCATATACCGCTCTCCTGTTTCACCATGTCTCTATTCTCCACCAGCGCATCAGATTACCGTGCAATTTCCCTTTTTTGTGTCTTTTGAATGGACTGGATTGTTCATTGTTTTGATAGAAAAACCATACTGAGTCAGTTCAGCAGAGGAAAGCAATCACTTCAATAATATATAAAGAGACACCCCCAGACCCTCAAAAGATCTAATACAAGTGTGGCTCTTTTCTGTCAGCTCTTCTGCTTGAATATATGATTATTATCATTGTATAATAATATATATTGTTAGCATTATTTCCATGTCATTAAACACTGAGCTATTTTTAATCGTTAGTCTACGAAAACATGTCAGATCTCACTGTTTTTTTTTTTTTTTTTAGCATCTCACGCTATGAGCGCCACATGTCGTGAAGCTGAGGTAAAAACGTTATATTCTTTTGTGTACCTGACACCAGATAATTGACCTCCTGGCATTTCCCATCAGACCTTTGTGAAGGAGAACCAGGTAAGATGGAAACTCTGGATATGGGGAGGTTTAGCACATCTGCCACTCTCTTACGGAAATCATACCTGCACACAACAGTCAACGTGCCATAATGAAACATGTATTGCTGTTGAAAAAAATATATTTCATTTATATTCTAATGGATGACTTTTGATTATTGTGTATGTGCTATAATGGATCCAAATATCAATATCATCACAACATGTACTAAAAACTTTTATAGAAAGGTGACATCATAAAGAAAGCCAGGAGTCATTGTGTAATGTCAAGAGTCATTGTCATCTGTAAATAAGTGTGTGTTTCTTTTTGAATTATAATAAACATTTCCCATCCATGGCTTTTTATTTTATTTTATTGTTGACTTAGTTTTGTGGTTTCTATTTTTACACACAGAAGTGAACAGATCTAATTATTTAAGTGTTGTTATTCCTTGTTGATTTTTTGTTTTTCTCTGAAATTTCCTGATATTCTTAGTACAGTTATTGATATATAAACACCCATTTATATCATGATGCATATTATATGGGCCATGACATGACAAATTCAACTAGTTATTTGATACAGTGAAACATGCGATTTTAACCTTAAGGATTTACAGTACTTCTACCTAATCTAATCCTTTAAAACTAGATTTTTAGTAGTCAGGTTGATACAGTTAATATTTTGAACCAATAAATTGCAAGTTAATTCTGTATTTTTGAACGCACCTGCTGAAGGATGCCTTGTTGGGGAAGATCTGCATGGCAGAAGGGGATTCTGCGCGAATATCTGCACATGTAGTTGTGGTGCTATTGAGTCTGAGAACTAGTGACCTCTGGACAACTGGGGGTAAAACATTGAGACAATTTCAGTTAATCGTTATGCAGACTTTTATTCCAACGCATGAAGATACAATGTGTATGTAATGCAAGTGTGAAAGTTAATAATATTTGCTACCTGTGAAGTCTCCGGCCAGCTGCAACAGAATGTCATTGTACAGTTGTCTCTTGGTGAGACTTATAGGACCATGTCTGCCCGTCAGATCTCCAGCCAAACAGGACAGAGCCCTCATCTGAGAACAGTTGTTCATCTGAGAGACAATTATTTCTGTCTTAATTATTTTGCATGATGTATTCAAAAGTTGAGATGTAACATTTGATGAGAAAATAGGCCTTGATCTTCTCTTACATTTGTAATGTTGAATGGATTAAACATTTCGTCTTCCCCCGGACATGAACCATCTGACCCCACCGGCTCATCTGCAATGTACCAGGAAGCCTCTGCAAACTAGAAACCAATAATAAAGGTTGTCACATTCAATGAAATTAAATTTTATTCTGACAGCTAACATGACTAATAAAAAATCGGATAAAATCGAACTTACTTTTAATGGTTGTGATGCCTGTACATCCACCTCTAACATAACGTCACCATAGCTGCCATCTGGAAAGGTCTGTTGGTACTAAATACATGTACAGTGTATCACTTAGCATTAATATATTAAATATAATATCTCATTTAAAAAAAAACAGAGGCTATATAAACATTTATATATATTTTTTTATATATTTTATGAATTATTATAAATATGTATTTGTAAAAATTATACATAATAAGATATGTAATGATTACTGTATAAGCAATAATAAAAAAAAAAATAAAAAAAACATTAAATTGTATTATTATATTATGTATTGTATTATCCATCCTAATGTGCTGGAAAACAACAATAAATATCCTGGGGTATTTTTTTATTTTATATTGCTGCCCATTAAAGGGTTAAGTAAAGTTAATTTGTTGCCTTGTTCGACCACTTTGAATTCAATAACTAATGAAGAACTTGAAAAAATCAAGTAGATCTAACAAATTACTCGACAGGTGAAATGGATGGAAGTAAAGATTTTTTACAATTTTTTTACGGCAAATGCTTCACTGCACCAGATGCTCTTGACAAAATGTGTTGTACATATAAAATGATTATTTTTTGTTGTTGTTGTAAATCATGTGAATCGTTCTTCCGCACGCAACACCAAGACCACAAGACAGCTGCAGGTCTGTTGTGCGGCATGTGACAGATCCATCTGCCTGTGGTAGAGATGAGCGTCATACCGTCCCAGCAGGACAAGAGCTGTACCCCTGCACAACCTCAGCCTCACCCAGTTACCCCTCACCACCCCTTCCTCCTCCATCCAGCATTATTAGCAGTGTCATCTTTTTGTGGCAGATTTAAAGTGACGGTAGATTTCAAGCAACTTTATAGTGAGAGTGAGAGAGATGTGGAAGATACTTATTTTTTACAGTTCCCTCTAATTTAGTTACAATGGAAACAGTGGAAGCAATTCAAAATAGACTATTTTGTAGCAACACCTTAGATCCTGGCAACCACCCAGGAAACCCTACCATCATGACAATTGAGTTTTGATCAGGCAAACACCTATACAAATCTACTTGTCTATATCTATATGATGTATTCTTAAAAACACCTATATTAGATTTGTTATTGTTTTTACCATCATCACTGTCCCAGTTACAGCCCCACTGAACATGGCCTCAGCGGTCACTCGATTTCCATCTGGGGCGTCCTCTGCTGAGATATCTGCACACATCATTCTGTAAATAGGGAAAAACAGAAACCATTTTAAGTTATCCATGTCCGAGTAAATTGCACTCCTTTTTCCTTCCCACATTCCTACAGTAGGCGAGTCAAAGAAATCTGGTGTATTACTTGTATAAATAAACATTATGAATGATGTGTGTAGAGGAATGAGCTGTGTGAATCTTCCCATGCATGCTTTTCATGACAGGATGGCTATTAGGTATTTCAGATATCTGACTCCATAATTATTCTAAATAGCTTTACAGAAAACTGATGAGGTCTTTTTCCGGAATACTCAGTTTTTCCAGTTGAAAAAAAAAAAAAAACAATTTTAAAAGTTGACAGTCTCACTGCTGCCTCAATGTGGCAAATGTGCCAGACTTTGACATAAACTTAATGAGGAACCGAGAGAAAATGCAGAAATGGGAATTGTATCACAACCTGCACCTGCAGTTGTTTTTCCTATTTATGGTTCTGCTTCTAAATAGCTTAAGAAGAAGCAAACGTATCCCTTATATTTATTTTAAAGTTCAAAATGTTGTGAAAGGCCAAATGCCAGATGACTGTTTTGAGGTTGTATGATTCATAAAAAAAACTAACCTTGAGCCGTTGTTATAATGTATGACCAGGGACCGGCCAATGATGCTATTCGGACCTGAAAGTGGCATATTACCATCCATGTACTGGTTCTGAAAGGTGTTCTGACCCGTCAGGTATCCAAACTTCCCACTGATGTCTCCAATCTCATACTGGTCAACCGTGCCAATCCCTGAAGCTGGAGATGAGGTTGCGTTCACAGAAAACGGGTTGAAGTGCCCCATGATGTTACTGTCGGAGCAGGGTTCCTTTACGCTCTTGATTGGAAGAATATGGACGTGGTAGCCACCGGCTCTGGTGTTAAGCCCAGTGAAGGAGATATTTAGGATTGTTGGCCCTTGAGGAGAGACTTGGGAGAATCGGATTTGACCTTCAGAAGATTCAGGCCCGTACCAAGAACTTGAGCGAGCAGAGGAAAAGCGGAACAAGGTGAGGTTTGCACAAGCGATCCGTGGAGCTGTTTGGTTTGGACCATGTACCACCAAGGAACGACCAATCATTCCAGACAACCAAGAGGTTGTGTCAGTAAAAAAGTTCTTTGTAGCCACCGTCCCCATCTCAGACTGTAGGTCCAGAGTCTTTTGCTTGCCAGCGATATCCCCAACTTCACAGGCAAAAGGGCTGTCGGGACCACAGTTAACAGTGTATGCACTCACTGTTGTGTCTACGTAGAATGGGTTCCAGTGTCCTCCAGTGGACAGACAACATGCCTTGTCACTGTCTGTCTCTGTGCTGATGGGATAGTTGTGGACGTGCCAGTTGTGATTTAGTGTAGAAGGTGCAGAGAGTTGTGCGTAAGATAGGTCCATGAACACGGAGACATCAGAATATGGCTCACCGCTGAGCTGGGTGAACAGGACCGTCCCCACAACCGGTCCACGAAAGGCCGCCTTGGCGACAGTCACTTCACCGGGGTAGCCTATACTTGCACAGGCAAATCTGGTCGTATTGGGCAAGTGTATCACGACAGATCGACCCACAATGCTATTCCGCCCAAACAGAGGCAGGTTCCAGTCCGTTAAAGTGGCCTGAAAGTTACTCGCATTCTCCAGAGAACTATGCCTGGCACTCAGATCTCCGACCTCAAAGCGATCATGCGTGGACCCTCTTGGTGGGGGATACGCTGGTGCCTGAACATTCACATTGAAGGGGTTCCAGTGACCCCCAACATTGTTGTTGCTGCAGCTGCTATCCGAGGGAGATCTCATCTGGGGTAGTGGAAACTGATGAACGTGGTACGGCCCAACTCTTCTGTCCAGGTTTGTCAGGTTAACAGTGATGGTGGTGAGATCGAACGGAGATGGTTGATGGAAGGTGAAGTAGCCTTTAATCCCTTGCATGTTCAGGACAGCACTGACAACCTTCAGTTCAACCTTTCGGATCTCTGCACACGCATAGCTTGAGGTCAAGTCGAGAACAGCGAAGCGGACACCAGAACTGAGAGCGGAGATTTCCAACCGAGACTTCACAGGTTCTAGAGGTGATCCCACACTCAGAAAGCCAAGCTTTGTAAGACTCTTGGGATCCAGACTACCAAGAAGCGTAGTGCAGTTGGTGGTAGAGCTTTGTGACACTAAAATTGTGACATTTGTAAAAGTCCTGGTTTGATTGAGAGTTCTTAGATCTGAGAGAACCCTCGCCCCTGTTTCTCCTGTCACTTGCCGGATGAAGATGTTCCCACCCACGGGACTGAAAAACCGTGCCTGCCACGTTCTGACCTGGGACTCCGACATGAGTCCGGCACAAATCCTTGTGCCGTTACATGTCTCCACCAGCACTGAGAGGGCTTCCAGACTAAGGTGCTGTTCAAATAGAGCGGAAACATTCATCGCAGCCTGGGGTGTACCTACAGAAAAGGTGAAAACACTGTCTCCTATGTTTGACTTTTGACAGGGTGAAGCAAAATGGCCGTACATAACAGGGAACGTAGTGAGGGAGATATTGAATGATCGACACGTTCCGGTTCCTGTGAGATTAACAGTGGACTTCAGCTCCGTAGAGTCGAAGTTGATCCAACCAGTGATCCCCTCCATGTTGAATTCAGCCCGATACCGCACACAAGAGGCACAACCTAAACAGAGTCAATGGAATAATCAAAATTTCAGCACATTCATTCTTTTCAGGAAGTCTACAAACCATTTATGACTTCAATCGTTTAATTTTAGAAGATCACATGCAGATATATCAAACAGATCAGTCAGATTCAAGTGTAAGATTAGACATGTTACTCATGTCAACACCTCATCTGTTATACCAGAGGTTTTCAACCCTTCTCATAGGGACCCGCTGTCCTGCAGAGTTAAACTCCAACCCTACTCAAACACACCTGAACCAGCTGATCAAGCTCTTCAGGATCGCAGGCAGTTGTGTTGAAGCAGGTTGGAAACTTTGCAGGACAGTGGGTCCCCAGGAGCAGGGTTGAAGACCTCTGTGTTATACTTTTGTTAGACACCAATAACGCTGATTAAAGGACATTATTAGTAGCTTAGGATGTGCTCAGGTGACAGGTGGGTTCAGGTGTCACATTTCTAAGAGATTCTCTAAGGCGAACTTCGGGAGTGTCCTGTCGAATTCTGGGAATCGTGTGGTTTAACACATAAATAAATAATGTCACAGTCGAGCTGAGTCATACTGAACAACAGTGATCCATAAAAAAGCACCTAAGTTTTTAGCTATGCAAAACTCCCATTCATAAAAAATATCAAAGACATTAAAGCATGATTTTACTTTTTCACCACTTTCCCCTATGTAATAGGTGTAAAGGTTAAATAAAAAGAAAAACAAGGATACAGTTTCACTAAGTTAATTTAAAAAAGAGGGCTTAGAAATTAACAATATTTTTAAGTGCAGTAAAAACTTTGCATGTACATTCTCTCACATTTCATCAAACTTGAAGTTTGTTTATAGTGCCTGTTATGCGTTTAGCATTACGTTATACCTTATGAAACCCTAAAGGTATCACATACAAACAGATATCACACAAGGTCACTGAATAATTTAACAATTGTTAAACAATTACAGACTGTCACATGCTAATACGCTAACTAAGAATGTATAATATCTTACAGTTACACATTATGATGCAAATCATTAACTTTTCCCTTGACTTTGCAACAATTTTCCAAAAACACAAAGTTGAGAGACCACACACTTTAAACATGCAGTGTTGGTTATGCAAATCCCTATATTTTTGGGTAAAGAAGAAGAAGAAGAAAAAAAAAGAGTTGGCACTTACCCCACAGGATGAATAGGGTCAACGCTCTTGGCAGCAACATGTTACCAGCTGTTGTTTATGTGTGAGTTTGCAAGCAAGAGGTAGAAAGTGTTATAGGCAGTTGTGTGAGTGGTTTCACAAGGGAAGCCCCTCTGCGTGTGTCTATAACCTCCTGTACTAGAGCAGTCTATACTGATGTGTGCATGTGTGTGTATGTGTGAATTCCTCAATGTCTCAGTGTGTAGCCCGATTGAATGAGACTGTGGCTTGTCTCTATAGTCTCCAGGGAGGGCAGCAGAGGGAGTGGCTTCTCAACATCCTGCGGTCACGCTTTTCTTGACATAGACACATAACAGCTGACACAACATATACAAAACATCACTTAAAACCATGGAAATATAGCAGGTTTTCCCCCGAATTAAGGTTTATGGAAGTGATGAACACACTTCAGAAAAAATAAATCTCAACATTTTGGTGTTAGACGTAGATTAAGGTGCAAATTTAGCATTTAAAACCTTCGATCATTGGTATTTTTTTCTACTTTTCTGTTTCTTGCTGTTTAATTTCTCCTCAATGTGGCCAATACAACATATTTTCCTGATAAATATAGGAGCTGTAGGATTTATTTTTGGCATGAGCTGCTCTAAGATGCTCTTGAGGTTCTTCAACTGGTGCTATTTTTTGATAATGACTGTTGAGGCCTCAATGAGGAAATGTGATGTAGACAAGAGTCCATTCAAAGACTCATTTAATTATATCTGGCGTATACAAGAAATATGACTAAACAAGCAGTCCACAAATAAAGAAGCTGCTGCTAATCTTTTGTTCCCTAATGATCATATCTCCACTTTCACTTCATTAGAGCAGCTATTCTTCCATCAGATGTCCGTTCTGCTAAACAGGCGGCTGTCTTTCATTTCGGGCCTATCTGTCATTTCAATAATAAGTTTCATATCAGGTTAGTATGATAATGTTATAAAAAGACATACAAAAAAAAAGACAAACACATACAGACACTAAAGTTTATGTTTTAGAATAGTGATGTTGTGGTTTGTGCTATACTTCAGCATATTATGATATTGACAATAATAATGAGGTATAGGCAATAGCCATAACTACACATTTAATTTCAGAACATTCACATACATGAACTCTGAATCGTAGTAATTCACAATTTCTTTAAGATTATTACAAAAATCAAAATCCTACGCAAGACGAGATGGGTTCAAATATTTATATATAGGGTATACATATATGTACATACTGTAAATATTGTATGGAACCGTATATTTTATGGATCATTTGTTCTGATTATTTCATCAGAAACCGTTGCTTCCTTATTCTCTTGAACATGACGAATAGGTCCAGCTTAAAGGTTCTCTAAGCGATCCTGGGTGACGTCACTTCTTGTTGATGTTCGAACTATTGTCAAACAAAACGGAGGCTAGCTAGACCCTCCCTCCTCCTCATCCGCACACTAACCCCCCAAACCCTTCTTGTCAGTCATTGGCTGGAACAGTTTGTTATGTTTTGGGGAGCCGGTCGCCGCAGTTTGCTTTTGTTGCTGTTTGTGAAGCATGGGCTGTCTACAGAGATCGCGTTTCTTTACAGTGTGTTCAGGGGACAGGCAGCCAGCGGATAGTGAGGAGATGTTTGCTGTATGTGACAAAAAATGTTTTGGCCTAAAAAACGCGTGACATCGCTTAGAGCACCTTTAAGTTTAACCTGGTGTCACATGATGTGATTATATTACCTAATGCTCTTCTCTGGTAGGCGAAGTTGTTATTTTCCGAGGAAGATTTAAGCTTCATGATACACTTTTTGTACAACTTATGATTCTACAACATTGTCAGAAGATCAGACAAGCTGTCAATATGCCAATCTGCAAATAAAATCTGATTTTCATTTATATATTGCTGATTTACTGATTAATAATAACTTATTTGCTAATTTACTCAATTTATTCAATCATCCATTTAGTTATTTTATGTTTTTTTCGGACTGTGTATGTTTGATACAAAAATTATTTTAAAATATAATCATTTTTGTTTTGTTTTAATTAGATTAACTATTTGGGAATGATTTTGGTTCTGAATCTAATGTAGCCTATCTCTAAATGAGGTAGAACATACAGCAAGTCTACAGTAGAAAAAAAAGTACATTTCAAAGGTCATTATTGACAATTCGAACAATAAGTTTTCCTCTATAGGAAAAGTACACTGTGTATACTCCATAATACAGTTCACTATAACAGCATTGATGATAATAACTGTGAATTTAATCATTAATAACAGTTGAAGCCAAATTTTAGACATCATTTCTGTGTGTACTAAGTTCTCTGCTGCCATCTGCAGGTCGTTTGGGCTATTATCGTTCAGTGTGGTGTGTCACCACCCTACAGAAAACAGTGCAAAATGTTTATTGAATTTATTGAATAGTAATTTAAAATTAAATTACCTTAACCCTCGTGGGTTCTTAAAGGGACAATGTGTACAATGTATTTTATTATTTAAAATCAATATTTTTATTCATAAATATGTCCTCAATGTACAAATACCTCTGCCAATTATTTGACTTGTTGTATCTTTGAAGAACAAGAGGAGACATTCGTAATCTTGTAAGTCTTTACTGAACTCAAGGCAGCATATAACATAGACCACATCTAGCTTGGTCAACTCCAGCAAACACACTGGCAAGAAAACACATATCTCCACCCCAGAACAGCCACGCCCTCCCCAGGCTTTTAGCCTCTTAAAGGAACCTCACTCTTACAATAGGCAGTCAATACCGTAAAACTTCAAATAATAGCCGAGTCCCAAATAGACGCCTGTCTCTTTTACACGCCTGGTGTGGCTGCAGGTTTGGGTAAATAAAAGCCGGTCTCAAATAGAGGCCGGGTCTGTTTTTTAGTTTCGGGTTGTATTTAATCTTCCAAAACCCGTCAGATCGTCCGCTTTTTGGCGGCTGCCAAAGCAAATTTTTGTCCCGCCAAAGCCTTTTTTGATTGGTGAGTGAATGACTGCTGGCTGCGCTTGACAGGGCGCGCGTTACGAGCAGAGCCGGCCGCGCGCGCGCACTCTCACGTCTGCAAACAACACGACGCTGTCCTGCTCTCCCTCGCGCATATTAATCAAAATCAATTGACACGATAGTAAAAGGTCGGAAGACCGCAGTTTTACGTGGAGCATTTGGAGATTTTTAGAGATGAGAGACTCTACGCCTACACTCAATGAACTCTCAACACTAAATTATAAAGGCCTGTCTCATATAGACGCCTGTCTCAAATACAAGCCGGTGCAGTTCGACGATTTGGGAAAATAAAAGCCCGGGCTATTATTTGAAGTTTTACGGTACATTACACTTACAGGTTACCTCCGAGAATGAGGGGACTCAGACATGCCCCAACATGACATCATGACTTTGCGTAAACATACACGCCACTTTCAAGTCAAGTGGCGTGTTATCTATACGCATTTTGAGCTATCCGCGTGTATGTCCACGCCGAAATCTTTTGCGTGTATGTCTACGCCATTAAATGTCCGAGTGATTCTGCGTGTATGTACACGCCGTTAAATGTCCGAGCGAAACGAAGCAAAATCTATATCTACATCTGTGGAGCGATATTTCTTTTCCTAGGATGGTAGGAGAAGACTCATAAATGGTATTAACCCCAGTGACGGGTAGGTTTAGGGACGGGGTTGGGGTAGGTCATATATTTATATGTACATAATACAGTAATATAACGTTAAGTCAAAGGCGTTGATAAACACGCTGAAAAGCGATTATGCGTGTTGATAGCACGCCAAAAATGGAAATACGAATTGGCGTGTCATACATACGCCATTTCATGAGATCAGTCTGGACATGCCCTCAGCTCCAGCTCCAGCTCCAGTAAGGTCAACATCAGGGTTTTCCACATCTAATGCAGGCGGCTGTAACTCAAGCATCTCAGCCCCTGGGGACTCAGGCGAATGGACAGTGTAGCCACCTGGCTCAGGCCTTGATTGGCCGGACAAGGGTACCGTCCTGTCCAGCAGCTGGTCAACATGTCGCCTGTGCATTTGCCCATCACTAGCTCTGACCTTGTATGACAGGGGACCTGTGACATCTACAATGATTCCAGGCATCCACTTAGAATCTCTGGTGTAGCTTCTCATGTACACCAAGTCCTTAGGTCTAAACTCTCTGACTGTGCCAGGGCATTTTTCAGCATTAAGCTCCTGTCTGCGAAGCATATCACCATTATGGTCAGGGTGCAGACGATCCAGGGCCGTGGTGAGTCGCCGATTCATGAGCAACTCAGCAGGACTTTTTCCAGTAGATGAATTGGGTGTGACGTGCTGTGACAACAAGAAACGGGCGAGCCTGGTCTGCCACTCGCCCTTGGTGATGTGAGACAGGGCCTCCTTGGTTGTCTGCATTTGAGCTTGGGTGATATGGTGCTGTAGTGACATGTCGAATGCCGTTTCGCTCTGCAAACTCTTGGAATTCCGCAGAAGTGAACGAAGCACCATTGTCTGAGACTATGACGTTAGTAGTCTCAGTGTGTTGATGAGGGCTGATGATGACATGGAACTCATCAGAGACACCTCCAGCCACTTGCTATGTGCATCAACCACTATGAGAAATACTTTGCCCTGAAAAGGGCCTACAAAGTCAATATGCAGCCGGGACCATCTTTTTGTCGTCCACTCCCAAGGGTGCACTTTCGCTTTAGGTGGTGCATGACGTGACATCTGACAGGTTTCACATGCCTTGACAGTCTCCTCAATGTCTCGGTCCATGCCCGGCCACCACACATAACTCCTTGCGAGTCCCTTCATGTGTACCATACCCGGGTGCGCATCATGCAACATAGCCAGTACTTCTCTCCTTGCCAAGCAAGGAACAACCACACGGCTTCCCCATAGCAAACAGTTCTTGTGCGCAGAGAGTTCATGGCGGCGTGAAAGGAATGGTTTGAACCGGCTATCCATTACGTCAGCCGGCCACCCATGCAGCACCCAGCGCATTACTCGTGCTATGACAGCGTCTTTGCGTGTAAGGTTAGCGATTCGCTCAGCATGCATAGGTGCATCTGGCACCATTTCAAGTAGCAACACTTCCAATGGTGGTGGTGTAACAGCATCAGATGCCGGCAAGGGTAAGGGACTCAGGGTGTCAGCATTGCCCATTTGTTTGCCCGGTCTGTAGCATAGCTCATAGTCGTAAGCTCCAATGATCAAACTCCAACATAGCATCCGTGGCGAAAGGATGGTAGACATTGGGTTGGAATGGTGCAGGAGTCCCAGCAGGGGTTTGTGATCTGTAAAAATCACGAAATGGCGGCCTGTGAGATACTGGTGAAACTTTCTGACTGCAAAAACAACCGCCAATGCTTCCTTATCAATTTGGGCATAATTCTGCTCCGTGGTGGACATTGTTCTGGAAGCAAAGCAAATGGGCCATCACATTCCATGTGGGACAATAAAGCCCCAAGCCCATAGGGTGAGGCGTTGCAAACCACTGCCAGGGGTTTCTTTTCATCATAGTGCACCAGCACTTTATCCGTTTTTCAGCAACTCTTTCGCCTGAGCATATGCCATCTTGTGTTTCGCAACCCACTGCCAAGTAGCAGATTGGTCTAGAAGGCGATGCAGGGGTTCCAGGACGGTGGCCTTATTGGGAATAAAGCAGCTGTAAAAGTTAAGCAGCCCCAGGAACGCCTGAAGTTCTGTTTTGTTCTGTGGAGGCGGAGCTTTTTGGATAGCATCCACTGTTTCACGGGTTGGTTTGATGCCATCTTTATCCACTCTAAACCCCAAAAACTCGACTTGATTAGCAGCAAAAATTCTTTTTTTCTTTTTTTAGTCGCAGCCCAGCTTCAGCGAAGCACTTTAGTACGGCCCGTAGCCGTGCGTTGTGTTCTTCCATGGTTTTGCCCGAAATCAGTATGTCATCCAGGTATGGTTGGACTCATGGAATTCCT
Source organism: Rhinichthys klamathensis goyatoka (assembly GCF_029890125.1). Lineage (NCBI taxonomy): Eukaryota > Metazoa > Chordata > Actinopteri > Cypriniformes > Leuciscidae > Rhinichthys > Rhinichthys klamathensis. Next base: position 1,200,061 of record NW_026606808.1, read on the forward strand.
GCGAGCAAAGTGTCCATAAATCTTTGAAATATTGAAACAGCCGTTGACACCCCAAATTGCAACCGTCGAGCCCGGAAAAGCCCACGATGAGTATTAATAGTCAGTAAGTCGGCTGCGTCATCATCCACTGGAAGTTGCTGATAAGCCTGTTTCAGGTCAAGTTTAGTGAAAACTACTCCTCCAGCTACTTTTGAGAACAGTTCAGATACTGTGGGTATAGGGTACACATCTGGCTTAACAGCTGTATTCACAGCTGTATTCACAGGACATTGGGGCAAACCCCAATGTCCTGAAAAACCTCTGAGCATTCAGCCAGTATTTTCTCCATGGACTGCAGCTGTACCCTGTGTACCCCTTCCACTGATATTCCCAGGGCATCAAACCAGTCCCGTCCCAACAGACTAGTTCCCTGGACCTGGATGACGAACAAAGGCATTGTGTTTCGTGATCCTTTGTATGTCACTTCCACAAATATTTTTCCTTTCACTTCCAAGGTTGCCTGTGACCACTGCTTAAGTATTCCATTGTTGGCATGTATTTCAGGGGGTTGGGAGGGCCACAATGAGTGGTAGGTGTGCTCACTAATCAAGGAACAGGCCACTCCTGAATCCACTTCCATTGTGTGTGCTTGTTTGTTTAGTATAACAGTGGCCAGATATGGCCTCTGCCCCCCTCTTTCTGATTTATTAGTGGTGCTGTAAATGGAATAATCATTTTTTCACTTTGTGAGTTATAATTTTTGTGTACCGTTCTGCTGTGGTGCTGGCTGCATCCTTGTCAGGACCATGTTCAGTCTTTGTTAAACACACATGAGCAATGTGTCCTCTTTTTTTACAGTATGGCATACAGCAGTGGAAAACCTACAGGCTTGTGGGGTGTGCTGACCACCACATCTGAAGCATGGCTTGTCACATTTAGGATTTTCATTTGAAGCTGCTGTCTTATGAACTGATGCCTGCGCATGGGCTGCATAATGAACATCGTCCTCCAGCCGTGATTCGTTTTGATGCTGACGAAGCAGGCGAGCATTTAACAATGCTGTTTCAGCAGCTAGTGCCTCTTTAAATGTTAGCGTAGGTTCAGCCAGCAGGCGTCGCTGTAGCGCTTCATCCATAACCCCGCACATGATTCTATCACGCAGCATTGCTTCTAACTGATCCCCGAAAGCACAGTGCACAGACAAACGTCGAAGCTCAGCAATGTAGTTTGAAATACTTTGATTAGATTTCTGCTTACAATTGTGAAAATGAAAATGTTGAACAATCTCTGATGGCGCTGGGCTGTAATGACGTTTTAAGGCAGCGACAATGTTTGCATAAGACACAGTAGAGGCCCAGCAAACAAGGGACGTCCCCCGGACTTTTCAAACGTCCCCTTAGGTCCGCATTAGGTCCGCTTTGTAACGTTCCCGATCGGACGTTCGGAGGGCGTCCGCACTTGGTCCCATTTGTAACTTTGCTGACGGACATTCCGATGACGTTCGCATTTGGTCCGCTTTGTAACGTTCGCTGACGGACGTTCTGAGGACATTTGTCGGGGCCAGTTTGTGAACGTCCCTATTTCGTCCCTCACCTGGCATTTCCATGACAACACTTGCAAAATCCAGTCGCCCATGCGTTTGCCATCATCAACTGACACTTTGCAACTCAGACAAACGAATAATTAAACTAAAATATAAATGCAAATATTTGCATTAATTGTAAAATTAAGTTCATGCTAAAATTTTTAGTGTTTTAATGTTAAGATAATAACTTTCATGTTACTTCATGCAAATTATATCACTAATTAAAGATGTAATAAAACCACGAGTCTGTTTTCACCCGTTATAATTTAAACATCAAAAACATGATGATTCAATTGAATATGAGCTACAATTTATAAAGGCTATACCACATGCACGAAGAGGTTGAATCCCAGGAGCTCTTAAAGAATGCATTGCCTTCAAATGATGAATGCAGCCAAGGAAAACGTGAAGAATGAAAAATTGCTGTAAAGAAAGTGGAAAGTAACACAGGTAAGACAAATACAAGTATCCTAAACATTTACCTGTCAAACTGTTGGTCGGGCGAAGGTGACTGGTTTTATTAAAAATAATTTATTTTAGGAAAAATATTGTTCTAATTATTGCACTTAAGACTGATAGCACATGCAGATCAAATAAAAATTTTTTTTTGGAGAAACAAGCAAGTGACGATCAAATCATAGGATCAAATGCACATAAGCGAGTGACGTCATTCCTTATGTACGCGGTTTGTATCACAGTCTATGGTTTGTATCCATGGCAACGCTCCGCTGCGTAGCGTAGTGACAGTTAAAAGGTATTTTTAATTTTTAGATTATTATAAATTAGTTACCATAACCACAGTCCGTCTTTAAATTATATGAAAATGTTATACGTTTGCTGAAGTTGTCCGCAATGTACCGCTGATAACCGTTATGACTAACACTACGAAGCTAACGCTAAATGTAGCTGAAATGAGACAACGTTATATTTCACATATGGATAAAATCATAACTGAATATGTTCATTTTGTTGTTTTAGGTAGATGCCAAAGGGGGAAAATTGGCAACGAATAACTTCGTTTCAGCTGGAAACTTGGCAACTGGACACGCAACACACACACACACACCCGCACTTTTTTTGTTTATGAAAATAAAAGTATTTTTGTTTCCTGATATTCCTTGTTGTGTGTTTGTTCCTTGGTTGTTCCATTTTGTGTTATCAGACTAATGCTACACTATAAAAGGGTGTTAAGATGTTAAAAGGACTTCTAGTGAACGTTCCGTAAAGGTCCCCAAAAGTTTTCTAAACGTCCCGCGAAGGTCCCTCGGGACGTCCCGCGAACGTCCCCCGCGACGTCCTGCGAACGGTTAAAGAACCCTACACGTAGACGTTCATGGGGACGTTTTTTTGTTAGCTGGGGGGCTGCGTTGGGGCAAGCACTGAACGTAACGTGGAATACGTTTTTGCACCACACACACTAAGCAGAACGGAACGTTTTTGCATCATCCTCAATATCATTTGCAAAAACATTCCAGTCGTTCTGTGTATTCTTCAAAAGAGTTACTCGAACTTTCGACAAACTCTTCGATACGGCTGAGTGTAGTCATGTTCGCTTCCAGATGCAAATTATTTTCACTCACTTTCACTGTCGCATCATATGGATTATCTGCACACAGTCGGTTCGAGTCCACTCGTCGCCAGTGTTATATCTTTGAAGAACAAGAGGAGACGTTCGTAATCTTGTAAGTCTTTACTGAACTCAAGGCAGCATATAACATAGACCACATCTAGCTTGGTCAACTCCAGGAAACACACTGGCAAGAAAACACATATCTCCACCCAGGGGCGTAGGAGCCATTATACGTGGGGCCATTAGACATGTCCCCCCCACATTTCAAAATCTAAGTTTTGTCCCCCCCACTATTTCCCAATGTAAGATTTTGTTTTGCACTGCCTGCCTATCTCTGCCGATTTCAGAGTCTCCAAATGAATCCATTCGGCAACTTTTAAATACATAATTCGGCCGTATTCTTCAGCTGCTAATCTCGTTGTCAGTCAACCATGATCGCGCACCGCTCGCGCATGTGCATCTAGGTGACATGGATAAATGTACGCAGCGATATACATAATGAGTGCTCCTGAGAGATCCTAGTTGTGCGGGATGTGGAAGCGTGCAAAAGTTCCAGAAATGTACATTTCTACCAGAAAGACTCGGGAGATAAATTGAAATGATGTTTTATTAACAAAGTTCGGGAGGAGCACGTTCAGATAATTAAACCTAATTAAACACACGTGGAGCACATTCAGATAATCAAACCTAATTAGACAAGAGTGGTGCTTAATCAACAAGTTAAGCGCTGTGTATATATACAGCAAACTAACCTCCGTTCCTTGACAGTTTAACAGCATCCCTCCACCACCCCATCTCCTCACTTATAGTCCTAATACTCTTACAACAACGGGGGGAGTACTCTGGGTTCGGGCAAAATTCCGAGCTCGGAGCCCTCCCCCCGGACAGCACGCCAAATACGCATAATCTTTACTCTGTTTAATTGATGTAAGTGTGAACTCGTGAATGGCTATATACATTTATTGACCGCTCAGCAAGCATAAATTTATGAGTTCTTTGGCGTAGGCCCCGTCCTTAGCGAGCAAAGCGAGGTTAGCCGAATCTGCATGTCCCGCCTGAGATGAAGGCGGGGGCGCAGCCGACCCCCTGGAGGTAAGGAAGGGACCATCCTGGTGGTGGTGATGGGGAGGATGGAGGGGAAGGTACCGTCTTGATGGTGGTTGGGGAGGATGGAGGTGAATGGCAGCGTCAGCATCTGCGAACTCAGACAAGTGTAAGTACCAATCTTATATACTGTGACTGTTAACACCTGATTGGATAGGGATGAGGTAATACATGGCGCGCTGATTGAGTCTTCCTGACAGAACTTAAGCTAAAGCTTCCATTTCTACCAGAAAGACTCGGGAGATAAATTGAAACGCGGGGTCACATAAACGCGAGGTCAGCTTGACCGCAGGCCATGATAGACCACATAAACGCGAGGTCAGCTTGACCGCAGGCCATGATAGACCACATAAACACAAGGTCAGCTTGACCACAGGCCGCGATGGACCACATAAACACAAGGTCAGCTTGACCACAGGCCATGATAGACCACATAAACACAAGGTCAGCTTGACCACAGGCCACGATGGACCACATAAACACAAGGTCAGCTTGACCACAGGCCACGATGGACCACATAAACACGAGGACAGCTTGACCGCAGGCCATGATAGACCACATAAACACAAGGTCAGCTTGACCACAGGCCACGATGGACCACATAAACACAAGGTCAGCTTGACCACAGGCCGTGATAGCCACATAAACACAAGGTCAGCTTGACCACAGGCCACGATGGACCACATAAACACAAGGTCAGCTTGACCACAGGCCATGATGGACCACATAAACACAAGGTCAGCTTGACCGCAGGCCATGATAGACCACATAAACGCAAGGTCAACGTGACCACAGGCCATGATAAACTACATAAACACGAGGTCAGCTTGACCGCAGGCCCTGATAGCCACATATAGAAAAAGGCCATGGTAGGCCATACGGCCATGAGAGACCACAGAGACGAGACCGCTTAGGAGCCACACCGGCCGCTAATGCCACATGAAGACAAACCTATAATACAGAGCTGCTAAGCCACACAGAAGGTCGCGATGGACCACGGACCACGGATGGCCACGTGTGGGACAGGCTTCAATATGCCACACATAACGAGCTAATCATAGACACGGCCATAGAGCCACATAAAACCAAGACCCCTAGAGGTCACTAGGCCACGATGGACCTTGGAGGACAAGGCCACGGTAGGCCACACGGCCATGGGAGACCACAGAGACGAGACCGCTTAGGAGCCACACCGGCCGCTAATGCCACATGAAGACAAACCTATAAGACACAGCTGCTAAGCCACACAGAAGGTCGCGATGGACCACGGACCACGGATGGCCACATGTAGGACAGGCTTCAATATGCCACACATAACGAGCTAATCATAGACACGGCCATAGAGCCACATAAAACCAAGACCCCTAGAGGTCACGAGGCCACGATGGACCTTAGAGGACAAGGCCACGATAGGCCACACGGCCATGGGAGACCACAGAGACGAGACCGCTTAGGAGCCACACCGACCGCTAATGCCACATGAAAGACAATATTCACGAAACAAGGCAAGGCAAGGCAAGGCAAGGCAAGTTTATTTATATAGCACATTTCATACACAATGGCAATTCAAAGTGCTTTACATAGAAGAAATTAAAATAATCAAAACAAATAAGAATAATTAAAACAGTTTAGAATAAAAAATCAAATAAAGTAGTACTGGTCCACCCCTATCTGAGATGGAAGAGATTGAGCCGGTTTACGGTGCCACTGGACCTCTAGCCCAGGGACGTACTCTGCTGGGGTGGTGCTACACCAGTAATGCCCAGTGGGGCCCCCACAGAGCACGCTTCGTGTGCGCTGTCTGCTGCCGTTACCCTTAACGACGCTCTCAGCGACTTCTTATACAGCAGTATAACTTACTCCTTCACTCGCCTCATCGGAGTGAAGACTCTCCCGCTCTCCTTCAAAATCTCTTCCAGAGATTATAAAAATAAGTAAATAAATAAATTAGAAATTAGAAAACAAACAAAGACAAAACCAGTACAGTAAAAACAGTCAACAAGGCCACTAGACCAGACGGACCAGGCTGCGATGGACCGTAAGAACAAAGCTATGATAGCCTGCACGGACCACGGCTAAACTAGTGGCCGAGGAGGATCACGTGAAGACAGAAGACGAGCGGAGACACCGCGGGACAAGACACAAACACAGAGACGAGTACAGAGGGGCTTTATCAGATAATGCAATTTGAACTGCGCTCAACTAGATAACGTAGTACCACCACCACCAGAAGTTGCAAGAGGATTTACCTGGATTATTAGTGGAGAGCTTGCTGGGCTTCAATGATAATTTTTGAATCAGTTCTTATGTAGGATTCGAAAGCTGAGGAAGACCATCTTCCCATTATTTTGATAGCTGATGTAGACACTCCTCGCTCGGCTGCTGTGGTAGCTGCCCCAATCCGGAACGAATGACCGGTATAAAGGGAGGGGGGTAAACAGCAGCTTTTGAGGGCAGAAACTAAATGAGTCCTAAACCAGGTTTTGGAGAGAGGTGCTCCAAATGAATGTTAGTAAGAATGAATAAAGAGGATCACATGAATAAAGAGGATCACGTGAAGACAGAATAAAGAGGGAGTAGAGGGACGAATGTTGAGAAATTTAACCATGGAGAGAAAGGGACAGAAAGTGTTATTAATCTTTGAAATAGTTATTGTGACACCCGAGCCTTGAGAGTCGGTCTTAGAGTGTTTAAGAAAGAGAGTGAAGAAATCGGGTGAAAAGCGAAGGTCGGAAAAAGAAATCCCACGGGCAGGATCGAAATGTTTGGTTTCTGAGGTGAATTCACCTGCACGCATGAAACCATAGAAAGCTGATAGAAAAACAGCCTCGAGCAGAATGTTTGAATAGTTAGAAAAGAGACCGTTCCGAAGAAGTAATAAGCCTGTGCAATAAAGGCAATGTGATTGGCAAGCGTTTGTCTGGTGTTTTAGTAGAGGATTTAGCTAAGCCTTTGAGTAATAATCAGACGGAATATGCCGAGAAGAGACTTGGAAAATTAGGATCAAAGTATTTAGCATGGAATTGAATACCAGCGAGCAACCTACGTAAAGACGAAATTTTAAGGTTGCGATTTTCAAAATTGAAAACTAAAAAAGAGCAAACGGTCGAAATCGAAATGGGAAATAACGGAATATGCATGGAAAAGCAAAACATGACGAAAGCGGACCATGCGGAGATGTAAGCTTTAAGAGTGGAGGGAGCGACACCCAGTGAGATAAAGCGTCTAGCCGAGCTGAGCAACTCTCCTAATTTAACATTATGGCTGCTAGGGGAGGGCATGGTGTTGGATCGGTATTGGCTGAAGGGCAGAGCTGTCTGAAAGCCTGAAAATGAAAATGAGATAGCGCATCAGCAATAGTGTTAAGGTGACCAGGAATATGAGCCGCTTTAATTATGAAATTAAAAACGACAGATTGCCATACTAGGCGTCTCAGGAAAGGCATGATCTTAGGGCAAGAAGATCTGCCTTTATTAATGATAGCGACGGTCGCTTCGTTATCGCAAAACAACAATATGCGTTTGCGCGTCCATGCCGAACCCCAGATGACGCTGGCGACGGCGAGAGGATAAATCTCATATAGCGCGGAAGAGATTGAGCCAGAATCAGATTTAGGAAAATCTTTTGGCCATTTTTCGGCGACCCATTGGCCTTGAAAAAAGACGCCGAACCCTATAGAAGGGGCAGCGTCAGAGAATAATTGTAAATCAGCGGATGATTCGAAAGCGTCATTATAGAAAAAGGAAATCCCGTTCCAGTTATTCAGCAAGCGAGTCCAAAATTTGAGATCAGACAGCCTTCGTCGAGTAAAATCGAATCGCTTAAATTTGGGACAGAGTGAGCCAATGTTAATAGTCGAGAAATGAAAGTCCTGCCTTGAGGAATAATGCTCATAGCGAAATTTAAATGCCCGAGCAGAGACAGCACGTCGCGCTTCGATACGACTCGTAGAAAAGAGAAAGATTCCAGGAAAGACCTAATTCTTAGAAGCTTTTCGAGAGGGAGAGAAGATTGCATGTTGATCGTGTCGAGTGTAATGCCTAGAAATTCTAGCGAAGTAGAAGGGCCCATGGTTTTTTCAGCGGAGAGGGGAACGCCGACATCGCTGAAGACCTGTTTAAGGATGTCTAGAATAGAGGAATGGTTAGATGGAAAATCAATAAGCAGAAAGTCATCGAGCAGATGTAAACCGAAAGGTAGCTTACACACGTTCAACAAGATCCAACACAGAGCCTCTGAGAGATTATTAAAAATGTGAGGGCTGCTTCTACACCCGAAAGTGAGTCTTACTGCGAAATAAAATTTTGAATTCCACCTTACGCCGAAAAGTGGCCAGTCTGAAGGATGAATTGGCATAGTCTTGAACGCGTCTGTAATGTCAGCTTTTGCTAACCAAGCACCCTGACCGGCTAGCTTAATTAAATTAATGGCATTGTCAACTGACGCGTAGTGAAGAGAAAAAGGTGGAAGAGGAATACATTCGTTTACGCTTGCTGTGTAAGAGGAATGCGGTGAAGACAAGTCAAAAATGAGGCGTTTTTTACCGGAGTATTTGCGTGTGGCTACACCGATAGAATTGATCCGGAAAGGAGAAAAAGGGGGAGAAGAAAAAGGGCCAATAACATATCCTTTATTAACTTCTCTCTCTAGCAATGCGGAGACCACGTCTGGTTCATTTGTGGCTGATTGCAAATTTTTTGCTAGAAAAATAGAAGTGAGTTGGGAAAGGATGCCCACCCGAAACCCTTGGGACAGACCGGAGATTAGGTAATCAACGAAAGTCGAATCGGGGTGAGAAGAGAGGTAGCGTGATAGAACTGCAACGTTAATAGGAGTAGAAGGATGTGCGTTAATCAGAATTTTTTCCGGTTTGGGGCTTTCCCGCGGGGAGTTGGTCTGTACCGGCGTGGGCAGACGGATTTCGGGTGCGGATCCTTGCAGAAGCTACAAATATGAGTAAATCGACAATTAGGAAATGAGCATACAGATTCATTAAAGTTCACACAAACAGGGACTCCGTTGGAATCAACGACTGATCGATTGCGGCCATCATGAAAGGGCCTTACTTTTTCAGCACCACGGACAGCGTTCGTCGTGTCGCTGGTGAAAGCTTTAGAGCAAAATGGAGCAGAATGTCCGTGAGAGCTACAAATAGAGCAAGCCAGAGTTTTTTGACCGCCGAAATGGCGAATGAGCAGTTCGGAGTCAGTGACAGACCAGTCTAGTTTTGAATTGTACAGCGTGATAAAAGATGCAGATTTAGCGGAGAATGACTTGTGGTATTCATAGAAGAGGGTTCCCCCCGTACCTTTGGTTAAAGTCAGCCATCATAGCTAGATAAAGGTCGAGCTCTTCCCTTCTATCGGGAAATGTCTGACACAGAATGTCTCTGAAAATGCTAAAAGCGATAACAAATTCAGAAAAAGAAAGATTGCGTTGCAATCTGGGATCGGATGTCTTGAGAAAGACTGCCACGTCACCGCAGTCAACCATTTTCCTGTCTGCTGCAGGCGAAGTAAGTAGTAGAGAAGCCAAATTAATGTCCTTACCTTGAATGATATTGGTTCTGACATTAGAAGACACAGTGGCGGCGGCTGGTGAAACAAATCGCCTACCGAATGATTGAGCTGGTGATGCCGTAGCGAGATTAAAAGCTGGAGTTGAGAGAGGAGCAGGAACATCCTGAAATGGATTTTGGTTCGTTGAAAGAAGGGCTTGCTGGTGAGATGAAGGCACGCTCAATGGATCGCTGGATCCGGCAAAAGAAGGACCGGCCTGAGGAATGACTGAAACGTTTGTGGCGGGGCTCGGCTGATGAGAGGATTACCGAAAGTATTTTCAAACTTCGCCATCTTTGATTCTAATCCTTTGACAGTTTGTGAGAGGCTTTAAACTGCTTGGATGAGGAGATCGTTTGGATCTGCGCGATCAGCGGTGTCAACAGGAGAAGAGGCCCGGGCTTGCTGCGAGGATCTTTTTGCTGGAGGAGTTGAAGAAGATTTCGCTGTTCTCTTCCGGCCTGCTTGTTTTGGCTGGGTTGACGGAGTACTTGTAGGAGAAGATTGATCCGTTGGTTTAGGAGGATTGCCCAGAGTATTTTGGGCCAAGAGAACAAGATCCTCCCTGGACAAGTCGTGGTTAAAGGGAATACCAGCTGCTTCGAGGGAGTTGGTTATGATGTCCGAAGACGAGAGTGTCCATAGAGAGTCACGACGCTGAATACGTGAACTGCGCCGTGCAGTAGTAGACGGTGGCTGGACGAATTCGTCGTCAGATTCAGAATAGTCACAGACAATTGGAGTTACCTGAGACATGGCGGTACGCAACTGATCGCGAGCAATGAATGGTAGCGTCAGCATCTGCGAACTCAGACAAGTGTAAGTACCAATCTTATATACTGTGACTGTTAACACCTGATTGGATAGGGATGAGGTAATACATGGCGCGCTGATTGAGTCTTCCTGACAGAACTTAAGCTAAAGCTTCCATAAAGTGCCCTGGCCTTGAATGACAAGGTAAGGAAAATAAGACTAAATCTAAATGAAATAACCAAGACTAGGTTGGCCATGTGATTTTTCTCAGGAGATGTTTTGAGCATTTTACTTCAGACACCGGATTATCAGCAAACCGCCAAGAGAACTGCTAGCTGGCTACTCAAAATAGCAATCTATTCAGGCAGCATATTTGTGTTTGATCTGTGTGAATTACAGAAATATAAGACTTGCTAGACCTACTTTTAGCTACCAAGGAACCTATTCACAAGGATAGATTGATTTTATTTTTCCAATCTATCTTTGGGGGGTCAGCTAGGTGGTTAATGGAAATTAAATCAACCATTTATTTGAGTTTTTAATTTTAGTTAATCAGTACATGACTGATTAACAGTAATGTAAATGCTAAATGTCCTAATACCTGTTGATACTACAACAATGCAAAGTATATGCTCTTAAAGGTGCCCTAGAATGTTTTTTATTTTTTTATTTTATAATGTTTCCTGGGTTACCCTTATAATGTTAGTATGTTTTTTAGATAAAAAATAATCATAATTTAGAAATAAATGGCATTTTTCCTAGCCTGCTTTTAGCCTCTGATTTGAACACTCTGTTTGAAGAGGCGTGTCTGCTGTGGGATTCAGTGTAACCGCGGCCACTGCTGTGATTGGCTGACATGCTTGCATATGAAATAGCAACGCATTACATGTGAAACTCTCTCTTCCGGTATACTTTTACTACTGCTATTATACGTTTTTACTATAACAGCTATCGAGATTAACGAATCGTGAGATGTTTTTAAAGTATTTAGATCTATTCCCATCACATAAAATGTTGCCGTGATGAGCATTGAGCAGATGACAGTGTGTTGATCGCGAGAATGAAGATCTTATCATTGCAAAGCAGTTTCTGCACTCTCTCTGCTTTCACCAATGCAAACACGATGATGTAAATACAGTAAGAGCTTCGTTGTGCAGTGTAACGTGCGTCATTGATTTCATAACGAGTTTGGCAAGTGTCCAGATAAACTCGCGCTGTGTGGAAAGATTGTTCTTTGATCGCTTTCTGTATATAATTTGTTCACAATTTAAATACGATTATTTTCATCCTACTAAAAGAAACGATGTGAAGCTGATATTTTAGTCACTGGCTTGACTTACTGATGCGTAAACAGTATTGAACGATTTTGAGAGAAAGATTACCTGTCTGAACTTGAACAATTACACATCAGAAAGTGTTGCTTGGTAGCTCGATCCGAGGCCAGCTCTGTATTGGCCCAAGTTGAGGAAACAGTCGTCGGTGAAATGTTTGAAAATTTCCAGAGAAAATAAACAATACTTTTGTGTTCATGTGTACATCCAAACTGAGCAACTGCCATGCTTCGGCTGCGCAGTTCCGCCTGGCATTGAGGGCTGGCATTATGCAAATATTTGGAGGCGTACATATTAATGATCCCGACTATTGCGTCACAGTCGGTATTGTGTGGAGAACCGACCGTTTTTCAGGGGTGTTTTTCATAAACGTGAATTAAATGAGAACGCGAAAACAGTCCAGTTTGAGATTCACTCTATGTCATGTCCATGCACTGAACTCTTGTTATTTGACTATACCAAGGTAAATTCAATTTTGAATTATAGGTCACCTTTAACCTAGCAGTTTTTCACATATCATGTAAGACTCATTTTATCAATTTCTTTGCACAAAACTATCCAAAAAGTGCCATTTAATGGCTTATTTTTCAAAAAAGATTCCCGGGGGTAAAAGACCCCCCTAGGGAGAGCCCACATAATAAATCCCAATTTAATCACTGCTTAGAACCAAACTAAGTAATAACAGTCTGTTCCCATAAGGCTTTAGATATTAGGATTTAAGTGCCTTATATCTAAAACAAATATATACCAAAATCCGACGCTGAAATTGCCTGCTTTCTTCTCGACAGGTAAGTCAATGTTACAGTCTTAATTACAACCTTTTTTCATTGTTTGGTTGTGTACTTTATTTTATAGACAGATGAACATTTACAGTTAAAAGTTGATGATGATATCTAACAATGCACGTACTTCAGAAAATATAACGAATAATGAAGGCATAACTACTTATTACAATAGTTCATGTTTTTCACAGTCAGTAATTCATACTGTAACATTCGTTTGTTCGTTGTGTCAAGTTGCTGTTTGTTTTGAAATAACAAACCTGTTCACCCGAAGGAACACTCGACAAAGTGCTATTAGAAGACATCCTGTCATAGCTTTTTGGTACATAATGGCTACCGTAGGCGTAGATGCAACGCGCATTTGAAAAAGCGAGGCGCTGGAGAGCACAATTCGTTTGAATGCAAAATACATTTTCACCACTAGATGGGAGAAATTCCTGAACATTGTCCCTTTAAGAGTTGTACATAATTTTTTTTTGTACAAATCGTAGCTTAATCTGAATGGTGCGAAACGTGGTGACTTATGGTAGGCTACTTGGTATAAGAACAAAAAGCACACAACTAAGGGGTGGATCTTTAAAACATCGAGAGAGAGAGAGAGAGAGAGAGAGAGAGAGAGAGAGAGAGAGAGAGAGAGAGAGAGAGAGAGAGAGAGAGAGAGAGAGAGAGAGAGAGAGAGAGAGAGAGAGAGAGAGAGAGAGAGAGAGAGAGAGAGAGAGAGAGAAATGTGAGACCAGTGGGACTGTAAGCAAATTGAGAATATATTTGAATTAAAATCAATGAATCAAATAAAGGGGAGACATTGGGTCCAAAATGAACAAGTCACACACTATGTCTCTCTCTTGAAAACACACACACAGAGAGAGAGAAATGTGAGACTGTAACAGAGAACATTTTGAGAATGTAAAATAAAATCTCAATAAATCAAAAATAAGGGGAAGACATTGTAACACCCAAACTGCAAGAGTCACACACTGTGTCTCTCTCTTGAACGCTCTCACACACACTTGCACACACAGTAAGATCATGACCACTGTGCACACAGATCCAACAGTGAGTGAACGAGAAGACAGGAAACCAGAGATGATCTTATATTACAGCAGGACCAAAAGTGGAGTGGACAATCTTGACGAGGTATTTGCTACTTTGATTTTTTTTTAATTGCTGATAATAATAACAATTATTTTTGGAATTATTTTTGGATTATTATGAAATAAAATCGCATACCCACTTTTTGCACCACTGATCCCGTCACGTGTTTATGCTGCTGTTTCCATTTGCATTATTGGTAATGATATGCAGTTTAAGGTTAAACCTCCTGTTAGAGCCGGCTCTAAGGCTGCAACAAAAAGGAGTCCGGACGCGTCAATTGCTAGCAAAACATTTATTATCACAAGGGAAAACAGACATAAACATAATATAAATCACGGACATGTGTCAAGGTCGGCCAGGACGCTTAACGAAGCACAGAACAACCGAATCCATCCCCAAAGCCAACGCCGAAAAGCCGCGCTCACAAGCAGTCCCCACCGCGTTTCATACTGCATCTAAGTGTCAGGTGTGTTGGCTCCGCCCCCTCCAGACGGCACCTAAAATCAAACACACACAACCACACACACGCACATACGTACAGCCTAGGCTGAGACGTCACACTCCACTTTAGATAAAGGTGAAAGATTATATTTGTCAATGGCTGTCAAATGAACAAATGACCAACTAGTGGAACACGTTTCTGGTTTTTCTTTAGCCACTCTATAGCATGTAGATAAAAAAATCCAATATATATACGTAACATATATATGTAGTGATTCACAATAATACTAACATAATAATTCATATAAAAATGTATATTTTATATAAAAATTATATACATATCCATAATATTAATAATTATTAATAATAAAAATTAACATAGAACAATGTATAAGTCAACGACATTAAAATAGAAACTGTACAAAAACAATGTGTGACTCATGGCGGATAAACCCATTTTCATCAAGATCACAGTTTATGGTCACATTGATCCCAAATCAGTGAGTTGATCTGACACTGCAGCTCGACAACAGATTCATCTATAAGATAAAATAAATTAAAACAATAGCATTATAATAACTCACATAAAACCACTGTGAATCCAGTGTAAAAAAAGTTATGACAAAGTGCATGTAAATATATTCATAATGCAATAAACTCCACAAAGTAAAAGCGGATATATCCTCATGTTGTTGCTGAGTATTAAAACACCACACACACACACACACACACACACACACTCTTTTGCAGAGCTCTGAATCAAAGATAGGAACAAAAACGTTGTTTCCCACATCAATCAGAGTAAGAGTAAGTGGGTGGACCTGGGTGAAATGAGTAGAGAGCGACCAGCCTCTTGTCCGTCTACACTACAGCATACGATCTTTTACTTTGGTTCGCCACATACATCCATGCTAGCCTTTCTTTTGTAGTATTTAAAAAAAAAATATATATATATATATATATATATGGACAAGTTGAAAAGGACAGAAAAAAACAAGCTTGCAACAATTTTAAAATACTTGGCAAATCTCAGCATAGTTACAAAAAACAATAAGAATGGATCTAAATGCAGCAGTGCAAAGATTTAACAAACCACTCAGGGCAAAAACCATGAACAGAACAACTGCTATAAAACACAAGGAGAGCAGAAAAAGACCTGAACACAGAGGGCTAAAATATCAAGGCAAAGTAATCAATGAAATCAACAACAGGTGCAACTACTCTAATAGTCAAAGAAAAACCATGGTAACAAACTGAACTAAACACGTGCAAAACCCAACCAATCAGAAACAAGATAACCCACACCAACAAACTACCTCACTATTATTTTTCACTATGCATACTTTTTCATCTTGCTGAGAATTAAATAATTTAAAAACAAATGTTTTAATTAACAGAGAAACAGAAATGGTTTAAATAAAAAAATAAAATATAAGTTAATTGACAAACAAGTATAAACAAACCATAATCATATTTGAAAGTTATATTTGAGCCTTTTGTTTTTCTATCTCTTTCAGTTTTTGAAAATAAGTGGAGTTTATGTAAATCTGAGTAATACATTTTGAAAATAAGGCATACAATTAAGCAATTTGAATGACTGCCATTGTAGTAAAAAAGTTATCTGTAACATTTCAGTTTAAAAACTAACATTTATAAATACTTTGAATGTATTCCAGTTATGGTCACACAAAACAATATGTAAAAAAAAATGTAAGTTAGTTGCCTTAATTTTGAGTTCAATGAAATTTAAAATTTTGAGTAAATACAACAAAGGAGATTGGTTTAATGAACAGAAACTCAAAATGTTATGTTATCTTAACCACATTAATTATCTTCTAAGTTGATTTGGCAAAAGATGAAAAAGTTGTGATAACAAATCATGAAAATATATATTGTTTTACAGTGTAGCTATCTGAAACTTAACTTAATTGCATAAAACCATTAACATCAGAATATTTAAACTGCCATAGATAGCAATAGCACAAGCACACATATTTAACTAACACTGGACTGTAAAACTATCCTATATGTTTAATTTAAATAATGCAACATTTTACCACTAGAACGGCCATGATGGTCATTTTGACCGTTTTGAATTTTATATCTGCAATAACTTTGTTGAAAAACTCTGTTGACCTTTGTCTCTCTCACTGTCAACAGAATATCTAAATAAAATATGTTTAGTTGTTATTATCTTGTTCTGAGTTATGTTGAATGGATATGAAAATGTAGCCTGTTGTGAATATGCGATAATTATGGTAGGCTACTAATAATGTTATTATTTATAAATATATAATTAAACTTGTTTAAATATACAGTTTGGTGGTGTTTTGTTTTTAAAAGATATCCTAATACAATAAATGCATTAATCTCTCAATTGGATATTTATCATTAAAGATATAGGAGTTTGCACTGTGTGTGCTTCAACAAACTCTTCTTGGATTTGATCTTTGTCTGCTTTCTTCTGTTCTTTATTGATTATTTATTCGATTAAAATTAACTTGTTTTAGTAAATTTGATGTAAGGTTTTGGGTCAATGACAAATGTTTTTCTTTTCTTTTTTCTTACAGATGTGACTCATCATTTTAATTGATTAAATCATGACTCATGCAAGCTAAATAAATTATTCGGGTGCATGTACTCATATGCTCTGCATTTGTTGTGCTTCTTTACTGATATACATTGTCTTTGGACTTCCTTGAGTTTATTTTTTTTGTCTGTCTTCCATACTTTTTTTGGCCACCAACTAAATGAAATCTAAAGTAAAGTAAAAAAAAAAAAAAAAAAAAAATCCACAAACCTTCCCTTATAGACCCCCATTTAAAATATCTCAAGATTATAAAACGGCGTATGTTAATGCACATAAATCAGATATTTTCCACTGTTTTCTGTATAGTGATGAGCCACTCTGACCTGAATGACCTGCAGAGAGAAGCAGAGAAGCTCTCAATGATACAAATTGAAAAGCCTTTACCAGCAAATGTTCAAAAAGATCACATTAACTAGTTACAGAACCAGTACGATCAGTAGTGAAAAGGAACGGCATAATTGTTCTTATTACACACTTTTATATGCACATCTACAATGTTCATCTATCACAAAATAAGTGCAATGAGATTGGGTTCAGCTCTGACTTCGCAAAGACTGCAGTGTGAATGTTAATTTTATGATTTCTTTTCACTTTTTATTTGGCCATAGAAGGCCTATATACGGCTATGTAAAAGTGTTGCTCATGATTCAGTAGGCTTATCTTCGTGTGCTATATGTTGCAGGCCCCTGGCCTAGATTCATGTGAAACTGCTTTGGCATTTGCAGACTAACTGCAGTCTTATTCAATAGAAACTTTCAACTGCAAATGTGCTTTTCATGTTACAACACAGTTGTCTAATGCTCTGGATATTAAATGGGTTGATCTAGATATTCAGACAAAGAGCCATCTAAACCCCAGCAGACGTACTGCAGTGCTGTTTCCATTTGAGGTTTAGACAACTGTGAGAACTGAGATACATGAATATATAAAGGTATTGGGAAAACACTGCGCTCAGTTCATGATTAAACAAGCTCCAGTCTAGACAAAGGTGAGAGACTCTGTTTGTCATTGGTTGTGACCAAAGCAGTGGAACATATTTCTGGTTTCGGTTTAGCACTTGAGTTGAGTTTAACCGCATTGTTTAGCCTTTGAATGAAAAACCATTTATATAACAAGTATATGATCATTTAAAAAAAAACTTAAAAACTTGATAAAACTTGCATTATGTTTTTTATTTATTTATTTAACCCTCTGGGGACCAGAAACGCGCGGGCGCGTTTTGCTCGTTTTTTTTCACATAGCAGAAAAATAGACTTAAAGTACTACCATCATTTCTGTTCATATAGAGTTAAGAAATATGAGAAAATAATCTGTTAAATGTCTACTTTTTTTATGTGCCCACATACAATCGAAATAAAATATTGTGCTTTTGTAAAATAAAGAAAATAAACAGGGTGTGCGTTCTGCCTCTCGGTCACCGTGAACTTTTTTTCTGGAGCACGTCTCTAATCTTCAACACAACTCAGCTAAAACTATTCACCCAGCCATAAGCAATATATCTTTTAAATCATTTGAGTTTGTACTTTTAAATGATCCGATTCAAAACTAAAATTATTATTCTCCGTTTATGTCATCTATATAAAAAGAGAGACGTGTCAGCCCGTCTCATTATCGTTCTCTCAGCTGATTATCCCTGGTAATGTGACACGCCCACGGAGAGCACGCGCTATTCAAACGCAAATATGTGAAGCAAAACATTGAGACGCGTTAACGCCCATAAACTCTGAAAACACACATTATTTTTTAGTCAGATTAATCTACTGTCGTCTTGCGCGGCTATATGAGGAACAATCCTGGGACACTTACCACTGGATTTATTTTCACTGCGAGGATGAACAGATTCAGCTGAGAAGTAAGTGTTTTATGCAAGTGCTTTGTTCTAATCGCGATATAGAATAACGTAGTGTCTGTAAACGGAAAAATAGCATACTGTTAAATGTGAATCGTGTGTGTGTGTGTGTGTGAATGAATGAATGAATGAATGAACGCACAGATACGCACTGTTACAGACTAAATAACAGACAACATTTCTCGTTTTGGATAAAGTTTTTACTCTAAAATAGACATCAAATAAGCTTTTTTAGGAGTTTCTGCTCATATGTTAAATATATAGTAGGCCTATGTTTTGTCAATAAACTAATCAACTAAGATGTTATAGTGTTTGTTCAAGCTATATCAAAATAATGAATCCTCAACTTTGAAATATGTATGATCAAACTAAGACATTTATGGAGAAAGACAATTTTCTTTTCAAGATGTTTCCAACTCTAACTTTGAACTGAAATAAAACCATGTCTATATGGTGAAGGGTGTGTGATAGAAGTGTCCAGACGTATGCACCCTGTATTTTCCTTATATAAATCCAAACAATCTAAAAGCCATTCTTTTTTAAATCTCCTCATTCTTTGTGCAAGGCTCCTGTAATGATATGGCCTGATAGCACCTAATAGGGCCATTATGGGAGGGTCTTTGTCTTTCTCAGGTGTGGAATGCCATACATATTAATGAGAGATCAAGCCTCCTGCATAAAGCTTTCTCAAACAAAACACGTCATTAAAAATGTAAAAGACTTTATTGACTTATCTGAATGAGTAGTCAGGATGATTCTCACATAGTTTTGGAGCAAATATTCTAGGCTATGTGATACAATTTTCAAAAGTCTTGTGAAGAAATAATCAATATGTGTTTTGTGGTCTTATTTCAGCAACTTTTATTTTTATTTTTTTCAATAACCACGCATAAACATTATTCTATTAAAAATACAAACATGTACATACATGTTGCTCAGATATCATGGATGCCAAGTTTGTGCTATATAGAGTGAATTTACACCTTTGCCATTAACATGTTTATAAATAACTGAAAAAAGCACAAATGTCAGTGCATGTCAAAACATCCCAAGGGCCCCAAAAACACTCTGGTCCCCAGAGGGTTAATACTCTTTCACATAACAGATATTCACATTATATTCCACAAGACAAAATAAGAATTGGATTTACACCAATGATCCGGTGGACTTTGCAAACTCTTGGTGATTTCAAAAAACAAGATATCAATACACTAATTTAATAATATAGCCTATATAATTTTTTTTTAACTATATAATAAAATATAGTAAATCATTTTAACAATTATACTGAAAATAAAAAAGTTACCAGTATACAAAAACCAATACGTGCAAAAGTGTGCAGTGTTCATTCATGTTACAAGGCTCGAGAACGTGACGCGTTCACCCTGTTTTTGTCATTTTATCTAATATATAATGCAAAATATTAGAGAGAGAGAGAAAAAACCCACCAGATGAATAACTAATCATGAATGTGTCACTGCAATTATCTCTCCGAGAACTTGAAGTACTGAAAACATTTTCTTGTCACTACATTTGAACGATTTTTGTTATTTAAGTAAATATTTCAGTAATATTATAATCATAATAAGTGTAATAATATTCTAAAGATTGGATGAAATCTCACCCAAATGAACATTAACATGTTTGAGTAAACAATTAAGAGCAATAGATTTCCAAAGTACCACTTAGATTTAATGCACACACTGTTTTAAGTTGTAAAAGCAATAACAGCAGAAACTCGCATTTTTAGCTTGTGATGTAGATCAGTCATACGCGTGTGTTCATGACTTCGGCAGGTTCAGAGCTGCATATGTGCTGTTGATTTGGCTAGAGCAAATATTTCTTCGCAGCTTGGAAAAATCCACCTCAGCGTACTGAAAGAGCAATGAGGAAAACAGTAGTTCAGCTGCAGTTGCTGAACCAAAATTAATTTCATAATCTAAACAATAAGTTTGTTGAAATACAGTGAGTCAGCAAGAATTTTCAATAATTATCAAGACAGAAATAAATTTGAGTTCTAAAGATGGTTTGCAATATTTCACCTGTAACTGGTCCTGATGCTCTTCTGTAACTCGCGTCTGCTGTAGATCAGTGTGGAGTTGTGATCGTTCTGCAGACCTTCTGTTTCCAACAACAAAAACCTTTAATAGTCCTAAAAATAAAACAGCAAAATCAGATTCAATATTTACCAAAGGTTGTATTATTCTTTCTTAAAATATAAAGTCATATTTCAGTACACAGTCAAAATAAACAATTCTAAACAAAGAACTTTTACACAATAACTAAAGTGCCACCTGGCAGTGGAGAGAAGAATCATATTGATATTTTTACAAATTACATGTTTATATTTAATTTTCTAAACGAAAGAACAGTCACTCACCGATCAGCACAATGAGCAGAAGCCCGTTCATCAGTCCAGATATGATGATAATAATCTGACATTGTTTCTGATTCTGATCAATAAACTCCACCGCTGTATGATTGTGACACTCAGTTAGTTGAGTTGATTTTGTAAAGAAAGTGTTCATAATAACAGTCTGGAGCACAACTGCAGTTTCAAACATCTGAATATAATATCTAGCTTATAATATATCTGTGTGGAGCAACCAATGAAAATAAATAATTATGTTGTTCATGTGTAAAAAAAATCTGAAGTAGTGAATAAATAAGTAAATCACTGCTCTAATCATCAATATGTTCTGATCAATAGAGGAGTAAATGAACTCACTGTTGAAGTGCAGTCTGGTGCTGTTGCTGAGTTTTGGAGGTGTGCGTGTGTTCATACAGTAATAAACTCCTAATTCATCAGCGGTCACATTATTAATAACCAAACGGTGTTTAAATTGCAGTGAATATTTCTTTCTGAATGTTTTAATAAAGTAATAAGGTGCTGATGTGGTTGACATTGACCGTAGAATCACTGTTGGAGGATCTGGTGTTTTCAGTAAAATCCAATAAACCTCATTTTCATCAAGATCACAGTTTATGGTCACATTTGATCCCAAATCAGTGAGTTGATCTGAGACTGCAGCTCGACAACAGATTAATACATCTATAAGATAAAAATAAAATAGCAATTAAGATCACTGTAAACCTAACGAAACAATGAATGACATTTAATGCCACAATTAATGACATATTACATAAGCACATGTAAATATATTGCTATATAAAACTCACAGAGCTGAAGCTGAATGATCTTCATGTTGTCGAGATTAAAACACTTCAGAATGATTCTACTTCCCTCTACACAACATTAAGATGAATACTGCAGCTCTGAAGAAAACACAGGAAGACAAAAAACCTTCCACATCGAGCGGAGGAAGTCAAAAACTCTGACCACAACATCTGATGTTCCATTATCACTTCTCAAAATTATTTTGTGCTTTAATAACCACTGTTTTCATAAGACCTTCGATATTGTTAATCATATTAAAGTGACATGTTTGTGTTTGATTAAACTGAGTGACCGCAGAGAGACTAAATCTCCTGATTCTAGATCTGGATCTGTTACTGTCACACAAAACTTCAGGGTTGATTCTGTGGAGTGAACAAACTCACAGTTACTGAGCTGGTAGACAAGACCAAACTATGGATCACGTTTCATAAACGATCTCTGTCAACTCAGGGTTTGATCTTGTGTATATGATGAATCTTGAGTGAGTGTGTGCATGAAAGTGTGACATTTACAGTGAACAGGCAATCACATGAAACACAGAGAGACAGTCAGTAACAGCTGCCATCCAGTGGTGAGACCACAAATCTCCCGTGTGGATATTGTGGAGAACTACCACTTACAGCCTCTAGAGGCCAGCAGAAAACCGCAGTATCTACTTTAACGATTTCAATAATAATACTGTCATGTTTAACAAGTTATTTCCAATTTAATTTAAGTAAAACTAATTTAAACTAAATCCATAAAATGATTCCATGATGGTCAGAAAACAAACCAAGTTCCCAAGATTTTTAACAATCAGAATGTCGTGTGTGGTGGGGATCCGTGTATCTTTTGGTCATTTGATTTCCCGTTTGGAATGGAATAACGAGAAATGAAAACCAGCTCGTTTATTCGTTTGTTTTGTTTAGTTTAAAAAACGAAAAATCTAATTTTGGCTCAATTTTTCATTTTTCGTTTGTGGTTTACAAATCGGTTTATGGGTTCGATATTTCATTTGCACACGTGGATAAAGGCAAGTAGTTTATCTAAATAAAGCTGCTTGGTGTAGTTATTTAGTCTCTCCCTAGAGCCCCTTTCCCTTTGCTTCCCCCTTCTTCATTTATTCCCAAGAAACTGCCTTATCGCAAAAATGGAAACAAATATCAAGCTGCTCTCTCTCTCTGTCGCTATTTCTCTCTGTCTCACGGTCGAAGTAACCATGACAACGGATAGTGTATCCTTCCAAGATGGCGACGCCTTCCCACAATGCAACGCGGAGTGAAACGTGTGACGTCACATTCTCATTCTTAATACGAAAAACTTGAATGAAAAACTCTACCATCTGAATGTCTCAACAGAAATCGAGACTCAGCAGACCAGGCAACATTTTTCCAGTCTTCAACTGTCCAATTTTGGTGAGCTCTTGCAAATTGTAGCCTCTTTTTCCTCTTTGTAGAGGAGATGAGTGGTACCTGGGGTCTTCTGCTGTTGTACCCCATCCGCCTCAAGGTTGTGCGTGTTGTGGCTTCACAAATGCTTTGCTGCATACCTCGGTTGTAACGAGTGGTTATTTCAGTCAAAGTTTCTCTTCTATCAGCTTGAATCAGTCGGCCCATTCTCCTCTGACCTATAGCATCAACAAGGCATTTTCGGCCACAGGACTGCCGCATACTGGATGTTTTTCCCTTTTCACACCATTCTTTGTAAACCCTAGAAATGGTGTGCGTGAAAATCCCAGTAACTGAGCAGATTGTGAAATACTCAGACCTACTGTGGCTCACATTACTGGGGTCGCTTGCAAGTCGCAGCAGCATGAGTTACGCGACCAGCATCATATTTCTGCTTCAAATATTGTGCGTAGTTAACAGTGAGTGGTGGTTTCAGACATTATTTTATTAAAGTGCATTTGTCATTGCCGCACTCGTGACTCTTATTCTGCCTGACAGAAAGAAAAGCTCGTACTGAAGGCGGTGCGGTTTGACCAGGGTTCCAGACTGCGACCAAATTGGTCGCATATGCGACCGTTTTTTGAGAATGTGCGAGTTAAAATTGTATGTGGTCGCATTAGTGCGAGTGGACGCTCGCGCAACAGAATGCCGCTGTATCAGCAGCTGCTGCAGTCCGTAACGTAACTTATGTTCAAAATGAACGAGTACATCATGAATCCATTTTCCAAACCGTGTTTTTGACTTATCCTGAATCACTACGGTACGCCTATAATAAGTTGCGGAGTTGCCCAGTGCCTGCGTGACTCGCCATAGACATTAACGGAGAGAAGTAGCTCCGTCTACAATGTTCTTCCGCAAGTCACGTGCAGTTTATTTATTGACGAACGGAGACGTCACGCGCATTGCACACTCATGGTGAAACGCGCCAATTACGAATTTAGGAATTAAGGCATATAAAAATGAAAAGGTCTCACGAAACACCGAGCCCCTTCCTACGTCTTTTCAGCGGTTAGATGAGAGTAATCGATCGAGAGAGGAAAATGATTAGCCTATAAAATGCAGAAGGTAAGGAGTGTGAGATTTCAGATTTTTGTTACAACTATAAACTTTGATAACGAAAATCTGTATCAGCGTATTATAGGCTAATACTCTAATCTTTTAAAATGTAATGCATACATTTGAATGTTTAATGATTTTTAAAAGATAGAAAGATGATGCTGATAGAAAGATGATAATAGACAGACAGATAGATAGATATATTATAATTCAAATGTAAATAGATAGATTGTATACACTCTAAACAATGATGGGTTGTTTAAACTCAAATTTGGGTCAAATATGGACAAACCCAAATGTTGGGTTAATTTAATTTTAACCCAACTTTCACTTTCAACTGTAAAAATGTTTTATTACATTTTTAACCCAACATTTGGGGTTGTCCATATTAGACCCAAATTTGGGTTGAAACAACCCAGCATTTTTTAGTGATAATTCAAATGTTAAATGCTTAAAATTACTGTCCAAAATCCATGAAAATGATAATTATCATATATTACATGTGTTTTTATATAATATATTACAGGTATTTATGCTGCAACCCAGAAAGCCTTTGCTAGCCTTGGTCCATTAAAACCACTATTCATCAGCATGCATTGATTAATCCCATGGCATGTAGCAAAAAAAAAAAGAGGTGCGACCAAATCATATGCTGGTGCGACCAACTGAGAAAGTTGGTAGCACCAGTGCAACCAGTGGAAAAGTTAGTCTGGAGCCCTGGGTTTGACCCATAGATATCCATAATAAAGGCTAGATGTCTTACGGCGGAGTCTCTATCGTCATCACAGGCGGCCATCTTGTCACAGGCAAGCTTTCTGGCGGGCTCTGTGGTACCTGATGTAAGATGAGTGATCAGCACGAACACAAATACTCTTATCTCGTTGAAATCTTGACGGATTTACAAACGGTTTGGTTTCTTACAAACGTTATTAACGTGGCTATAATTCTGGATGATTATTTATTTATACACTTATTATTCAGTATGCAGTGTCATTACTACATCTCTGACGTTTATAACAAACCAAACCGTTTGAAAATCGGTAGAAAATTGAGCAAGTTATGGTTATTTAAAAAGTACATGCACCATTAAAACACAATGTTACGAGTGAGCGAGCTGCCTGTGACAAGATGGCCGCCAGGTGCAGACGTCGACCTCCATTGGCCAGCAGCGCGGACGAGACATCTAGCCTTAATAGAGAGCCTAAATCCCCCCTCTGCTTCCGGCTTATGGGACCTTATTTCGGAAAAAAATATGTAACTTATCTTTTTATTCCGTCTGAACTGTGCCCTGAATTACACATATGATGTTTGTCAATTTAAAAGATAATTCTGAAAGTCAAAAAAGTCGCAGTTTGTCATAAAACAGAAGAGTAACATTTACCGCGTTCCAAATTATTATGCAAATTGGAATTAAGTGTCATAAAAAATTAATATTTTGTCTTTCAATCAAACTCATGGATGGTATTGTGTCTCCTGGCTCTTTGGATCACTGAAATCAATCTCAGACACCTGTGATAATTAGTTTGCCAGGTGAGCCCAATTAAAGGAAAACTACTTAAGAAGGATGTTCCACATTATTAAGCAGGCCACAGGTTTCAAGAAATATGGGAAAGAAAAAGGATCTCTCGGTTGCGGAAAAGCGTCAAATAGTGCAATGCCTTGGACAAGGTATGAAAACATTAGATATTTCACGAAAACTTAAGCGTGATCATCGTACTGTGAAGAGATTTCAGAGCACAGACGGGTTCGTGCAGATAAAGGCATAATGAGGAAGGTTACTGCCAGACAAATTCATTGGATTAAAAGAGAAGCTGCTAAAATGCCATTACAAAGCAGCAAACAGGTATTTGAAGATGCTGGTGCCTCTGGAGTCCCGCGAACCTCAAGGTGTAGGATCCTCCAAAGGCTTGCAGTTGTACATAAACCTACTATTCGGCCACCCCTAACCAATGCTCACAAGCAGAAACGGTTGCAGTGGGCCCAGAAATACATGAAGACTAATTTTCAAACAGTCTTGTTTACTGATGAGTGCAGTGCAACCCTGGATGGTGTAGATGGATGGAGTAGTGGATGGTTGGTGGATGGCCACCATGTCCCAATAAGGCTGCGACGTCAGCAAGGAGGTGGCGGAGTCATGTTTTGGGCCGGAATCATGGGGAGAGAGCTGGTAGGCCCCTTTAGGGTCCCTGAAGGTGTGAAAATGACCTCGGCAAAGTATATAGAGTTTCTGACTTTCTTTTTCTCACTTCCTTCCATGGTACAAAAATAAGAACCATGCCTTCCGTAGCAAAATCATCTTCATTCATGACAATGCACCATCTCATGCTGCAAAGAATACTTCTGTGTCATTGGCTGCTAAGGGCAAAAAAAGAGAGAAACTCATGGTGTGGCCCCCATCCTCCCCTGACCTCAACCCTATTGAGAACCTTTGAAGCATCCTCAAGCAAAAGATCTATGAGGGTGGGAGGCAGTTCGCATCAAAACGGCAGCTCTGGGAGGCTATTCTGACATCCTGCAAAGAAATTCAAGCAGAAACTCACAACTTCAATGGATGCAAGAATTGTGAAGGTGATATCAAAGAAGGGGTCCTATGTTAACATGTAACTTGCCCTGTTAAGATGAGTTTGATTGAAATAGCTTTTGATTTCAGTAAATATGACCTCCTTATGCTGCAAATTCAACAAATGACCATTTTCAGTTCTTTACAACCTATAAAATGTTTTCAAACTCTGTTGTGCATAATAATTTGGAACAGTCCATTTTGAGTTTTTTATTTTTGAAAAATATACTGTTTTCGTTGGGTGGTTTGTTCAATGAAATTTTACTTATACCCTAACGGTTGGTGGCTGGAAAATTATACTGACTGTCATTTGCATCGACTATTTAGGAAAATCAGTGTAAAATATAATTTGCATAATAATTTGGAACGCGGTATAGTTTTATGTGAAAATCGCTCAATGAACTACATCTCGATTATACGATTCCGATTAACGAATCGGTTACGATTATAACGTAAGACTATAGAAAAAATGACATACATTAGCTTCAGTAAAGTGAGCTTCATTCATTGAGGGAAAATGTGCACCTTTGGGGTTTGTAGTCTTTGTAATTACGTATTTTCACAGTCTTATACCTCAACAGTTTTACATCAAACTGAGACTTTCTTGACTTTAAAATGTATCTTTTAAATTGACAAACATCATATGTGTAATTCAGGGCACAATTCAAACGAGATCAAAATATTTGTTGTCTCTCGCCATTGACTACCATATAATATAATATAATATAATCCGAAATAAGGTCCCATGGTGGTCGACCGGAAGGGGAGGGACTTAGGCTATCTATTATGGATATCGTCTCAGGTTACGGAGACGATGCGTCAACGACGCTTTGGGAACGCCTCCAGCGTGAATGCGTCTGAAGCATCTATGTCAACTAGTCCAATGGAAAGAATGAGCGCCACGGGCGGCTGGCGTCATGACGAGGAAGAGATAAAAGCACATCCGGTGCAAACCGGCATTAGCTTCGAAAATTGCAGAAGCAAGCCGATCACAGGGATGCAGGAAGTATGGCAGGGTGACGCATTGTCTCATTCCCTTTCTCAGGGAACTATGATTACAGTCTATGGTTTCCCTATCGAGGGAACTCGCGATGCGTCAACGACGCTTTGGGAACGAGAATACCCAAAACGCCAAACTTTCAAGTACCTGAGTGTCAGCCTGTTGTCACTAAACACTAAGCACCTGGGACCCTGGGGCAGCATCCAGGTCCAAGCTGTAAAACCTCACGAACGTGAGCGGTGAGGACCAGCCCGCCGCATCACAAACGTCTTGGAGAGAAACCTCAAATAATAAGGCTTTAGAGGCCACCATACCCCTCGTAGAATGAGCTCTGACCGCCAAAGGACACGGCTGGCCAGAGTACTCGTAAGCAAGTGAAAAAGCCTCGACTATCCACTTACTGACCGTCTGCGTATAAGCAGGAAGACCTTTCTTGGGTGATCCAAAGAAAACAAACAGCTGGTCGGATTTTCTCCACGGAGAAGTCAGATGAACATAAGTGTCTAGTGCTCGCACTGGACACAAAAGGTTCAGCTTTTCCTGGTCCGAAGAGGTAAAAGGAGGAGGACAGAAAGCCTGCAGCACAATAGGCCTCGGAATCATGGTCGGCACCTTGGGGACGTATCCCTGTTTTGGGTATAAGAATGCCTTGACCATCCCCGGTGCAAACTCAAGGCAGGTGGGGGAAACCAAAAGGGCCTGAAGGTCTCCAACTCTTTTGAGGGACGAAATACCTAGCAGAAAAATGGTCTTAAGAGTAAGAAATTTATCTGAAACCGACTCTAAGGGCTCGAACGGAGCCCTAGAAAGGCCTTCTAAAACTATTGCAAGGTCCCAAGCTGGGACCCTAGTGCGAGTTGCAGGCCTCAGCCTCAATGTGCCACGAAGGAAACGTGTAATCAGGGGGTCTCGACCCAACGATGTACCACCCACCAGGGCGTGGAAAGCCGCCATGTAGACCTTGAGCGTGGAAGGACATAGACCTGACGTAAAGCGCTCTTGCAGGAACTCGAGTACTGTGTTTAATGAACAGTTAACTGGATTGCACTGATGTTGGTGACACCACAAAGAAAAAACTCTCCATTTAAGTGCATAAAGTTTCCTCGTAGCGGGAGCTCTGGAGCTTAGAATGGTCTCAACAACCTCGGTTGAGAGACCACTCTCTATGAGTTGGGCCCCCTCAGAGGCCAAACCCACAGATTACAAATCTCTGGCCGGGGGTGAAATATTGTGCCCCCGGCCTGAGACAGAAGGTCTCTCCTGATCGGGATCTCCAAGGGAGGACAGTCTAGAAGATGAATCAGGTCAGCAAACCAGATTCAACTCGGCCAGCGTGGTGCTACTAGCAGTAGGCTTATTCCGTACTGGCGGATTTGCTCCAGAACTCCTGGGAGCAGAGCAACAGGGGAAATGCGTACAGACGTAGCCTCGGCCACGTCTGCACCATAGCATCCAGCCCCAGGGGGGCTGGGTGAGTAAGGAAGAACCAAAGTGGACAGAGCGTTGTGTACTGAGACGCAAACAGATCCACCTCTGCTTGGCCGTAAAACTCCCAAATTTTCTCCACCGCCTCGGGGTGGAGTCTCCAGTCCCCTGGCCTCAGCTCCTGCCTCGACAGGACGTCTGCCCCAATATTCTGGTCCCCCGGAATATACACTGCCCTCAGGGGGAGTACCTTCCCCAGGGACCATAGGAGGATCTGGTGCGCCAACTTGCATAGTGGACGCGAACGCAGACCCCCCTGACGGTTCAGATAAGAGACCACCGATGTGTTGTCTGTCCGGACGAGCACATGATGGCCCCTTAGATCTGGGAGGAAATGTCTCAACGCATTGAAGACAGCCATCATCTCCAGGCAATTTATGTGCCAAGAGAGATGATGACTCCTCCACAGACCCTGAGCCGAGCGGCCTTCCATTACCGCACCCCAGCCGGTGAGGGAAGCATCTGTCGAGATAGCAACTCGATGGCAAAGAGCTCCCAACACCGGACCATGGGTTAAGAACCAGTGTTTCCTCCATATAACCAAGGCGCGGAGGCACCGCAGCGTGATCTTGATCATACGAAGTGGGTTTCCCCTCGGAGAGAACCCTCTGGTCCTGAGCCACCAATGCAACAGCAGGCCAAAGGGTATCACATTGGACGCTGCTGCCATGAGGCCTAACAGTCTCTCGAACTGTTTTACAGTGCGTGACTGGCCTAGCTTTAGCTCCTTTGTGGCTGTGAGGATAACAGCTACACGAGCGGGCGATAGAACGGCTCGCATCGTGACTGAATCCCAGACCACATCAAGGAAAGTGGTCCTCTGTAATGGAGAAAGCACACTCTTCTTGGCATTGAGCCTCAACCCCAACATTTGCATATGAGCAAGAACAACACCTCGGTGCTGAACCACTAACTGCACTGATTCCGCTAGAACCAGCCAGTCGTCTATGTAATTCAGAATGCGTATGCCCTGCAGCCTGAGCGGGGCCAGAGCTGCATCTACGCACTTCGTGAATGTGCGGGGTGATAAAGCTAGACCAAATGGAAGTACCCGATACTGGTATTCTTTGCCCCCGAAAGAAAACCTCAGGAACCTCCTGTGCTGAGGGAGGATGGAGACATGGAAGTAAGCGTCTTTCAGATATGGAAGCGTAGCGTAAGTTCCGCCAGGAAGACTCAATTGTTACGTCACGTATTACCTTCTCATCTATCCAATCACTTTCTAATACGTGAAGTATAAAAGATCCTTACTTCCACTCGTCTGAGTTCGCAGATGCTGACGCTTTCACTTTCCACCATCCTCCCCACCTCCACCAAGATGGTCTTCGCTCCATCCTTTCCACCACCACCAGGTCGGTCCCTTCCAAAACCCCAAGGGGGGGTCGGCTGCGCCCCTGCCTTCATCTTCAGGCAGGATATGCAGAATCCGTACCCTCGGATCGCGAGTTATGGACGGGGCCTACGCCAAAGAACTTTATTGCATATATGGCTTGCTGGGCTGTTAATAAAATGCATTATTGTACAGTATCTTATCTCCCGAGTCTTTCTGGTAGAACTATTGTGACAAACCAGTCCTCGGATCTGATTTGGGTCACAATCTGTTTGAGTGTTAGCATCTTGAACTTGAGTTTCTGTACTGAACGATTCAACAGACAAAGATCTAAAATGGGACGCAACCCTCCATCCTTTTTTGGAACAATGAAATAACGGCTGTAAAAACCCGACTCTTTGTCGGGTGAGTACACCTGTTCTATAGCTTCCTTCGCTAACAGGGCCTTTACCTCTTGCTCCATTACCAGAGCCTGCTCGGGATGTACTACCGTGAGCAACACCCTTTTGAAGCGTGGAGGACGAGAACCGAACTGGATTCTGTATCCTTCCTCTACTATCTGCAGGACCCAATGAGATATATTTGGCAGTAGCTTCCACGCTACCAGAAAGTCTACTAAGGGAACCAGCCTCTCGAGGCTGTTCTCTGGTGTTAAAGAGACAGCCAGTTTGGGAGCCTGAAACATACTGGCAGGAACTACCTGAACTGACTGTTTTTGAACCCCCCTCAGAGGGCGCGAGTCTGACGCAATGTCGAGTTGACACTGCGCCAGAGGCTCGCTGGAGATCGCTGCGCCCCGAAGCACCAAGGGTGGCGGGGTTGGCAGAACGGTCCCGTGAGGACACCGAGATGGAACAGGCACCGTATTCTGAGGTGTACACCGCTCCACTTCGGTTGAGGCTGCCCTCACAGGTCTGACGCCAGTGGTGTCAGGACCTCTTTTTTTGAGCCGAAGTCTTCTTAGCCTGAAGAACGGTCCTCAGATCCGGCTTCGACTTAGAAGACTTCGGCTGAGAGTGTTGCGTCTGCTTCCAGTGTTTGTGTGGAGGTACGAAGACGAAACACTCTCTTTTTGTTGCCCACGATATGAAGAGCTCGATGGCTGAGGCTGCTCACGCCCAGCAGCCCCAGGGGGAACGATACAGCGAGGGAGAAACTTTTTAAAAGCCTCTGACTGTCTTTTGGGCTCCTGGAATCTATCGACGACAGAATTCACTGTGTCGCCGAAGAGACCAGAAGGCCAACTCCCTCGGGCCCAACTACCTCGCTCTTATCAATATCCCCCAGCAGTTCAGCCTGATAAGCATGAAGCACTGCCATCGTGTGAAGGCAGGCTCCAGCTTGACCTGCTGCCGTATATGCTTTGCCCACCAAATTGGATGTTGTTTTTAATGGCTTGGTGGGCAAAGCCGAGGCCTTCAGAGACGTTGCTGGACCGGGCGACAGATAACTCACGAGCGTCTGTTCAGCCCGGGGCATCGACTCATATCCATACTCTTTCAACCCTCTAATTCCTGAATATAAATGAACTTGAGGGCTGAAAAGTCGTGAAGAGTATGGCTTATTCCACGATCTAGACAGCTCACTGTGAAGATAGGGGAAAAAGGGAAGGCCTCGTGGTGGAGGTGAAATACTAGATGTTCGGAAGCCGAGAAAAGGGGCGCTCGTCCCAAAAGCAAATTAGACGAGCGCCCCTTTTCTCGGCTGGCCATTCAATATGTAATTTTTCCACAGCGCGAGTAATCACCTCCACTAGCTCCTCATATGCGGGAGAAGGAGGTGGCGAATGTGTGTGCTTTCACTTCCAATGCTTAGTACATCAACCTCCTTGGAGGAAGAGCACTGAAGCATTGGTGGGCTCTCTCCCCGGGCGGAAGAAGTCGCAGAGCGGGCTTCTGACACCGGGGGGAGAGCACTGGATCTTCCGGGTAAGGAAGGAGAAAAGGCCCTCGGACCCGTCTCCAACCCCTCCGAAAGATCCTTTTGCGATCCCCAGGAATGCATTCTCTGTGTTGCCTCGGCAACAGCGGATCAGGCACCCCGAGGATCGCGAGCCTGGCGACTTTCCTCAAAAAGTGACAAGCGGGAGCGGAGCATGCGAAGCGGAAGCATTTCGCAATGTTGGCATTCAGCCCCCTCGAAGGCTGAAACCGCATGCTCCACTCCCAAACAAATCACACAAAGTTCGTGTGTATCCCCACCCGTTAAATAACGCGGGCAAGGAGAAGCACACAGCTTGTAAATTTGTTTCGCTTGTTTACACACAACAGTAAATATAACAGACAGAGACACAGATCGCTTGCTGAGGCAACAGAAGCTAATGCCGGTTTGCACCGGATGTGCTTTTATCTCTTCCTGGTCATGACGTCACCCGCCCGTGACGCTCATTCTTTCCATTGGACTAGTTGACATAGATACTTCAGACGCATTCACGCTGGAGGCGTTCCCAGAGCGTTGTTGACGCATCGCGAGTTCCCTCGATAGGGAACTATGGTTTGACCAATTAGATGAAAGGGGCGTTTCAGTGCCGCCCACGTGTGCAAATGAAATATCGAACCCCTAAACAGATTTGTAAACCACAAACGAAAAATGAAAAATCTAGCCAAAATTTTATTTTTCGTTTTTTAAACTAAACAAAAAAAAACGAATAAACGAGCTGGTTTTCATTTCTCGTTATTCCATTCCAAACAGTAAATCAAATGACCAAAAGATACACGGACCCGGAGTCTCATAGTAAATTGCTTTCTCATTTCTCATAAACAAAATCAACTTACCTGACTTTTTCTTCAATGGTTCAGTGATTTTTTACCAGAAACGAACTGTTAAATGTAAAATATTAAATACTTGTCTTCAGGTGACATGCATCTGCAAACTAAATGAGACAAAAAAATACAGGTCCTTCTCAAAAATTTGCATATTGTGATAAAGTTCATTATTTTCCATATGTAATGATAAAAATTAAACTTTCATATATTTTAGATTCATTGCACACCAACTGAAATATTTCAGGTCTTTTATTTTTTTTATACTGATGATTTTGGCATACAGCTCATGAAAACCCCAAATTCCTGTCTCAATAAATTAGCATATCATGAAAAGGGTCTCTAAACGAGCTATTAAAACCTAATCATCTGAATCAACTAATTAACTCTAAACACCTGCAAAAGATTCCTGAGGCTTTTAAAAACTCCCAGCCTGTTTCATTACTCAAAACCGCAATCATGGGTAAGACTGCCGACCTGACTGCTGTCCAGAAGGCCATCATTGACACCCTCAAGCAAGAGGGTAAGACAGAAAGAAATTTCTGAACAAATAGGCTGTTCCCAGAGTGCTGTATCAAGGCACCTCAGTGGGAAGTCTGTGGGAAGGAAAAAGTGTGGCAAAAAACGCTGCACAACGAGAAGAGGTGACCGGACCCCGAGGAAGATTGTGGAGAAGGACCGATTCCAGACCTTGGGGGACCTGCGGAAGCAGTTGACTGAGCCTGGAGTAGAAACATCCAGAGCCACCGTGCACAGGCTTGTGCAGGAAATGGGCTACAGGTGCCGCATTCCCCAGGTCAAGCCACTTTTGAACCAGAAACAGCGGCAGAAGCACCTGACCTGGGCTACAGAGAAGCAGCACTGGACTGTTGCTCAGTTTTGCATGTCATTCGGAAATCAAGGTGCCAGAGTCTGGAGGAAGACTGAGGAGAAGGAAATGCCAAAATGCCTGAAGTCCAGTGTCAAGTACCCACAGTCAGTGATGGTCTGGGGTGCCATGTCAGCTGCTGGTGTTGGTGCACTGTGTTTTATCAAGGGCAGGGTCAATGCAGCTAGCTATCAGGAGATTTTGGAGCACTTCATGCTTCCATCTGCTGAAAAGCTTTATGGAGATGAAGATTTTATTTTTCAGCACGACCTGGCACCTGCTCACAGTGCCAAAACCACTGGTAAATGGTTTACTGACCATGGTATTACTGTGCTCAATTGGCCTGCCAACTCTCCTGACTTGAACCCCATAGAGAATCTGTGGGATATTGTGAAGAGAAAGTTGAGAGACGCAAGACCAGTGTTGGGGTAGTTACTCAAAAAAGGTAATTAGTTACTAGTTACTAGTTACTTCTGTAAATTGTAATGAGATTACTTTACTAGTTACTGCGTTTGAAAAGTAACTTCACTACTTATTACTTTACTTTCCCGTTTCTTAATTTATGGACAAATATCATAGCCCTATCATCACTTTGCCTGTCTACATAGTGTTTATTGTATAAATATATACAAAATGGCATGTAAAACCATATGAAAGAACAATATCCCTGTCTGCACAAGGAAATATATCTCACTGTAAAATCCACAAACAACAGGATAAAGGAGGCTATGGTGCGGTCATTTTAAAATGGGGTCAACACACAAGTTTTAAAACACAGGCTTTGGGAAACATGAGAATAAACTCTTCTCCTGAGAACAAAACAAGCTTTTTATTCGACTCATGGCAATAAAAATAAAAAATGAAGTGGTCAATGAAAAATAATAAAATAAAGGTCACTTTTACATTTTTGATCTTAATTTAAAATGCATTTTTCTTGGCGATTCAGTAGTCGGCAGGGGAAGCATTCCTCTACAATGAACCCTGCAACAAGCCTGTTCATTTTGTTTTGTGTTACCTGCTGTGCTCCAAGACTTGAGAAGAGTTTTTGTAACAGCGTGCGCGGCGCCGAATCCGAGGATGAACGACTTCAAGAAGCCGAATCTGCCCGAGCATGTAGCCTACGTCTCACCGTGACCGCATCGGCACACAGTTTGCGTGTCTAAATCAGTTGCTTATGTTTACAAAATGAGCCTACAATAGCATAATAAGCATTTTTAATAGAAAGATCCATGTTTTATCAAATGTCCACGAAACTTAATGAAATGCAGAGCCGGACAGTAACGGAGTACATTTACTTGAGTACAGTACTTAAGTACAATTTTGAGGGATCTGTACTTTACTCGAGTATCATTTTTGGGGAGTACTCATGACTTTACTCAAGTACATTTGAGAGGCAAATATTGTACTCTTTACTCCAATACATTTCTATCCATAACCGTGAGTACCCGAGTAAAAAAAAAAAAAAAAAAAAAGTAAAGAAAAATCTCGGAAACCCTCAATTTGTTGTTTCCCTCTCAAACGTGATTGGATTGTGCAGGCGCCACTGATTGGGACAGCCTATCAGCAATCACTATCAGCTTTCCGCCAAAGTCAACTCCATGGTCAGATTTTATATTACACATTAATGTAAGCCAAGCATTTGGTTTGATGTTCTTGAGTATGTGGTGTGTTTAACACAGTCAGGTTCAAATGTGGCAGTGGCGTAGCCACGAGGGATTTCTGATTTCTTAAAAAAAAAACTTTAGGAGGCAAAATATATTTTTACTGATTATGTGAATTACACTGCGCAAACCTACTACCCAGCGAATGAAGAAGGGTTGGCGCTCAGTCTCCACAGTACATAAAATATTAATTTTGTTTTATTTTATTTTTCGGGTTTGCATTTATGAGGAAAAAACAATGTTATGGACGTGTTCTCCGTTACGGACGTGAGCGCTCTGAAAGCGGCATAAAAAATCCTTTAAAACTTTCACAGAGACATCAAACAGAAAACACAAAACCTTTCTTTAACCTGAATTTCGTTTTGCATTAATTGTATCTTAATTTGAAACAATGTTTCATCAACCAATTGCCTGGGTTTAATAAATAAGAAGTAAATAGCAGGCGATAGATAAGAAACGGAGGCGCCGGCACGTGAACTGGATCTCGTCTCATAAATGAACCGAAACTCAGTGTATAAGGTAGCCTACTTGCCTCACATGTCTACTTTTAAACAGAAAAATTCAAAACAAAAGAAAACAGACTACAGACTGCTCTCTGCTTATGTAATCCGTATGAAATGTGCATTTCTCTCTGGCGCGTTCACTACTGAAGATCGCGAGTCAGCATCGTCGACACTGACAAAGAAAACACTTGTTTATTAACAAGTGTTTATTAATAAACAATTAAAATATCTCCTTGCTATATTTTACATATTCATAATCATTCCTTTTGCCGGTTCTTTGTGACCGCTTTTAGGTGCTTTATTGGCAGCGCCACCCTTACATGTGGTGTGTGTGTGTGTGTGTGTGTGTTGTCCCCGCATTTAAAGATGGGACGCCCCAAAAATTAAATTAAATTAAATAAAGCAATATGGTAAAAAGATGAAAATGACTTGATTTTACTTTCAATTCCTTTTACATTCTCTAAGGTATTAACATTAACATTTTTCATAACTCCATGTAGGACGTTTCTGTGCATAAATGTAAGCACTGTGGCAGTAGATTAGTTATGCAATATTTAGAAAATCTACTCTTGTACTCTTGATACTCAAGTACTTTTAAAAACAAGTACTTTAGTACTTTTACTTAAGTAGACATCTGAATGTAGTACTTTTACTTGTACTTGAGTAAAATTTAGCAAGGGGTATCTGTACTTTTACTCAAGTAACAAAGCTCTGTACTCTGTCCGCCTCTGATGAAATGTTTAGTGAAATTAGAAACCATTTAAGAGATCGTTGATTTAGTTCTATAGTCTACATACATGTTTTTATATCCACATTTTGTTCTAATGTCACAAGTAGCCTAATAATCTCAGGGTTTACTGGATTTTACGTACACGATTCTTTTTGTAGTGTTATTGGTGGTGATGTAGCCTACTAAAATAAACATCGTCACGTGTGGACCTTTCTTCTTCTCACCGTTGATTCCTGATGGTTAAGAGGACAATTACTCGAGTCGCCCCGTCGTTTCACAGAATAGTACAATGGCGAGCGCGTCGAGTATAAACGCCTCGTCCGTTTGGGGAGGTGCGCGTGCAGTCAGCGGAGACTCGCGCTGCAGAGACCCCCTGTCTCCGTCTCCGTCTCCATTTCCCTCTCTCCTTCGCACCGGCAGCTATGTCACTCAAATCGATCTCTATGGCAACGGTGCGCACGCACCACTAGACAGAACTTTACACACAAGCAAACACGGCTTGGGTAACGCAGGAAAGCGCGTTCCTATAGTATAGTAAAGTAGTGTAGTTACCGATATTTTTAGTGTAATGCGTTACTTTACTTCGTTACCCAAAAAAGTAATATCGTTACTGTAATCCGTTACTTTGTAACTCGTTACCCCCAACACTGCGCAAGACCCAACACTCTGGATGAGCTTAAGGCCGCTATCGAAGCATCCTGGGCCTCCATAACACCTCAGCAGTGCCACAGGCTGATTGCCTCCATGCCACGCCGCATTGAAGCAGTCAATTCTGCAAAAGGATTCCCGACCAAGTATTGACTATTGAGTGCATAACTGAACATAATTATTTGAAGGTTGACTTTTTTTTTTGTATTAAAAACACTTATTTTATTGGTCGGATGAAATATGCTAATTTTGAGACAGGAATTTTGGGTTTTAATGAGCTGTATGCCAAAATCATCAGTATTAAAACAATAAAAGACCTGAAATATTTCAGTTGGTGTGCAATGAATCTAAAATATATGAAAGTTTAATTTTTATCATTACATTATGGAAAATAATTAACTTTATCACAATATGCTAATTTTTTGAGAAGGACCTGTACATATAATACGAATGTTCTGCTTTTGCAGGTAAGATATTTGGATGAATAGCGCATATATATACACTCACCGGCCACTTTATTAGGTACCCCATGCTAGTAACGGGTTGGACCCCCTTTTGCCTTCAGAACTGCCTCAATTCTTCGTGGCATAGATTCAACAAGGTGCTGGAAGCATTCCTCAGGGAGTTTGGTCCATATTGACATGATGGCATCACACAGTTGCCGCAGATTTGTCGGCTGCACATCCATGATGCGAATCTCCCGTTCCACCACATCCCAAAGATGCTCTATTGGGTTGAGATCTGGTGACTGTGGAGGCCATTTTAGTACAGTGAACTCATTGTCATGTTCAAGAAACCAATTTGAAATGATTAGAGCTTTGTGACATGGTGGAAGTAGCCATCAGAGGATGGGTACATGGTGGCCATAAAGGGATGGACATGGTCAGAAACAATGCTCAGGTAGGCCGTGGCATTTAAACGATGCCCAATTGGCACTAAGGGGCCTAAAGTGTGCCAGGAAAACATCCCCCACACCATTACACCACCACCACCAGCCTGCACAGTGGTAACAAGGCATGATGGTTCCATGTTCTCATTCTGTTTACGCCAAATTCTGACTCTAACATCTGAATGTCTCAACAGAAATCGAGACTCATCAGACCAGGCAACATTTTTCCAGTCTTCAACTGTTCAATTTTGGTGAGCTCTTGCAAATTGTAGCCTCTTTTTCCTATTTGTAGTGGAGATGAGTGGTACCCGGTGGAGTCTTCTGCTGTTGTAGCCCATCCGCCTCAAGGTTGTGCGTGTTGTGGCTTCACAAATGCTTTGCTGCATACCTCGGTTGTAACGAGTGGTTATTTCAGTCACTGTTGCCCTTCTATCAGCTCGAACCAGTCTGGCCATTCTCCTCTGACCTCTGGCATCAACAAGGCATTTCCGCCCACAGAACTGCCGCTCACTGGATGTTTTTTCTTTTTCGGACCATTCTCTGTAAACCCTAGAGATGGTTGTGCGTGAAAATCCCAGTAGATTGGCAGTTTCTGAAATACTCAGACCAGCCCTTCTGGCACCAACAATCATGCCACGTTCAAAGTCACTCAAATCAACTTTCTTCCCCATACTGATGCTCGGTTCGAACTGCAGGAGATTGTCTTGA
Organism: Rhinichthys klamathensis goyatoka; assembly: GCF_029890125.1. Taxonomy (NCBI): domain Eukaryota; kingdom Metazoa; phylum Chordata; class Actinopteri; order Cypriniformes; family Leuciscidae; genus Rhinichthys; species Rhinichthys klamathensis. Next base: position 1,239,500 of record NW_026606808.1, read on the forward strand.
CCATGTCTACATGCCTAAATGCACTGAGTTGCCGCCATGTGATTGGCTGCTTAGAAATTAAGTGTTTACGAGCAGTTGGACAGGTGTACCTAATAAAGTGGCCGGTGAGTGTATATAGGTCTACATATATATATATATATATATAGAGAGAGAGAGAGAGAGAGAGAGAGAGAGAAATGTTAACATTATAAATGAATGAATAAATAATTAAATAATAAAAACAAATATTTGTGTGCCAAACAGTTCAAAATGAAACCAAACTAGCAAACACATGCAATCAAACAGATGCATGCATAAATATATATTTTTTATATAAAAGTAGCCTATATGTCTACAATTTGAAATGCAAATTAGTCCATGCTGTATCTTTGTTATGCTTCTCTCTCTTTCAGTTTCCCTGCAGCTCAAGAATGAGGGCGTCATGCATTCTTGTCCTGTGAGCTATATTTGTGTGTGCAGCAGCACATGTGCACTATATTGTATTCATATTTGTTCATTTTCAGCGACAGTTCAGATGCTTTCACTTGTTCAAATAAAAGCTCCTGCTAAACTAACTAACATACAGCACATCAGAATGAAAAGCGAGAGGATCGGCAGATCTTTCTGCATTGAGTCTTGAAAAAAACAAACAATAACACACAAAAAAAGTAAGTTCTTATGTCAGACTTAATTTATTTTCTTTCTTTGAGTGCTGTTTTACTTGACATAGGCCCATATAATAGCTATACAATATGGTTAATGTGTTAGACGTGCTATGGTGAAACACTATTATTCATGTGTTTTGATTTGTCTGTGTGCGTCGAAGTCAGGTTGACGTCACTAAATTTGACAAAACGAAACGACTCATGGCATATGCGGAAGTTATAGCCTACTTTCTGTTAAAAAAGTAGCATCTGGCCCTAATTTCATAAATATTTATACGTTATATATTTTAAAACAATGTATGTGAATAATATCAGGGCACTATGATGATCACCAGGTAGGATGATTTCTGAATGAAACGCTGTTTGGACAAAGGCGTGTAACGTACGGCTAGGTTTAAGGTTATAGCCTATCCCAGAAAGCATTAGCGCTGGTGTTTGCTTTTGGTTTGTCTGCTTTGGCCATCGACTGTTTTGTTTAAACAAACATTTACCGGATAGCCTACCGCATTGAACGTCATGAATAAATTAAACATGCTTGGTTTATTAGGCAAAGAGACGTATCTGCAGTAAATAGCTAGTAACATTTTTAATTTAGTCACTTAGTGTTAACATTTTGTATTAGCCTACCATGCTCAGTGCAGTTAGTTTTAGTTTATATATTTTGATTTGCCTAGCATTACAGTGCATTTAAGGTTTTCCAAAAAGGTAAGATGGGTGAAGAACTAACTGAAGATCAACTGCTAAACTGTACGTTAACAATTTAGAGATTTTAACCTGTGCATGATGATGATGGAACATCCAATATATTATTTAGAGAAATAATTTGAATGTTTGCTAAAGTAATGGTAAATTGATGGATTTTAACAGTTTAGTTGAATAATGATTGATGGTCAAATGACAGAATGCATTCAAAGAGAGATTCTGAGTTAGGCTATAGACCTATGTTTTATATTTTCTTTTAATGAAAAGAATTATCAATTATAGCAACAGAATGATTCCATTTAATTGGCCTAAACATAGGTGTTGTATTGAAGTATTGATTAAATTCATCATGGAACCAAAATTGGCAGTTCTTATTTCTATTTATTATAAATGAATCATCCGTGCACATCATTATTTTAAAATGCATGTTTCCTTGTGAGAGACAAACTCACATAAGTTCAACCAATAGCAAACCACAACCACCCACAATCAATTCCCTGTGGACAATCCATCTTTTTTTGTTCTTATTCGAGAAGCCATTTCACTCATACGTCACAATAAGAAAGACTGTTGCAACTTCCGTTTCATGCCAACTTTAAATGAAGACATTCTGCCCCAGTTGTGATGGGGCATCTTACATAACAGGTCACTTCAAAATAAAAAAACAATATTTCTTTTTACAAAACCTACATGAAAAACTGTGTCCGCAAATGACTGGTTCACAAACGGTCATATTCACAGATCACTGTTACCCAATGACCCAATAACTGTTCAGATAGAATCAGTCTTACAAATATTGACGTTCTGACTAATAAGAGCATAATCATTCACATATTGTGTTGAGATGAGATTTGGTGCCTTCTATTTTGTGTCTTGCACCTGATTTTCATTAATTTGGGTGTGTGAGCTTTCTATGAACGTTTAAAAGTTGCTAGCAAAATGCTCTTCTGGTTGAGGTTAAGTAAATCGTTTTTTTGTGTGTGTGTGTGTGTGTTTCTACAGTTTCAGCTTCATCTGTGTGTTTGCAGTGCTGATAAACAAAGGTGAGCATGAAATAAACACTTTTACTGCAAAATGGTAGACTGTGTTTCCAGTTAATGTGTGTGTCATTTCAGTGTCTCTGCAGGAAACAGTAAAGGCTGTTATTGGTGGTTCTGTCGTCCTGCCGTGTTCTTCCACTAAAGATTGTAAACTTCAAGACATTAATGTACACTGGAGACACAATGGCAGCAAGATTGTGTGTGATATACTTGAAGGCCGTCATTCAGAGACACAGGACCCAGACTACAAGAACAGAGCTGAAACATTCCCTGAAGAGTATGAGAGAGGAAACTTCTCCATCAAACTCACAGATCTCACTCACACTGATGCAGGAGAGTTCAGCTGCCTCATCTCACACTCATCTGAGCTTCAGACTGTACTGCTGACCATCAACGGTGTGTGGAACTTGTTTATTAATACATGATTAAAGTTGATGTTCACTAGTGATGCTGCTGTATATAAATTATAGTCGGATCTGTTGTCTTTATCACAGTGTAGACATGTTTTTTCATAATTTTTTTGGGTTGCAGAATCAACAGCAGAAAAAGGAAATGGAATAATTGATCAAGGAAACCAAAGAGAAGAAACAGGTTCAGATGTGGTGACATCATCACCTTTGCTCTGGATTGTACCTGTAGTATTGTTAGCGATTATAGCTGGTTTAATCATATTTCTCTTGAGAAAAAGAATCCACGCTGCCTTATTCTCATCTGAACAACAACCAACAGAGACAGAAATGACAAGTCAGGTCTAAAAGCTTTTTTGATATTTTGTTCAAAATAAAAATGAATGAGTCTGTCATGTTTCTGCATGAACAATTCTGCACCACAAGTGTTCTTTCATAATGTTGTGTTTGCCAGTATTAAATGCATTTTACACTCTGTATGTATTATTTTATGTTTGATAAAATGTATCAAAAATCAGAACAATCAGATCATTTTTTCAGAACAATGAATCAATTGGATAAGATGTTTCAGGACAATGTTGTGATATCATGGCATTTGCTTATATTGTCTGTATTATTTGATCATTATTGTCCTTGCAAAGATAATTGAAGCTGCGTTATTCTCTTTTGTCATGAAAGAACGAAACGTGACAGGCAGATTTAAAAGTGTCACCTTTCACTTTTCTGACAAATTGTTTCAGGCTTCATTGGTTCTTTCAAGTTGTTTTGAGCTGTTAAATTCTTTCTATTGGCATCCTGTTATTCTTATACAGAATGTATAACAGAAAAGGATCTCGAAACACTGAAACAGGAACATTGTTTGCTAAAAAAAGTCCGTTAATATGTTAATGCTGCCTGACCATTTCTGCCCTTTCATGGTGTTGTGCTTGAAATATTACATTTATTCTGTATTTTTTATGTATTTATCTTTACATAAATCATGTTTGTTAAAATATGAACTGCTCATCGTTCACTGATTCATTAATTCTTGATATCACATCATTTTTCTTTCTTTCTGTGTACATACAAGATAAAACAGATGAATATGTTGCTCATGTTGAGATCTGACAGAACACAACTACACTAAACACACTCCACAAATGAGTACATGGTGTCTTTGTCTTTAACCTTTAACACATTTGCATCATGTGCACGACTCCAGCAGATTGTTCATTTACATGTTTCCTGACACCAGTTTAACCTTGTTTAATACATATCTAGTCTTTAAGACTTTTATGCACCTTTACTTAATCACATTTGAAAAGCTTTTTGAGACCAGTTACTATCGAAGCGTTACAGCAGTTTTCCCACATTAAACACAAAGTGTAACTCATGTTAAAAACACATCAATGTGAAAATTCACATCAGACATGTGCTTGTGTATTTAATGACGTAGAACAAAAAATGAAAGTCTCTATACGTAATGTTAACAACCTTATTTTATTCACAAATAGTGAATATAACAGGAAATTCCTGATGGAACCATGAATGGCTCAAATGCACATTCTCTTCCGGGTTTTATGAAAACAATGCAAATATTGAAGACGCATGCATATATTGTTTAATAAAAAGTCACATATGTGCTCTTGTATGCAGCAAATGTACATAGGCTACACTATTAGACAAATAATATTTGAAGACAAATATTGTGTAGTACTTTGTAATAATGTGAAATAATAGGTGTATTAAGCAAAACAAATATGTGTGTGCTTGATGAAAACAATCAATTCATTCCACAAACCTGTAAATGAAAAGACAAATTCATGAAGAAAAAAAACAGGCTGTATGCTTTTTTTCCAGTTCTTGCTCTTTTGGTTTCTGCACACACATGGGTGTTACTGGAAATTCTGCATTCATATCATGTTTTTTTTTAGTGACAGTAAACTAAAGTCAAGACTAGGAATGACAGCAGGAATGTTGAAGACACAATAGGAAAAAGGTTCAGTTTAAATAGATCAGATATAACTATATAATATATTTTCCTCTCTCTCTCTCTCTCTCTGTGTGTGTACTGTTATTAATGTTTGTTCATTTTCAGAGGGAAATTCACTGACTTGTCTAATAAATATCCTCCTGTTATCAGTTAAATATGCTACTGACGCTGTTAATAAACAAGCCCAATCTGAAAGGCAAATTTCTCTGCAGCTCATGAATGTGGGTGTCACTGAAACTCTACGTTCCTGCCCTGCATTCTTCCTCGCTCTTTCAGTGATAATGAACTGAAGTCGTGACATGATGGTGTGTTAAGATTCAAAGATGACAGGAATATATAAAACATAATTCGGAGAAATTATTCACTTGAGAATCAGGATCCAGAACACAATGTTTCCCAGAGGAGTTCACGAAAGGACGCTTCGATCTCACACTCATGTAAGTTAATAACAAAATGGAATCATTATTCAATTATTTTTTAAAATGTTTATTTATACTGTGCTTTTATAATTTAAATTAATAAAAAAAATTATAAAAAAGGAAAATTATACAGCCTAAAACTTTTATTTCTGACTGATGTGACTCATCGGTTGAATTCTCTTAATCATGACAGATCCTGATTAAATGATCCATCTTTATTTTAACTGATAACCGTATATCTCTGAATATCATGAATTTTGTGCTGTTTTATTGATGAACTGAAGTACAGACATGACAAACAGATTGTTGTCGATACAATGACTTGCAGCAGAAACAATATAATTGATGGCGAAGATTCAGAAGGTCAAAAGCCAAAGTACAAACATTCCCTGTAAAGCATGTGTCAGTCAACTTCAACTTCTCTGACACTCAGTATTTTTAAATATACTTGAATATCATTGAGGACGAATAAGACATCATATCCGGTGCGCATGCGTCTGTCTGATCATTTCACGGTTGTTTCCGTAGATGCATCAAGCCTCGACATACGGAATTATTTTCTTTTCTTGAAAAACTATTGTTTCATCATAATTTCTGAAATGTTTGATATATATTAATACAGTATTGAAAATATTAGGGCATCATGATTGTGAGGTATGTTCTGACTCTGAGTGAAAAACTTGAACAAATGTGCCGTACTTTTCCATACTTATGTGCTTATGTGTCGGTGTTTGGCCTGATATGTTTTGGTCTTCAACTGCTTCACTTAAACAGAACAAAAACATTTTGACATTGCTAATACTTTAAACGTGGATTGAGTAATGCATGACTATAACATGTTTACCTGCAGGGAAATAGCTTTAACTTTGTTTTGATTTATTCATTAGCATTTAGCATTAGCATTTTGTACGACCATCTCATTGCTTATGCAATTATTCGTTTTATGTGATACTAATTTGATTTGTCTATAGTCTCTATAGTGAATTCAATGAATTCAGGTTTTACCAGTGGAGTAAGGCAGCTTTAAGAACATTTACTGCTAAACAGTAACATTTACAGATGAGTTTACCACACAGGATGATGATGATGATGATGATGATGATGATGCAAAGAAAAGGCCTAAGATTTTCTTTTTTTTTCCAGTTTGAAATGCTTCCACTCAGTTATCCAATAGTAAATTATGAATAATGAGTGTATTTTATGTAATTATTCAATAATGACTAAATTACAGTAACTATTTAGTAAATGATAAAGACCAAATTATCTAATTTGAACAATTTACTTCAAAATCAAAACAAGATGTTCTAAACAGATCTGAATGAATTACTTTTAGAGGCTTTATACTCATCAGGAACCTACAGGAAACAATTTTTTTTTTCTGTTTCTGCAGATACTGCTTCATCTGTGTGTTTACAGTGCTGATAAATAAAGGTGAGAACAAAACAAACCGAATTTAAAAGATAAAGTAATGCCACAGATTGGGTGTTCACAGTTTCTGTGGTTTCAGTGTTTCTGCAGGAAACAGTAGAGGCTGTTATTGGTGGTTCTGTTGTTCTGCCGTGTTCTTCCACTGAACATGATCTTAAAGCTCAAGACATTAATGTACACTGGAGACACAATGGCAGCAAGCTTGTGTATGATATAGTCGGGCATAAAGATTCATTATCAGAACAGGACCAGTACAAGAACAGAGCCGAAACTTTCCCAAAGGAGTATGATAAAGGAAACTTCTCACTCAAACTCAACAATCTTCAATTCGCTGATGGAGGAATATACAGCTGCCAAATCACTCCATCAGACGAACAGGAGATTGTACAGCTGATCATCAACGGTGTGTGAAACTGGCCTATTAATTCATGATTAAATAGTTGGCATTCACTAGTAATGTTCCAGTATAATTATGGATGGATTTGTTGTCTTTATCACAGTGCAGACATGTTTTTTCTTTACTTTTTTTATTGCAGAATCAACAGCAGAAAAAGGAAATGTAATAATTGATCAAGGAAACCAAAGAGAAGAAACAGAACCAGATGTGGTGACATCATTGCCTTTGCACTGGATTTACATTGTATTACCTGTTGTATTATTAGTGCTTATAGCTGGTTTAATCATATTTCTCTTGAGAAAAAGAATCCACGGTGCCTTATTCTCATCTGAACAACAACCAACAGAGACAGAAATGAAAATTCAGGTCTAACAGCTTTCATTGGTTTATTATGGTGTAAAAGGCACTGTTTTTGTGCTGGAATATTCTTGCCTTATACACTGCATTGGTAACCTTTTTGGCTAAAGAAAAAGTGAGTCTGTCCGTGTGTTTCTGCCTGAATAAATCTGCAACCCAAGTGTTATTTCATCATGTTGTGTTTAAATGCCTTTTGTATTCTGTATGCATTATTTTATATTTCTTAAAATGTAATTTACTAAATCTGATTCAGTGACATGTAGTAGAAGGGAATCCAAGGCACTCTTCTTAGGAATTAATAAAAAGCCTTTATTTAACTGGCTATTTCATAGTAGAAAATTAAAAAAAAACATGGGGGGAAAAAACAACCCACGCGTAGCGGCACAAACAGCCTCCTTCAGGGTATGTTTTTCAATCAAACAATTTCCTCTTTTATAGATGCTAATTAGAAACGCCTGAATGACAAATTACAAGGACATACAGAGAAGGCCCTCAAGGGGGTTACATAGTCACAAAAAACAAACAAACAAAAAAAAAACTGAAGGCATATCACAAAAAGGGACTGAAATCTATTTCTTCATTCAAACCAGGGTATATTGTGGCCTGTAACTCATATATATAAAAAGTTTCTCTCTGTAAAAGTAATTTTAATCGGTCACCACCCCGAATATTCTTTTTAATCGTTTCTAAACCCTCAACCATTAGGCCTTCTGGATTACTGTTGTGCACATTTAGAAAGTGTTTTGCCATAAAATTTAAGTTAGCTTTTCTAATGGCATTCTTATGCTCCGATACTCTGTCTTTGAGACGTCTCTTGGTCCGGCCTACATAAAAACATCCACATTTGCATGATAACCTATACACCACAAAAGTGGTGTTGCAATTAATGAATGCCTTTACGTTGTACCTTTTATCTGTCTTGAAATTACGGAATTCTTTGCATTCTTTAATACTGGTAATAAATGGTTGCAAGACCCACATTTGTAAGTACCTTTTAATGGTCTGTTAAGCCAAGTGGTCTGTTTTATGGCAGGAAGATGACTAGATACTAGCCTATCTCGTAAAGTTGGAGCCCTCTTGAAACTTATTTTTGGAGATGAAGAAAACACTTCACTAAGAACAGGATCACTCTTAATAAGATTCCAATTTGAGTGTATAATCCTTTTTATGGGATTGGCCAAAGAGCTATATTCTGTCACAAAATAGGCCTGATTCTGTAAACAGGATCGTTTTGTCTTCTTCTGGAATAACTCTGGTCTAGGAATAGACTGGGCTTTCTTATAAGCATTTTGTACAGTTTCTGTGTGATAGCCCCTTTCTAAAAATCGGTTGGACAGGACTTTAGCTTGCACTTCATATTCATTATCGGTATCGCAAATCCGTCTAAGACGTTGAAACTGGCCAAAGGGTATATTGTTTTTTAGCCAATTTGGATGGAAACTATCTGCTTTTAACATAGTGTTCCTATCTGTTGTTTTACGATATACCGTAGTATGGAGTTTCCCATCTTTACCAATAGAAATGGTTATCTAAAAAATTAATAGTCGTTTTGGAATGTTCCATGCACAATTTTATGTTCCTATCATTATTGTTCAAGTAATCATAAAATTGTAACAGTTCATCATAAGAACCACCCCAAATCAGAAGAATATCATCAATGTACCTCCCCCACCATTTTATCTTGTCACTATACTTGTTTAAATAGACAAAATCCCTCTCCCACAAGCCTAAAAAAAGGTTAGCATAGTTGGGGGCAAAACATGCACCCATCGCAGTGCCCCGAACTTGAATATACATTAGGTCTTGGAAAAGGAAAACATTATTTTTAAGTGTCCATTCAGTGAGCTGAACGATAAATTGGGAGGGAGGCAAAGAGTCTATAGGTCTATTAGTCAGGAAATGTTGTGAAGCTTTTACTCCATCATTATGAGCAATGTTCGTGTAGAGAGATTCCACATCCAATGTGACTAAGAAGCAGTTGTCTGGAACTATCATATTGCTTAAGACCTTCAACACATGGGTAGTATCCTGTATATAGGAAGAAAGTTGTTGAGCCAAAGGCTTAATGTGGAAGTCTATAAATTGCGAAGCTGGTTCTGTGAGAGAGCCATTAGATGATATGATGGGCCTGCCTGGAGGAGATTCGAGAGACTTGTGGATCTTTGGGAGCATGTAGAAGGTGGGTATTCTAGGATGTTGGCATAGGAGGAAATCATGCTCCTGTTTTGAAATCCACCCAGTATACTTCGCTGTAAGCAACAGAACTTTGAGTTGATCTCTTATGTTGTCTATCGGATTTGACTGCAACCGTTGATAGTAGTCTTGATTGTGGAGTTGTCGTAAGGCTTCTTTAACATATTTATCTCTGTCCATTATTACAACTGCTCCTCCTTTATCAGCAGGTTTTATAATTATAGACTCATTCTTTGTTAAATGATCGATTGCAATTTTTGGGATTTGGTCAAGGTTTCCCTGCTTTTTTGATTTGTTGATAAAAATAGTCTCTCGATATCATAATCCACCTTTTTTGTAAAAGCTGTCAAAGTCACATTCGAAACTGGAGGCATAAAATATGATTTTGGTCTAAAAGAAGATCTTTGTGCTGTGCAGTCATTTCTCTGATTATATTGATGATACCAAACTTTGAGGTGGAGGCTTCAGTAGAATCTAAATAGATCCACCTTGGTGTTAAACACATTAGTGTGGTAAGTGGGAGAAAAAGAAAGTCCTTTGGATAGCACACTCACATGGTCAGGGGTAAGAGAAGTATTTGATAGGTTGATTACCGTCTGCTCTTGTTCCGGTCCCTGAGAATCCATGGTTGTTGTCTCAGTCGTTGTCTTTGTTCTTGACCGTTTTCTACCTCTCCTTGTTTTCTTCTTTTTATGTTGGGTTTTATGTGTTTGGGTCTTTCGTCCAAAAAATTAGACGTAGTAGAAGCAGCTGGTGAAGACATATTAGAGATCGAAGTAGGTTCTTCATCGCATGTAGTAAAATTGAAGGACACAGATCTCTGTCTTGGTCTATCTCGGTAATTAGGTCTAGTCCACTTGTACACGCTGTCATTTTTATAGTCGGTTTCATCTCTCTTAAATTTCTTGATCTTTTTTTGTCTGACCCAATCTGTAAGTTTCTCAAGGTCCTGTTTCAATTTATTTTCAAATGGCAATTTAATGTCATCATTGCTCATGCCAGAAATTTGTACTTTTATCTCATTGATTTCATCTTGCACCACTTCTTTTACTTTCTTACTATGTTCAATGATTAGCAAGATCAGATCTAATGAGCATTTGTTCCAAAATGGCTTCCCATTTTGATCTGAAATCAGTATCTTCTATGCCAAACGAGGGACATTTTTTTATTCTAAGGCCTCTTGGAATGCGGCCCTCACGCCAGTAATCAGATAAATTAACAATACTCCAATGAAGCTTAATCTCCTTTTCTGCCATTCTTTTGAGTTCAAAATATTTTTTACTCACATTTGGCTCAGCTCCTGGAGAATTTGTTGTGTCATCAAGTAAAGACTGAGTTACAATGATGTCGTTGGCTTGCTCATTCTTGCTCCATCTTGAGCTAATAATAGGACTCCACAATGCCCACTGGATACGAGCAGAGCAACTCCGGAAAAAGCACGTCCCTAGTGCTTATTTGTGGGAATAGGAAAGAAAGTGTCCAGGGTGCTCAAGGAGTTCAAAAAAGTAGTTCAAAAAAGTGTGTGAAGGTGCTCTTTGGGGTCGGGAATTCAATGACATGTAGTAGAAGGAAATCCAAGGCACTCTTCTTAGGCAACACATTCTCATCCCAAGGCGTCATCTAACTGACACTTTTGACCATGCGTCAACATGCCGACGCACATGGCACCCTTTAAGCGTCAATATGAGACGCTCATCCTCGGGGGTCATCTAACTGACGCTTTTGACCATGCGTCTAAATCCGACGCACATGGCACCCTTTAGCGTCAGTTAGATGACGCTTCTGTTATGGGTAGGTTTAGGTCTGGGGTAGGGTTAGGGTTAGACCACTAGGAGGCGCGTCTCATATTGACGCTTAAAGGGTGCCATGTGCGTCGGCATGTCGACGCATGGTCAAAAGCGTCAGTTAGATGACGCCTTGGGATGAGAACGGGCTGTCTTAGGAATTAATAAAAAGCCTTTATTTAAAGGTGCAGTGTGTGACTTTTAGCGACATCTAGCGGTTCGGTTGCGAGTTTACACTAAGGGCTCAGCCCACCGCTCACCCCTCCCTTTCGAAGAAGCTACGGTGGCTAAAACGGGACAAACATCGTCGTCTGAGACAGCAGAGAATAGCCAGCGTAAACCAAGTTTCTGTACCACAGTCCATTATAAACCACATCATGGATAAAGTTTCAGGTGAGGATCAAGGGTCTTAATACATAATATAATATTAGTAATCAGCTGATTGTCTCACGAACGTAACCAGAACATTCTCCCCACATAGCAAACCCATAATACAGCGAGGGAGAAGAACCACATGAAACTATGCAAGTTGCAACTATATATTTTTTCTAACAGGGTAGTAAAAGTTTAGCTGGCTAATATGAGCTGTTACTGTGGCTGAGCTGGTTAACTCTCTGGGGTCGGCGGTCTCGCCGGCGATACCAGCTCACTTTTTTCCTTATCAGTGCAAAAGAGACTCAAATTACTCTGTTAATTTTGATCTTACATATAAGTGTTGTACATCATTCGATCCTGTTAAGTTTGTATTTTTTTTGTGGAACCTCATAATAAAAACAAAGTGTTGTGCTTTTCGCCTAATAAAGAAAAATAAACATGATGCGCGTTCTGCGTTCTCTCTGTCAGTGAAGTCCATTCTGAAACGCGTCCGAAAAATCATCTGTAACTCTGCAAATACTCAGTCAAACAGTTATACAGGCACACAGGCATGAAGCCTGAATTATCTTCTTTTAAATGAAGTAATTTATATAAAAAAAATGTTTTCTCATTTTATGTAATCTGTACGAAAAGAGAGAGATGATAGTCGTTCTCGTCTCAGCTCATTAAAGTTAATTTGACCACGCCCACAGAGCGCGCGCTCTATTCAAACACAAACGCTCTGAGGCGATCCACGCCCACACCAGCTGCATAACCCACCGAAAGAGACTCATATTTACGACGCTGTGAGGAATAATAGTTCTATCTTAATAATAATCCTGGAAAAAATTACCTCAGAAGTAGGCTACAGGTAGTTTCATTTGGAGGAGCAACGGATCCAGCCGAGGAAATAGGTACATTCTTTATTTTCAAGTGCTTTGTGCTAATCGCGATATGGAATAGTGTCTGTAAACAAAAAGACTGTTTGAATCGCGTTTTTGTGTGTGAATGAATGAACAGCTTTTACCTAACTATATTCCAATACTGAGATGAGTAAAAATCGACTGAAATATGTTGAAATAAAATATTTTTGTATAAGCAACGTATTAAACTGCAAATTAACATTTATATGTCCTATCATAAAAACGATATGTTACATATGAAAGACAAGATGTCGTTTTTACTGTAAAATACTGCCACATCAAATAAGCTTGTTTGCTAAGATGTAGTGTTTGTTCGATTGTAAGCTATATTCAAACTAATTAATCCGCAACTGTGAAATATGTATGATAAAATGTATACTTTAGTATATAATACAAAGAAAGATTACATTTGAAATATAGTTAAAATTTTAATTGTTGTTGTAATTGTAACCTTTTTATTAAAATAGCAAAAATATATGTAGGCTACATATAAATAAATCTAAGGTAAATCTTAAAAGCTCAATATAAGCCTCCTCTTTAAATTATTTGTATTGTGTTTTATTAGTGACACATTTGGGATATATTCCCAAACTTTCTGTAAAAACAGTATGATAATTAACTGCACAATTACTAGAAATTTTTACATTTGATATTATACAATTTGAAAGCACAATTTGAAAAATAAATAAATAATTGGAACTGTGAACCAATTTTGTATTATATAGGCATATATATATATATATATATATATATATATATATATATATATATATATATATATATATATATATATATATAGTCATTGCATTCTTGTGGCTCAGTGACACACCTGAATAAAAGGGTCATTAGTATGCAGCCCCATTATGCGCTCATTATGCGGGCCCATTGTCTTCTCAGGTGTGAATCACAGCAGGTCACACCCCTGCGCATATTGCCTTTCCAAACAAAAAGTGTCATTTTTAAATTTAAACCAATCTATTGTTTTACGGAATGATAAAGCAGGATGATTTTCAGATCATTTTGAAGAAAAAACTCTAGCCGACAACATCCATTAGTCAAAAGTCTTGTGGACAGATATTTAGTATGTGTTTTGTGGCCTTATTTCAGAAACTTTAAGTTTTAGTTTTTTCAATAACCACGCATAAACAATATTCTCTCAAAAATACAAAAATGTACATACATGTTGATAACACATTATGGTAGCCCTGTGTGTGCTAAATAGAGTGTAATTACACCTTTGCCAGTAATATGTTTATAAGCAACTGAAAAAAGCACAAATGTCAGAGTATGTCAAAACAACTCAAGGACCCAAAAAACACCTTGGACCCCAGAGGGTTAAAGCGTAAAGCCTTGTTTAAACTCGACGCGTCCGCATGAGCCCAAAGGTGCGTGCGGCAAAAATGACGTGATTGTAACAGCGCGCGCACCTCCGCATCCCCTAGACACCATTTACTACACACACAATAGGCTTTTTTTCTCTGATTTTGGAAACTCGATCGACTTAAAATGCTTCCAAGATCGACGGGTTGGTGATTCCTGTAACTGTTTTACGGTCAATGACAAGAGTAGCCTACTAATCAGCTGTCTCACGAACTTAACCAGCACATATATCCCCACATAGCAAAGCCATAACACAGCGAGGGAGAAGAATTAAGTTACATGAAACAATCCAACTACATATTTACACCACTGACAAGGGAAAAGTCACTACTCACGGTGTTTATGACTAGCTTCTTCTAGCTTCCTGCGGCTTCTCTTTCAAGGTAGTGACGAAACGCCCTCTGTAACGCTGTTTGTTCGCTGTCGGCTACGGTAGAAACATGACGTCACAATATGGCGACCTTCAAGGGGATTCCCGCGCCTATGTAGATATAAATGCCTCATTCTAAGGTCATAAAAACATTACGGTTTATTAAGTAAGTTCTTTATACACTACTGAACACATAGTTATGGATGTCATATTGCATTTCTGTTAATAGATACTCAAAAATGTTACACACTGCACCTTTAACTGGCTATTTCATAGTAGAAAATTAAAAAAACATGGGGGGAAAAAACAACCCACGTGTAGCGGCACAAACAGCCTTCTTCAGGGTATGTTTTTCAATCAAACAATTTCCTCTTTTATAGATGCTAATTAGAAACACCTGAATGACAAATTACAAGCACATAAGCTTGGCAGATGTATTTCAGTGTTCATACATTCAGTCTGCACAAAATAAAACGCTTAGCTCCAGGCCTGTAATATCTAAAACAAGTGTTGGAGCTTCATGAGAAAGTAAACTTTTCAGTTTCCCCAGATACTTTCAGACAGGCAAAGCGTATTGTGTTTCATTTTTATAATCTCTTTATGTACAAGACACAATAAATGTGTGGATGAAATTAGCAAATGTTGGTGTTTAGATAATTTGCATGTTATAAGTTATATGATTTTCATTAAAGGAAATGTTTTCTCATAAATGAGCCAAACAAATCCCATCATGCCTAATTTTCATATATTGCTGACATTGTCAGTGTCAATCACTCTACCTCATTCTTGGAACTGAATATTCTGTTTAAAAAGTCACCTTGAGTATTTGCAAAATTATAATATTATCTCACATCTTCTCAGAAGAAATGTTAATCTTGAGTACCCATAGAGTATTGCATCCTTCATATCTCCGAAGAGTCTTTAGTTTTATCAGATTTATAAAAGACAGATAGGCCTATGCTGTACCGATTCTTTCCAAAAACAGTCGAGCTCCTGGAGGCGTGCTGTGGGCGGACCTAAAGAGACGCGCACAATTCATCATCACATTATCCCTGGATAACGTTTGATTCACTATACGTTCATGTTTTTTACATTATGTGCACTTGTTGCCGATTGCCAACAAATCACAGACATTTGACGTTACTTAGGCCTATACCGCCTGCAATTCCGACTCATGACCGAGATCTTTTATCGCCGGGACCGCTCCATATTTCAGTTTCAAACGATCTGCAAATCAGCATCGAACTGGGCTTTATTTATAAAACATTCATCACCGAAATGCCGGGAACAAACAAACAGACAATTCCGTTGCTGCCCCGGAAAAAACTAACTGCCAATGGCATTTCTTTGGGAAGCTGAACAAGGTTGTTTTCCCTCACAGCCAAAAACACACTACTTTCGTGACATAATTGATTTCATGGTCTAAAAAAAATGACACCATTGCTGACGGCCTCCATAACCCGAACGAAAGCACGTTGATGCACGTTGCTCTTGCTCTCGCTCTGGTTGATATGTGTGCGCGCCCTCTTCCAAAAGAAGTGTCCATTCAAGGAATTACGCCCTTTATACAGGGCCATACTCGAAAAAAAACATTACGAAACTTATGCTGCTTCTCAATTCGCCTACTTATACTAAGCCCTAAATGATGTTTCATTAAACAAAGTTTGGAAGGAGCATGTTCAAATAATCAATCCAATCAACTTGTCATCAACAATTACCATGTCTATCCTATCAGCATGAGAGGAAGTAGCCTATATTCACTCTGTCGACTCACCTGCATTCCTCGACAGTTTTCAGCATCCCTCCACTCTAGGTTTGTTCCTTCCACAGCCAGGAATATGGGGGGAGTACTCTGGGTTTGGGCCGAATACAATACAGAGCCCGTAGCCCTCTCCTCGGACAGCACGCCAAATACGCGTACCGTTTATTCTACCTGACTTATTTGTAAGTGTGAACTCGTGAAAGTACTCTTTTTGTGAAGAAAGAGTACATACTTTTGAGTGTCGCAGAAGACTAGACAAGCTTTGGGACTTACAATCACGTAACATCGTAACATCTGTAACGGTTGCTCTCTGTCAGTCGTAAACTGGCCTGTCTATCATATTTTCAAAAATAAAATCCCAAAATAAAATCCCAAAAATCCCAAAACGTTGATCTGCAGTCGCGGGTCTTTCATGTGGAGACTCTCCTCATATTAATGGATAATGATGCATTTAAAAGTTAATGGCCAAAACGGATCTTTATAAAAGTCCACAATGTTATAGCAGATGAAATATAACGTGGATAATATTAAATAAATATTTTTTTATCAGGTCAAACTTTGATTAGTCACTCAAACCGTTATCTAAACCACTCACTGTCAGCCGCTCATATCCATCATGTTTTGAAGTTTTTTAACACTTTTTACTCGTGTTTGAAGTTCCTCCTCCTAAACGCAATGGGTTGTGGGCAATATGTAAGGGATAATGTAGAGCGAACGGTTGTTATAGTGAAAACAACACCTTGAATCAGCCTGAAGGGGTTGTATTCGCGATAACAACCGCCTCGCTCTACAATTATCCCACTTATTACATGGCTACCTACCAAATAAATCAATAATTTGACACAAAATATTGATTTAAAAAGGAGTTTATTGATTTAAAATCGATTGTATTGCTTCCGCTAAAGATAGTCCTTCCTGTGAGTCCATGGCAACGCTCTGTTTTTCATTGCAAGGGTGTGTTATACTTAGCAGCGGTCTGTTATCAAGAAACAATACTGTTATAGTGAGCACGGATCCACACTTCGAAAATCTACTAAAATAGTAGACCATCTGTTGACTTTTGACATACTCTTTTCAACATGCTATGCTTTGGGACACACTTATTTTAATCTCACATACTGTTTAGGATGGATTGTGTGGACATTGAGACGCAGGGTTATATGGACACTGAAGGAGTGTCACAGAAATACTCCATCATACGTCCAGCTCATTCTTTTTAAACTTTGTCCATGTTTAGCATGAGAATCCAATTATTTAACAGTGTAAATAAGTCAGAATGCATGAAATAGCATACATCCCCTTTAATAACACACATTTATCTTCGTTCACTGTGTCATACAATGTGCACATGTAAATGTGGCTTTATAGCTTTAAGGGCATTCTGATACGTCCCTACGCACCTTCCCCTAACGCCGCCTTCACACTGGCAGTTGAAATCAGCTCCGTAATACGCAATACGCCCCCAACGGACGTCGTACTACACAGTAAAAAGCGTCGGAAGCGGGTAGAACAAAAATGGCGGAGAGATTAGAAAGGTTGATTCTGTCAGTTCTGTATGATCTCTCTGATGAGGGTTATAGAGATATAAATAGGAAGGCTGCTGCGTGAGGAAAGTTGCTCAGGACGTTGACATGTCAGGTCGGCTAAAAAATGTGATATAGTGGTATAATTTATACCACTATATAACATTTAGTTCGATGTCTGCCTACAATTTAATTGTATTAAAGCTGCAGTAGGGAGTTTTGAGAAAACGTTGACTTAGCCTGAAAATTTGAACAAGCACAACTTACAGGTCCCACCCCCTTGCTCTCTACTGCGCTACAGCCCTCCCTCCACAGCTCGTCCTCCACAGCGGAGCCTGTCGTGAACGCGCAGGCTAGTAAACAGGGCCACCGATAACAGCGGATAAAAAGTTATATGGCACATTCACTAATAGGGACTAAACGTCAACAATATGCTTTACATTGACCATGGCCTGCTCATACTTTGACTACAAACTTGGTCCTCAAATCATTATGTATTTTGCAATAGCCTACATGTAACTTTGTAACGTTGCACTCTTTCTATAAGTTATAAATAGCTAGTAAGATAACGTTAATATAACGGTAACTAACGTTACAGTATGTAAGTAATTATTCTAGCGATATATAATGCTAGATAAGGTGTGCTAGTACATTATTTCAGCAACATGACAAGCCAGTGAATTAGCAGGTTTCAATTGTTGCTTAGCAGAGTGCGTGACATTTTATCTACATGTTATGCGGCTAGAGTTTTGACACCGAGTCAATGGGCTCTGTGTAATTCTTTCTTTTTCGCTTGTTTATCAGTCTTTTTCCTTTTACCTCTTTGTTTGATGAGCAGGTGTTACTCGAGAATTGGCAGTTTAGGTTGTTTCTCCGTCATAAGCACAGCTGCAGCACGCCGGCAATCTTGAGTTTGAACGACGGCTCGCGCTCCGGCGCTCGCGCTGTGCAAGAGAGGGGTGTGATCAGCGCGTACACGAGCGTGACTGACACTGCTAAGACACTCCTCCCGGCTCTGATTGGTTGTTTCTGACCGGGAGCGTGTATTTCTTGCAAATTATGGCAATAGGACCACTGGGAGGAGCCAGAGGAGCTTGATTTTTACACAGATTATCTGTCTCATATTCTACTGTCAGGACATAATGACAGTTTTAGCAAATACATTTTTTCAAAAGTTACCTACAGCAGCTTTAACTGCCCTAATAACGTTAGCAAATCATGAAAATAAAAAAAATGACATGACAACTTAACTTTTAATAAAATAAATAATGATTTTATAACGATAAGAATTCAGGTTTGTTTATCAGTATCATAGCGACGCTAACTTCCGCTGGAATTGTCGGATAGGAACCGTTCGTAGCTTTTCGGAAGAGTTCAATTTTTTTAATGCATCCGGATGACCAACGGACACGATTTTCTTCGCACCGCACTCTGTCATTTCGGTGCCATATCGGAGCTGATTTCAACTGCCAGTGTGAAGGTGGCGTAAGGGAGACACACACGGTTGTGGAGAGTTAAGTTTAGCACTGACCTGTATGTTACCTGCACGTTTTTTTAACAATACAAAGTATTTATTGAAGTCTCAGACACGTGTGGACATTTGAATTATTTACATGGTGTCAGAAGCGTTTGACATTGCTTCTTTGAAAAGATGGCCAAGTTTCATCCTCCGGAAAGTTTCGCTTGTGATCGTCCAAATGAATGGGCTGACTGGAAGCAACGTTTCCTGCGATTTCGACTGGCCACTAAACTAAGTAAAGAGGACGGCGAAGTGCAGGCCAGTTCTCTGATTTATGCCATGGGGCCTGAGGCTGAAAACATTTTCAAGTCTTTCACCTTT
The DNA here is from genome assembly GCF_029890125.1 of Rhinichthys klamathensis goyatoka. Taxonomy (NCBI): domain Eukaryota; kingdom Metazoa; phylum Chordata; class Actinopteri; order Cypriniformes; family Leuciscidae; genus Rhinichthys; species Rhinichthys klamathensis. The sequence goes on from NW_026606808.1 coordinate 1,258,995, forward strand.
GAGACGGAAGGGGATGAGAATAAGATTGACGTTGTGTTGGGAAAATACGACGCACACTTCTATCCTAAACGCAACGTGATTCACGAGCGCGCCGGTTTTCACCAGAGATCGCAGCGGCCCAGTGAGAAAGCTGAAATGTTTATCAGAGCCCTGTATGAGTTATCAGAACACTGTGACTTCAGTGTAAATAGAGATGAACACATCCGCGACCACATTGTTGTGGGCATTTCAACATTTCAGCTAATGGCTGATCTTACACTTGTGTGGTGGCCCAGCTTCTCATCAGCAATCCAACAAAAAGTCCAGTCCTGTCAGGTATGCCGTGAGATGAAACCCAGCCAGCGGAAAGAACCTCTCATCTCTACCCCCCTTCCTGACCGGCCTTGGAAGAGACTTGCTATGGACCTGTGCGATCATAACAAACACACTTACCTTGTCGTGTCTGACTATTTTTCCCGGTTCCTGGAAATACTTCACCTGCCGACAACCGCTGTCTCGCAGGTAATCTTGAAGTTGAAGACAGTGTTTGCAAGATTTGGCTGTCCAGACGAGGTCGTGTCTGACAACGGGCCTCAATTTGCATGCCAGGAATTTAAAGACTTTGCGAGAGAGTTCGACTTTATACACATCACTTCAAGTCCACACAACCCTCAAGGGAACGGACATGCAGAGAGAGGGGTTCAGACCGCTAAAAGAATCTTGAAGCAGAAAGACCCTCTGCTCGCCCTCATGTGATTTCAGTCAACGCCTTGCACCACCACAGGCGTGATGAGAGCTGATCATGGGCTGGAAGATAAAGACAACCCTTCCAACACTGGAGGCAAATCTTCAGCCCTGATGGCCTGATCTGGAAACGGTCAGGACTAAGGATGCATGGGAAAAGGGGAAACAAGCTTTCTACTTTAATCAGTGCCATGGAGCTAGGCCCTTGTCCTCTTTAAAACCAGGTGATCCTGTCCTCGTGAACCTCGTGAACGCTCCTTTGTAATTGAAACATCCTTCCTCCGGCGGCTGGAGACACACACCCTCTAGCTCGAGATGGACTACAGCAAGGAGCTGCCACACAGCAGCCTGACCCCACAGTATTTGCTGACGCTGCATCACCAACCCCCTGTGTCAAACCACCAGACACACAGACTGGACTGTTCTGGTAGACTGAGTAAACCTGTTGAAAGGTTGAATCTGTGAAGGTGTGGCTATTTTGTTAATTGTTTGAGCCATGAACTGTGAGGAGGGGACAAGAGGACTTAAAGGAGAACTCCGGCGCAAAATGAACCTTTGGTCTAATTACACATTGTTACCTAGTCAACCGTTATCTGAGATTTGTTTTCATGATTATCGAATGTAAATAGTTTTATCTCTACAAACAGTTTAGCCTATAAAGCTAGTATAACGCTAGTATATTGGGCATAGTGTAATGAAAAATAAAAATCGCTTGTTAATACCACTAACAAGGCTCAAAATAGCCCCACACTGACACGGTAGCATAATGAGGGTCCCTACCTTCAAACCGAAGCATTGAGAACTTTGTCAGTGTCCAGACAGTTTAATAAGAAGATATTTTAAACATACAGTCAACTTCGCGTATACAGGCAGAAGCCATCTTTGAAAAACAGTCTCTACCAGTCGATCTACGAACGCCGATCCAAGCCTGCTGTTCGCGCTCACCTTATCACAACTTATAGCTCGTTCACATTCTCACCAGCGCACTTGGATCGGCGTTCGTAGATCAACTGGTAAAGGCTGTATTTCAAAGATGGATTCTGCCTGTATACGCGAAGTTGACTGTATGTTTAAAATATCTTCTTATTAAACTGTCTGTACACTTACAAAGTTCTCAATGCTTCGGTTTGAAGGTAGGGACCCTCATTATGCTACCGTGCTAGTGTGGGTCTATTTTCAGCCTTGTTAGTGGTATTAACAAGCGAAATTTATTTGTCATTACACTATGCCCAATATACTAGCGTTATACTAGCTTTATAGGCTAAACTGTTTTTAGAGATAAAACTATTTACATTCGATAATCATGAAAACAAATCTCAGATAACGGTTGACTAGGTAACAATGTGTAATTAGACCAAAGGTTCATTTTGCGCCGGAGTTCTCCTTTAAGGGCAATGTTTATTGATTTTGTGGAATGAAATGTTTATTGACACTGTGAAGAGAGCTGATGTTCTAATGCTCGTTTATATAATGCACAGAGTAATGTTTGATGCGTTAAAGCCTACTGATACTAGTGCCTTACTGCTCAATCCCCTAAGGGAGACACACACGGTTGTGGAGAGTTTAGCACTGACCTGTATGTTACCTGCACGTTTGCTTAACAATACAAAGTATTCATTGAAGTCTCAGACTCGTGTGGACATTTGAATTATTTACACACTGGGACATTTGAAGTATTCTTGACTTGATAAACTTTTTAGAGCATAAAACATGCCTTCAGTTTGAGAATAAGTTGTACATCACTGTTATTCACTGTTGTTGTCCACTTATGAGCACATTTAAATGTTTTATCTGGATGTATTATTTAATATTACTTATGAATATATTTTAACTAATATAAAAAATATATAGTATTTGTATATGTAAAAGTATATGTATAATGTAAAGTGTGAAGAGTGCAGTTTAGGTGAGTATATACAGTAAACCCCCATCTAGTAACCCAATGTTCACATTAAAATGATGTGAAACCAGACTTAATTCGGCCCAATGAAAAGCATATTTTCACTGTCTGAATCGTTCCCTATCCCCTATAAAGTGCACTATGTGCTGTTCACCATGTAGAAAATATTAAATGTGTAAACAAGTGACAGATTTTAGCTGTAGCGTCAGCGTCTATTTATAATGGAGGGGGTGGGGCTTCAGATTCTAGAGAGCGTTTGATTGGACAGAAAATCCGATGAGAAGCTGAAGAAGCGCAGAGTGATGTCATCAAAATCATTGATCCATATTGGCAGAAGTTAGAGACTGTAAGTTTTCATTTTTCATAGTTTTGAAACACACTAGCTAACAGTAAGGCTAACATATTGCACAAGATAAAACAGATGAATATGTTGCTCATGTTGAGATCTGACAGAACACAACTACACTAAACACACTCCACAAATGAGTACATGGTGTCTGTCTTTAACCTTTAACACATTTGCATAATGTGCACGACTCCAGCAGATTGTTCATTTACATGTTTTCCAACTCCAGTTTAAAATTGTTTAATAAATACCTATATACAGCCTTTAAGACTTTTATGCACCTTTACTTATTAATACACTTTTTGAGTCCAGTTACTATCGAAGCGTTACAGCAGTTTTCCCAGATCAAACACAAGGTGTAACTCGTGTTAAAAACACATCAATGTGAAAATTCACATCAGGCATGCATGTACTTGTGTATTTAATGACGTAGAACAAACAGTGAAATAAGTTGTGTTAACCACCCAATTGAATTAAAAAATATTGAATATAAATTCTAAAATCCCACAGGAAATTCCCAATGGAACCGTTGGTTCAAATGCAAAGACTCTTCCGGGTTTTATGAAAAAATTGGAACAAGCATGCAAATATTGCTCAAGTAAAGTCACACATCGTCTCTTGTATGCAGCGTCCAGAACTTCTCCCAAACTTTTAATATTCTATATTCAGACATAAAAAAAGCGAATTGTCTCATTTACAGCCTCTTTCTGAATGTTTGCCTTACTGTTGTGTTTCAGTACTTAGTTAAGACACAGTACATACACTGTGACTGTAGTCATAGTGTCTGAAGTTTAACCTGAAGGTAAAGGTTTGAACAAAAGACATCTTCTCAGTGAGTGTCCAAATGAAAGTAGGCAAATGAAATCAGTTTGAATTTATCACTAATGCAAAAATGCCTCTTCTTTCTCTACTTTGCATTTCTCTTCTGCTCTATTTTTGTTTTAACAAGGAAACAAAAGAAAGAATGCAGGAAGACCAAACCCACCACCAAACACCAACCAAACCAAATAGGCTACAGAAGAGAACAGAACTTAACCAAATGGAAATATCTCATAGATAATGAGGGGTAAAACAAGCCACATGTGACTGATCAATAAACTAATAGTTATAAGCAACCAAGGACACAAGCAAAAACATGAGAAGGAAATGCATGCTGCATGTTTTGCCCTTTTATTTAAAGTTCTTGCTCTTTTGGTTTCTGTACACAAATAAGGGTGTTACTGGAAATTCTACATTCTTATCATGCTCTTTTAGTGACAGTAAACTAAAGTCAAGACGGGATGACAGCAAATGTGCTAGACACACAATAGAAAAAACTTTTGATTTATTTCTTCTTTTCACGATGAGTTCACGTAAGACCTGTTTTTCTGTATCAGCTACTGACGCTGTTAATAAACAATCCCAATCTGAAAGGCAAATTTCTCTGCAGCTCATGAATGTGGGTGTCACTGGAAACTCTACGTTCCTGCCCGGCATTCTTCATGCGCTCTTTTAGTGATAAGTCATGACATGACAGACAGTGTATTAAGATTTAAAGACGGCAGGAATATATACAACATCATTTTCGGAGAAATGTTTCTTTTGAGAATCAAGATCCAGAACACAATGTTTCCTAGAGGAGTTTACGAAAGGATGCTTCAATCTTATGTAAGTTAATAATCATTATTAATTTTTTCCCTCACCTGTAGAGTCAAACATAACATGACTAAATCAGCATGAATTTCCTTTTTGTTGTTGTTGTTGTTGTTGTTGATGGTTTGTGCTGGTCTGGTTTTTGATCTGGTTGACCATTTTGGTCTTTCTTGTGATTCTGGTTGACCAAAGAAGCCATTAGCCTTATCTTATTTCAGTCATCATGTTTTATAATTGACATGTTTTATAATTCACATTAATAAAAAAAATGTTTTTAATAAGGTGTGCAATATAATGCATCTCTTTTTTAAATTTGAGCCTAAAACATTTTTTTTCTGACTGATTGGATTCATTAAACATAACCCAAGCGGATTAAATGGTTCTTTTTATTTTAAATGATCACGGTTTTAACAAACACGATAAACAGGTCATTGTCGACACAATCAGGCACGTGAATGCGCTCACCTCTGTCAAGAGGTTAGGGGACCCACAAGCCCTATCCAGTAATGAGACGTGACGTGATTATTTTTAATGTATTATTAAAGTGACTGTTTGTATATTTGCATTATCCTGACAGGCTTTTGTTTTTGTTATTGAAATTATCTTAATTTTAATCATTTGGATTGAGGGTAAAATGTTTTTTTTTTTAAATAATCATAGAAGACAGAGAAAGAGAAACTCAAAGAAATGCAAAGGAAATTTGTTATTATTTTGTTATTACATCTACTTATGTAACTGAGGTTTATAGCAGGTGTTAACAGTGATTCAATTACGGAGGATGGGGGTAGGGTCGGGTGCTATAAACCAACAAAGCTTTTAATGTGAGAATATAACCACCCACTCTCCTTTTGTCAACCACTGTGTCACAACCCGACCACACTACACCACTCAAGATACTTATCTGACCATTATCAGTTTGTAGCAGTAAATGGAGAGATGTCTTATCGATCAAAAGTTCAGTATGGTGTACCACAAGGCTCAGAACCAGGACTGTTGCTGTTCACTCTGTACATGCTACCCTAGGAGATATCATTAGGAAGCATGGCATTAGTTTTCACTGTTATGCTGATGATACTCAGTTCTATATTTCTTCACACCCTGACGAAACTTACCAATTCACAAAATTAATGGAATGCATAGCTGATATAAAAAAACTGGATGACTAGTAATTTCCTACTACTTAATTCTGAAAAAAAAAAAAGAGATTCTAATTATTGGACAAAAACCTTCCCACCATAATAATCTAGAATACTGTCTAACACTTGATGGCTGCTCTGTCAAGTCTTCGTCGTCAGTTAGGAACCTGGGTGTGCTCTTTGATACCAACCCTTCATTTGAAAGTCACGTGTCTAGCATCTGTAAAACCGCATCTTTCCATCTATTTTTCTTCTTCCTAAAAATATATCTAAATTAAGTCATATGCTCTCAATGACAAATGCGGAACAGTTAGGTCATGCGTTCATGACATCAAGGCTAGATTATTGTAATGTTATTATGGGTGGTTGCCCTGCATGCTTAATTAACAAACTACAGCTGGTCCAAAAATACAGCTGTCCCGGTTCTGTTAGTTTGGACACCACCTTCTGCCGAGTGATGCCGAGTTCAGACTGCACGATTTTCAAAATAATCGGGTCACAGTTGTTTTCACACTGCATGACTATCTGGGGTAACATTCAGTTGCTGCTGTGTTCACACTGCACGATGGATCGGCGACAGGAGGTTTCACACTGCATGACTTTACAAAAGAAAGAATCGCCGACAACTTCTGCCTGGTCCGCAAACTACGTTTCACAACCAAACAAACGCGAGAAGTGATAGGAAATAACGGAAGATCACGCGTGCGTGAGACCGGAGTTCTCGCGCGACACTGAATTTGTTATTAAAAATGATAGCCTACAAATTGTCTGTGCACTGATTTGTAGCGAAAATGAAAAAATAATAATGAACAGTTTATGCAGGAAATGGTTGAGAAGACGAGGGGAGCAAGGACTGTGTTTTGCAAAGAGAGTTGGGGGTAAATAAATAATTTTGCAAATGTCCTGCTGTTGCTGCTGGTCATGCAAATGTTTGTGCTTTGTTTCTGTTTGATATAATTGTAAATATAGGCCTATCTATTAAAATACTGATATTCTGGTCTAACTCCTCCTCCTCCCTGTATCTGGCTCTCTCATTGGCTGTCGGTCATCGCCGATATAGTTTTCAGTCAGAACACATTCACACAGCAGGATTGTGAATCGCCGACAGGTCCAGATATTTAGCATGCCAAATATCTCACGGGCGTCGGCGACTCGTCGGCGATTCTCTCAGATCGCGTCTTTGCTCATTCACACTGCGTGATTGTCACTCGCGTGAACGAGCACCGATTTGCCTGTGATTTCGGGCATTTGTCGGCGATTTCTCAAAAACTGTCGGCGAGCCAAAATCGGGGCTAAAATCGTGCAGTCTGAACTCGGCATTAGTTGTTTGTTGTCTTGGTCACTCAATACGTTCAGCTGTGCACTCATTATATACCTCGTTATCACGTGTACTTAAGTTCAGTTCTGTTTGTGTTCATTGCCGGGTATTGTCCGTGTGTTAGTAGCTCTCTCTCTGTTAGGATTTATGACTGTGGATTAATTAAAGAGACTTTCCTCTTGATCATCTTGTTCTTGTTGATCATCTAGACAGCATATGTGATGGAATACCTGACCAAAAAGTGTTTAACGCGGTGCGTTTAGTTAGTGTCTGTATCATCGTCGTGTTTTTTTGGCTTCCCTTTTTTCCCCCTCATCATCATGGACAATACAAATTTTTTGTTAATTTCGTCCACTGCATGACCACGATTCAGCCATTTCTTTTTTGGAACTTTTTTTACTTTCTTTTTTCTTCAAGCAAGTCAAGCAAGTAGTTTTAAAACAGGTGCTACAGCGGTGGCTGTTACTGGATATTTAAATCTAGCGGGTTTGATGTCTCGCAAATACAATGATGATGGTAGTGACGATTCTGTCTGACCAATCAGTGATCTGCAGTGTTTTCGCGTCACATTTTAGTATCGGTACGGTGCGCTTGGAACCTCGACAGAGGTGGTACCAATTAAAGCAAGCCGTACCGTACCGTACCAAGCAGTGGAAAAGCGCCACAAGTGAGCCGTACCTAGCCGAGCCGTACCGTACCATGCAGTGGAAAAGCGCCAAAGCGTGCCGTACCGAACCGTGCCGTACTGTACCATGCAGTGGAAAAGCGCCATAAGGGGCAGTTGTCCGGGGAGGGACCTCGGGGGAGTTTTGAGGATTTTGTGGAGTGGGTGCTGGCGTCATGTGTATCACCAATCACCGTCAGACCCGTTGATGATGACACCAGCTGTACTCGCAACCCAGTGCACAACCAAGACCACCCAAACGGCGAGGATCGACAGCAAGAGCCCACCGCAGACGTGAGAGACTCCACCGTGATGTTTGAGCCAGCGCCCACTGGAGCGACCGAGCTGAACATTACCATGTAGCCTGAGCAACGAGTGTCTGACCTGGAGTGCGAGCCGGCTGTACCATCCATCACCGAGGGAGTTCTCGTGGAATTCGAGGGCATGGGAGTGAGCCCCGCCCACACTCACATAACTGAGAGTAAGTTTTTGGTTCCACCACGGGAAAACTTTCATAATTTGTGAGAATGTATTTTGACTTGTCTGCCTCATTATCATCTGAATCTGTCTGTCATGTCCCAAATTCTCTGTTCCCGCCCAACCCCCCTCTCCCATCACCTTTCCAAAATACTGTTTTGTGTTTGGGTGATATTTGTCTGGCCCGTCAAGCTCCTTCCGAGTTCCCAACCATTTCTGCCACCCAATCATCGCTTTCTCCCATCAGCCCCTCTAAACCACCCCAGCCTCCTCTCAGTGGCGTGGTTTCACCGCTGGACTGCTGGGAGTCATCTCATCATGGGCGTGGAGATGTCATCCTCGATGTCTGCAGTGACCATAAGACATTCAGCCTCGCCGGGCTCCTCGGCACGTCGGCTCCACCTTGGTCGGACTTTGCACCACCTTCGCCACGGACTTGCGGGCCATTCGCTGCCCTCAAGCCTTCCACCCCATCAGCTGTGGCTTGCTCTACCCTCCTTCAGGCTCCACCTCCACCCTCGGCCACTCCTGCTCAACCTCAGCCCTCCGGATCCCTGCTTCCACCTCAGGGGGTCGTCTCTGCTGCAGCGTCGCGGTCGCCTAGGTCACCAGTGTCCTGTCACTCCATCGGCTCTCCAGCTACGTGGTGGGCTCCACCTGCTACGTCGTCATCGCCTCCTGTCGTCACCTTGATCCCATCCGGCTGTCTGCCCCCATGGCTCCTCCTTCCAGCTACGCCGCTGTGGAGCGCAGCCCTGGTTGTGCACTGGGGTATCATCTACCTGCCCCTGCTCAAGGCCATCCCATGGATCCTTCCACCGTCATCACCACCCTGGACTCTTCTGTTCTGCCTCCTTCTGGTCAGCCGTCCACCTCCAGAACCGCCTCCTGTATCCTCTGCCTGTTTCACCATCTCCTCATCCTCCACGCCTCCCTCTCTCTAATGCGCGAGGACGCGCCTTCCTGGAGGAGGGGTTCTGTCACGGTTCTGTTAGTTTGGACTTTTTGTTTTTCACCACCTTCTGCCTGATTTAGTCGTTTGTTGTCTTGGTCACTCATTATGTTCAGCTGTGCTCTCATTATCTATCTTGTTATCACGTGTACTTAAGTTCAGTTCTGCGTCTACAAATCGACACTGACCAAAAAATCTGTCGCGTCTACAAATCGGCACTGACCAAAAAATATGTTGCGTCTACAAATCGACACTGACTACTTCTTTATACTCTGGCTCTTTGCGTCTACCTTCGACAACTGGCCGGATCTCTACTCTAACTTACTTGTGTCCCTAAACTGACCTACTGCGCAGCAGTAACATCAGACAGACTCCAGCAAATCCCCTTTCAATGCTTTTAATTACGGCCAGGAGAGTTCTCGAGCAATACTCAGAGAATCTCCCAAGTAAAAACAAGGCCGGTGGATCTCAGACAAATTCCATTGAGAATCCCCCAGAATAACACTGATACAACAGTTTTTATACAATAGGGAGGTATGTCAAATGACATTAATATGATTGGTTCTTCATTTACAGTCTCTTCTGTTACTGGGCAGAGGAGACTTTGTTTTAATGATTACTTCATTGATCACAAGTTCTAACCTAGTCATCTGTCTAGTTTCATTTCCTATATTTGTTATTTATACACACACAGTCAGGTATTCGGCACACACACATTCATCTACAGTACAGAATGTCTTAGTACATTGTCTCAGAGATTTAGCAGGTTAAATGGTCAAATGTTAAAACATGGTTAGCTTAATATTCAGTTTAAAATTTTCCACCACAACGCTCATGTGGTCGAATGTGTTCAAACAGACACAAGAGACCGTCTTCTCTCACCCGTCTTCTCTAGCCAGACGGGATTTAAACTTTGTCAGCTGCGGCTGGACACCCAAGTTCGATTTGAAGATGAAAAACATACCAAACACAGTCTTCTCACCATTCCTGATTTCTCTCACACGCCGCGTTTGGTCTTGCGTCTGTCAGAGCAGAAACTAAAGCTAATGCTCTCCGTATGTTTTTCCATTGTCTCCGGTGGGCATGTCCATATGCAAATTGCGCAAGCTTATTTTGTCCATTAGATCGAACGATCTGAAAAAGCCTACATTTACCCACCCATAGACCCTCCCCTCGAAGAAATCAGGACAGAAGTGGTCGCAAGTGGACAAAAAAGACGGATTAAAACATCAGGTGTAAATGGGAATGTGTCTCCCTTGTCTACTTGTGATTCGATCGACTAAAACGCATCTTAATACCAAGGGTAACCAGGGCCATTCACACTGGTTTTATCGACGGATTCGATCCTATTCAGTGAAATGAACCGACTCAAATTATTCATTCACGAATCGCACATCATTACATTACTCTACCAGGAATTTGCCGGGGACAGTCCCGTTTTGGAGTCCTGTCCCTGGCAAACGGGGATGTCTGGTCACCCTATTCAAGTGTCAACGGGGAAAGGTGAGATTAATGAATATATTAAATAAATAATCAAGGAAGTTGGCATAGTAGCAACAAAGCTATGTGGCTTTACAAAACCAATAAGGCAACGTCTGTGTAGGTGCAAGTAACTGTGGCAAACACTTGGGGTCGCTATTTTTAATGAGACATGCAATTTATAAACATACAAACACAACACTCAATAAAGATCACGTGTGGAAAATATATGTTGTAGGCCTACTTATTATAATGGGTCTTTCTTTGTGTTCCATTGTTAGATTAGAAGTTATATAATTCAACAGAATTATATTTAAGTATATATATATATATATATTTTTAAATAAATATTAAACAGTTGTTAGTCTCCAAAATCATTTAAATAATGCTGATACAGTTCAACAGCACTGTTTCAATGTTTGTATCACTCTGCTTCTCTTTGTTTTCAGCCTCATATAGGCCCTGGTTTCAGCTCTTTACTATTATTAAAAAATATTCAACAAAGTCCTGTATGTATCAATTGTTGAAGGTGCTTGACATGCTTTACTCTCGGCAATGCTACAATGCAATGCAATGTGCAGCTCTGTTTCCATTTGAGGTTAAGACAACTGTGAGAACTGAGATAACCTAAATGTATAAAGGTATTGAAAAAACTCTGCACTCGTTTTAAAGTTAACCCCACTCTAGACAAAGGTGAGAGACCCTGTTTATCATTGGCTGTGCCCAAGCCAGTGGAACATGTTTATGGTTTTGGTCGAGCGCTTCAGTTGAGTTTAACCGCATTGTGCTGTGTATCATATGGCCTGGCATGCATCACATATAAAATGTATATATAAAATATAAAATGTATATATAAAATGTGTGTGTGTGTGTGTGTATATATATATACACATACACACACACACACACACACACATTTTTTTATGTCTGAGTGAGTGTATATATGATGTTGTAAGACCTTTTATTATGTATTTTAAAATAATCTGACAACACAGTCATAATCTAATTCATCAATAGATAAATTGATTTTATCACTTGTGTATTTTTCAATTAATGAAAATTGACATTTGCATGATATACACTATTTAGATATTTTGGAACTACTGTCAATTTAATGTATGTCTAAGAATGTAAGGTAAGGGAGTCATATGAATAATGGTGAACATTCAAAATAAAAGGACAATGTTTTTCAACCGAGAATATTTATGCCATTAATTTACTTCAGACTCTAGACACACACACACACACACACACACACACACACACACACACACACACACACACACACACACACACACACACACACACACACACACACACACACACACACACACACACACACACACACAAACACACAAACACACACACACACACACACACACAAAACAAGACAAAGGCGGCAACAACAACAAAAAAAGTGCTGAGCTAGAGACAAGTATGTTGGCAAGCAATAAAACTTCAGTTTGTTAAATAAAAATAACATACTTTATCAACCTGTGGTTATTTAATTTTATTAATTAATGTATACATGCATTTATACAGCATATTGAAAAAACAAAAAAACAGTAGGCTACTATACCCTAACAAAAAAACAATCAGATTTCATAAATGTGCACATCTCTCAATTCTAAGATATCTCCTTTGTGTCACAACAGTTTAGAGACTAAAGTATTTTCGAAGAATATATTATTTTAACAATTGCTCACAGAAGTTTCAACCAATATTGTCTAAGATACAGTTAGCAAGGCAAACACCTTTGAATTGAGTAAAGTTTTTAAACATAAATTTCATTTTCATTTTAAAAATCTTTTTGATGCCACAGCCCCCGATTCTTTAGTGGCTATATTTTCATCTATAAAACATTCATACTGTAGTTAAAAATACAAATATTTAAAATACAAGTAAAATATTGTCAGGAAAAATATTTACATTCTGTTAAGGAGATTGTCGACCTGCTGTTAGATGTATAAATCTAAAGAGAAATAAACCAAAATATTGCTGTCAGTTTAGTAAAATAACTTATAATAACTGGTGTAATAATAATATCAAATAGAATCAATACAAATAAATAAATAATAATTTCTCTGATCTTCCCCACACACACCAGTTTAAAACCCCCTGATCTATAGAATGTAAGCATGTTTGGCTGGTTAATGTCATGTGTGTTAATCTGCCAAACAGTTTGTGGTCAGAAGTTGAATAAACATTAAGAAAAAGTGAACAAAATAAGTATAAGATCAGTCATACGCGTGTGTTCATGACTTCGGCAGGTTTAGAGCTGCATATGTGCTGTTGATTTGGCTCGGCCGAATATTTCTACGCAGCTTGGAAAAATCCATTGTGGCGTACTGAAAGAACAATATTAGCAAATTCAGTTACAATTAAACCAAAATGAACTAAAATTAATGTTAAGGAAGCCAGCAAGAAGGCTAATTTCAAGACAGAAAATAATTAGTTGAGATGATGTCACATTTTTACCTGTAAGTCGTGCTCTTCTAAAACTTGCGTCTGCTGTAGATCAGTGTTGAGTTGTGATTCTTCTGCAGACCTTCTGTTTCCAACAACAAAAACCTTTACCAGTCCTAAATATGAAATAATTAATTCAGATTTAATATTAACAAAAGGTTGTATTTTATTTTCTTCAATTATTTTCTTAATCGGGAAAAAGGCATTGTATTATTATTATTATGGCTGAAAATCTCTCACCGATCAGCACAATGAGCAGAAGCCCGTTCATCAGTCCAGATATGATGATGATAATCTGGCATTGTTTCTGATTCTGATCAATAAACGCCACCGCTGTCTGATTGTGACTCTCAGTTAGTGGAGTTGATTCTGTAAAGAAAGTGTTCACAGTTTGTTACTGTAAAAACTGTTACTGTTAGTGCAATGGCACTAATTTTGTAAAACTGAAAATATTGATAATAAATGAGAATATAATTAGGTTTTTCTTAAGTAGCCTATCTATATAAAGTCATATGATCAAATAAAATATAAAGTAGTACATGACAAATGTAAGCAGTGATCATCAATAAGCCTTGTTTACTGACAAAGTAAATGAACTCACCATTGAAGTCCAGTCTGGTGCTGTTGCTGAGTTTTGGAGGAGTGTCTGTGTTCATACAGTAATAAACTCCTAATTCATCAGCAGTGACATTATTAATAACCAGACAGTGTTTAAATTGCAGTGAATATTTCTTTCTGAATGTTTTATTTGAGTAAAAAGGTGATGTTGATGTTGAAAATGACCATAGAATCACTGTTGGAGGATCTGGTGTTTTCAGTAAAATCCAGTAAACCTCATTTTCATCAAGATCACAGTTTATGGTCACATTTGATCCCAAATCAGTGAGTTGATCTGACACTGCAGCTCGACAACAGATTAATACATCTATAAGATAAAAAAATAGACACACGGCCATCATAAGTAAGATTAGCCACATAAAATCACTGTTTATAAAGCACATGTAAAAAATATTCATAACATGTAATGAACTCACAGAGCTGAAGCTGAATGATCCTCATGTTACTGCGTGATTAAAACAGTTGAATCTAATGAAACCTGGTCCCCCTCACACATCATTTAAAATGAATCTATACTGCAGCTCTGAAGCAGACAGGAAAAAACTTCTCCCACATCAATCAGAGACAGTCATGTTTGCTCTGACCACATACAGACTTTTTTCAACACCTAATACTCCAGCAACATCGTCAATCCATTAAGCCGTTTAAGATAAGTTTTTGTGTTTATAACCATTGTTTTTCATGTTATTTGACCATACTTAAATACATACAGTATACATAAACATATATGTTAGGTAATCTGGCCTCAATAACTATAGTAATCACCATATACCCCTCCCCTCACCCACCCAATAATCATAGAGACAACTAGTTTATTTCTCATAGGAAATTATAATTATTATGATAGATAAAGCTCATGTGGGAGCATTCCAATGTTCATGCCAATTCAAACTAAATCTACACTTATCTTATTATGACTGCATGGGTTGGTTGTGTCTAGTAAAACACAGAGGAGAACATAACAGTTTCTGCCGAGGGACCAAAGGTTGACATGGTTAACCAGGTTCAGTTACCCCATCTGAATACAGATGTCGTATTCATTCATGTATTACTTTATTTACTTAAATCACACAACTGATGATCTTACAGAACATAATCCCTTCTAAAACAGTTACATGTTCAGCCTCTTGGGGGCAAGAAAAACTACAAACTGTGATGCTTTACAGTGCTTGCTTTTTAAATAAATAATAGTAAATAAAATAAATACTCAAACAAAACAGCAACAACAATTATAACCAATAGTCTGATTCAAGCAGATCTGCAACTGAATATGAAATGGCTTGCTCTTAACCATAAATTAGATCTGGAGCCTACTAGCAAATGTAAAACATAAAATAATGGCGGCAGGTTATACAGCTCTTCAAACTAATTAAGAAAAAAAGAAAAAGTAATGCCTTTGTACATAGGCCTCAAAACCATTTTGCCCATATAGCAAAACACAACACAACATGGTCTGCTTTTTTAAACATGATATGAAACTGAATTAAATATATTTACATTATAACAGTGTCATAGAGTAGGTGTTAGCTTAGTTTTATTACAAAGGTAAACAAAATTATATGTTAACCAAACCTGATCATATGCCTATATACAAGAAAACTTTGAAAGGCAAAATCTTGACAAAAGATCTTGACAAATATGTTTCTTTTTTTTTTTTTTTTAAATCTCTTTCAGGGTACATTTACACGACATTGATGTACTAAAAATGGAAACGTTTTTTCTTTGTACAGATGACAACGTTGTCAAAACGGTACCCGTTAACACAGATCCACAAAAACTACAAAAAATGCTGTATTATTCATTAGATGGCGATGTCATTTTGTAAAGAAACATTAGATGCCCATAGACTGAAAACGTAAAACTCATGCGCATGACGTCACCGTTTTCACACATTCAGTTTTTTAAGGGGCTGTTTACACGACACAATTTTCAACTAAAAATGTGAAACTTTTTATGCTTTTTGACTGTTCGTTCGTTTACATGATAGCTGCGTTTTGGGTGCATGAAAATGCAAACTTTTGAAAACATGTTTTAAAGTGCAAGTTTTTGAAAATGGTCTCTGTATAAAAAACAAAAATGCGAATTTCTGGAGACGATGACGTCATGCACATGAGTATTACGTGTTCAGTCTATAGTGTTTCATCGCCATCTAATGGCCTAGTAGCAGAATACAGGGTTTTTAGCCGTTTTCGCGGATCCGTGTGAATGGGGATCGTTTTGACAATGGTGTCGTCTCTACGCAGAAAACTCAAAGGAAAAAGGGTCGTTGTCATGTAAACGTACCCTAAGTTTCCATGGAGACTATAATGGTATCGGTTTCAAAAACTTGACTTTGAAACACATTTTTAAAAGTTTGGTATTTCAGGCCCCCAAAACGCTGTTGTTGTGTAAATTAACGGCCAAAACGAATAAAAAGTTTTATGTGTCATGTAAATGGCCCCTCTGCCTTTGCATTTTTCGCGAACAAACAGCACCATTGTCAAAACGATCTACCGTTCACACGAATTCGCAAGAATGATTAAAACGCTGTATTATTCATGCCAGACCAGAAGGTGGCGATGCCACTTTGTAAAGAAACACTAGATGTATAACACGCAATACACATGCGCATGGCATGACATTACCGTTTTCACAAATTCGCGTTTTTGTAGTTTAACCCTCTGGGGACCAAGGTGTTTTTGGGGTCCTTGAGATGTTTTGACATGCCCTGACATTTGTGCTTTTTTCAGTTGCTTATAAACATATTAATGGCACAGGTGAAATTACACTCTATTTAGCACAAACAGGGCTACCATAATATGTGAGCAACATGTATGTACATGTTTGTATTTTTGAGAGAATTTTGTTTATGCATGGTTATTGAAAAAACTAAAAATGAAAGTTTCTGAAATAAAGCCACAAAACACATACTAAATATGTGTCCACACGACTTTTGACTAATGGAAGTTGTGGCCTAGAGTTTTTGCTTCAAAATGATCTGAAAATCATCCTGTCTAATCATTCACATAACACAATAGATTCTTTTAAATTGTGAAAAACTTTTTTTGTTAGCCAAGGCAATATGCGAATGGGAGTGAACGGCCCAACCCCATTGTGGATAATTAGGTGGTTTAGAAGACAAAGACGACCCGCATATTAATGAGCCTTTCATTCAGGTGTGTCACACAAGAAAGAAGGCAAGGACAACACACACACACACACACACACACACATACATACATACATACATACATACATATATATATATATATATATATAAAATCAAAATATAAATGAAAGTCAAAAGGACATTTTTAGTCATACCTGGAAACAAATCCTGTTCAAATAGGTTATATGGGCCATTCTACAGAATTGATTCAAAGTTAGAGTTGGAAACATCTTGAAAAGAAAATTGTCTTTTTCCATAAATGTCTTAGTAGGCCAATACATTTTATCATTCATATGTCAAAGTTAAGGATTCATTATTTTGATATAGCTTGCATTGGAACAAACACTATTCTTAGTTGATTAGTTTATTGACAAAACTTACTATATATTTAACATATGAGCAGAAACTGCTAACAAAAGCTTATTTGATGTCTATTTTAGAGTTAAAACTTTATAATCTATCCAAAACTAGTCACACACACACACACACACACACACACACACACACACACAGAAACATGATTCAAATTTAAACAGTGGGCTATTTTTGCGTTTACAGACACTAACGTTATTATATATCGCGATTAGAACAAAGCACAAAAATAAAAACACTTACAGCTCAGCTCGCTCCTCGAAGTGAAAATAAACCAGCACTTGTTCTGAGGTAGCAGCTCGCTCCTCGAAGTGAAAATAAACCAGCACTTGTTCTGAGGTAGGTAAATGTCCCAGGATTATTCCTCACAGCCGCGCAAGACGACAGTACATTAATCTGACTAAATATAGTGTGTTTACCGAGTTTATGTGGGCGTTTACACGTCTCAATGTGTTGCTTCAGATCATTAGCGTTTGAATAGCGCTCGCTCTCCGTGGGCGTGTCACATTAGCGGAATAATGAGTTGCGAGAACGATACTGAGAACGGCTGACACCTCTCTCTTTTCATATAGATTACATAAACAGAGAATATTTATTTTAGTTTTAAATTAGATAATTTGAACGTACAAACTTAAATGATCATAAACATATATTGCTCATGTCTGGGTGAATAGTATTCGCTGAGTTTTGTTTAAGTTTAGAGACGTGCTCCAGAAAAAAAGTTCACGGACATGGAGAGGCAGAACGCACACCCTGTTTATTTTACAAAAGCACAATATTTTATTTCGATTGTAGGTGGGCACATAAAAAAGTAGACATTTAACAGTTTATTTTTTAATATGTCTTAACTCTGAATGATCAGAAATGATGGAGTCCAAATGACAGTTTCAGTTTCAGTGCAGCTTCAAATGGCTTTAAACGACACCAGACGATGCATAAGGGTCTTATCTTGCGAAACGATCGGCCATTTCAAAAATAAATAAAAAAGTTTACGTTTTATAAGCACAAATGCTCGCCCTGCTCTGTTCTGTGATGCACGTTTGTGGCTCTGCTGTTCGAACTCGTTCATCAAAATGAACGAATCTTATTTCGAGTCATTTCGTTCATTCAACGAACGAAATGACTCAAAAAAAGATTTGTTAATCAAACACAAACCTAGAGGGAGAATGGCATTCGGGCTCTGGCCGCTGTGTGTGTGTGATACACAGCGTGCAGCGTCTGCCAGAGGGCACGCGCTTAGAGAAGCGCGCACGCTCTCTGCACACAGAACACACTTCGTGTGTATTAGCAAAGACTCTGAGTGAGCGGGTGTGGCAGGGCAAACAGTGTTTAATAGTAGAGGCGAGCACTGTGCAGTGGGCACATTTCCTACATTCAAAACACCTTCGGCGTGAGCCGGACAAACAGACATAATGCTCTTTTTGAGATTTATCTGGGTAGCCGTGAAAACGGCTTTTGCGTACAGGCGAGCGGGTCGCATGACGGGCTCGTTGGCTGTGAAATACACTTCTCCAGCCACCTCTGTTGAGGGGGCTGAGAGAGCGATGCACATTGTCTTTGATGGCGGTCCGACCGCGGCGGGACTCAACCATCTTCGTCTTCTCTGGACGGTCAGGTAGATTTAGAGGGCTCAGGCTTTAGCGTGACCTTGGGCCTGGGACCCCGGGGGGGAGGCGGCCCATGGTGACTGGAAGAGCGCGAACGCTGCCGAGAGTCCCCAGGGCGATGGCGCTGTGAAGCGGAGGGCGGGCATAAGTGAGTGGCCACCGCTTCCTCGACCGGAGGAATGGAGAGGTAGCCTTTGTCCTTCGCGCCGTCGACAACGGAGAGCGTCGAAGAGACCATCGACCGCAGCCTGGCAGAAAATGGTGCCTTCCAGCTCTTAGACAACTCCTCGTGGTGTTCCGGCAGGAAGGGAGCGGGCCTTGAGGGAGGCGTCGAGCGTTGCCCGGGCAGGAAACAGCCGTCAAGCCTGCTGGGCGCAGGTTCCTCGGGCGGAGACCAATCGAGGCAGAGGTCCTCTACCGGCTTCGTAATGAAGCGGAGTAGTTCGGCGTCGAAGCTGGCCCGCACGCCGCTCGACTCTTGTAGGGAAGGGGCGGGGTCCGGATCGGGGCCCGACCATCCTTCGCTCTATGAAGCGACGAAGGAACAGGCATCCTCAGCCGCGTTGTCCCCTTCAGACTCGAGATGCACGGCGGGAGCGGTGGGCTGCCCCGCCATGATCAAGGCGGGGTAACCGGAGAGCGATGCACACGGGGAACTCGCCGGCATGCGGTCGTTCGCTGGGATGTCCTCCGGGGTTCTCTGCGAACGGCGCTTCTTACGGTGCGGTCCTGACGAGAGAAGCGGAGGAGAGGGGTCCGCGGTGAAAGAGGCTAATCGAGCCCGCAGGGTCGAGACAGCCATCATGTCGCATTTCGGGCAGCCGCCCATGGAAAGCGTGAGGTCCGCGTGGTTAAGTCCTAGGCAGGAAACGCACAAGATGTGACGGTCCCCGTCGCTGAGAGGGGCTCGACAAGAGCCGCATTTGGAAAAAACAAGGCATTACAACGCCTCGGCTCTTTTAGGAGAAAGATAGAAAAGGATATGGGCGCCGGATATGAGATGACCGGCTTCAGTCTGTGAGGCAGATGGCTCGTCACACTGATAGGGCTTTTTCGACGGCGCAGGCTTCTCCGGAGACCATGAAAAATCAAAGAACACCCTATCTGGACTCTGCTTATATAGACATAAGCCACGCCCCTTCTGGCAGGACGTGACGCGCGCGGGCGCCCGCGCCCTCATTGGTGCTTACGTCACGTACAGTCCCCCAGCAGTTGCAGCAGAGCAACCAATAGTCGTGCGAGCTGCCTCGCCTAAGTCTGCTCTGTGCAGCAATTCGTTTTAAATTAAAGTAAATTTAAGGGTAATTTTTTGGCTACAGTATTCTTGAGAAAAGGGATTTTCCCGTAGCGTAAGCTAGTTTACGCAAAACGAGAGTACTCTCGTAAGAGAAGAGTGTCATGTAAACGGCCCCTCAGTTTATCTGAAGGGGTTCTTATAGGGTACATTTACACAAAGTAATGCTAAAAACGGAACAAAGTTTTTCCTTTGCATTTTTCGCATACAGACGACAACCATTGTCAAAACGATCCCTGTTCACACGGATCCATGAAAGGCCCTTAGATCTCACTCGTGATGAAAAAATGTTTTAGTTGATTATTGTGTCATGCAAACGGGCCAAGAATTTAACTGGAAGCTCTGCATTCTTGTCATGCTCTTACAGTGACAAACGATACTCGGTTACTAATGTAACCTCAGTTCTCTCTAGAGAGGGAACGAGTATTGCGCAAGTTAGCTTACGCTACGGGAAAGATTCATCTTCTTGAGATATTGAAGCCAAAAAATTATCCTTAATTTTGTATTTATTGGGAGTGCAGCAGCTAGCAGACCTAGAGCAGGCTATCTTGCATGCTCATTGGCTGCCCTGCGGCAACTGCAGCAGCCTACCAGTGAGCCCGGCGTGAAGTAACGCCCAATGAAAGGCGCCCGCGCCTTCATAGCGTCATAGCCCGCCAGAATGGGCGTGGCTTAGCGTATAAAAGTAGGGGCTGTAGGCTGATTTCCCTGGTTTTCGTCGACTGAAGCGAAGTCGCTCGCGGTGCGAGCAAGGCCAGTTACGCAATTCTCGTTCCCTCTCTAGAGAGAACCGAGTATCGTTCTCTTACGAGAGGTTCTCTCGTATTGCGTAAGTTAGCTTACGCTACGGGAACTCCTTGTCAATGCCGTGCGTGCCAAGCATCCAACCATGAGTCCCCGAGCTTTTCGGGGAACCCAATAAGCGGAGAAATAAGGTGGCCAGCCACGCAGGCCATCACTTGTACATAAGCACACATAGGGAATACAGAGCAGCGCGCTGGTCTGTATAAGCATATAGCACGTACCCTACTGGTGCAGCTCAACCAGGAGAGCTAAGTCGCGTGAGAGTGGCCTGAGCACGGAGATCTGGGCAGAACGCACATCTCACTTACACTGACAGAAGTTTAGCCTGCAGGGCGGGGACTTCTAGGTTATAAAACCTGACAAAGGTAGAGGGGGAGCTCCAGCCCGCCGCTACACATATGTCGTGGATTAAAATCCCGCTGGACCACGCCCACGATGAGGCCATGCCTCTTGTGGAATGATCGCAGAGGTTTCTGGATCTGACACCGCCCTGACGGTTTACATAGGACACCACAGACATGTTGTCCGAGCGGACTAGAACATGTTGGTCCTGTATGAACGGGAGGAAGCACTTCAGCGCGGCTAGGTGTCGAACACGGCGCGCGCGCGCTGTGTCGATAAACGAGCCGTCATGGCCACCGAGTCCAGTTCTATTCCTAGAAAGGAAATCGACTGGCTGGGCATTAGTGAGCTCTTGGTCCAATTGACCGAGAGTCCCAAGTTTTCCAGGTGACTGAGAAGCACTGTTCTGTGAGATAGCAGTTCCGTCTCTGACTGTGCTAGTATCAGCCAATCGTCCAGATAGTTCATAATTCGCAGGCCCTGACTTCTCAGGGGGGCGAGCGCCGCGTCCATGCACTTCTTAAATGTACGGGGTGCTAGAGACAGGCCGAACGGCAGGACGGTGTATTGATATACCTGACTGTCGAAGGCGAATCTCAAAAATTGCCTGTGACGGGGTATTATCTGAATCTGAAAATAGGCATCCTTCAGATCTAGAGAAATAAACCAGTCCCTCGGGTGAACTTGCGCAAGGATTTTTCTGGTCGTAAGCATTTGTCGGAAAAACCTTTCTGTAAGCGTGAACGCATGTGCGCGGACACGAGACTCACAAATATATCTGACGCTCCTATCGTTTTGGATGGGGTGCGTCTTATGAACAGCACAGCGTTTAATTAGCCCTGACGTCGCTGCGAAGGCTGGGGCTGTGCTGGACGCTGAGTGCTGGCTCGCACAGGAGGCTGGCTTCGTTCGCGAGAGCGGCCTGTAGCGGAGCTCGAGCGTCGCGGCAGGAAGAGGTTCATGGCCTGTGTGGTCTTCTGTACCTCAGAAAAACAGTGGACGATCCCGTTCACCGCTGGGCCGAAGAGACCAGTGGGGGAGAGCGTCGCGTTCAGGAAGGCGGAGCGCTCAGTTTCCTTCATATCAACGAGCGTTAACCAGAGGTGCCTCTCTGTGACGCTCAACGCGGCCATGGCTCGTCCGATGGCTTGAGCTGCGGTTTTGGTGGCGAGAGAGAGAGAGAGGTTTGCGCACTTCGCAGATCTGTAACCGCAGCTGGATCCCGGCCCTTCTTGTCCCATTCACGGAGGAGGTCGGCTTGCAGGATCTGTAACACAGCCATGGAGTGGAGAGCGGACGCGGCCTGGCCGGAGGCGGCATAAGTGCGGCCGACAAGGGCAGACGTGGCTCTGCAGGCTTTAGACGGGAGGGCTGACCTTGACCGCCATCTAGCAGAGTGTGGACAGAGGTGCGCTGCAACCGCCTCTTCCACAGGAGGGATAGCCGTGTACCCTTTCTCGGCGGCGCCGTCCACTTGGGAGAGCGACGTGGAGGCATGGGACTGAAGTCTTGAGGAGAAAGGTGCATTCCAGGACTTCGTTAGCTCCGTGTGGAGTTCCGGTAGGAACGGAGCGGGCCTGCTGGCTGAAGCTGGATGGCGGCGACTTTGCAGAAAACAGCCGTCGAGTCTGTTTGGCGCAGATTCCTGCGGCGGCGACCACTCGAGCCCGAGTCGGTCAACGGCCTGCGTCAGAAGGCGAATCAGTTCCGTATCAGCTCCAGCGCGGGTACGGCCGGATTCCTGGATCGACGAGGAGGCGGAGTGCAGTGACCATTCCTCGCTATCCGATGCCAGGATGCAGTCTTTCGTGGCGTGTGCCTCGGCCTCGTCCTCAGACGCGACAGCAGTGAGGCTCGTGAGCGACAGCTGCGCGTCGGTGAAGGGAGGCGGTGGAGGCGAAGGCGAGGCTCGAGGGAGGTTCTCCGGCGAGCGTGTTGCTGTGGCCACAGGTTCCGGCTGTCTTTGGGAACGGCGCTTCTTCTTGCGCGGTCCCACAAAGAGCGGAGTGACTGCTTCCGGGTTGAAGGCTTCGAGTCGAGCTCGCAGGGTCGATAGCGGAGGCGCTTCACAGAGCTCGCAGCCCCCGGACGCGAGGGCGAGCTCTGCATGTTCCTGGCCCAGGCAGTGAGCGCAAATGACGTGGCGGTCTCCGACGCTGAGCGGGGCCCTGCACGAGCCGCAGGAGGTGCGAGGCATTTCATCTTTGCGGGCTGTGACACTATGAAGGCGTGGGCACCTTTCATTGGGCGTGAAGTCACGCCGGGCTCACTCGTAGGCTGCTGCAGTTGCCGCAGGGCAGCCAATGAGCATGCAAGATAGCCTGCTCTAGGTCTGCTAGCTGCTGCATTGCGTTGACAATAAATACAAAATTAAAGGGATACTCCACCGGTTTTTCATATTAAACTATGTTATTCCCTTAACTAAGACGAGTTGATACATACCTCTCTCGTCTCAGTGCGTGCACTATATCGCTCTGTATTGCCGCAAAACTATGTTAGCACTTAGCTTAGCCCAGTGCATTAAATATGGGCCAAAAAGAGAAGCGACCAAACACTTCCTCGTTTTCCCTATTTAAACACAGTTACTCGAGTAGTGTAACTCGACCTAGGCTGGTGACACAAAATAAAACGTTGCGCTTTTCTAAGCGTTTAAAATTGATGACTGTATTGTATGGCGGCATACCATAACAAGCGCTTTTGAGCACTTCGACTTGGCGCAATAATATCTTCACTCGTGAAAAGTCCTCTTACCGGCTTCCGCTTCCTCTCCCCCTCCCTCTCATTTCCGTCAATACAACCAACGTGACTTTTACTACCTGTGCTATTAGCAAACTGCAGATCATTTGCAATGGCAGACTTAAGAGCTAATTCCATAAGAGCTAATTCCTCCTCCGTGTACTCGGGTTCAAACAGATATGGCTCTGGGTCTGCTACAAAGAAGTCATAATCATCTACAAAGTCCGCCATTGCAAATGATCTGCAGTTTGCTAATAGCACAGGTAAAAAAAGTCACGTTGGTTGTATTGACGGATAAAACTGGAAGCTCCTGTTGTGCGTGTTCAGTAATAATTAACTGAAGTCATGACGACAGTGTGTTTGATAAAGAATTCAGGAAACTGTTTCACTTGAGGAGCAGGAAAGGAAGCTTATCACACTCACGTAAGTTTGATTAAATTTATTTAATTCATTGCTGTTCAAGTCAACTATAGCAAAAAAACCAACAAAAAAAAACAAAGTAACATAATTATTAAAACCAAGATTATTATTTTCATACTTTATAGAACATAATTACACCAACATAAATAGAAATAATTGAACAAGCCAGGGGAATCTCAGCTTTAGAAAGCAAACTTTTACCCTTGAGATACACGATTATACAGTACGAAAAATATACAGAGCCAAAAAATATGTACTCTTATTCTTAGAAATGACAATTGAAAAGTTACTTTATTCTTCACTGGGAGGATTTCTGTCAGACATAAGACAAGTTAGTCTTATAAAAAAACTAAAAAAAAAAAAAAAACTGTAAAAGTGTGTCTGAATTGCAAAATTCTTCTTTTGCAAGAAAAAGAAATTAAGAATTAAAAGCTTTACAAAAAAAAAAGAAAAAAAAAAGTAAA
Organism: Rhinichthys klamathensis goyatoka; assembly: GCF_029890125.1. NCBI lineage: Eukaryota > Metazoa > Chordata > Actinopteri > Cypriniformes > Leuciscidae > Rhinichthys > Rhinichthys klamathensis. Next base: position 1,283,893 of record NW_026606808.1, read on the forward strand.
GTCTCTCATCTGAAATCAAATCTGAATCAATAACATCCAACATTATTTTAATATTATTAATGGACGTCTCATAGCATCTTACATTCTTACAAGACACTAAAAACTAAGGCTTACATTAAGTAATTATTGAGACTTTAGGTCTGTGAGCAACATAATAAGGCAACTTAAGTGCAGGGGAGGGTCAAACTGTCATAATTTCTTCTATAAAAACTTGCAAAAGGAAAAGATTTTAACACAGTAAAATAATATATAAACTGTCCACTGGGAATCTGGAAATTAACAGTCTTATATATACATGTATATACATTTGTGTGCTTGTGTATTATGCACATCAACTAAATCTGATATTACACAGGTGTTTCAGAAGTTTAGTGTGTGTGTGTATATATATATATATATATATATATATATATATAATCATTGGTAAATGTTTTAATTTTAACATGCATAATATAATTTATAACAAATACATTTAATATCGACAAACAAAACATGAAGTACACTTGTTCAGAATTAAGGCAGTAACATTGATAGACTCATTGGTCCTTTACCTTTAAAAAAATAGCTACTGTTTCAGTTTTTGAAGATCTCATTCAGCAAGAACAGTGTATAAGGCAATAATATAACAGCTCAAAACAGAGTCGCAAGCAGCAGAAAGACCCAGTGACAGCTGTAGAAATACAGTGAGAATGTGAAAACTTAAACTTTTAGGACTGAAATGTCATTTGAGTCAATGTGTTTTGTCTTAAGTCAAGACAGAAGAGAATGAGAGAGCTTGCTTTTTTTCCCTTCTACAGTAATATACAATTAAACAGCCTATAGGCAGTATACTTATTGATAGTACAATTAATAGAATGAATAACCAGTTCAATGATGTCTCCACACTGTCTGATCCAGTTTCATCTTCTGGGTTTTCATGGTCAGTGGATTTACTTTCTTTTCCTGCTGTTGATTCTGCAACAAAAAATTACCTCACTGTGATAAAGGCTAAGAGTAAGAGATTCATCTATAACTAGTGAACTTGAACTTTTTTTATTTTTATTAAAAACTTCATGGTAGCAATTTAGAATAATGGTCTGTCATTAATAGGAAACTATGCTGGAAGTAATGCAAGACTAATGAGTAGTTCTACATTAACACTTCAGATACTGCTGTAAACTAATAAACAAGCTTAACTAATCAGTAAGTAATAGAAAATTTAAGACTGATGAACTTATTTATTAGGTATTCAATAATTACTGAATGAGATTAGCCTCAATATCAACTAACCATGACAATCTATAAAGAATTACCAATTAATTACTAATCACAACATTATTGTGTGTCTAAGACTAAATAAATTGTCTTTTTTACTCTGAATATAGTCTGAATAAATGCATCTTAGTCAACTTTTACCTTGTGACTGTACGAACAGTGATCTGGACCATTATTTTTAAGTGAAAATTACTATTTTATGACTATATTCAGAGTAAAAAAGGCAATTACTTATGAATTAGGCTGTGTACACCTGGTATTTAAGGGATAGTTCACTCAAAAATGAAAATTATCCCATGATTTACTCACCCACAAGTCATTCTTGGTGTATAAGACATTCTTCTTTCAGACGAATACAATCGGATTTATATTAAAAATGTCCTGGCTCTTCCAAGCTTTATAATGGCAGTGAATGGCGGTTTCTGTTTTGAAGTCCATAAAAGTGCATCTATCCATGATAAAAGTGCTCCACACGGCTTCGTTAATAAAGGCCTTCTGAAGCGAAGCGATGAGTTTGAGTAAGAATTTTTTTTACAAAGTAAAAATTTTAGCTTCCGGCCAAATGAACATACGCAATCTACTTACGCCAAAAGCGCAACTTATGACGTCAGAAGTAGCGTAAATATCAGCAGTACGTCGCATTACTCGCATTAGTTGCACTTTCGACTTAAGTGGAATCTGAATGTTCGTTAGGCCGGAAGCTAGTTATTTTAGTTGATAAAGTTTTAAATAAGGATATTTTTCTTACATAAACTCATGCTTTATTAACCACCCCAGAGCCGTGTGGAGCATTTTATCATGGATGGATGCACTTTTATGGACTTCAAAACAGAAATGGTAATTCACTGCCATTATAAAGCTTGGAAGAGCCAGGATTTTAATATAACTCTGATTGTATTTGCCTGAAAGAAGAATGTTATATACACCTAGGATGGCTTGAGGGTGAGTAAATCATGGGCTAATTTTAATTTTTGGGTGAACTATCCCTTTAAAGGGGTCATATAATGGTACATGCACTTTTTCAAGTTGATTGTACTGAAATGTGTGTTGGCAGTGCCTGTACACAACCATCATATAATGATAAAAATCCATCCAGTGTTTTTGTTTTAATCTCATTAAATGTTTTCCCCTGCCTCAAATCGAGCCGTTCGACCGTGTGACGTCACACGGTCGGACGCCCCTCCCGCGATTGTTGATTGACAGGTGCCTTTTAACACAGACCCGCCCTCGCTCGTGAGGGAGCTGTCAATCATAGTCTGCGCGGACCGGCGCGGTCATTGTTGATATGCTGGAGCACTGTCTATGAGCAGAATGGCGTCTAAGCGATTGTGGTGTTCTGTTCTTGGGTGCAATAAGGAACCCAGCAGTCATTTTGATGTTCCTAAATCCGAACCGCTGAAGACACAGTGGCTGAGTTTTGTTTTCAAAGGGAATATTCCCCACGAGCAACGTCAATGCTTTCATGTTTGTGCGAATCATTTCTCAGCAGACTGCTTTATAAACGAGGATCAGTATAAAGCTGGTTTTGCTAAGCAGCTGCTCCTGAATAAAGGATCAGTACCAGATATTCGTGTTCCTGCTGAACCTTCAGAACAACTGAAGTGAGTGTAACGTTTTATTAAACTTTATATTAATATTTATATCTTTGCAAATCGCTTCACGATGAATGAGTCTAAGGTTTACACTCAGTCAGGGTACATTACTGCATGTTTTCTATGTACGACGTTCTCCATATAATTCATAATCCCACGTTTATAATGAACAATGCATTATGGTTATTGTGTTACAAACATGTACACAGAACAGAGAGGCGGAGTCAGCAAAGCTCATGATCATTTAGTCATATGCACTGAAACGGCGTGCTGAAAACAGAGCTGTTTTTGACCAGGTAAAATAAGTGTTTTCTTACAATACTAATGAGAATTTTTAATTAAAGTATATTACAAACTTTTAATTTAGACCCTAAAGAATCATATTAGCTTGTACAAAAATGGCATTATATGACCCCTTTAAGATGTGTTTTGGTAGATCAGATCACAAGTAGATGAGGGAGACACATTCCCGTTTACACCTGCTGTTTTAATACGTCTCTTCTAAATAAATGTATGGGTAAATGTATGGGCTTTTTCAGATCTTTCGACCTACTGGACGAAATAAGTGTGCGCAATTTACATATGAACGGTAAAACATATAGAGAGCAGCAGTTTTAGTTTCTGCCCTGACAACCACAAGACCAGCCAAACGCTGCGAGTGTGTGTTAGAAATCAGGAATGTTGAGAGAACATTGTGTTTGGTACGTTTTCATCTTCAAACCAAACTTGGGTCTTCAGACAACAAAGTTTAAAGTCCCCCTGTGGTGAAAATCAAGTTTTTAATGTTGTTTATATGTCTATGTGGTGTTTTTAATATGCTTTAAGACAAACCATGTTCAAATTAATGAGTCATCAGCATTGCTGAGTATTTTCTCTTTAAAACTGCAGTGAACCAAAGCCAGTCTTAAAAACGCGGTTTGAAATCGGTGGTTTCTGATGTCACAAAGTACCTTGTAACCAATCAGGTCAATGTACCGCCGGGCTTTAGCATATCATTCATTACCTGCTGTGAATCAGGAGAGCCTCAAGAGAAGCCAGGTTATCCTGGTGTATTGCTAAATGTACCAGAGTTTTCATATCAACAGTACAGTATGAATTGTGTATATGTATATTACGATGTTATGATAAACTATATATAGAGGTCCTTCTAAAAAAAATAGCATATTGTGATAAAGTTAATTATTTTCCATAATGTAATGATAAAAATTAAACTTTCATATATTTTAGATTCATTGCACACCAACTGAAATATATCAGGTCTTTTATTGTTTTAATACTGATGATTTTGGCATACAGCTCATGAAACCCAAAATTCCTATCTCAAAAAGTTAGCATATCATGAAAAGGGTCTCTAAACGAGCTATTAACCTAATCATCTGAATCAACTAATTAACTCTAAACACCTGCAAAAGATTCCTGAGGCTTTTGAAAACTCCCAGCCTGTTTCATTACTCAAAACCACAATCATGGATAAGACTGCCGACCTGACTGCTGTCCAGAAGGCCATCATTGACACCCTCAAGCAAGAGGGTAAGACAGAAAGAAATTTCTGAACAAATAGGCTGTTCCCAGAGTGCTGTATCAAGGCACCTCAGTGGGAAGTCTGTGGGAAGGAAAAAGTGTGGCAAAAAACGCTGCACAACGAGAAGAGGTGACCGGACCCTGAGGATGATTGTGGAGAAGGACCGATTCCAGACCTTGGGGGACCTGCGGAAGCAGTGGACTGAGTCTGGAGTAGAAACATCCAGAGCCACCGTGCACAGGCGTGTGCAGGAAATGGGCTACAGGTGCCACATTCCCCAGGTCAAGCCACTTTTGAACCAGAAACAGCGGCAGAAGTGCCTGACCTGGGCTACAGAGAAGCAGCACTGGACTGTTGCTCAGTGGTCCAAAGTACTTTTTTCGGATGAAAGCAAATTTTGCATGTCATTCGGAAATCAAGGTGCCAGAGTCTGGAGGAAGACTGGGGAGAAGGAAATGCCAAAATGCCTGAAGTCCAGTGTCAAGTACCCACAGCCAGTGATGGTCTGGGGTGCCATGTCAGCTGCTGGTGTTGTTGCACTGTGTTTTTTCAAGGGCAGGGTCAATGCAGCTAGCTATCAGGAGATTTTGGAGCACTTCATGCTTCCATCTGCTGAAAAGCTTTATGGAGATGAAGATTTCATTTTTCAGCACGCACAGTGCCAAAACCACTGGTAAATGGTTTACTGACCATGGTATTACTGTGCTCAATTGACCTGCCAACTCTCCTGACCTGAACCCCATAGAGAATCTGTGGGATATTGTGAAGAGAAAGTTGAGAGACGCAAGACCCAACACTCTGGGTGAGCTTAAGGCCGCTATCGAAGCATCCTGGGCCTCCATAACACCTCAGCAGTGCCACATGCTGATTGCCTCCATGCCACGCCGCATTGAAGCAGTCATTTCTGCAAAATGATTCCCGACCAAGTATTGAGTGCATAACTGAACATAATTATTTGAAGGTTGACTTTTTTTTGTATTAAAAACACTTATTTTATTGGTCGGATGAAATATGCAAATTTTTTGAGATAGGAATTTTGGGTTTTCATGAGCTGTATGCCAAAATCATCAGTATTAAAACAATAAAAGACCTGAAATATTTCAGTTGGTGTGCAATGAATCTAAAATATATGAAAGTTTAATTTTTATCATTACATTATGGAAAATAATTAACTTCATCACAATATGCTAATTTTTTTAGAAGGACCTGTATGCCTTACTCCACTGACGTTCTAAGTACGTTCTAAGTCATTTCCTTCTCTGTACGGCCGTGATATTTCACGTAGTGATATTGCGCAAAGCTTCTAGGTTGCACGTCACACGTAGGCTCACTATTGGCCGACGCTGGTCATGTGTGTGATGCGTGATGTACAACCTAGAAGCTTTGCGTAGTTTCACTACGTGAAATATCACGGCCGTACAGAGAAGGAAATGATTAGTTGAATAAAGTTGTTATTTTTGTTTGTTTTTTTGCGCACAAAAAGTATTCTCGTCGCTTGATAAACTTAAGGTTGAGCCATTGTAGTCACTCGGACTATTTTAACAATGTCTTTCATAACTTTTGGGCCGGCCAGTTTCGATCCCTTAAGCCTATGGAGGAGTGATCCAGCTCTCAGATTTAATCAAAAATATCTCAATTTGTGTTCCGAAGATGAACGAAAGTCTTACGGGGTTGGAGCAACATGAGGGTGAGTAATTACTGACAGAATTTTCATTTTTGGGTGAACTAAAGGCCTCATTATGCTTCTGCGTCAACTCCACGGCGTAGCTACGCCGTCACTCCTACGGCGTTGTGGCCGTTTTATGGTTCTGCGTCATGTTGCGTTGCATCGCGGTGCATTTCACCGCCAGAACGCTAGGGGGTGTGTGCTTCGCGAATCTCTTTGCTAGTTTGTTTTGGTTCCGTGCGCCGGTTCCGCTTTCGTTTCCATTACCCTTCAGATTGCGCAAATTGAAATTGCGAATTGAAAATACGCACAATGGAACCACGTCCATTTCACAAAAACTACAGTTTATCGCAAAAAAGATTTTACGCTCGCATGAGGAGGTTTTTCAGGCAATTCGAAAAAGGAATATTTTGCAAAACTGCAATGGAAACAGGTTTTGCGCATTTACAGTCACCTGACTTAGAAGCACTGATGGGCAGTAACGCGTTAGAAGTAACGCGTTACTGTAATCCAATTACTTTTTTCAAGTAACGAGTAAAGTAAGGGATTACAATTGGAAAAACAGTAATTAGATTACTGTTACTTCCCCGTAAGCAGGCTGCGTTACTGCGTTAGTTAACCGTCATTGTGTTTCGTGAGACTGTCTCGTGCCATGAGTCGTGCGTGAGTGACAATGATGTATGAGCGCCGCGACGTCAGTGGTAAACACCGAAATGTGTAGTGTTGAACAAGAGACAACATGGAGCGCGGGAGAGAGACACGCATTTGATTGATCTCACGCGCCACACCCCCGATTTCTCACGCTGAAGTGTCAACCCGGTCGGTCAAATGCCTGAAAGATGAGTTTATCTATAGATCTACCTTTTGAGCCACTCGTGATCAACTAGTTATACCGCAAATTAGTTTAAATCTCCCAGAATCTAGAGCGAGCGTGCATGCGAGACAGAGACCGCGTAGCGCACGCGCACCCGCAGAGAGGGAGAGCATCAGAGCTAGCGAGAGCGAGACCTTGCGTGTGTAGAGAGCATCCTGATTTAGAAACAGGACCCCCATTGGAGAATGTCAAAATTCCACCTCAAATCTGAGCAAGCACCTAGCAAGAAGAAGGAGTTTCTTTATTTCATTAAAATATGGTGGAATGTGCAGAAAATAGGTTTAAATGTTCATCAAAAGTCTGAGACTGTTGCATTTAATTTAATTTTTGCTTGATGCAATGTGCATAAAGTTAAAATATTGAAACTAATAAAACAAGTTTAAAAAAGAGAGTGTTTCATTTGATAAAATTTTAGATGATGGAATATGCAGAAAGAATAGAATTAGGCTGAAAGGTCTATTGCTTTATAGCGTATTCAGGTCGTGCATCATGTTTTTGAAAAGTAACTTAGTAAAGTAACTAGTAAAGTAACTAATTACTTTTGAAAATAAGTAATCATTAAAGTTACTGGATTACTTTCTTGGAGAAGTAATCAGTAACTAATTACTATTTCCAAGTAACTTGACCAACACTGCTTAGAAGACGCGGTGTGTTTGGGGTCCGTGTCCGCAAATAATAATAATAATTATCATCATTATTATAACATTTATTAGGCTACATATGGACAATAATAATACGGGGCTAAGATTATCACAAATAAACACAAGATTTTGACGCATACCCAAGTGTTTGTGCGGAGCCCGCACTGGATGGCAGGGATAGGCGCGCTGGCGCGAACACTTGCATTTTCCTATCAACAGTGGAAACAACTTAAAATACTCTATCATTTCTGGTCATACAGAAAATAATAATACATTATTCGCAACTACTTTTATTTGTGTAAACTCACAATAACAAGAAAACGTTGTGATTTTGTAAAATAAAATAAAACAATCAGGTGCGCTTTTATGATCTCCGTGAACTGAAGCGCGAGAACTGAAACAAAATATAGCCTATGTAGGCTAAAGCTTGAAATGTCCACTTTAAAACGAACAAATTCCAATCGAAAGCTAATACCTTCTGATTATGTAATCCGTATGAAAAGTGCATTTCTCTCTAAAGGTGCATCCGGAGATGGAGATATGTTTTTAGCCGACATTGATTTAGAAAACAATTGTTTATTAATAAACAATTAAAATGCCTTGTTATTTTTTCAGACACATTTATTATAGCCTATAACTCACCTATAAATCACCTGTCTGTAGGCTGTGGTTATGGTCTTCTCATTCAGCACTGCGAGAAAAATTTAATATCCAGGTTCTAATTTGGCCTTAGAAAACCAGTAAAATCTAATCTACATTTTTTCCATATTAATTTGTAAATATTTTAAATGTTTAATAAAGGGGCAAAAAATCATAAACAAATATCTTAAAATTCGTCTATTTTTTTTTTTTTTTTTGCAGCATTTGGTGTACAGTTCAAATTAAAATTTTGGTGTTCAACTTTGCGTTTTAAAAATACAACAACCGTTCATTTTTCGTTTTGCAATTACGGGGTAAACGGGATAAATAAGGGAAAACGACTGGACACAAAAGTACACTGACCGTTTGGAATTAATACGAGACAGTTCTTTATTAAATTCATAAAAGAAACAATAATTACAGGAATAGCCTACTGGACTCTAAACCTCAAAGAAATGCCACAATCAAGACCTCGGAGCAGAAATTAGGGAGAACTCCGTGTCTTTCCCTGCCATCAATGCTTGGATAACACACCACGTCTCCTTCCATTAATAATAATAATGTCTAGTGCGGTGGCTATAGGCTATAATGTTAAACCTACCAACGTCCGTTACCATGATTTTTGGAATGGCTTATCACGAGAGGAAAAAAAGACGTTTTAGTCGCATAACATCGGTTAATGGAAACGCCGTCATTTCGCAATAGTTTTTTATCGACATATAGAAAAAAATCGCAAAAGTTTTGCGCAAATCTGTAATGGAAACACGCCTAATGGCGAGCGAAAGAGAGAGAATGTTGTTGCAGCTGGAGCTAATCGACGTTGAACAACAAGTGATTTTATTGCAAATGTTTAATCGCAGAAGAATCAAACGTTCCTCAACTTGATATCGTTAAAACAAACAGTGCATTGGTCACTTTAAAAATGGTGGTATAGCAGGAGGGGGAAACCGGAAAAGCTTCACTCCTGAAATGATGTATCTGACCAATCACAACTCTTGTGGTCTGCGTCGCCTCGACGCGTAGTTACATTTTTTGCACGTCGAGCTACGGCGGAGGGGTCGGAGAGGGGTTCGCCGCGACGCAGAGAGGTCTGTGGAGGTACGCCGTCGATTCGACGCAGAAGCATAAAACAGGCTTAACCCTTTAAGGGATTCAATTATTGTCTACAGGGGGACTCTAAGTCTGTCTAGTGCGCTTCACATAATGTTACTTATTAGGTCAGTAGGGGGAGAGCAATCTTTAAGGGGGCTTTCACACTGGCAGTTTAGTTCGGAACGGGGCACCGTTCGCATGAAAAATGGCTAATGTGTACACTGTCATGCGGAGCCGGGTGCGCACTGGGGTACCGAACCGAGACTACCTGGAGGAGGTGGTCTGAGTTCGGTTGCTCCCGAACCGTGCGGCGGTTGGCGTGAATGTGAAAGCAGCACGGACTCGGGTGCGCACTTGTTCAGGAAGTAAAGTGACCTGCGCATGCGTTTTAGCTTATTGTGATGTATTCAGTTAAATAAAACACTTGTAAGGGATGATAGTGTTGATGATTTACCTTGGATACGAGCGAGAGTGAGCCTGCAGTGTATTCATGCATTGCGGGTGGAATCAGGGCAACAAATTTGGAAATCCTCTGTCTCCTCAAAAGCGTCCGTTTGCAAGCAGCAGAAGACCACCTTATGTGACACACACACAGTAAACCTGTATTGTTCACTCAACTGCGCATAATAGCAGCGAATTAATTAAAAAACACAATATTGACCCGCGTTCTGTTTTCTATCATGCGCCGTGCACGTTTGCGATGACGTTTGCGATATTCACCCAAACGCACCAGGGTTCGATAGAATCAAGTTGAGTGTGAAACCAGACCAAAGGCTGTGGGGGGCGCCGGGATCAAACATGCTCGGGCTCGGACCGCAGCAAACGAGCCCAGTGTAAAAGCCCCCTAAGTAATTCTTTATAGTTCGTCATTGATAGTTGATAATTATTATTGAGGATCATTTCATTCAGTAATTATTTATTACCTAATAAAGAAGTATCTCAGTCTTAAATTTGCTATTACTTACTGATAAGTTAAGCTTGTTTCTATATTAGTTTATAGTAGTATCTGAAGAGTTAATGTAGAACTACTCATTAGTCTTGCAACTCCTGCATAGTTACATAGTAATGACAGACCATTATTCTAAAGTGTTACCAACTTCATCCATGAATCAAACATGTTTACACACCGTTGATGATCAGCAGTACTGTCTGAAGCTCAGATGAGTGTGTGATGATGCAGGTGTATTTTCCTGCATCAGTGTGAGTGAGATTGTTGAGTTTGATGGAGAAGTTTCCTCTCTCATACACATCAGGCAATCTTTCAGCTCTGTTCTTGTAAAGAGGGTGCTGTAACTGTAGTGAATCTTCACCCTTGACTATATCATACACAAGCTTGCTGCCATTGTGTCTCCAATGCACATCAGTGTCTTGAGGTTTCAGATCATGTTCAGTGGAAGAACACGGCAGGAGAACAGAACCGCCAATAACAGCCTTTACTGTGACCTGCAGAGACACTGAAATGACAAAAACTTTCAAACACACAGTCTGTGGCATGAATTTATCTTTCTGATGTGTCGTTCAGATGCTCACCTTTGTTTATCAGCACCGCAAACACACAGATGAAACAGCAACTGCAAAAACAGAAAAAACAAGTTCCTTTAACTTCTTTAATCTCAGCCAGTACAGCATGATATTAGCAACAGGCTTGTTTAAAATGAGCAAGTTCAGCACAGAACCAATTCTACACTTTTTTTGGGGGTGAGGGCGCGACATCCTGTCAGTTTACATGGGATCGACCAATAGGAAAACCTAACAATCCTCTTATCTATTTGCCATGGTCAAAATCAAGTCCCGCCCTACTTGTTTTCTTGTTCTAGAAGCTATTTTACTCGGCTATAGTATGTCACAATAAGGAAGGAAAGTCTATCGCAACTTCCGTTTCATGCCCATTTTTTAAAAAAAAGACCAACTAAACAAAAATGTCCCAAATTCGAGGGAACACGTCATTTAAAATAATTTTAGGTTTAAATTACTATGGAGAACATACATATTGTAAAAAGTTAAACTTAAAACAGACTGCTATTACTTTGTTTTACTAGAAGTAACAAGACAAATCTAAGCGTACGCAATGTGATAAAAGTCTTGTCGTTCATTCTAATCAGAGTTTTTGTACTAACACAATAACTGACCATAAACACCATAAGCAGTGAGCTAGTACACTACATTTTGTGAATTGCTTGGTTTTCATTTCTGTGACTTCACAGGGAGCCGCATCCACAATAAAATCTCATTGGACAAAAGTACCGCCTTTCATGTATTTTAAATATAAATCATGAACAAGGAGAGACTGTTTGTGTAATTTTATAATTAGATAAGATATAGTGTAATTTAGATGAATCTCTCTCTAACTGAGATTCAGGTTAAAGTTGATACGGAAGTTGCGATAGTCTTTTCTTCCCTGTTATGCATATTAGAGTAAAACAGCTTCTTGAACAAGATTTTTTTTTTAGCGGGGGACTTGATTTTGTTTGGCTTGGTTGTCCCGCCCTCACGCCATTAAACACGTCATCGGAGAAGAGACGTCGCTGCAAGAGAGAGAAGTTATTTTGATTTAAGATAATGAGACTCATGAATAAAATAAATAAATAATGATGTGCATAGCTAAATTATATATATATATATATATATATATATATATATATATATATATATTAATTAAAAAGAATGCAAATTCCATAAAAAATAAGAATTGTCAAAATCAAATTGATTTCATGGTGACTTCATGTGAATTGAGGTCACTGTTCAACTAAACTGTCAAAATGCATCTCAATTTACAACTAAATAAGTATATGTTTCCATGTATTTCACTTAGTATTTTATGTTGGAGGTTGCATCTTCATCATGTAAATGTTGAACTCGTCCCTAAATATGATTTAGCAAATATTCTTAAGGGAGCATCTTTACCCATATTACCCTACTGGTGAAAACCTGAATATCTTGAATGTACTGTAATATCAGGTTAATGAAATGACCTTCAAATAAAGCATCGGGACACAAAAGATTGAAATTCAAAATACTAACTGTTAATGCTAAGTTAGTGCTATGACTGCGGGCTACGGCAAAGTAATATTTGCAGACATTTCCCTGCAGATAAACCCGTTAAACATTAAATAATCAATCCATGTTTAATGTATTAATAACGTACAAAAGGTTTTTCTTATTGGTTATATCTTAAATAAAGCAAATGAGGAACAAAACAAACCAGGCCAAATGTAAATACGAGCGCATCTACATCAAGACTTCTTTTAGGAATTGCGGCATTTCCGGGACACAATGCATTTTGTAAAAATAGAATTTCATTAAAAAAATTGTAAACATACCCGATGACCATGGTGCCACGGTATAATTCATATATTAATATTTCTGAAATACTACTCTTTTCGACAACAGATCTGTGAAATCGAGACCACGATCGAACTCTTCTTCACTATGTAAGTTTACGTCCGGGTTACAAACTAAAATGAATAGTGACCCCTGCTGTGCTGGAGTGTTGCGAACATGGTTGCGAAGATGTCAAATTAAAAAAAAAGGGGGGAAAAAAGAAAGATTTTTGTTCTGTGAAGTGGGCTGCTTTTGCGTCCTTTTTTTTTTAACAATGGCGAGACAAATATGTGCAATGTTGAATACCAAAATTTAGGCTAATTTTAAACCGTACACACAAATTGCATGCGCACAAAATAAAATAATGATTTATTTTAGATGTGTGTTTATTACGTAAAAAGGAAAGATGTAAAGAAAAAAATGTCAATGTAAATTAGAAATAATGTTTCTTCCGCACTTTCGAAAGCGATGACTTTGGAACTATAATACATGCATTGATTTTAAAACTGAAATGGGCATTGCAGAACGCCTAGCTGTTCCAAATGGTTGTTCCATCTTTAAAGTCTACCCATCTCACTCGGGTCACTACACTGTCAGAAAAAGGGTCCAGTGACGTGGCCAGTAGCACATTGAGAAAGCTGTCAAACCTCCACTGAGGCAAAGGGCAAGGGAATATTCCTTTGTCAATTTTTTCATCATGACATATGTTGAGTTAACTATCAACAGTTACCAAGCTCATGAATCAGTAGGATATTGTGTACACGAATCCAGGCACTGGTAAGGACTGAAAAAATACATTCTATATAGTATGAATGTGTGTAGTAATCCGGACGTACAACATTCGCCGTGTTGTCATTATCATGTGATCTACCAGCGTTAGCGTCGCTTCACTGCCATTCACAAATCCTCTCCTGTGGCCTCATGGGACAGTAAAGTGTCCATCAAAAGCACACTTCCGAATCTCGTAGAACCTATTGCGTGCATAATTTTTATTGAGTTGGCTTGTGCATTTTATTTTTTTGAGCTTCAGGAATGTGATGTAATTTCTGGTAAGTGAGCATCAGTGCTCCCTGGTTATTGCGGTACATTATGATATTTTTTAGGGAGTGAACGTTCCAGTTTACTGGAAGGATTTTGCGATAGAGACCGCCCTTAAAATGACCGACTCCCTCATCAGTGCCCTGACTACTGAACTAGGGAGCCGATAGAGACGCACCCTTAGTTTTGTCATGGCCACGACTATTAACTCATGGGTACATGATAATAGGTTGTGGGCAAGAGAATGACAAGATAATTATTTCGAGGTAACAAAATCTTTATGACATGGCCACACAATATAAGCTAGTCGTGGCCTTGAGATCCTATGCTGAAGGAACAACATCCTTTTCTAGTGGACACAACTTCTTATGATAAGGAAATTACATCAGTTTCTCGTTGCCACAAGTTTAATGTGTTAAAAAATCTGTGTAACCATCAACCTGGGATTATCAGGAAAGCAGTTTTTTTTTCACTTTGAAACACACACACAAGCATTTAATACACTTGACAAATGTTTTTCCTTCTCTCCTGAACCGTAATGCATGTACTGCCTCCACCATCTCTGGCAAACAGAGAGCCCGGTATTTTTTGATGTGGTTCAACAGGCCTCCTCTTCTTTGTTTGAATGCTCATTTCATCATGGACATCTTGTGAACCTGCTGTTGACCTCGACCATCCTCTGCTTGAGCATTATTTAACTATAGCAGCAGCTTAAAGTCAAAATACTGCAGTTTCTCCTTCTCTGGTCTCCCAGAGATCTGTTTGTCTGAACTGTATTCACTGTTTTTGGCAGCAGGTCAAAGAAATGTAGGACCGAATGGATGGTTCATTTTCTTGTGCGGCTTGACATCGGGTACAAGCTGATCAAGTCAAATCCACCTGTGTTTTTGTTGTAGCTCAGCCAGAACAAGAAGTCCAAGCACAGGAACATGCACTTCTCTTTCACTGACCATCTCAGGATTTATCCCATGGTCATTGTCCAGCCACTTTGTCACTGCAACTTCTGATGTTTTCTGACAACCATTTCAGATTCATCTATTCCTTGTTTTTGACGGTGTTATATAACATCTTTGACTTTCACAATTCAGGGAGTCTATTTTTCATTATGGTCCCTGTTCCCAGGAAACCAGTTGCTTTAATCTGACATTTCCATGGTTAGAAGTAAATAAATAGATGAAGTAAAATTCTACAGTGGTGAAAGGAGAGATAAAGCATTTTTTTTCTGCTCCAACAGCAAAAGAAAAAAAAATCCACTATTATGTTTCCAGGATTTTCCAAATAGAAGATAAAAATATATACAGATGGATAGATTATGGCGGTCAAAAAAAAAAAAGATGTCAAGTTTACTGTCACTCCCTCAGCCGCTGTTTTAAAATCCGAAGATCAGAAATTGGCTGTTAAGTGATGATGTAAACGCTGCAGGCTCAAGAACACTGATCTGATATAATACACACGGTGCCTTCATTAGGTACACCTTGTTAGAACTGTGTTGTACCTACTTTTGGCTTCAAAACTGCCTTAATTCTTCCTGGCATAGATTCAACAAGGCACTTGAAACATTCCTCAGAGATTTTGGTCCATATTGACATGATAGAATCGCACATTTGCTACAGATTTGTCGGCTGCACATTCATGATGTGAATCTCCCGTACCAGTACATCCCAAAGCTGCTCTATTGGATTCTGGTGACTGTGGAGGCCATTTGAGTTTAGTGAACTCATTGTCATGTTCAAGAAACTAGTTTGAGATTAATTGAGCTTTGCGACATGTGCTTTATCCTGCTGGAAGTAGCCATCAGAAGATGTTACTGTCATAAAGGGATGGACATGGTCAGCAACAATACTCAGATAGTCAGGTTGTAAACTCCAAAAGATGCTCTGTTGGTGGGGCCCAAAGTGTGCCAAGATTATATCCCTCACACCATTACACCAGCAGCAGCCGGAACCAATGATATGCAGGATAGATCCATGTTTCATGTGTTTTACACCAAATACACCTACAATCTAAATTTAGGCTTTTGTTCAAATGAAAATATTGATTAGCAAACGTACACAGAGCACTTAAATATAGTAAACAGAAGTTCAAGCATACTTTAGGGCTTTTAATCAAAGTCGGTATGGAATGGAAGATATATTGTGACATATAATTGAGTGAAGCTTCTCAAATGAGAATGAAAAATGAGAGAAATAAAGAACTTGATTTTGACCATCAGGAATTGATTGCATGGTTTGCTATTACTGTGATCTCATTTGATTGACAGGTTGTCCCGCCCAGTGTTGCCAACTTAGCGCCTTTGTCGCTATTTTTAGCGACTTTTCAGACCCCTTTAGCGACATTTTTTCAAAAAAGCGACTAGCGACAATTTTAGCGACTTTTGGACAAACCTCAGTAACCTCCAAATGTTGCCACAGTACTGTCCTGCAATCGCGAGGTCTTGCTTTCTCCCTGTCGTCACTCTCTCTAGCTGCGTCTCCCCTGTTCAGTGAATGGCTGAGAGGAGCGCACGGCCGCTGACAGACACGAATGAGCAGTGTTTTTCCACGGACTTATCACTTATCGGCTTTTCTTTTGTTTTATATTTAAAGAATTTAGTTTGACCATTTTAATTTAATTTTTTTTCTTGTGCTTATTACTTGTAACACTCACTAGAGCTTAGTTCATCCGGTTCCCTAACTCTCTCAATTCAGATAATGTTCCACATAGGCCTATAAAAAATATAATCATTCACTAAATTACAGCTACTCGTTCAGTTGTCTGACAACAAAAAAATAGGAAATGATAACAGCTTTATTTGACATTCGGCTATATTATATTGAATAGAGCATTAATTTAGAGAGAAAACGCACTAGACTGACAGAACGCAAGTACGACGCAATGACGTCATTAATATGCTAATTGACGTATGACGTCATCTAGCGACATTTAGTGACTTTTAGGGAAGGCCTTAGCTACTTTCCTTTGAAAATAGTTGGCAACACTGGTCCCGCCCTTGCGTCAGTGAATGCGTCATCAGAGAAGAGATGTCGCTGCAAGAGGGATAGGAAGTTATTTTGGATTATATGGTAACTTTAACCAATTTCATAGTACAAAACAACATTTTTCCCCTGTATGCTTGTTGATCACCAGCACCTGTTCCTCACCTCCCTCATTAAAGGAACAAGCCGACTTTTTGGGACTTCAGCTTATTCACTGTATCCCCCAGAGTTAGATAAGTCCTTTTTCGTCTCCGTGAATGCTGTAATTCTGTCTGACGCACCCACCGCTAGCCTAGCTTAGCACAACGACTGGATGTAAATGGCTCCAGCTAGCATACTAATCCCAATAAGTGACAAAATAACGCCAACATTTTCCTATTTACATGTTGTGATTTGTAGATTTGTAAACAGCGTGTACAAATAACAAGGTATGAGACACAGCCATCTTTTAACCGTATAAATACTGGGAACTATATTCTCAGAAGGCGAAGCACTGCTACATGGGTGGAGTTTCTCAGGTGCTGCGGTAATCACTATGCCCAAGTAGCAGTGCTTCGCCTTCTGTATGCATTATGCTAGCTGGAGCCATCCAGTCTTTGTGCTAAGCTAGGCTAGCGGTGGGTGCGTCAGACAAAGTTATGGCATGCACGGAGATGAAAAAGTTATGTATGGACTTATCTAACTCTGGGGGATACGGTGAATAAGCTAAAGTCTAAAAAAGTCCATGTGTTCCTTTAAGAGTGTTACGATCTACTCCCAGTCTAGGGTTGGGAGAGGGTAACAAACTTAAATAAAAAAAAAAGAACGTAAACGTGGAGGGTTCCCTTCAGTCCTCTGCCCCAGAAATGTGAGCCAAAACACTTGATGCAAACGTAAAATGATTTATTGCATTTAAACAAAGAAAATGGAAGCTTTCAATCTTCAGGAGAAGGTCAGACCAAAACAACAAACAAAAGAGGAAGCTTACTATTGGAAGGAAAACTAAATGCCCTACACAGGTAAAGAAAATAAATAAACAACATATGCTTCCCTCCACTCCCTGACTAACCAAAAACAAGGATTAATATATAAAAAGAAAAAGGTGGTGACTTAATCTCCCTACTGCTTTCCAAAACAAACAAACAAAAAGTTGCTATACAATACCTTTTAGTTACCAAACAAAGTTATAAAGAAGAAAAAAAAAAAAGATTGCTTTATCACAACAAAAACAAGCTCAACTGTACCACACAGGGACAACACACCAGTTTCACACTTAGCAACACACAAGTCTGGTGCAGGGGAGAAGTGAACCTCTTCAAGTAGTGTTCACTCTGCTCTCTTATAGTGTAGCTCTGCAACTCTCCTTACGAGCCTCAGGTGTGGTTAATTAGCTGGAAGGCAATCAGAGTGAGGGAGAGAGACGCTGTTTACGCAGACGGTTGTTTGGGGGGTGAAAACGCGGTGCGAGTCGAGGAGGTTTTTGGCGCTGGACTGTGTGGGTCTGACTTTGAACGGTTGAGGATTAAGATTCTTCTGAGCGTCGGTGTTAAGAGAAGATGGGCAAATCGAGAAAAAAAAAAAGAGGAAGTTGGATCAGAAACAAAAACTAGAATACATGAATCAGAGAATGAAGGTGAAAAGGAGATGGATTGGGTACAGGTGGAAGGTGGGAGAATAAAAAGTGTTGAGAAAGCAAATAAAAAGAGGAAGAAAGATAATGAAGAGGATTCAGTAAGTACAGATGAGGATAGCGAAAGGGAAGTAGTAGATGAAAGGATAGAGGAGATAAAAATGATTGTAAGATTTAAAGAGGGACAAGGAATAAAAGGGGTAAACCCAATTGAATTAACAAATGAATTGAGGAGACAATCAGGGGAGATTAAATGTGCAAGAGTGCTTCAGGATGGAGCATTGGTGGTGATATGTGAAAATGAGGAGCAGAGAGATAAGGTAAAGAAAATGAAGGTTGTGTGTAAACAAGTGATATCAAGTTGTAATCAAATAGGTGGAAAACCATGGTTATGTGGAGTAATTACAGGGGTACCATTGGAGGTCAATATGATAGAGTTGATGAGGAATGTTAAAGGAGGAAATGTAATTGAAGCAAAACGATTGCAGAGGAATAGGGAAGGTAATAAGGAAGAAAGTCTTTCTGTAATGTTACGTTTTGAAAGTGGTGGAATGTTACCAAGTAAAGTGATGATTGGATATGTAAGCTTTCGGGTGAGAGAATATGTGCGAGCTCCGCTGAGATGCTATAATTGTCAGAGATATGGTCATGTTGCAAGTGTATGTAGAGCTAAAAAGAGATGTGCACATTGTGGGGAAGAGCATGAGAATGGAAAATGTGGAAGAAGTGAAGCAAAATGTTGTAATTGTGGGGGGGCCCATAATGTGGCATATGGAGGGTGTGAAGTTAGAAAGAGAGCAGTAGAAATTCAGAAGGAAAGAGATGGAAATAAGTTGTCATATGCAGAAGCAGTTAAAAAAGTGGATTCAAGGAAAAAGAAAGAGAGTGAGGAGAATGAGGAGTGGAGAGATCGAAACAGAAATGAAGAAAAGGAAAGCAATAAATCGGATGACACAATGATAGTAAGTAAAAAGAGTTTTGTGTTATTCATGGCAGAGGTCATAAACTGTACAGCACAGACGGAGAGAAGAACAGAAAAGATACAGATAATAGTGAGAGCAGCAGAGAGGTTCCTGGACATCAAAGGGCTAACATGGGAAATGGTTAGAGAAGGTCTAATCTCAGAAATTCAGCCTAGTCAAGAGTCATGGGATGGACAATAGTATTGATGTTAGTAATCTTACAATGGAATGCTAGAAGTCTGGTGGCTAATGGATTGGAATTTAAGGGTTATGTAAATAAGATGGAGGTTAAGCCTGATGTGATATGTGTACAAGAATCTTGGCTGAAACCTAAACTGGATTTTGTAATTAAAGGATATGTTTCTGTGAGAAGAGATCGGGAAGAGGGAAATGGTGGTGGGTGTGTTACTTTCATTAAGTCTGAAATTCAGTGTAGAATGGTGGGGAAAGGAAGAGAAATTGAATATGTGGTGGTAGAGGTATGGAAGGATGATAAGAGTGTTGTAATAATTAATTATTATAATCCATGTAGACAAATGATATTGGAAGAGATGGTGAAGATAGAGGGGCAAAACAGAGAGAGGGTGATTTGGTGTGGGGATTTTAATGCTCATAGTAGTATATGGGGAGGAAGTGTAACTGACAGAAATGGGCAGGTGATTGAAGAATTAATGGATGAGATGAATTTGATCTGTCTAAATGATAGAGGAGGTACACGTGTAGACATGAGAACAGGTAAAGAATCGGTGTTGGATTTAACTCTTGCTAAAAGTAGGTTAGGGGGCATAATTAGCTGGAAGGTATTAAGGAAATGTAGTATAGGTAGTGATCACTTTCCCATTTTGATTGAAATGAATATGAATAAGAGTGTAGAAAGAAATGTAAGAAGAGAAGGGAGATGGAATTATGAGAAGGCTAACTGGACTGAGTATGTGGAAATGGTGGAGGAGGGTTTAGATATAAATGAAGTAAGAAATGCAGATGACATAGATGCTATAAGTGAGAAAATTATAGGTGTCATTAAGAAGGCGGCAGAAAGTAGTATTCCCAAGAGTAAAGGAAGAAGAAAGATAAAAATGGTACCATGGTGGAATAAGGAGTGTGATGATGCTATTAGAAGGAAAAGGAGAGCATATAAGAATGTAAGAAGAATGCATAGTTACCCAGGTTTAATGGAATATAAGAGAGAACAAGCACAAGTAAAAAAGGTTGTAAGAAGGGCAAAAAGACAATATTGGAGAGACTTTTGTGATAAAATAGGGAGAAGTACACCAATAGGAGAAGTATGGAATATGATTAGAAGGATGAATGGTATAAGGAAGGAGATGGAATATCCTGTTTTAAATGAAGGGGAAGTAATAGCAATAGAAAATTGTGATAAAGCAGAAATGTTTTGTAAAACATTTATAAAAGTAAATAGTACAGAAAATCTGTCTGAAGAATTTAAGAGGGAAAGGGAGGAAACTTTAAGAGAACATCCTCATTTATTGGAAATGAGAGAGGAAAGAGATAATGTAATGGATGTCCCGTTTGGATTAACCGAACTAAAACGAGCACTGAGGAGAATGAGAGAAACTACTCCGGGTCAAGATGCAATCAGTTATAATATGCTTAGACAGTTAAGTGATGAATCATTGAGAGTAATGTTAGAGTTTTATAATAAAGTATGGGAAATGGGGGTGTTACCACAAAGTTGGAAAGAAGCACTGATACTGCCAATAAGGAAACAAGGGAAGGATCTTAGTAAGCCAGGTAACTATAGACCAATAGCTCTTACTTCTCATGTAGGGAAAGTGATGGAGAGAATGATAACGGATAGATTAGTATATTTTTTGGAAAAAGAAGGCAAATTAACACCTTATCAAAGTGGGTTTAGGGTAGGAAGAGGAACTATGGATCCGGTAATGTGTTTGGAGGCAGAAATAAAGAAAGCTCTGTCAAATAGAGAATCAGTAATTGCTGTGTTTCTCGATATTGAAAAAGCTTACGATATGTTGTGGAGGGAGGGTCTTATGATTAAGTTGGAGGAGATGGGGGTAGGGGGAAAAATGTTCAATTGGATTAATGACTTCCTTAAGGAAAGAGTAATAAGAGTGAGGGTGGGAGATTCTATATCATCTCAAGGAATTGTAGAAAATGGCACTCCTCAGGGAAGTGTAATAAGTCCAGTCCTTTTTATAATAATGATAGATGATATATTTAGTAAGGTGGATAGGAGTGTTGGTAGATCATTGTTTGCAGATGATGGGGCTTTGTGGTTCAGAGGAAGAAATAAAAAGTTTATTATGGGGAAAATGCAGAAGGCGGTGGATGAGGTGGTAAAATGGTCATATAAGTGGGGATTTAAGTTATCTGTGGAGAAGTCACAAAGTATTATATTTTCCAACAAGAAAGTAGAAAATGAGTGTAGGTTAAAGATATACAACAATGAAATGGCACGAGTGGCATCAGTTAGATTTTTGGGATTATGGCTGGATACTAGACTTACGTGGAAAGAGCATATTCATAAGATAGTAAATAAGTGCAAAAGAGTTATAAATGTAATGAAATGTATGGCAGGACAAGAGTGGGGAGCAGATAGAGGGGCGCTTCAAACAGTATATGTAGCAATGATACGATCTGTGCTAGATTATGGAAGTGTGGCATATGGGTTGGCGGCAAAGTCACAGTTAGTGAAGTTAGACAGAATTCAAGCACAGGCATTGAGAATTTGCTGTGGAGCATGTCCAACTACACCTATAGCAGCAATGCAAGTGGAGGTAAATGAAATGCCGCTTAATATCAGAAGGCAACAGTTAATGGCTGTTTATTGGACAAATCTAAATAGTCAGGATGACAGGCATCCAACAAGGAAAATATTAGGAATATGTTGGGAACAAGGGATGAATAGACACAAGAGTTTTGGATGGGTGGTAGAAGAAGATATTAAAGAGATGGGGATAGACAATTATAGAAGTGTGCCAAGAGTAATGTATCCGCATACCCCTCTATGGATTCTTCCTCAACCAGGAGTAGATTTAACATTACTGAAGATAAGACAGAGTGAAGGAAATAAGGAGATGGAGGTAATGAGAGCAAATGAGTATTTAAGAATTAGGTATGGAGATCATATACAGATATACACGGATGCTTCCAAAAAAGGAGAGAGAATAGGAGTGGCAGTATATGTACAAAAGTTACTTGTGAGGAAAAAAGCTAGAATTAGTGATCAGTTATCAGTATATACTGGTGAGCTGATGGCTATTTTGTTAGCAGTGCAATTAGTTAAAGAAAGGAGAATTAATAATGCGATCATATGTTCAGATTCATATTCAGCAATAGTCAGTATTGATAATCAAAAATCAGAATCAAGACCAGATTTAATGATGGAAATCCTGCAAAATCTCTTTGAGTTGAAGCAAAGTAAAATACAAGTACAATTTATGTGGGTGCCAGCTCATGTGGGACTTAAAGGAAATGAAGAAGCAGATAAATTGGCTAAACAAGCAGTAGATGAGGAAATGGTAGAAATTGAGATACCACATAGTATAAAAGAAATAAAATCAGTAATAAAAGAGAAAGTGATTAAAAAGTGGCAACAATATTGGGATAATGAGAGTAAAGGGAGACATTTATATGCAATACAAAAGAAAGTGGGAGAAGGGAGGAAAAAAGGGAGAAATAGAAGGGAGGAAAGTATAATTACAAGACTAAGAGTGGGACATACAGGTTTGAATAAAACATTACATTTAATATCTAAGCATCCAACAGGATTATGTGATAAATGCGGACAGAGTGAATCTGTGGAACATGTGATTATTAATTGTAAGGGTTATGAAGAAGAAAGAGAAGTGCTAAGAGAAGAAGTATGGAAAAATGAAGGGAAAGAGTTAACATTAAAGAATATATTAGACTCAAATGTAGGAAATAGTACAGTCAATGTGTTGTTTCAGTTTCTGAACAATACAGGTTTAATGAAAAGAGTGTAGGATTAATAAGTATAGGCTTGTAGAGAGATGTGTATGAAGTAAAGTGTGGGACAAGGAAAAGTTAATCCGAAGGTTAAGTAAGGTTTGGTGAGAAGTGGGAGTTAAAGGGAGGTGGGGTGGAAACTGGAGGAGCTGAACACGCAGCGTCAGTGGGTTAAATTTTTTTTTTTTTTTTTTTTTTTCTCTTTAGGGGTGGGGAGGGGTAGAAATGTTAAGAAAGAGGAGGTGTTTCTGATCCAAGCTACCTGATGATGGCAGTAATGCACTGTAAAGTGCGGTTGCCAATAAAACAAAAAAGAAGAAGAAGAAGAGTGAGGGAGAGACTGACAGAGCATAACAAACACAACAATTTAACAAAGTAAAATACACATCAAAAACACTTTTTATATAATACGTCCCCAGGACGTAACAAAGAGCAACACAAAAGCACACTCACACATTCAGTCAGCATAAGGACTCACCTACGTACCTGTATGGTCTTACCTCTGTGATCATTAATATTTTTATGCTCCATGACCATGGTCATCTATCTCAAGTTCTAAACCTGTTCATCATTCCCATCTCTATTGATCATCTACCCGTCTCTCTTATTTTCTGTCTGATTATTCTGGCTTCATTCAATTGTTTTTCAGATATGATAGGAATGACCGACTGACACTGTCACATTGCAAACAATGACGGTCAACACAACATAAGGCGGATGAGATGGAAACAGTGGGTGCAGCTGATCCGCATCTCCTGAGTTCATTTCCTGAGTTTTCCACAGAAACACAAAAGAGGGACCGAAAGGATGATTGCCACTTTAAGGCAAAAATAAAGTCAAAAAGTAAAAATACCTCAAGGTAAGTCAAGAGTTCTCAGAGTTGTGTTTCTTGGCAGGGAGCAGCAGTTTATTCACCTTTTTTGTATTTTTGTTGTTTAAGCTGCTGATAAACTTTTTGTTTTTAAGGAAAATTAAAATAAGCTGTGTTTTAAGTTTATTTTTTTCTTTACTTGAAGCAAATATTAGTAAACATAGTCAAGATAATGTTTTATTTGCAAGAACTGTAACTGGAGTATGTTTAAAGTCTACTTCAGCATTCTCAGATGACAAAAGGAGTCTTGACTATATTGAAGTAAATTTGAGATTAATAAGAATACCTGCTGCGCATGTCTGATTATTTCACCTATAGTTACTGTAGACCTCTTTTACTGTACATCTGATGACATCTAGAACACATCCGTGCGGAAACGGAAAAGTTTACAATACTTTCTGTTTAAAAAAAAAGTATTTCTCCCTAATTAGATATATTAGTGTGTTATATATTATAATACACTATTAATTATATAAGGCATCATGATGAACGTCTCGGTTACATATGGTAACCCTCGTTCCCTGAGGGAGGGAACGGAGACGTAGGTCATGACTGACCAATAGGAATCTCGCTAGAGAGGCCAATCTACTTCGAGTGAAACTAAAACAAGCCAATGCACATTGGCGTGCAATCATTTGCATCAGCTGCGCGTCCTCGTCAGCGCGGGTATTTAACAGCAGCTGTTGTGATTGCACACTAGGTTTTTGCTGAGGAGCCAAGCCTGAAAAAGCTGGCCGCCCCAGCGGGCGGCAGCAAATGTGGCGACGGGACCTACGTCTCCGTTCCCTCCCTCAGGAAACTTAGCCCAAGGGAAAGACACGGGCTTCCGTCTTAGGAGCAGCCGTGGAGAATATACACATATGGGATTCCCGTAGGGTCACACATATGGAACCCAGCCCAGATCCGGCTCTCAAGGATTCAGCGGATAAAGGCCTGGCACCGGACGCTCCGCCATGTCCGGGCCGAGGGGTTTTGGAGGACTCGACAGGTTTTTCACTCTGGAGCAATAAGGGTGCACAGTAGGGTGCAGCAAGCCGACAGAGCCGGGCCTCTCGGTGCTTCTACCCGTTTAGGGTGAGAACACGGGAGGAGACCGGCTCTACACGTAGGCTATAATATCTAGCGAACATGTTAGGTTTCGCCCAGCTTGAAGCTCTACAGATATCTGTTAGCGAGGAGCCACGTGCCAGCGCCCAGGAGGATGCAACGCCTCTCGTGGAGTGTGCAGGGCGCGCCTTGTGCTTGGTAAGCCAAGGCGATGGCATCCACTATCCAGTGGGCCATCCTCTGCTTGGAGACAGCCTTTCCCCTCTGCTGGCCTCCGTAACAGACAAAGAGCTGGTCTGAGGTCCTGACGCTTTGAGTTCTGTCCACGTACATACGCAGAGACCGTGCAAGCGGGACCAAAGGGACCGCAGGCGTACCAGGAGTGGGGCAGCGAGGTGGAACACAGGGACGCGGCTCGGGAGGCTCTCTCTGGGAGGCGGCCCGTAGCGGGGTCTGTGTGTGCTGTGCAGCACTTACCTGGTTCCACGGGGCAGGAGGTGCAGGAGGCGGCTCGCTGGTGTTCTCGAACTGCACACTGCTGCTCACTGGCGACAGAGGAGGCGGATGAGAGTGGTGAGGATTCTGTCCCCCCACTGCTCTCCGGGTCCTCTTCGGACCCAGAGATGGTAGAAACTGCTCTTTTATTGAAAATTTGGGAACCCCTGGTTTTAAGGCCAGCGGCGGAACACAAACAGAACGAAACAAAAGATTTTCCACCCGGCCCTCTTCCGGGGGAGGGAGCGATGCGGTCATCGTCTCCTGGAGAGCAGTCCCTTCTCATAACAGCTTTTTTGAATTTGCTCAAACACAAAAAGACAAAGACAGAAGAGAGAGAACAAAGACTGCTCGCGCTGCCATGCTGTAATGCCCGCACCGGATAAGGAGAGATCCAACGAAGGCTTGTAGAGTCACACTCTGTAGATTAAGCATGAAGCGTTTGGCTCCGAAGCAACAAGCTAGTGTGCAATCACAACAGCTGCTCGTTAAATACCCGCGCTTCGAGGCTCACAGCTGATGCAAATGATTGCACGCCAATGTGCATTGGCTTGTTTTAGTTTCAACCGAAGTAGATTGGCCTCTCTAGCGAGATTCCTATCGGTCAGTCATGACCAACGTTGTAGTGACTGACCGATAGGGAACAGGTATGTTTAATGATTTCTGAATGAAACAGTCTTCAGACAAACACATGGGCCTGTAACGATGAGGCTGAGGCGGCGTTAGAAATCCATTTGTGGATGTTTATTAGCAGCAGGTTTTAGAGACAGAAACGTTTAGCCAGGCAATAGGTCAAAACCACAATAGCAGTCCAATCTAGCGACATACACAAGGGTAATCCAAAAGGCAGAGGTGAGCAAACAGGCAAGAGGTCCAAACACAGTCATCAGTCCAAAATAGGCTACCAAAACAGAGGGGTAATCCAACAGACTTTCAGAAAATCAGGCAGAAAACAATGGAAACGCTCAGTAAGGCAGATTAACTGGCAATACTTCGCCAAGGGCAAACACACATAGCTGCGTCCCAATGTGCATACTATCCATCCTAAATAGTATGTGACATTAGTAATTTTCAATACTATTTAGGGCGTAGTATGCACATTGGGACGCAGCTAATCTCTTCTTAAATACTGTACAAACAGGAAATGCAAGTAGAAGCAGAGGGAACGGTACACAGACAATACTCAGGCGAGGGCTCCCTCTGCTGGCGTGGCGTTACAGGGCCTGAAGGCCTGATCCTGTTTCCGTGCTCATATTTGCATTTGGCCTGGTTTGTTTATTTTACTTTATTTAAATTAATAGGACATTTTTTATGTTATTAATAGATTGAAGGTGCATTCAGTAGTTCTTCAGCTAGAATTAGCATTTTAAGAACCATAAAAACAATTGTGTTTGACGCTGCACTGCAGGCTATCAATGCGAATCAGCATTATTGAGTTGTATGTAAATTACACTGATTGTGTATTTTAGAGAGCGATTTAAACAATAGCTAAATTTAATGGGGTAAATTCACCCAAAAAGGAAAATTACCCCATGATTTACTCACCCTCAAGAGTGGAGACATCATTGCTTTCGCTCTGGGTTTGCATTGTGTTACCTGTAATACTTTGATCATATCTCTCTTTAGAAAAATAATCAAAGCTGCCTTATTTCCTTCTTTCATGACTGAAGGAAACAAATGGCATAAACATAACATGCAAGTTTGAGTTTTCATTTATATAACTTTTCTGACATTTTTTTTATTGTTGATTATTAGCTGAATTATCAAAGCTTTGACAAGTTTTGTACTGTCATATTCTTGCCATTTGCACTGCATTATACTTATAACAGAATGTAATGGATAACATAATACGATTTGACACTCTAATACAGGCGTCTTTACCACAAGTGTTCCTTCATCATGATGTGTTTACTGTTGTTAAATCTATTTTGGATTTTGGATACATCTTTATGGATTATTTGATCTTTCTTAAGATTAAAATTGCACTTCATATAGCTATTCCTTGTGTGTTTGTGGACTTTTATGTTATTTCCTGTCGTGTGTTTTGCTTTGTAGTTCTTTGTAGTTCTTCATATTGATTAGTTCCCCAGGTGTTTCATGACAATATCATTTACAAAAATTTGATTTATTCATTCCTAATTACTAATCAGTGAAATTAATCTTTTGTGTGCTCATACAGTGAGCACAAGACATCATATCTGCAATAATTAAATCGAATATGATCTATAGTTATGACTCAATGAAGTCTCAAATCTGTTATCTCATCTACAGAATATGATGTTGAAATTTATATTTTATATTAAATTTGGTGTTGGTCCTTTTTTCATCAAAGCCATTCAGACACTTAATGCAAATCATAACCTTTCTTTTCAACTGAAAATGATTTTTTTTTTATTGTGCATCAGACTTATACATTAAATAAGCTCAGTCACTAGCTCTTCCTCTGTGTGAACTGAAGTCTCTGAGAATGACACTAGATTCATGTGAAGCTGCTTTAACTGTTAAACATTCACAGCAATATAAACTTATCAAGTGTGAAGGTGCTTTACATGATGTCTATTGCTCTGATATGAAATGTGTAGATCTAGATATATGAAGTACAGAAGCGTTACAATGTACGGGTACGGCAATGCTGCTGTCTCCACTTGAGGTTAAGAAAACTGTGAGAATTGAGATACATAAACGTATAAAGGTATCGACACTTGGTTCAGTCAAACATCCACTCTAGACAAAGGTGAGAGAACCAACCAGTGGAACATATTTGTGGTTTTGGTTTAGAACCTCAGCTGAGTTTCTCCACTTTGCAGCCGGTGGCCCTTTTTCTAATTTCTAAATAATTTTTATTTTAGTAAAAAATGTGACAACTAGCACCAGTCTCCAGCGTCTGATATTACACTGTAAAATTATTTATTCTTGACATAAAGTATAATAAGCACATGATATTTTAAGAACATGTTATATAATCAAACACAGATGCTGTTGCTTAATATCATCCACCTCCGTGTGAACTGAAAGAGCAACAAAGAAAAAAATATTTACATTAAGCTTTTTTATTAAAATTAACAGTAATCAAAACAAGAGGCTCTATGATTTCTTCAAATAAGAGCTCAGCAAGAATTCTTAACAATTTTCGAAACTTACAATAATTAATTTTACTAAAACTATTGATAATGGTTTCACATATTTTACCTTATTGTGATGTTAGTCGGTTTGGGTTATGAGGCTGATATATAACTCGTGTCTGAACATCAGGATCATATTTTTCCAACCGTTCTGTTTTTCCAACAGCAAAAACTAAAAATGAGAAAATGAATTCAGATTTAATATTTACTCAAGGGAAGATTATTTTTTAAATGGTAAAGATATATACTGTATATGAAGACACCTAATAACCAAAAAAAAAAAAAAAGAAAGTAATGAAAACCTTGACATGCCTAAGAAGAGTGCGTCAATTGATATTTTAAGACTAAAGTATATCTCATTTGCTTATTATGTTTTTAATTAAAGAATAACTCACCAATCAGCACAATGAGCAGAAGCCCGTTCATCAGTCCAGATATGATGATAATAATCTGCCATTGTTTCTGATTCTGATCAATAAACTCCACCGCTGTCTGATTGTGACACTCAGTTAGTTGAGTTGATTCTAAGAAAGTGTTCAGAGTTTCAGTAATAACCGACTGACTTTAATATTTATATAATTTTCATATCTGTGTGTGCAAAATTATGTAGTTCATGAGAGTATAAAAAAATGCTGAAGTATCACATAACAAATGTAATTATTCACACTAATCATCAATATGTTCTGATCAATAGAGGAGTAAATGAACTCACCGGTGAAGTGCAGTCTGGTGCTGTTGCTGAGTTTTGGAGGAGTGTCTGTGTTCATACAGTAATAAACTCCTAATTCATCAGCAGTCACATTATTAATAACCAAACGGTGTTTAAATTGCAGTGAATATTTCTTTCTGAATGTTTTATTTGTGTAAAAAGGTGATATTGGTGTTGGGAATGACCGTAGAATCACTCTTGGAGGATCTGGTGTTTTCAGTAAAATCCAATAAACCTCATTTTCATCAAGATCACAGTTTATGGTCACATTTGATCCCAAATCAGTGAGTTGATCTGATACTGCAGCTCGACAACAGATTAATACATCTATAAGATACAAATAAATAAATAAACATGCATTAAAATTCAGTATTACCCAATTAAAACCGTGAAATATAAAACAATGTATGATTTATAATAAAAAATTTAGTTTAAGTTTGCAAAGTGCATGTAAATATTGTTATATAAAACTCACAGAGCTGAATCTGAATGATCTTCATGTTGTCGAGATTAAAACACTTCAGAATGATTCTACTTCCCTCTACACAACATTAAGATGAATCTACTGCAGCTCTGAAGAAAAGACAGGAAGACAAAAAACCTTCCACATCGAGCGGAGGAAGTCAAAAACTCTGACCACAACATCTAATGCCCTTATTTCCATCAACACTATTAATAAAAAACATTTTGTGCTTTGATAACCACTGTTTTCTTTAGGTATTTGAGCTTGTTTGATCTTGAACACATGAGCTTGACGTGTGTTTCGTTAAAGGTGTATTCAGTAGTTCGCTTCTAATTTAAATCAAAATAAATAGTGAGGAGTCATCTGACATAAGATGAAGACTGTAAACGTAGTTTTCTATAAAAAGTGTTTTAATTACATATTATGCAGGTCACCCTCATAATAGATTTTGCCATGTTGAAATGATGTGAACCGCTGTGTTTTACTATTCACCGGAGTCTGAATTGATGACATATTTTATAGACCAACCCAGAAGTTCGCATCACACTGGTTCCCTCGACAAAAAGCCAATAGGATTTCCCATTGTCTTATTGCAGAAAAATAAGCTCTGTGACCAATAAAGGTTTATGATTATCATGATAATTACATCTTTTTGTCAGAAAGTATTATCTGTAATAGGGAGCAAATATGGGAATTTTACCGCAGTGAATAAGACAATGTTCTACTATCTTTAAAAAAGTGGCTTATAACGAATCAGTTGTGTAAACATTTTTCTTAGAAATTTTAATAATGTGTCTAATGATCTGACTCTTTGTATCGTTGAGTGTAGTATTTGTTGTTGTGTGTACCTGCCTAGGGACTGCGGATGTAAATGAGTAATGTTGCTATAATCCGGCTTGTTTACATTTTGTATTTCATACTTAATGTTCATTAACATGCTTTGTCCCTATCAAATAAATAAACAAACAAATGAACACAACTTTTATGAAATTTGAAACCTAAATAAAATCACCAGAAGTAAATACTAAATAGCTAAAGTTAGGCTACAAACAAACTACTTTAACATCACCCACATCAGGATTCCTACAAAAATACATAATCTCTGCAACACTTTATTGGCTGCCGCCTCTGTAGATTAGAGAATTGTTGTTTGGTGATGTGGTGAGCAAATTACTTCTTAAGATAATTATTGTGTAGACTGTTCTTTAAATTTCACCAGTATCAGTGTAGTTTAGATAAAACTTTGTTTAACACCATCATATCAGTAACTAATGAACATGAGAGTCAGTGAAACAGGCAGAGAATCATTTACAAAAACATATATATAAATTATAATATAATACAAGTAAAACCAACCAGAATTACTGGTGTGTAAAAATGGTTGATTAATGTATGACGTTTTTAATTTGAAGTGTTTTATAAAATCTGAATCCAATAAGTGAATGATCAGACGGTTGAAGTTCACTGGTAATGTTTCAGTCTGAATGCAGCTGTATGGATCTGTTGCCTTTGTCACAGTGCAATAATGTTATTGTTTTTCTTCACCTTTTCTTGCAGAATCAACAGAGAGTGGAGACATCATTGCTTTCGCTCTGGGTTTGCATTGTGTTACCTGTAATACCTTGATCATATCTCTCTTTAGAAAAATAATTAAAGCCGCCGTATTTCCTTCTTTCATGACTGAAGGAAACAAATGACATAAACATAACATGCAAGTTTGAGTTTTCATTTATATAACTTTTCTGACATTTTTTTTATTGTTGATTATTAGCTGAATTATCAAAGCTTTGACAAGTTTTGTACTGTCATATTCTTGCCATTTGCACTGCATTATACTTATAACAGAATGTAATGGATAACATAATAAGATTTGACACTCTAATGCAGGCGTCTTTACCACAAGTGTTCCTTCATCATGATGTGTTTACTGTTGTTAAATCTATTTTGGATTTTGGATACATCTTTATGGATTATTTGATCTTTCTTAAGATTAAAATTGCACTTCATATAGCTATTCCTTGTGTGTTTGTGGACTTTTATGTTATTTCCTGTCGTGTGTTTTGCTTTGTAGTTCTTTGTAGTTCTTCATATTGATTAGTTCCCCAGGTGTTTCATGACAATATCATTTACAAAAATTTGATTTATTCATTCCTAATTACTAATCAGTGAAATTAATATTTTGTGTGCTCATACAGTGAGCACAAGACATCATATCTGCAATAATTAAATCGAATATGATCTATAGTTATGACTCAATGAAGTCTCAAATCTGTTATCTCATCTACAGAATATGATGTTGAAATTTATATTTTATATTAAATTTGGTGTTGGTCCTTTTTTCATCAAAGCCATTCAGACACTTAAACAAATCATTACCTTTCTTTTAAACTGAATTTTTTTTTTTTTTATTGTGCATCAGACTTATACATTAAATAAGCTCAGTCACTAGCTCTTCCTCTGTGTGAACTGAAGTCTCTGAGAATGACACTAGATTAATGTGAAGCTGCTTTAACTGTTAAACATTCACAGCAATATAAACTTATCAAGTGTGAAGGTGCTTTACATGATGTCTAATGCTCTGATATGAAATGTGTAGATCTAGATATATGAAGTACAGAAGCGTTACAATGTACGGGTGCGGCAATGCTGCTGTCTCCACTTGAGGTTAAGAAAACTGTGAGAATTGAGATACATAAACGTATAAAGGTATCGACACTTGGTTCAGTCAAACATCCACTCTAGACAAAGGTGAGAGAACCAACCAGTGGAACAAATTTGTGGTTTTAGTTTAGAACCTCAGCTGAGTTTCTCCACTCTGCAGCCGGTGGCCCTTTTTTTGCGCTGAATACAATGATAACAAATATATTTCCATATAACATATAAATGTAAAAAAAAAAAAAAGTATATATATATATCAGATTCTTACTTTTATTTTATTCATGAGAATATTTTTAGATTACAAAAAATAATTCATCTAAGTAAGAAAATATTACACTTTTGACAATAACCATAAATATTATTATTAATTAGCCTTAGTAATCTACCTCTAGTTAACCATGCAGAGAAACCCAGGACAGAAAAGGTTTGTAATTGTACTTTGTCAAGTTCAAGTGGAAATGTATCTTGCCAAAAAAACACACAAAGACTTAAATTACAATAACTTACACTTCAAGATGTATTAATAACTAAAGGACCATGTTTAACCTTTTTCCAAACCAATAAATGTTCAAAAGTTTTTTTTGCAGTCAAAAAGACGTAATATATTTCTAAATAATTTTTATTTTAGTAAAATTTTTTACAATTATCACCAGTCTCCATATTAAAATAATTTATTCTTGACATTAAGTATAGTAAGCACATGATATTTTAAGAACATGTTATATAATCAAACACAGATGCTGTTGCTTAATATCATCCACCTCCGTGAACTGAAAAAGCAACAAAAAAACAATATTTACATTAAGCTTTTTATTAATATTAACAATAATCAAAACAAGAGGCTCTATGATTTCTTCAAATAACAGCTCAGCAAGAATTCTTAACAATTATCAAAACTTACAGTAATTAATTTTACTAAAACTATTAATAATGGTTTCACATATTTTACCTTATTGTGATGTTAGTCGGTTTGCGTTATGAGGCTGATATATAACTCGTGTCTGAAGTAGATCAGGATCATATTTTTCCAACCGTTCTGTTTTTCCAACAGCAAAAACTAAAAATGAGAAAATGAATTCAGATTTAATATTTACTCAAGGGAAGATTATTCTGTTTTAAAGATATATACTGTAAATGAAGACACCCAATAACCAAAATAGTAAAAAAACAAACAAAAAAACAAGTAATGAAAACCTTCACATGCCCGAGAAGAGTGTCATATTGATATTTTAAGACTACATATCTCATTTGCTTATTATGTTTTTAATTAAAGAATAACTCACCAATCAGCCCAATGAGCAGAAGCCCATTCATCAGTCCAGATATGATGATAATAATCTGCCATTGTTTCTGATTCTGATCAATAAACTCCACCGCTGTCTGATTGTGACATTCGGTTAGTTGAGTTGATTCTGTAATGAAAGTGTTGTTGGAAATTTTTAGAAATATTAATAATGTGTTTGGGGTATTTGACTCTTTGTATTGTTGAGTGTAGTATTTGTTGTTGTGTGTGTACCTGCCTAGGGATTGCGGATGTGAATTAGTAATGTTGCTATAATCGGGCTTGTTTACATTTTGTATTTCATACTAATGTTCATTAACATGCTTTGTCCCTATCAAATAAATAAACAAACAAATGAACACAACTTTTATGAAATTTGAAACCTAAATAGTAATTTACTAAATAGTCAACATCATTGCAAAATGATGTTGTTCATGAGTGTGTAAAAATCCTTAAGTAGTACATAACAAATGTAATTATTCACACTACTCATCAATATGCTCTGATCAATAGAGGAGTTAATGAACTCACCGGTGAAGTGCAGTCTGGTGCTGTTGCTGAGTTTTGGAGGTGTGCGTGTGTTCATACAGTAATAAACTCCTAATTCATCAGCGGTCACATTATTAATAACCAGACGGTGTTTAAATTTCAGTGAATATTTCTTTCTGAATGTTTTATTTGAGTAAAAAGGTGATATTGGTGTTGAGAATGACCGTAGAATCACTGTTGGAGGATCTGGTGTTTTCAGTAAAATCCAATAAACCTCATTTTCATCAAGATCACAGTTTATGGTCACATTTGATCCCAAATCAGTGAGTTGATCTGATACTGCAGCTCGACAACAGATTAACACATCTATAAGATACAAATAAATAGACATGCATTATAATTCAGTATTACCCAATTAAAACCACCCTGAAATATAAAACAATGTATGATTTTTGATAAAACAATTTAGTTTAAGTTTGTAAAGTGTGTGTAAATATATTGTTATATAAAACTCACAGAGCTGAAGCTGAATGATCTTCATGTTGTCGAGATTAAAACACTTCAGAATGATTCTACTTCCCTCTACACAACATTAAGATGAATCTACTGCAGCTCTGAAGAAAAGACAGGAAGACAAAAAACCTTCCACATCGAGCGGAGGAAGTCAAAAACTCTGACCACAACATATAGTTTTCAACGTATAGTTTTCAACAAAGGTTTTTAATGTGATGCGGGTCACCCTCTCAATATATTT
Organism: Rhinichthys klamathensis goyatoka; assembly: GCF_029890125.1. Lineage (NCBI taxonomy): Eukaryota > Metazoa > Chordata > Actinopteri > Cypriniformes > Leuciscidae > Rhinichthys > Rhinichthys klamathensis. The sequence goes on from NW_026606808.1 coordinate 1,318,919, forward strand.
TGCCATGTTGAAATAATGTGTTTTACTATTCATCAGAGAGATCCTCACGCTCATAAAGTGCTGAATTGATGACATATTTTTGTAGTTCATCCCAAATAGGATTTTCCCATTGTCTTATTGCAAAAAAATAAGCTCTACAACCAATAAAAGTTTATGATTATCATGATAATTACATCTTTTTGTCAGAAAGTATTTTCTGTAATAGGGAGAACATATTGGAATAGTTTACCGCATTAAATAATGTTCTACTTATAAAGATCATAAGAAGTGGCTTATGATGAATCAGTTGTGTAAACATTTTTCTTAGAAATTGTAATGTGTTTGGGGTATTTGACTGTAGTATCAGTGTAGTTTAGATAAAACTGTGTTTAACACCAGCGTAAAGTACACAAGAGTCAGTGAAACAGCTAGGCCGGCTGCAGAGAAATATCCACTAAAACACCTGATTCTAGATTTGTGGCAGAAAAACAAACATCTTCAAGGTCGATTCTGTGGAGTGACTCTGAAGACCTGTCCATAAAGTCTGTTGAACAAACTCACAGTTACAGAGTTGCTTTGCTACATGTCTTAGATCAGTTTCAGTCTCACAATGCTCACTAACTATAAATGTTCTCTGTCAACTCTGGTTTGTTTTGAGTCATGAACTCAGGAGATTGTGACGTTTACAGCAAATAATCAAACACATGAAGAGAGAGAGAGAGAGAGAGAGAGAGAGAGAGAGAGAGAGAGAGAGAGAGAGAGACAGAGAGAGTGTGGATCAGGTGGAGAGCTACAGTTCTCTTACGAGAGGTTCTCTCGTATTGCGTAAGTTTAGCTTACGCTACGGGAAAGATTCATCTTCTCGAGATATTGAAGCCAAAAAATTATCCTTAATTTTGTATTCATTGTCAACGCAGTGCAGCAGCTAGCAGACCTAAAGCAGGCAGTCTTGCGTGCTCATTGGCTGCCCTGCGGGCATCTGCTGCAGCCTACCAGTGAGCCCTGCGTGAAGTCACGCCCAATGAAGGGCGCCCGCGCCTTCATAGCGTCATAGCCCGCCAGAATGGGTGTGGCTTAGCGTATAAAAGGAGCTGTAGGCTGAATTCCCTGATTTTCGTCTCTTCAGCGAAGCCCTTCGCATCGCTGGATCTGAGAGAAGCCGCCGCCGCTGTCGCCGTCGAACAGCGAACAGCCAGCTTAGGACAGCGCTGAGGAAGCCGGCCGTCTTCGCCACCTTCAGCCATCCGTGTGAGCTACGCTATCCGGCGACGTATCCTTTTTACTCTGTTTGTATTCTCTTTTAGCACATTACTCCTAAAAGAGCAGCGAGCGTCTTTTTCAAGATGCCTCGCACTTCCTGTGGCTCGTGCAGGGCCCCGCTCAGCGTCGGAGACCGCTACGTGATCTGCGCTCTCTGCCTGGTCCAGGAACACACGGAGCTCGCCTTCGCATCCGGGGGCTGCGAGTTCTGTGAAGCGCTTCCGCTGTCGACCCTGCGGGCTCGACTCGAAGCCTTCAACCCGGAAGCAGTCACTCCGCCCTTTGTGGGACCGCGCAAAAAGAAGCGCCGTTCCCAGAGACAGCCGGAACCCATGGCCACAGCGATGCGCTCGCCGGAGAACCTCCCTCGAGCCTCACTCTCGCCTTCCCCGCCTCCCTTCACCGACGCGCAGCTGCCGCTCACGAGCCTCATTGCCGTCGAATCTGAGGTTGAGGCCGAGGGACACGCCACGAGAGACTGCTGCTCCATCCTGGCATCAGACCGTTGCTAGCTCTCGTTACAAGAGTACTGGATGCGTGGTAAGAGCAGGAATTTTTATACAGTTCTGCTCGACCAACGAGCACGCGGCTAGCTCTCTTTACGTTACAAGAGAGCTACCCCGCCCTCGTGTCCCCGTTCGCGCGTCATGCAGAGCCCTCTCGAGCTCTCTGCATGACCCGGACGGGCATCATCTGTGTCACATGTAGGTTCCGTGCCCACTACTTGTGCGCGCGCCCTCATACAAACACTGTTCCCAGTTCTGCTCGACCATCGAGCACGCGGCTAGCTCGCTTTACGTTACAAGAGAGCTACCCCGCCCTCGCGTCGCCGTTCGCGTGTCATGCAGAACCCTCTCGAGCTCTCTGCATGACCCGGACGGGCATCAACATACGCGACGTACTGGATGCGTGGTAAAAGCAGAAATGTTTATACGGTTCTGCTCGTCCAACGAGCACGCGGCTAGCTCTTTTTTACGTTACAAGAGAGCTACCCCGCCCTCGCGTCCCCGTTCGCGCGTCATGCAGAGCCCTCTCGAGCTCTCTGCATGACCCGGACGGGCTTGCGCGCCGCCGTCGAAATGTCTCGCCCTGTCAGTCCCCTTACATAAGGCTACTGCAGCGGTGTATTTGGCAGCCAACGCGATATCCCCCGTGTCTCCCGCAGAGCCCACTCTCTTAAAGCTGGCAAATGCCGCTCGAGTCACACGGCCAGAACAGCCTCATACATGTCAGGTTAAGAATGTAAGTTACGTGAGCGCTCACGCTTACTAACAGACACATCGCCTCAAAAAAAAAAAAAAACGTGCGTGTCCCGCTGCGGCCGGACCGCCGTCAAGTTTATTTCCCTGTCAGTCCCCTTCAAACAGGCTACTGCAGTGGTTCATTTAGCAGCCAACGAGCCGGTTTGTTCACCCTCTCGCCTGCACACAAACGCCGTATTCACGGCGACCCAGAGAAATCTCAAAAAGAGTATAATGTCTGGTCTGGCTCACGCCGTTGGTGTTTTAAGTGTAGTGAAAGTGCCCACGCCCCAGTGTTCACCCCTACACACAAGCACATCAAATCTCGTGTCACTCACCAAGCACACTCTCATAAAGCGCAGAAAAGCCTCTCGAGTGTTGAATATAAGAAATGTGTCCACAGGTCTGTGCCCACTATCTGCCCGCTTTGTTACACGGTCAATAAAACAGGTTATGAATGTAAGTCTCGTGCCCGCCGGAGAGCGTTCACGCTTACTAACACACACCTCCCCCCGGGCGTCGCCCGCGCGTTTAAATGTTATCACAAAACGTAGGGCATTGATAAGACGCTCCCCATCAGTTATGATCGGGGCGTCAAATACACTTGTAAGTCTCGTGCCCGCGCACACGCGCTCACGCTTACAGAAAGCTTTTCCGCCCAAAGCGCTGCTCGCGCTTCAAAAAGTGAGAATAAAATGCTCCCCATCCCTTATGATTGGGACACCTCACATAAATCAGACGGTCTCGGCTTTCAGCGAGCAGCCATTGTCCAGAACCGAGAGCGCGCGCGCCGCGCTTTCGGCTCCGGCTCAGTTTCACAAGCCCGCAAATGGCGGCGATCTGAACCCGGAGGCCATTCGCCCCCTAGCGGCTCACATAGCTGCGTGGGAAACTATCCCAGGGATTTCAGAATGGGTTCTGAGCACAATAAAGCAGGGCTATACACTTCAATTCATTCGCCGTCCCCCGTGCTTTCGAGCCCGGACCGCGACGATAGTGAATGCGGAAGTAGTACACCTATTTCACGCAGAAATAGCAAAACTGCTGTGCAAAGGGGCTATAGAAAAAGTACCGCCTTCTCTGAGCGAGTCAGGCTTTTACAGCCGATATTTTCTCGTACCCAAGAAGGACGGAGCTTTCAGACCTATCCTAGATCTGAGACATTTGAACAAAATGCTTGCAAAAAGACCGTTCAAAATGCTTACGACCAGAAAAATCCTCGCGCACGTTCGCCCGAGGGACTGGTTTATTTCTCTAGATCTGAAGGATGCCTATTTTCAGATTTAGATATTACCCCGTCACAGGCAATTTTTGAGATTCGCCTTCGACGGTCAGGTATATCAATACACCGTCCTGCCGTTCGGCCTGTCTCTAGCACCCCGTACATTTATGAAGTGCATGGACGCGGCGCTCGCCCCCCTGAGAACTCAGGGGCTGTGAATAATGAGCTATCTGGACGATTGGCTGATATTGGCACAGTCAGAGACAGAGCTGTTATCTCACAGAACTGTGCTTCTCAGTCACCTGGGAAGCTTGGGTCTCACGGTCAACTGGACCAAGAGCTCATTAATGCCCAGTCAGTCAATTTCCTTTTTAGGAATAGAACTGAATTCTGTGGCCATGACGGCTCGTTTGTTGACACAGCGCGCGCGCCGTGTTCGCCGCCTAGCCGCGTCTTTCCAGAAGGGCAGCTTTCTCCCTTTGAAAACGTTTCTAAGGATGCTGGGCTGTATGGCTTCAGCGGCAGCGGTGCTCCAGCTGGGCCTACTGCGCATGCGCCCGCTCCAACGCTGGTTGAACGGCGTCTCGCCGAGCCTGGGTTTCTGGCGGCCAGAAAATCAGAGTGACTCAGACCTGCATAGCGGCTCTGCAGCCCTGGTTAGTAGCCGACTGGTACCAGCAGGGAGTGATGATGGGAACCATCTCTTATCGGAAAGTCATTTCGACAGACGCGTCCAACTCGGGTTGGGGCGCGCTGTTCGAGGGCAGACCGGCTTTTGGCCAGTGGTCAGACCAAGAGAAGTGTTTTCACATAAACTGTCTGGAAATGATAGCGGTCGAGAACGCGCTGAAGCACTTCCTCCCGTTCATACAGAACCAACATGTTCTCGTCCGTTCGGACAACATGTCTGTGGTTTCCTATGTAAACCGTCAGGGCGGTGTCAGACCCAGAAACCTCTGCAATCTGACGGAACGCATCCTTATTTGGTCCCAGATGCACCTGCGCTCGCTGAGGGTGGCGCATGTGCCTGGCCATTTGAACGACGGCCCAGACAAACTGTCCAGGGACAACGTTCCCCCAGGGGAATGGTCCCTGCACCCCCAAACAGTCCAGAAACTGTGGCGCCTATTCGGCAGAGCGGAAGTCGACCTATTTGCTTTAAAAGACAACGCTCATTGCCCGATGTTCTTTTCGAAGAACGAGGACGCGCTGGCCCAGGTCTGGCCCAGCCTCCCACTGTATGCTTTCCCTCCGGTCTCCCTGTTACCACAGGTGATCAAGAGAATCAGGGAAACGCGCCACTCGGTGCTCCTCATAGCTCCACACTGGGAGAATCAGAATTGGTTCCCGGAACTAGCACGGCTGTCACATGCAGCTCCGTGGCCTATTCCGGTGAGGGCAGATCTCCTCTCTCAGGCTCGCGGCTCGATCTGGCATCCCCATCCAGAGCGCTGGTCTCTGCACGCATGGTTGATCAACGGATACTCATTGCCCTGCCAGAAAGAGTGATGAACACGATCACGCAGTCTAGAGCTCCTTCCACGAGAAGGCTCTACGCGTCTAAATGGTCGGTGTTCTCGAAGTGGTGCACCGACAGAGATCTGTACCCGCGGACGTGCGAGGTTGCGCATCTGCTCACTTTCCTACAAGAGCTGATGGATAAAGGGAGGTCCCCATCCACGCTCAAAGTTTTTGTGGCGGCCGTGGCGGCGTTCGCAGAATCGACGCACGGCCAGTCACTGGGAAGACGTGAGCTGGTCATCCGCTTCCTTAGGGGAGCTAGAAGGATGAATCCGCCGCGCCCCCCGTCGGTTCCTATGTGGGATCTTTCCTTGGTCCTCGAGGTCCTGAAAGCCTTCCCATTTGAGCCACTAGACTCCGTGGAGTTAAAATACCTATCACTAAAAAACGTTTTTCTGACCGCGCTGTCATTAGTCAAACGTGTGGGGGACCTGCACGCGCTGTCAATCAGCGCGACGTGTCTTGAGTTCGGGCCGAATGACTCTAAAGTCATCCTCAAACCTAGACATGGCTATGTTCCAAAGGTGATGGGCACTCCTTTCAGAGCGCAAGTCATTTCACTGTCGGCTCTGCCAGCGTCAGACAGTGAGACAGACGTGAATCTCCTTTGCCCGGTCAAGGCGCTGAGGTTTTACACTACGCGCTCCGCCTCTTTCAGGCGCACGAAGCAGCTGTTTGTTTCGTTTGGTGGGCGCACCAAAGGTCTCGCTGCCTCGAAACAGACTCTGTCCAGATGGATAGTGGACGCTATAGCGGCCGCTTACGCGTCAAAAGGTCTGCAATGCCCTCTGGGCATCAGGGCTCATTCCACTAGAGGCATGGCCTCATCGTGGGCGTGGTCCAGCGGGATTTCTATCCACGACATATGTGTAGCGGCGGGCTGGAGCTCCCCGTCTACCTTTGTCAGGTTCTATAACCTAGAAGTTCCCGCCCTGCAGGCTAAACTTCTGTCAGTCTAAGCGAGTTGTGCGTTCTGCCCAGATATATCTTGCTCAGACCACTCTCACGTGACTCAGCTCTCCTGGTTGAGTTGCACTAGTAGGGATGTGCTATATGCTTATACAGACCAGTGCTCTGCTCTGTATTCCCTATGTGTGCTTATGTATGAGTGATGGCCCGCGTGGCTGGCCACCTTATTTTTTCCACTTATTGGGTTCCCCGAGAAACCTCGGGGACTCATGGGCGGTTGCTTGGCGCGCACGGCGTTCAGAAAAAGTTCCCGTAGCGTAAGCTAAACTTACGCAATACGAGAGAACCTCTCGTAAGAGAACGTACTCGGTTACTAACGTAATCTCGGTTCTCTCTAGAGAGGGAACGAGTATTGCGTAACCGGCCGTGCTCGCGCCACGAGCGACTTCGCTTCAGTCGACGAAAACCAGGGAATTCAGCCTACAGCCCCTTTTATACGCTAAGCCACGCCCATTCTGGTGGCTATGACGCTGACGTCACGCGGGGCTCACTGGTAGGCTGCAGCAGATGCCCGCAGGGCAGCCAATGAGCACGCAAGACTGCCTGCTCTAGGTCTGCTAGCTGCTGCACTGCGTTGACAATGAATACAAAATTAAGGATAATTTTTTGGCTTCAATATCTCGAGAAGATGAATCTTTCCCGTAGCGTAAGCTAAACTTACGCAATACTCGTTCCCTCTCTAGAGAGAACCGAGGTTACGTTAGTAACCGAGTACGTTTTCAGCCTCTAGAGGGCAGTAGAGAACTGAAATGTCTACTTACAGTTGTCATTCATTAGAAAATCAACTATTTTAAAAATGCATCTATTATGACCGATTCTTTCATTCATGTGTTTTATTTTGTGACATTTGACATTTTGCACCTCGTCATTTTCAGCCTGTTAAAATGTAGAATAGGCTTAAATGCAGATATGCATAAGCTAGATACTACATAATAAAGGCTTCTGTAAATAAATACAATTTAAATTACCATACTTTCATTTAATACACATGTGTAAGTACATCCATGTGCATTTATATGTAAATGTATTATTTATTTAATTAATATAACTGTTCATATTTGAAAGTGCTGAACAGAGTGATAAATGTTTAATTTGAAAATAAATGTAATTTGGTTATATTATATGCGTATTTTATCTTATTTGACCATAATCATGATCATTTGCAATGTAACTTCTGCATCTTCCGCACGTAAACCACACATGGGACTAATTAAACTCAATAATAATGCTGGGTCCTCAACACTTTTTTTTTTACAGCATTTAATTGTACTGTGCAGTAGATATGCTCACTGACAGGTGGGTACATTTCCCTCTCCACTTCCTGTAAAGTGATGTATCAATGCTTTCTTACTCCATATGTTGTTCGCAGGGCCAATCGGACTGAACATGTACCAACCGAGCCAGAGGGAAGGGGTGGAGAGACTGAGCGCAGTGGATGTTTTAATCAATAATATTCTCGCACCAAACTGCTTTAAGTTCATTTGGTTACTTGAGAATCTTTGCAGAATTTTTACAACTCCACAGCCAGTTTCAGTTACATTAGAAACTTACAACTTAAGCACTTTGTTTCAGTGACAGAAACAACAAATTTGCCACAACTGAATCTGTCGACACTGCCTGATTCCGTTCCTTTAGAATCCTCACAGAATTGTGACAAATTAGGCTTAGACTTTATTTCCACTATGTTTCTTAACCTTCCAAGCTTTTCCTAGCTGAGTGGTATGTCAAAGTAAGAAAAAGGATGAGGTTGTAAGTGAAAAGTTTTTAGGGTTGCTGTGACATACAAAGCACATCGGGGTCAATGTTGAACTGAAATCAAACCATTATTAACTCAAACATTTTGTGTAGTTTGTAAAACAGTTTCAGCCCATTATCTGAGATGTTCTCTCCCTGAAATGTGTGGACACTATAATAATCAAGTTCTTTTTGAACAGTTGATGTGGCTATTTTTTTTTTTTTTTTTTGCTCAATCTGTTTATGAGACTTTTACAATAACATGATACAAGAAAACAGTGAAGTGTATTATTTCCACCCTGTCCTACCTACAACGCCAAACACAAAGAAAGAAAGGGGGGAAAACGCCTAATTATAGAGTGCATGTTAAGCATACAAATATTAAGCACATCCAGGTGTTTAGACACATGAACAGAAAATCACACGTCCCAACAGATTAGAGCCATGATCATGATATCTTAATGTTTAGATTGACAGGATGTAGAGGTAGTACTCGCACATCCAGAAAAAAAGACAATGAATGGGTCCCAGGTCTCTGAAATTATACCAATGTTGACTTTAATCTTACACCTGATTTTTTCCAAATGAATAAAGTTCATTGCATCTCGGAGCCAGTCGTCAAAAGATGGAGGAAAATTTTGTTTCCATAACAGGAGAATGCGGAATTTTGTTAGTTAAATTAGGAAAGCGAAAGCGTTTACAGTATATCCGGGTAGGCCAGTGACATTTGGGTCCAAAAAGTGAGTCCAAAGAGTCCAAAAAGTGCACAATCTTTTTCCTTGACACTGAGGAGAAGCAATTAAAAATCGATAGCCAGACGTTATAGAAGGGCATAACCAGGGGCGGATTGGCCATCGGGAATACCGGGAACAATCCCGAACGGCCGGTCCATATCAGGCCGAAGACCGGCCGGTGGTCAAAGAGCATTTTTTTTTTTTTTTTTTATGATACGCGACCGGCCTAACCGGCCGCTCAGATGCAGCAGAACGCTGTGTGTGTGTGTCATAGACAGTATAAGAAATGGACAGAGCCATCTCATTGGAACTCAGTTGAGACAGTTGAAGCCCATTTTTAGCGATTTTTGAGCACTTCCGTTCCTGACGCGCAGACTCAAACCGACTCAAACTAAGCTTGATGACGTGAGCAACCTGTCTGACAGACGTGAATCTTCTAGTAGCTGTGCGTGAAAACTGCCAACGTTAATCTTGCAGAGACGGGGAACTTGAGCAAAGAGTTCTTTGGCGTGAGTGAGCAGGAGCAAGTATTCCGTTGCTTTTATGGACTCATTATCTATGGGCTTCTCCCTTGACGGGACGTCCCCCCGATTGCCTGCGAGCTTCTCCTGCTGTCTGTACGGTAATTTCTGTACAGCGCGACAGAGAGTCGAGTGGTTATGACGCAATCGTTAGCTTATTTTTACTAAATCTGTTTCTACGGGGCCATAATGTAACATAGAAGGTAATGGAGCCCTTTATACATTGTCGTGTTTCTTTAGAAATAAATAATGGACACATGGAGTCTTTAAACGCCTCAGATGTAAAGTTATTCGCTGTCAAAGTGACGCCAAAATGAATGGGATTCAATGGAAATGCTAACACAAGTGAAGTTCTGCTACAACATGGCGGCACCCGGCGGGCTTCAACATCCGGTCGATGGATTACCCCCTTGGTGTGTGTGTGATTGAGACCGGGCCAAACCAATACTTTCAATCTGAGGGGGGATACGAGCGGCCCCCTCCCAACTTGGACTGATCCTCGTTTTTCCTGACATCCGATTGGCTCAAACTAGGCGCCGATCAAAGGAGTTTACTTTTGGTCATGTTTGGCGGGTTTGTGTGAATGCAATGCAACAGAGACGGACGGTAAAAATGGCGAAAAGAAGAGAAAGAAATGGGTGGGGCAAAAAAATAAGAATTAAAAAGAAAAGATTTTTGGCACAAGAGGCCGCTAAATGCGCCAAATTAACAGACCTTTTCCGTAGTGGAAAGAGTGCTGTGGCAGCCGGAGGTGCAGATGAGGAAGAAGGACCCAGCAGCATGGACAGGACAGGTGCACAATTAGGGATATATTAGTGATTTATTATACACTGAAATTGTTTATATTTGCATTTAAATATAGACATTTATTACGTGGCTTGGTAGAATTCCTATTCTACCAAGCCATTTTCTATGACTATTTGACTATTTTCTTTAGTGGAAGCAATACAATCGTTTTTAAATAAATAAACTGCTTTTTAAATCAATATTTTGTGTGAAATTATTGATTTATTTGGTAGGTAGCCATGTAATAAGTGGGATAATGTATAGTGAGGCAGCTGATACAAACGCTATAACAACCGCCTCGCTATACATTATCCCTTACATATATTATATATTTATAGATATATTATAAACAGCAGTTTGCAGTTTGTCGTCACACACAGACAACATCCTTCTATAAGCAAGGAATCTGTATGTCTGTATATGTATATTTGTTAGTATTTGTAACTATTTTATCACTCCGACTGACTGTACACGACATGCTGGTAGTTAGCAGTATACTGTGACTTATGTGTTCGAGATTAGGTTTTGCTGACCTGGTTGTGTTCAGTGCAGTGGTGACTTGCTTATACAACCTGAAGAGGCAAGTGTCATCCTAAAATTTCTTGAAGGTCTTCAGTGTAATCTGATTCTCTTTATACCATAAAAACACTATTAGAATTAAAATAACTGCAAAAAATCCTTCTGCTCGTGCACCTAGGGCACTCGCGTATAAGGCCTCTCCATCTTAAAGTCCCGGGCTGAATTTCAGTCCCAGTACATCCCTGGGCATAACCAAACCGTGTATTAAATCAGCCAGGGCCTGATGGCAACGATCACAAAGGGGATCAATACCCTGTTTCATTTTTACACGCCTCACTTTTGTCCAATAAACACAGTGAATACATTTTAATTGAATAAGGCTGTGTCGTGCAGTTTCACAGATAGAAGATGTAGGGACACGGGACAGGATCTGGTTCCAAGACTTGTCTTCAAATGTAAGGCAAAGATCTGATTCCCACTGCTGTTTAATAAAGGAGAGAGAGGAGGTAGAGATGGAAGAGATCAGTCCGGACAATGCACCCTTTTTATCTAGGGCTACTTCAAGATTAGGATTCGAAAAGTCAGGGAATTAATTTTGCCTGTTTTTTTTGTAGTCAAAAAGGCATGTAATATATTTCTAAATAATTTTTATTTTAGTAAAAATTGTGACAATTAGCACCAGTCTCCACGTCTAATTTTACAACGTAAAATAATTTATTCTTGACATGAAGTAAAGCACATGATATTTTAAGAACATGTTATATAATCAAACACAGATGCTGTCGCTTGCTTAATATCATCCACCTCCGTGAACTTAAAGGTGCAGTGTGGGATTTTTAGCGGCATCTAGTGGTGAGAATTGCAAATTGCAAACAGCAGTCACTCGCGGCCTATCCCTCGGTTTTAAAACTCGAATGAGAAGCTACGGTGGCCGACGTAAGACAAAATATGTCGTCGTCTGAGTCTGAGTCAGCAGCAGAGAGTAGTAAATCAAGCAATGAGGTTTCTTTAGCGCTGTTTGTTCTCTTTCGGCTACGGTAGAAACATACCTTCAGACCTTCATAGAAGGGGATTCCCGCGTCTATGTAGATATAAATGTCTCATTCTAAGGTAATAAAAACATAACGGTTCATTAAGTAAGGTCTTTATACACCACTGAAAACATAGTTATGGATTTTATATTGCATTTCTGTCAATAGATCCTCAGAAATATTACACAATAATGCACCTTACATAATATAATAATAGTAATCAGCTGATTGTCTCACGAACGTAACCAGCACATTCTCCCCACACAGCAAACCCATAATACAGCGAGGGAGAAGAACCACATGAAACTATGCAACAATATATTTTTTCTAACAGGGTAGTAAAAGTTTAGCTGGCTAATATGAGCTGTTACTGTGGCTGAGCCTTGTTTAAACTCGACGCGTCGGCATGAGCCCAAAGGTGCGTGCGGCAAAAATGACGTGATTGTGACAGCGCGCGCGCCTCCGCATCCCCTAGACACCATTTACTACACACAAAGGCTTTTTTCTCTGATTTTGGAAACTCGATCGACTTAAAATGCTTCCAAGATCGACGGGTTGGTGATTCCTGTAACTGTTTTACGGTCAATGACAAGAGTAGCCTACTAATCAGCTGTCTCACGAACTTAACCAGCACATTTATCCCCACATAGCAAAGCCATAATTCTTCTCCCTCGCTGTGTTAAGTTACATGAAACAATCCAACTACATATTTACACCACTGACAAGGGAAAAGTCACTACTCACGGTGTTTATGACTAGCTTCTTCTAGCTTCCTGCGGCTTCTTTTTCAATGTAGTGACGAAACGCGCTCTGTAACGCTGTTTGTTCGCTGTCGGCTACGGTAGAAACATGACGTCACAATATGGCGACCTTCATAGAAGGGGATTCCCGCGCCTATGTAGATATAAATGCCTCATTCTAAGGTAATAAAAACATTACGGTTTATTAAGTAAGTTCTTTATACACCACTGAACACATAGTTATGGATGTCATATTGCATTTCTGTTAATAGATACTCAAAAATGTTACACATTGCACCTTTAAAGAGCAACAAAGAAAACAACATTAGCTTTTTATTAATATTAGCAATAATCCAAACAAAAGGCTCTATGATCTCTTCGAATAACAGCTCAGCAAGAATATCGAAACTAACAGTAATGAATTTTACTAAAACTATTATTGATGGTTTCACATTTTACCTTATTGTGAAGTTAGTCGGTTTGGGTTATGAGGCTGATATATAACTCGTGTCTGAAGTAGATCAGGATCATATTTTTCCAACCGTTCTGTTTTTCCAACAGCAAAAACTAAAAATGAGACAAGGAATTCAGATTTAATATTTAGTCAAGGGAAGATTATTCTGTTTTAAGTGGTAAAGATATGAAACTTCACATGCCAGAGAAGAGCATCATATTGATGTTTTAAGACTACAGCATATTTCATTTGCTAATTAAGTTTTTAATTAAAGAATAACTCACCAAACAGCACAATGAGCAGAAGCCCGTTCATCAGTCCAGATATGATGATAATAATCTGACATTGTTTCTGATTCTGATCAATAAACTCCACCACTGTATGATTGTGACATTCGGTTAGTTGAGTTGATTCTGTAATGAAAGTGTCCAAAGTTACAGTAATAACTGACTGACTTTAATATTTTTATCATATTCATCTCTGTGTGTGCAAAACTATGTTGTTCATGAGTGTGTAAAAATCCTGAAGTAGTACATAACAAATGTAATTATTCACACTACTCATCAATATGCTCTGATCAATAGAGGAGTTAATGAACTCACCGGTGAAGTGCAGTCTGGTGCTGTTGCTGAGTTTTGGAGGTGTGTCTGTGTTCATACAGTAATAAACTCCTAATTCATCAGCGGTTACATTATTAATAACCAGACGGCGTTCAAATTGCAGTGAATATTTCTTTCTGAATGTTTTATTTGAGTAAAAAGGTGATATTGGTGTTGGGAATGACCGTAGAATCACTGTTGGAGGATCTGGTGTTTTCAGTAAAATCCAATAAACCTCATTTTCATCAAGATCACAGTTTATGGTCACATTTGATCCCAAATCAGTGAGTTGATCTGACACTGCAGCTCGACAACAGATTAATACATCTATACGATACAAATAAATAATAAATGTGCATCATATTCAATATTACCCAATTAAAACCACTGTAAAATATATAACAATTTATGACTTATGATAAAACAATTTAGTTTAAGTTTGTAAAGTGCATGTAAATATATTGTTATATAAAACTCACAGAGCTGAAGCTGAATGATGTTCATGTTGTCGAGATTAAAACACTTCAGAATGATTCTGCTTCCCTCTACACAACATTAAGATGAATCTACTGCAGCTCTGAAGAAAACACAGGAAGACAAAAAACCTTCCACATCGAGCGGAGGGAGTCAAAAACTCTGACCACAACATCTGATGCCCCATTATCACTTTATTAATAAAAACCTATTTTGTGCCTTTATAACCACTGTTTTCATTAGGTATTTGAGCTTGTTTGATCTTGATGAACTTGACGTGTGTTTCATTAAAGGTGTATTCAGTAGCTTGTGTTAGGATAAATAATCAGAGGATTCAATAGCAAGTAAAAGTATATATTTATTAGTGGGTTGGTAGATGGTGAGTAAGTGGTCCGGAATGGAGGCACTTGGCACAGGGACGCTGAGGGCAGACCCGCTGACAACGGAGATGATCGCGAAGATGGTGATAATGATGATGATGATGATGATGATGATGATGATGAACAGTCCAAGAAACCGGGAAATGGATCGAAGACTGGAGAACCGGAAATGGATGGTGAGAAGGGCAGAAATGCAGGAACGAATGAACACACAGGAACTGGAGACAGGCAGGATCATGGGGAACATCCACAACGCTCTAACAAAGACAAGGTGAAAACAGAGGGACTAAAATAGGGTTCGATGATCAGCTGCAGCTGGCGCGCTGATCAGATGCGGGTGGTAATAGATCAGCGGTACTGATCAGCGACTCCGCCCACACACATACACAACACACTAGATGAGAAAGGAGACAGCGAATTCATAAACCGTGACAGTACCCCTCCCCTAGGAGCGCCTCCTTGCGCTCCCAGAAGAACTTACCTGTCGATTGTAATCATCAATCAGGGAGTGATCCAGTATGTCCCTAGCAGGAACCCAACTTCTCTCCTCCGGACCGTAACCCTCCCAGTCCACCAGGTACTGAAATCCGAGTCCCCTCCGTCTCGAGTCCAGAATACAATTGACCGAAAACGTGGGTTCCCCGTCTATAAGTCGCGGCGGTGGGGGAACCGGGGCCAGCGGATTAAGGTGAGAATGAAATACAGGTTTTAATTTGGAGACATGAAAAACGGAATGTACTCTCCTGTACGCCGGAGGGAGTTTAAGTCGGACTGCGACCGGACTAAAGATCTTGGTGACAGTGAACGGGCCGATGAATTTGGGAGCTAACTTATTAGACACGGAGAGGAGCGGAATGTTCTTGGTTGAAAGCCACACTTTTTGACCCACGACATATACGGGAGGCCTTGACCTGTGGCTATCGGTCTTAGCCCCAGAGCAGAGTCTCACAGGCTCTGGTCCACGTGCGATGGCACCTCTGGACGAAGGCGTGAGCGGAGGGGACCGCGACTTCGGATTCCAGAAAAAATCGGTGGCTGGTACCTTAGACTACACTCAAACGGAGATAGGCCCATGGATGACACTGGTAATGAGTTGTGTGCGTACTCAACCATAGAAAGTTGTTGGCTCCAGGATGAAGGATTCTTGGACACCAAACATCGTAACTGTCAAGGTGCGATTTATTTCTTGTGCAGTTCCCCACTTGAAAAGGACAGTCCCTCCACATGAAGATCTTAACTGGATTTCACTCAATAAACAGCCATGGGAT
Source organism: Rhinichthys klamathensis goyatoka (assembly GCF_029890125.1). Taxonomy (NCBI): domain Eukaryota; kingdom Metazoa; phylum Chordata; class Actinopteri; order Cypriniformes; family Leuciscidae; genus Rhinichthys; species Rhinichthys klamathensis. The sequence goes on from NW_026606808.1 coordinate 1,334,351, forward strand.
CAGTTGTTTGTCTTTTATTAACCATTCTTTGGTGGGCAGTAAACAGTGAAAAACCTCAAAAAAGAGATAAGTACAATTTATTATCTGAGTTGACAGCCAAATTAAATAAACAAATTTATTCACATTTAACTCAGATAAACACATTACTGCCATTATAAGTTACAAGGTTTCCAATTTTAAGCAAATGTTATCCAAATAAATACCCACCATTTTAAATCAAATGATCAGAATTAGTATATCTTTAGCCAAATTCACATTTTAGCCAAATGCAATACAAAATATTTTTTTAGTAGTAAAAAATTAAATTTACTTTCTGATCATTAGTTTTAAGCCGTATATTTCTTGTAAAGAATTATTATAAAGTATCATTGTAGCCACACAACTAGATATGTTATACCAAAACAAATCAGTTGGTATTATAATTTTCAAAATGTATATTTTTTCATTTCTTTACCTTAATAATGATGAGTTTTATTTTGTAATGCACTTTACATATGAAGAACATATCTCAGAGTGCTACAAGTGTTATGAGGTGGAAGGTGAACCCAGGCGCAGACAGGATGCAGTGACACAAAGTTTATTATTAACAGAAAACAGAAAACAAAACCCACGAGGGGGCAAACACTGGTAGGGAAAATAAAGACTAACAACACTAGACTAAGACAGAACAGTAAACTAGACAATAAACTCACAGCAGATACAAGACTAAACAGCTCTTGGACAAAACTCTTACAGGACACTCACACAGGTGATTGCAAGGTATGAAACAACATCAAACAAATGAACCGGCACAAGACAGCAAACACAAGGGGATTAAATAGGGAACACTAATGACGAGGACAGGTGAAACTGACTAGACAATAATGACAAGACGAGGGTAACAAGGGGGCGGAGTTACATAACGAGACAACACAAGCACATGGCCCAAACAACAGACCATGCGCTTGTACACAAAACATGGGTCTGTCATGATCCTGCCACAAGACTAGGAAAATATCAAGGACATGATGGCAGAATCATGACAACAAGTGCATAGGTAAAAACAATAAAAATAAATAAAAACAGTCAATGACAGCAAGAGCAAGATATATATTAAGAAAAAGCAGTTCAAAATAAGTAGGTCTTTAGTTTATTTTTAAAAACCTCTATAGACTGTGGCGCCCTCACGTGATTGGGGAGGGTATTCCACAGTCGAGGCGCAGCTACCTGGAAGGCTCTATCTCCCATAGTACGGAGTTTGACCTTAGGAAGCTGCAGTTTGTGGCTGTCAGAAGATCGGAGATGTCGGGGTGGGTTATGCATAGTGATGAGTTCTTTGAGGTACAATGGTGCTCTACCGTAGACACACTGATAGGTCAGGAGCAGGGGCGTTTCTAGGTTTTAAAAACATCAGGGGCTGAACCCGAAACATCAGGGGCTGGGGTGGGTAATAAGATAACATGATTCGATACAGAGAATAATGTATATTGCAGGCCTATATGCAGGGGGCAGACTGGTTAAAAAAATCCGTCCCTGGCACTGTAATCACACCAGCCCACATTACCACACAGTCACGCACATTCAAATGTGAGGTAGTTACGGGGATTCGGGGGCATACTCCCCCGAGAAAATTTGGATTTCTCAGACCTATGTGTGCATTTTTAAGGTGCTTGAAGGTCAAAAAAATTGGATGACAATAGCTTTAAAAGCATGTCAGTAGGCAGTAGCATAAATGATTTGTCAAGCAGATAACAGATTCTTAAATATGAGAATGAGGATAAATGTTGAAATGAATGATCCACACTTGGAAATGCAGAAGGTTTCTGCTTATTGTTGACAATACACAATCACATATTCCAAACAGGAATGGCCTTAAATGAGAAATCTTTCAAGGATTATTTTGCATAGATGTTACATTTCAATCAAACACCAGTGCAATCTTTTTGTGCCCAGAGGCAAATGAGCAATTTATATATTAGCATTAAAGATTGGTTTCAGCAACTTGTTTCTTTCTTAAGTTAATCAATGTTTTTGGCACTAATCAGTTCAATTAAAGTTCAATTGTTCACTCATAAAGACAGTCACTTGTCGCCACCTACTGGCTTAATGATGCAAGTTGGGCAAACACAGACAAGCGGAGTGATACAAACGGTGAAAAGGCTGATACTGGTGAAAAATTCGAACACATTCGAGGACCATACAAATATATATACTTATAAATTTTATAAATATATATTTATACTTATGAATTGTGCTTATAGTTTCTGTAATTAGCAAAGAACATCTGTGTTAAATTAGGAATACATTGTAATAATGTTAATCAAGCTGACTAAATCACATGACTGCGCAGCAGTTAACAATAAAAATACAAAATAATTTAAAACAAAGACAAGCTCATTATACAAAGGAAATAATATTACAGATCTAGACAAATTGGGTTACACTTAAAAGAATGTCATGAACGATCATTTAGGCTAGGTGTATTTTTCACATTTTTGGTCACAAAATTAAAAAAGATTATGGCACAATTAAGTAGCTAAGTTTTGATGACTTTGTTTGCAATATTGATAAAATGTTAGAATATTAATGAAAAATTAGCCAAAATGTGTAACATTTATGTAGCCTACAAAGGAATACAAAAGCCCCGACAGGAGTTTTGACGCAGCTTTAATCTCCCTTTTGGTTATTTCAATACTTAACTGACGACAGAGCACGACGGTACATGCTCGTAGTTTCTTTTGCGTGATACAGGGCCCGCCGCATTTGCGCGTGATATTGAAGAGTGCGCCGCGAGCACACGGCTGACACGAGAGGAAAGTTAGTTTTTCTGAGTTTTACTGACATATAGCCTGACAACATCTGGTCTGACAGAGGACTGTGCGGCAGTGCTGACTGCGTTATTTATATATATATATATTTTTTAATAAGCCTATTGTGAGATTGTTTGCTGTTGCGCGCAGATCCTGGAGATATTCTAGGATAGGCTGAAATCACTCGAGTGGTGCGTCTCTGTGTGAGAGACACATATTTCAACAATCATCAGTCAGAGACTGCAGCAAAGCCAAAGCACAATGAAATGAGGCAACGTATGATTTCGGGGGTTGACAAAGGCTATTGTCCGGTTTCATATTTGTCAGTCGACTTTTCAAAATACATTCGGGGCTGCACTCAAAACATTCGGGGCTGAAGCCCCGGCAAAATCGGCTGACGACGCCCCTGGTCAGGAGACAGATCTTGTAATCAATCCTGAATCTAACAGTGAACGAACGCCAGTGAAGTTTATGGAGGATGGGTGTGATGTGCTCAAATTTGCGTACCCCCATCAGGACTCTGGCAGCGCAGTTCTGAATGTACTGCAATCTCTGCAGGCTCCTGCCAGGGATCCCAATGAGGAGTAAATTACAGTAGTCGAGCCTGAAGGAGACAAAGGCATGCACCAGCATCTCTGCATCAGAAAAGAGAGGGAGGGGCGGAGTTTGGAAATGTTCCGGAGATGAAAAAATTCAGTTTTACAGGTATGTTGGATGTGAGTATTAAATGATAGGTGGGGGTCAAATCGAACCCCCAAGTTTGTTATAGAGGATGTCAAAGGAATGTCATGGCCAGCAAATGAGTAGACGGTCAGGGGGGAAGATCGGAGTTGATGTGGGGTCCCAATGAGGAGACCTTCAGTTTTGGAGCTGTTTAACTGTAGGAAATTATCAGTCATCCATGCCCTTGTCTCCTCCAGGCAGGCATTTAGGGTGGAGAGTGAGGGTGGAGAGTGATGGTGCAGAGAATGTGGGGTCTAACCTGACCTGAGCTGAGTGTCATCAGCATAGCAATGGAAAGCAACTCCATGCCTGCTGAGGATGTGGCCCAAGGGGAGCATATAAATGGAAAAAAAAAGAGTAGGGCCGAGAACGGAACCCTGGGGCTTCAGGTCAGAGCATTCTGTTAGGATAAATAATCAGAGGATTCAATAGCAAGTAAAAGTATATATTTATTAGTGGGTTGGTAGATGGTGAGTAAGTGGTCCGGTATGGAGGCACTTGGTAGCACAGGGACGCTGAGGGCAGACCCGATGACAACGGAGATGATCACGAAGATGGTGATAATGATGATGATGATGATGAACAGTCCAAGAAACCGGGAAATGGATCGGACACTGGAGAACCGGAAATGGATGGTGAGAAGGGCAGAAGTGCAGGAACGAACAAACACACAGGAACTGGAGACAGGCAGGAAACACAGGAACTGAAGACAGGCAGGAAACACGGGAACTAAAGACAGGCAGGATCACGGGGAACATCCACAACGCTCTGACAAAGACGAGGTGAAAACAGAGGGACTAAAATAGGGTTCGCTGATTAGCTGCAGCTGGCGCGGCTGGTAATAGATCAGCGGTAGTGATCAGCGACTCCGCCCACACACATACACAACACACAAGACTAAGCCAATTCATAAACGGTGACAGTTTGCTTCTAATTTAAATCAAAATAAATAGTGAAGAGTAATCTGACAAGATGAAGACTGTAAACGTAGTTTTCTATAAAAAAGTGTTTCTCAATATACACTCACCTAAAGGATTAGGAGCACCTGTTCAATTTCTCATTAATGCAATTATCTAAATCAACCAATCACATGGCAGTTGCTTCAATGCATTTAGAGGTGTGGTCCTGGTCAAGACAATCTCCTGAACTCCAAACTGAATGTCAGAATGGGAAAGAAAGGTGATTTAAGCAATTTTGAGCGTGGCATGGTTGTTGGTGCCAGACGGGCCGGTCTGAGTATTTCACAATCTGCTCAGTTACTGGGATTTTCACGCACACCATTTCTATGGTTTACAAAGAATGGTGTGAAAAGGGAAAAACATCCAGTATGCGGCAGTCCTGTGGGCGAAAATGCCTTGTTGATGCTAGAGGTAAGAGGAGAATGGGCCGACTGTTTCAAGCTGATAGAAGAGCAACTTTGACTGAAATAACCACTCGTTACAACCGAGGTATGCAGCAAAGCATTTGTGAAGCCACAACACGCACAACTGTCACGCGGTGACAATTTCATCTTTTGTCTCCGTGCAAGGCGGAACTAATGTTCGCCGCGATTGCCTCCCGCCGGACTCATAACAATGGAACACCGGGTTAGTTCCGGGTTAGCGGAAAAATCCCGCGAATGGGGTAATTAATCGGGATCGCCGACAGCTGCGCGGAAAAGGAGTGAAGCTCCGCGATTGGGACACGTTGCCCTTAGGGGGAGGATAAGAGGAGAGAGTACAGACTGGAGGGTGGTGTTGTTTTTGGGGGCCGTGATATCGGAGGAAGCGTGAACATTGGAGCAGAGGAAGTGGGGGCCAACAAACAGGCGTGGCACCGTGAGTTCGGGAGAAAGAGCACAACGACGCAACTGGAACGTGGGAATCACGGGACGATGAGATCGCTTATGAGAGACTGTGAGTAGTTCAAAACAATCTCTATCCTCCTCTTGTATCTACGGGACTCTTTGATGCGAATGCCAGGTCAGAAAATGGGCGACGGCCCTCTATGTGTGTATTTCCCACTGAGTGCTGAGATGAAGTGACGTGATGCACTGTTTGGATGTGTGAAGTATGAACTTAAACCCGCTGGATGTCCATTGTTTACCTGAGGTTTCTGTCACGTCCTAAATACTTAAGAGGAGGCTAACACTGTTGTACTTTACAGATGTTGAGTGTATTTTCTGACAGCCTATTGAGAAGAGGATTACGTGCCGTATACTCCCCTGTCTGCTTTGCAGCGAAGCTCCCCAGCCGTAAGTTCTCTGTCTGTCATCTATGAAGAAGAGGATTACGTGCCGTATACTCACCTGTCTGCTTTGCAGTGAAGCTCCCCAGCCGTAACTTCTCTGTCTGTCATCTATGAAGAAGAGGATTACGTGCCGTATACTCACCTGTCTGCTTTGCAGTGAAGCTCCCCAGCCGTAAGTTCTCTGTCTGCCACCTGTGGAGAAGAGGAGTACGTGCTTGAACACTCACCTGGCTGCTTGGCAGCGAAGCTCCCCAGCCGTAAGTTCTCTGTCTGTCATCTATGAAGAAGAGGATTACGTGCCGTATACTCACCTGTCCGCTTTGCAGCGAAGCTCCCCAGCCGTAAGTTCTCTGTCTGTCATCTATGAAGAAGAGGATTACGTGCCGTATACTCACCTGTCCGCTTTGCAGCGAAGCTCCCCAGCCGTAAGTTCCCTGTCTGTCATCTATGAAGAAGAGGATTACGGGCCGTATACTCACCTGTCTGCTTTGCAGTGAAGCCCCCCAGCCGTAAGTTCTCTGTCTGTCATCTATGAAGAAGAGGATTACGTGCCGTATACTCACCTGTCTGCTTTGCAGTGAAGCTCCCCAGCCGTAAGTTCTCTGTCTGCCACCTGTGGAGGAGAGGAGTACGTGCCTAAACACTCAACTGGCTGCTTGGCAGCGAAGCTCCCCAGCTGTAAGTTCTCTGTCTGCCGCCTGTGGAGGAGAGGAGTACGTGCCTGAACATTCAACTGGCTGCTTGGCAGCGAAGCTCCCCAGCCGTAAGTTCTCTGCCTGTCCCCAGTGGAGAAGAGTATGTGCCTAAACACTCAACTGGCTGCTTGGCAGCGAAGCTCCCCAGCCGTAAGTTCTCTGTCTGCCGCCTGTGGAGGAGAGGAGTACGTGCCTGAACATTCAACTGGCTGCTTGGCAGCGAAGCTCCCCAGCCGTAAGTTCTCTGCCTGTCACCTGTGGAGAAGAGTACGTGCCTGAACGCTCACCTGGCTGCTTGGCAGCGAAACCCCATGGCCTGAAGCTCCCCAGCCGTCAATTCTCTGTCTGTCATCTATGAAGAAGAGGATTACGTGCCGTATACTCACCTGTCTGCTTTGCAGCGAAGCTCCCCAGCCGCAAGTTCTCTGTCTGCCACCTGTGGAGAAGAGGAGTACGTGCTTGAACCCTCACCTGGCTGCTTGGCAGCGAAGCTCCCCAGCCATAAGTTCTCTGTCTGACACCGTGAAAAGGAGGATTACGTTACCTGTACACTCACCTGTCTGCTCGGCAGCAAAGCTTCTCAGTCGTGAGTTCTCTGTCTGCCATCTGGGGAAGAAGAGGTGGACATACCCGAAACGCACATCAGGATTGTCCTTGGACGGAACGATCCTGTGCAGAAGACTCTACCTCTAAATCTTTTATCTCATTTTATATTAAATAAATTATTATTCACTTACAAAGTCTTGTTGTCTGTCCTCCTTGCCTGGCCTCTGTCCGACTCCCCAAGGGTGGTACTGGTTCTGAGGGGTGGTGTAGCCCGTCTAGCCGCCCCGACCTGTGACACAACCTTGAGGCGGATGGGCTACAACAGCAAAAAAGACCCCACCGGGTACCACTCATCTCCACTACAAATAGGAAAAAGAGGCTACAATTTGCAAGAGCTCACCAAAATTGGACAGTTGAAGACTGGAAAAATGTTGCCTGGTCTGATGAGTCTCGATTTCTGTTGAGACATTCAGATGGTAGAGTCAGAATTTGGCGTAAACAGAATGAGAACATGGATCCATCATGCCTTGTTACCACTGTGCAGGCTGGTGGTGGTGGTGGTGTAATGGTGTGGAGGATGGTTTCTTGGCACACTTTAGGCCCCTTAGTGCCAATTGGGCATCGTTTAAATGCCACGGCCTACCTGAGCATTGTTTCTGACCATGTCCATCCCTTTATGGCCACCATGTACCCATCCTCTGATGGCTACTTCCAGCAGGATAACGCACCATGTCAAAAAGCTCGAATCATTTCAAATTGGTTTCTTGAACAATGAGTTCACTGTACTAAAATGGCCCCCACAGTCACCAGATCTTAACCCAATAGAGCAGTGTTTCCCAAACCTGTCCTGAAGCACCCCCAAGTGCTTCAGCTGATGAGTTGAATCAGGTGTGTTTGATTAGGGAGACAAAGAAAACATGCAGTGTTGGGGGTGCTTCAGGACAGGTTTGGGAAACACTGCAATAGAGCATCTTTGGGATGTGGTGGAACGGTAGCTTCGTGCCCTGGATGTGCATCCCACAAATCTCCATCAACTGTTAAATGCTATCCTATCAATATCGGCCAACATTTCTAAAGAATGTTTTCAGCACCTTGTTGAATCAATGCCACATAGAATTAAGGCAGCTCTGAAGGCAAAAGGGGGTCAAACACAGTATTAGTATGGTGTTCCTAATAATCCTTTAGGTGAGTGTATTTTGCCATGTTGAACCGCTGTGTTTTACTATTCATCAGAGAGATCCTCTCACTCATAAAGTGCTGAATTGATGACATATTTTTAATAGTTTAACCCTGAAGTTTGCATCTCCCTGGTTCCCTCGACAAAATGCCAATAGGGGAAAAAAAAGCCAATAGGATTTTCCCATTGTCTTATTGCAGAAAAATAAGCTCTACAACCAATACAATTTTATGATTATCATGATTATCTTCAGAAATTAACACACCTTTTATACATTTTTGAAACCTTGCAACAACCACTCCACAAAAGGTTCTGGGGAAGGCGTGAACACAGACTCGATGCCCCCAATAGCCAAACATCAGGCAGGCCGCTTGCGTTAACACATTACACACCTATGTCATTAACACATCATTAACACATTAAAAATGGATTGATCAATCAATGATTAACAGGTTTATATGCAGGAAAATAGCTTTAACTGTATTTAGAAGTGTTTTGATTTAGGTTTTTATCAATTAGCATTAGCATTTCGTATTACCATCTTGAATTGCTTGTGCAGTTTATTCTATGTGATAGTATTTTGATTGATATAGACTTATAGTGAGTTCAAGTTTTACCAGTAAGATGGGTAAAGCACCTTCAAGAACATTTACTGCTAAATTGTACCATATTTACAGATGAGTTTAGCATTCTGGATGATAAAAATGACTGGTTAATAACAGATAATAATAAATTAAACTGTAATGTACTAAATATTTAACCTGCTTTTTTAACAGACTATGAATTCAGATTTAAATGCTTTCACTGTTATCCTGAATAATTTATAATGTTTAAAATCCGTGGAATTATTAAATAATAACTCCATGAATTATACTAATTATTTATTAAATGATAAAGACCTTCTGCCACAGTTCTGAGGGGAATCTCAAGAATCTCACTTTTAGCAATTTTTATTTCAAAATAAAAACATTTTCTTACCAGATCTGAATTAATTACTAGTTGTTGAGGAACTTATAGGACTTTTTTTAAAGTAACTTTTACTTACTATTTTATGTTTGTTAACATTAGAATTGCATTATTTACAACACAAATAACTTTATTTATTTCTGTGCGTAGGCAGTGTGCACAAGATAAAACAGATCAACATGGAGCTCTGGGTTGAGATCTGCTATAATACTGATGTCAGTGCTGTTTTTCACAAAATTAGTAGAATATGTCTTTATTTGTAACCTTTACCTTGCATCATCTTCTCTACTCCAGTCTGATCCTTTGGGATCTAGGTTATAATATGTTATTAAAGCTTCATTAGAATGTAAACATGCTTCTACTGTGTAATTTACTGCAATATTCTCAGACAAGGCAGAGACATTGTGATTCATTGTATGTGGATTATCTCTTATTTTCAAGACCGAATAAATTGTGTGGATGAAATAATGCATCTGTTGTGTTCACCTTTCTAAAATGAGCTGAAATTCTTGCAGAGCGCACACTGTTAATTTTTTTTAAAATTTTACTGGTAATGGTCTGTATTTTTGTTTACAGAATTTTACTGTTTTGTCATCATTATACAATGAAATGCCTGTTATTTTACAGATATTTGCTGTATAATTTAAAGGTTCACTATTATATTTACCGGTAATTGCTTGTATTTCGGTTTTACATACATTTTATCGTAAACTCGTATTTTTACAGAGTAATGTGTAATTTTACATACAATATCAAGTAATATTTTACAGATTCTTTCTGTGAAATTAGAAAACACATGAGACTCTATGCCCCTGAACCTTGAGTAAATTGCAATGAATTTTCAAGCAGTACAAGTGTCACGCATACGGCCTGTTTTGTTTTCGTTTTCATGGAAACCTGTTTGGAACCTGTTTGAAATCTTTCATCATCATCATCATATGGGCTAAACCGTCCGTGACAGAATACCAGACCAAAGTAAAAAATGGAGATTGCCTCCATAAATATGGCCCAAATGGGGAACAACTTTTCGCTAGGATATCACAAGACACACGCAGGCGAATGTACGCAATTTCCCACAAAAACCATCGCGGGTCTAATTATATAATCTAAACACTGCAATCCATAGGGAATCAGGGTAAGACAAAAATAGGTTTTGGAAGAAGGATTGATGATGTATTGACACATTTTTTACATTTAGTTAATTCTGAACAAAAAAAGCTACATAGTGTCCCTTTACTATGATAACCCTGATGCAAACACATTTAGTCTTCCTCTGTGAATTGACAGAATGACCCTAGATTCATGTGAAGCTGCTTTAACTGTTGAACATTCACATCAATATAAACTGTGTGAAGGTGCTTTACATGATGTCTAAAGCTCTGATATGAAATGTGTAGATCTAGATAGTATGAACTACAGAAGCGTTACAATGTACGGGTACGGCAATGCTGCTGTCTCCACTTGAGGTTAAGAAAACTGTGAGAATTGAGATACATAAACGTATAAAGGTATCGAAACTTGGTTCAGTCAAACATCTACTCTAGACAAAGGTGAGAGAACCAACCAGTGGAACATATTTGTGGTTTTGGTTTAGAACCTCAGCTGAGTTTCTCCACTCTGCAGCCGGTAGGCCCTTTTTTTGTGCGCTGAATACAATGATATATATTTAACAAATATATCAAATATATTTCTATATAACATATACATGTAAAATAAAATGTACATATAATGTTATATATCAGATTCTTACATATTTTATTTTATTTTAATCATGAGAATATTTTTAGATTATATTTAAGAAAATATTATACTTTTGACAAGAACCATGAATATTATTAATAATAATAATAAATGGGCATTAGCCGTAGTAATACTAGTTAGCCATGCCGGGAATCCAGGACAGAAAAGGTTTGTAATGTACTTTGTCAAGCTCAAGTGAAAACGCATCTTGCCAAAAAACACACAAAGACTTAAATTACAATAACTACACTTCAATGTGTATTAATAACTAAAGCACCATGTTTAATGAGCCTTTTTCCAAACCAAAAAAATGTTCAAAAGTTTTTTGTAGTCAAAAAGGGGTGTAATATATTTCTAAATAATTTTTTATTTTAGTAAAAATGTCAAAACATTTATTCTTGACATTAAGTATATATTAAGCACATGCTTTTTTTTAGAACATGTTATATAATCAAACACAGATGCTGTCGCTTGCTTAATATCATCCACCTCCGTGAACTGAAAGAGCAACAAAGAAAATAACATTAGCTTTTTATTAATATTAACAATAATCCAAACAAAAGGCTCTATGATTTCTTCGAATAACAGCTCAGCAAGAATATCGAAACTAACAGTAATGAATTTTACTAAAACTATTATTGATGGTTTCACATTTTACCTTATTCTGATGTTAGTCGGTTTGCGTTATGAGGCTGATATATAACTCGTGTCTGAAGTAGATCAGGATCATATTTTTCCAACCGTTCTGTTTTTCCAACAGCAAAAACTAAAAAATGAGAGATTCAGATTGAATATTTACTCAAGGGAAGATTATTCTGTTTTAAGTGGTAAAGATATGAAACTTCACATGCCCGAGAAGAGCATCATATTGATATTTTCAGACTACAGCATATTTCATTTGCTAATTAAGTTTTTAATTAAAGAATAACTCACCAAACAGCACAATGAGCAGAAGCCCATTCATCAGTCCAAATATGATGACAATAATCTGACATTGTTTCTGATTCTGATCAATAAACTCCACCACTGTATGATTGTGACATTCGGTTAGTTGAGTTGATTCTGTAATGAAAGTGTCCAAAGTTACAATAATAACTGACTGACTTTAATATTTATATCATTGTTACGGCATCCTGCCCTGGTGATTCCCTGCACTCTCAGTCCCGGGCTCTCTCTCCTGAGTACTAAGTGTCTCATACTTCAGCTCAGTATGGATATTCAAATTAGCTTTATTAGCATGACTGTGTAACACAAAGTTGCCAAAGCATCAACATATTATATATAAATAATAAAACAAACAGTAAACATATATGTTGTATAGAGCATATAGATATGCTCTGATTGCATTCCACCTGTTCTGTATGAACTCTTGTCCCTAGGCTATATCTGCCTCATTAACTCAGCATCCTGTGCGAAGTATTGTTTCACCCCGTGTTGCATGGCTGAGCCTTCTCTAGTTATCTCTGATTGTCTGTGTTACAGATTCAAGCCTGTTTCTAACCATTCTGACTGTCTGCAACCTGACTAGCGATCTGTGCCTGTTCCCGGACTCTGACTCTCGCCACCCGCCCTGAACCTAGCCTGTCTCCGGCTTTCCTGCCGTCTGCTGCCCGTCCTGAATCAAGCCTGACTTCGACCCTGAGTTTATCCACCGCCCTGGGCTCCAGACTGGACCTTTCAAGTTTATCTGCCTTGTGTTCACCTTTTCTGAAACGCTTTATGTTTGCTTGAATCAGTCTATTAAATTGTTGCAAATGGATCTGCCTGATATGTCTAATTCATCACAATCATATTCATCTCTGTGTGTGCAAAATTATGTTGTTCATAACAAATGTAATTATTCACACTAATCATCAATATGTTCTGATCAATAGAGGAGTTAATGAACTCACCGGTGAAGTGCAGTCTGGTGCTGTTGCTGAGTTTTGGAGGTGTGTCTGTGTTCATACAGTAATAAACTCCTAATTCATCAGCGGTTACATTATTAATAACCAGACGGCGTTCAAATTGCAGTGAATATTTCTTTCTGAATGTTTTATTTAAGTATACAGGTGATGTTGGATTTGAGGTTGATCGTAGAATCACTGTTGGAGGATCTGGTGTTTTCAGTAAAATCCAATAAACCTCATTTTCATCAAGATCACAGTTTATGGTCACATTTGATCCCAAATCAGTGAGTTGATCTGATACTGCTGCTCGACAACAGATGAATACATCTATAAGATACAAATAAATAAACAAACATGCATCATATTCAATATTACCCAATTAAAACCTAAAATATATAACAATTTATGATTTATGATAAAACAATTTAGTTTAAGTTTGTAAAGTGCATGTAAATATTGTTATATAAAACTCACAGAGCTGAAGCTGAATGATGTTCATGTTGTCGAGATTAAAACACTTCAGAATGATTCTGCTTCCCTCTACACAACATTAAGATGAATCTACTGCAGCTCTGAAGAAAACACAGGAAGACAAAAAACCTTCCACATCGAGCGGAGGAAGTCAAAAACTCTGACCACAACATCTGATGCCCCATTATCACTTTATTAATAAAAACCTTTATAACCACTGTTTTCTTTAGGTATTTGAGCTTGTTTGATCTTGAACACATGAACTTGACGTGTGTTTCATTAAAGGTGTATTCAGTAGTTCGCTTCTAAGTTAAATCAAAATAAATAGTGAAGAGTCATCTGACATAAGATGAAGACTGTAAACGTAGTTTTCTATAAAAAGTGTTTTAATTATACATTATGCAGGTCACCCTCATAATAGATTTTGCCATGTTGAAATGATGTGAACCGCTGTGTTTTACTATTCATCGGAGAGATCCTTACGCTCATAACGTGCTATATATATTGATGACATATTTTTATTGGCCATTTTTAATTACCCTGTTTCCCTCGAGTCGACAACAAGCTTTTCCCATTGTCTTATTGCAGAAAAATAAGCTCTACGGTCAGTAAAAGTTTATGTTTATCATGATAATAAATCTTTTGGTCAAAAAAATATTATCTGAAATAGGGAGCAAATATGTAATAGTTTACCGCAGTCAATAAGACAATGCTCTACTTATCACACTTTGAAAGATCATCTGAAGAAGTGGCTTATGATGAATCAGTTGTGTAAACATTTTTCTTGGAACTTTTAATGTGTTTGGGGCATTTGACTGTAGTATCAGTGTGTAGTTTAGATAAAACTGTGTTTAACACCATCGTATCAGTTACCAAAGTACACAAAGAGTCAGTGAAACAGGCCGGCTGCAGAGAAATATCCACTAAAACACCTGATTCTAGATCTGTGGCTGAAAAACAAACATCTTCAAGGTCGATTGTGTGGAGCAAATGCTACATGTCTTAGATCAGTTCCAGTCTCACAATGCTCACTAACTATAAATGTTCTCTGTCAACTCTGGTTTGTTTCTCTGGAGCGAGAGAGAGAGAGAGAGAGAGAGAGAGAGAGAGAGAGAGAGAGAGAGAGAGAGAGAGAGAGAGAGAGAGAGAGAGAGAGAGAGAGAGAGAGAGAGAGAGAGAGAGAGAGAGAGAGACGTTGACGTTTAAAATTCTTTACTCAAACAAGAAATTACATTACACACTTAACAGTAATACAAAAAAAAATATTCAAAAATATTCACCACACAAAGGATAAAGAATCATCTTCACACACCGCAAACAAACCACTATTTATACACCATTTGTACATAAAGTCAACCATATTCCCTGTAGTTTTAAAGAAAATATATTCTGCCCTTATTCTTGATTCAACAAGTGCTGTAAACAGACTTAAAACTTTAACAATTCGTCCTTCAAGAGCAAGTCTACAAGTCTTCCAAATAGCTAGTTTCGCTTGCCCAAGTATAAAATTAGCAACAGTACAGCGATCCTTGTTCACTTTAGAATACCTATAGCCATAAATAAAAAGTACTTTGTTAAAATCAAAACCCAACCCATCAATAATTCTTCCCAGCAATGCAAAAAGTGGCACCAACCTTGGGCATTCAATGAAAACATGAAAAACCGTTTCATGACTATTACAGGCATGACATAAGGGCAGAACATTCAATTTGAATTTGGACACAAAAACATTAGTGGCTAGCACACAATGTAATACTCTCCACTGTAGATCACCTGAGCGTTTTGGAAGGGGACTTTTATAAAAAAGCTTCCAAGAAGGATTGATATCATCTGCAACTGTGAGCTTTTCTCTCCATTTTGTATCATATCTGTCATGAAGATCCTTAAAATAAGCAGTTTTTACACAGACCTGATACATATCTTTTTTTCCCACAGTATGAAAAAGTAGCCCTTTTAATCTCTCGAACTTTAGCAACTTCCCAACCTGACTGGTTTCAGGGCAAAACTCAGGGCACACACCTAAATCAGGAAAAGCGAGATGTGTAGGCCCACCCTCTAGAGAAAGCTCTACAAAACGCAAAAGAGGAGAAGGAAGAGCAGCTTTCAAGCCTGAAATCAACCGCTCCACCACCCTCACCGACCTCACATCCACCTGACCGGCAACATCTTCTGCTGATCTCCACTCTTTTGAGTCCAAATTAATCAAATGTCCCACTTTAGTAAACCCTTTCTTCATACATAACCTAACCAAACTATTAGACACGCAAACATTTCCTAAAAAAGGATTAAAAAACAGTGGTTCATTCAAGCCATAATGATCATTATCAGACCGATTCAACCTAAACACTTCCCAAGATTTCAAAACCGATGTATAGAAATTTGCACCAAATGTAACATTTTCAATAAAAGGTGACATCAAAAACAGTTGCTTATCTAGGGCATTACCACAAAGGGATCTTAGTAAAGTTAGTCCAAATGACACCCAAGGGATAAAATCTGTAGAAAAAAGCAGTCTCTGGGCAGATTTTAGTCTCATGGCTCTGACTTTAGCTGATAGTTCAATCAGTCCTTGTCCTCCTTCATTTACTGGCAAGTATAAGATTCCAGAAGGAAGCCAGTGGAAACCATCCCAAAAAAAATCAACAAAATCCTTCTGTAGTTTTTGTAGTAGTTCCTTCGGGGGGTCAATAACCGTCAAACGATGCCACAGCATAGATGCTGCTAGATTATTAACAACAAGAACCCTCCCTCTATATGACACCCGGGGGAGAATCCATCTCCACTTCTGTAAGCGACCAGCCACCTTTTCGTAAAAGCCTTCCCAATTTTTCTGCATGTATTGCTCTGTTCCAAGGAAAACCCCCAGCACTTTAAACCCCTCTGAACTCCAGGGGCAGCGCTGAGGAAGTTTGGGAATAGGCCTACCGTCTTCCTCCCATTGGCCTAATAACAAAGATGTGCTTTTTTTCCAGTTGACTCGAGCTGAGGAGGCTTTTTGATAAATCTCAAGAGCCGCTTCCAGATTGCACACATCTTCATTTGATCTTATTATTACAGTGACATCGTCAGCATAAGCGCTGAGTTTAACAGTTACCATCTCTGATGTAAAATGGCCCACAGTTGAAATTCCACAAAGTTGACGCCTCAGAGCAGTTAGCAATGGTTCAATGGCCATGGCATATACAATGCCTGACATACTACATCCTTGCCGTATGCCTCTGCCTCTGCCTACACAAAAAGGTCTTGTGAGTGAACCACTTATTTTTAAGAAACTATAAATATCAGTATACAACAGTTTAACATAAAAAATAAACGAAGAACCAAATCCAAATGCTTCAAAACATTTAAAAAGAAACTCATGGTCCACACGATCAAAAGCCTTTTCCTGATCCAACGATAAAAACCGTCTCGGTTACGTATGTAACCCTAGTTCCCTGATAGGGAACGAGACGCTGCGTCAAACGCTGCGGGAACGCCCCTGCGTTGTGCGTCATGAAGCACGTATGGAATCAGCCCAATGGAGAGATGAAACGTCATAGGCGGGTGACGTCATCGACCAGGAAACTATAAAGCACCCCAAAAACACAAGCGCATTAGCTTCTGATAGGCTTGAAGGAAGCGCTAACGGGAGTGCCGGGAGTATGGCGGAGCGACGCAGCGTCTCGTTCCCTATCAGGGAACTAGGGTTACATACGTAACCGAGACGTTCCCTTTCAAGGGAACTTCGAGCTGCGTCAAACGCTGCGGGAACGCGAATACCCACGTCGCCAAAGGACCAAATGACCGTCATGTGAGACTAGCGCACAGAGGACGAGAGCACCTGTGCCCCAGGGGTAGAGCTTAAGTCTAGGTCATAGAACTTAATAAAAGTATGCGGTGAAGACCATCCAGCCGCATCACAAACATCACTCAGGGAAACCCCCGACAAAAGAGCTTTAGAAGCAGCCATACTCCTGGTAGAGTGAGCTCGGACAACCAAAGGTGAAGGCTGGCCAGCCGACTCATAAGCAAGTGAGATAGCCTCAACCACCCACTTGCTCATTCTCTGTTTAGACGCAGGACACCCTTTCCTGGGTGGCCCGAAACATACAAAAAGTTGTTCTGATTTCCTCCACAGGGCAGCTCTGTGGACATAAGCGTCTAATGCCCTAACAGGGCAGAGTGAATTAAGTTTCTCCTGGTCCGATGACATAAATGGAGGAGGACAGAAAGCCTGCAGAACCGTAGGTCTAACAATATTAGTAGGAACCTTAGGAACGTAACCTGGTCTAGGATGCAGAAAAGCTTTAACCATGCCAGGTGCAAATTCCAGGCACGAGGGTGAAACCGACAGAGCCTGCAAATCTCCGATTCTTTTTAGTGAAGAGATAGCAAGCAAAAAGATAGTCTTAAAAGTGAGAAACTTCTCGGGAACTTCTTCGATAGGTTCAAAAGGAGCTAGGGAAAGACCTTCTAATACAATGGCCAGATCCCAAGTCGGCACCCTCGTACGAACTGCTGGCCTCAGCCTCAAAGTGCCACGGAGGAAACGAGTTATAAGCGGGTGTCTCCCAAGAGAAACTCCACTGAAAGGGACGTGGTAAGCAGCTAGTGCCGCCACATACACCTTTAGTGTGGAGGGGGATAACCCTGTGGAGAAGCGCTCCTGCAGGAATTCCAGCACTGCACCCACTGGGCAGTTAACTGGGTCCTGCAGGTGTTCTCCACACCAAGAAGTGAAAAGTTTCCACTTCAAGGCATAAAGCTTCCTCGTGGATGGAGCTCTGGAGTTAAGAATGGTCTCAACAACCTCGGTTGAGAGACCGGAGTCTATGAGCTGGGCCCCCTCAGAGGCCAAGCCCACAGTTTCCACAATTCTGGGCGGGGGTGAAGTATCGTGCCCCCCGCCTGGGAGAGTAGATCCCTCCTGACCGGGAGCTCCAAAGGAGAACCGTCCAGGAGAGAAATCAGGTCCGCAAACCATACTCGGGCCGGCCAGAACGGGGCTACTAGTAGTAGACTGACCCCGTCCCGGCGGACCCTCTCCAGAACTCCTGGTAACAGAGCAATCGGGGGAAAGGCGTACAGACGTGACCTCGGCCACGGCTGCACCATAGCATCCAACCCCAGGGGGGCTGGAAGAGTGATGGAGAACCACCGATGACAATGAGTGGTCTCCTTGGAAGCGAATAGGTCCACCTCGGCGCGACCGAAACTCAACCAAAGGAGCTCCACCACCTCGGGGTGGAGTCTCCATTCCCCTGGCCTCGGCCCCTGCCTCGACAGGGAGTCTGCTACCACATTCAAATACCCAGGGAGATACATTGCTCTCAGAGATAGTAGCTTCCCTTGGGACCACAGGAGGATCTGACGGGCCAACTTGTAAAGCCGGCGAGACCGCAGGCCCCCCTGATGATTTATATAAGAGACCACCGACGTGTTGTCTGATTGAACTAACACATGATGGCCTCTCAGGTCTGTTAGGAAGTGTTTCAGAGCCTGAAACACAGCCAACATCTCTAGACAATTTATGTGCCACAAAAGATGATGATCCTGCCACAGACCTTGGGCTGGGCGACCACTCATGACCGCCCCCCACCCTGTGAGGGAAGCATCCGTCGTTAGCGTTATGCGACGACAAAGAGCCCCCAGCACAGGACCTTTGGATAGGAACCAAGTTTCTCTCCACATGACCAGAGCACGAAGGCAGCGCCGCGTGACTTTGAACGTGCGGAGCGGATTTCCCCTCGGGGAGAATCCCTTGGTCCTGAGCCACCACTGTAGCGGTCTCATGTACAACAGGCCGCAAGGTATAACGTTGGACGCTGCTGCCATCAGACCCAACAGTCTCTGAAACTGCTTGACAGTGAGTAGCTGGCCTAGCTTCACTTGTTTCACAGCTGAGAGAATCGAAGCGATGCGGGTCGGAGAGAGTCGCGCCCGCATCGATACCGAATCCCAAACGACACCCAGAAAAGTGGTCTTCTGGGAAGGAGATAATACACTTTTCTTTGCGTTCAGCCTCAACCCCAACTTTCTGATATGAGCGAGGACGACATCTCGATGCCGAACCGCCATCTGCTCGGTCTGAGCTAAAATCAACCAATCGTCGATGTAATTGAGAATCCGAATGCCCTGAAGCCTCAGAGGCACTAGTGCTGCATCCATGCATTTCGTGAAAGTGCGGGGAGATAAAGCTAGGCCAAACGGAAGAACCCTGTACTGGTACGCCTCGCCCCCGAAGGCGAACCTCAGGAACTTCCTGTGTTGTGGAAGGATGGACACATGGAAGTATGCGTCCTTCAGATCTATCGTGACAAACCAGTCCTCGGACCTGATTTGAGACACGATCTGCTTGATAGTGAGCATCTTGAATTTTAGCTTCCCTACCGAGCGATTCAATATGCGCAGGTCTAAAATTGGACGCAACCCCCCATCCTTCTTTGGAACGATGAAATATCGGCTGTAATAACCTGACTCCAAACTGGGAGGAGGAACCCGTTCTATAGCCTCTTTTTGAAGGAGCGTTTTCACCTCTTGTTCCAATACCAGAGCCTGCTCGGGGCCCACCACTGTGTGCAGAACCCCTCTGAATTTTGGTGGACGACACCTGAACTGGATAGCATAACCCTTTTCTACTGTCTGCAGGACCCAATGAGATATTTTTGGAAGGCTTTTCCACTCTGCCAGAAATTCTACTAAGGGTACCAGCCTCTCGAGACTGGCCTCTGGTGTAACTTGAGCAGCAGACGCAGCGCCCTGTAACGGCGCACCGGCAGGGAACAACTGGTCTGACCGCTCTGAGACCCTCCTCAGAGGGAGCGAGCGTCCCTCGGGAAAGCGCTCGCTGGGATCGTCTGTGCCCCGGCATAAAGGCGGGGTTGGCAGAACGAGCCCCTGAGGGCACCGAGGAGGAATGGGCACCGTAAAAAGAGGTGAACACCTTTCCGCCTCGGTGGGGACCACCCTCAGCATCCTGAACGGCTTGGCGTCAGGACTTCTTCTTAGCCGAAGCCTTCTTAGCCAATATAACTGTCCTCAGATCAGTTCTACTGGGAGAAGGCTTCGGCTGAGAGTGTCGCGGCTGAGCCCACTGTCCAGCAGGGGGAGCACGAGACGCGACACTCTGCCTCTGCTGCGCTCTATGTGATGAGCTCGTAGACGGCCGGGGCTGCTCCCGCCCAGCAGCCCCAGGGACATGAACTTTAAGGGGAAGAAACTTTTTAAAAGCTGCAGTTTGTTTCTTTTCTTCTTGGAATTTATCGATAACTGAATTCACAGCATCACCAAACAACCCCATGGGAGAAAGAGGAGCATCTAAAAGAAAAGCTTTTTCTCTCTCTTTAATATTAGTCTGATTTAACCACAAATGTCTTTCTGCGGCCACCAGAGCTGCCATAGAACGACCCATTAATTTGGCCGATTCTCTGGTGGCACGCAGGGATAAATCAGCAGCCTGACGCAGTTCGCGAACTACGTCAGTACTGACCTCCTCACTCTCACTCATGTCCCTTAGCAGATCAGCCTGGTATGCCTGCAAGATTGACATAGTATGCAGACATGACGCAGCCTGACCTGCTGCCGAATATGCTTTACCCACCAAAGCCGAAGTGTTTCTTAAAGGCTTGGTGGGTAATGCCGGTGCCTTAAAAGATGATGCTGCTTCGGGGGAGAGATGGCTCGCAAGCGTCTCTTCCACACGAGGCAAAGCACCATAACCATGAGCCTTGGCTCCCATAATATTAGCGTATGTAGAAGTCTGGGGACTAACCACTCTATATGACACCGGTTTTCTCCATGATTTCGACACCTCGGTGTGGAGATCATGGAAAAACGGCAGGCACCGGCGTGGAGGCTGCACACGTGACGGCAAAAATCTCTCATCCAACTTTGATTTAGAAACAGACTCCTGTCTAGTCACTGGCCATTCAATATTAAGTTTTTCAACAGCTCTTGCTAACACCTCCATAAGCTCATCACTCTCAGGAGTGTGGGGTGGCGAATCCTCCACATCTCCCTCAACACTAACAACATCAAGTTCCTCAGAACTGGATAGCTGCAGCATTGGTGCCTCAGCCCGAGCGGAAGAAACCGCAGCGCGTGCTTCCGAACCCGGGACTGAGGCACTGGATCTCACAGGTGAAGGGAGAGATAAGGCAGAGCCCGTCTCAAACCCCGCTGTGAGATCCATCTGCGATCCCCATGATAAGCGCCGCCGCTCTGCCTCGGCAGAAGCGGGACCCGAACCGCGGGGAGCGCGCACCGAACCGCTCTCCTCAAAGAGCGATCGGCGGGAGCGGAGCGTCCTTAACGGCAAACGCTCGCAATGCTCACAGTCTGCTCCCTCGAGAGCAAACTGGGCATGCTGAACTCCCAAACAAACAACACAAAGATCATGTGTATCCCCGCTCGTTAAATAACGCGAGCAGGGAGGAACACACTTTCTAAACTGCTGTTCGTCCGCCATAATCTCTCAATATATATATATAGGGATAAATTGTTTGTGTGGTGCAGGGTATGTAAGACAGACAATATCACACAGGGACAGATTCACATGTAGCGCGACTGAAAGCACAGAAGCTAATGCGCTTGTGTTTTTGGGGTGCTTTATAGTTTCCTGGTCGATGACGTCACCCGCCTATGACGTTTCATCTCTCCATTGGGCTGATTCCATACGTGCTTCATGACGCACAACGCAGGGGCGTTCCCGCAGCGTTTGACGCAGCTCGAAGTTCCCTTGAAAGGGAACCCACATTAACATTATTGTCTCTGGCAAATGAAATCAAATCACGAAGCAGAAACAAATTATCAAATATTGTACGTTTTGGAATACAGTATGACTGGTCTGCGTGAATTATTGTTGATATGCAGAGTTTTAATCTATTAGTTAACGCTTTAGACAGTATCTTATAATCCACTCCAAGCAAAGACACTGGGCGCCAGTTTCTTATATCCGCAAGGTCCCCCTTCTTGGGTAGCAAAGTGATAAGTGCTCTTCGTAGACTCAGCGGTAAGGTGCCTCTTTCAAAGCACTCTAAAAAAACTGAGAACAAGTCTTCTCCAATCACTGACCAAAACTGTTTATAAAATTCTGCCGTTAAGCCATCCAAACCCGGAGCCTTGCCTGAGGATAAATCATTAATAGCAGCAGTCAACTCGTTCATGTGCAATGGCTGATCCAGCTTGGCCTTATCACTCTCCATCAGCTGAGGAAGATCCTGGAGAAGTGTTTCTGTTACCTCTCCATCACATGGTTCTGCACTATAAAGATCTTCATAAAAAAGCAGTGCTTGAGTAATTATTTCATGCTCATCAGTTGTTTTACCTCCTCCTGGAAGTTTCAGACGACTAAAAATTTTCCTGTCAACAACTTTCTTCTCCAAATTGAAAAAAAAAAGATGTTGGAGCATCCATGCAATTAAAAGATGTAAACCTTGCACGAATCAGAGTCTCTTTGGCTTTCTCTTCCAAGAGATTGTGGAGAAGAATTTTCCTTGTTTCCAACGCTTCAACAGTACTTCCATCATATTGTTCGATGTTCAGCTGCAGAATATCTTGTTCAAGTTGTCTCATTTTGTTTTCAAGAGTATTCTTGTTGTGGGCAGTATACTTCTGACAAAACATCTTGACTTGAACTTTACTAATGTCCCACCACTGACTCAGGGACTTGTACTGAGATTTACTCTCTCTCCACACCTCCCAGAAAAGTGTAAAAGAGTGCACAAAGTTGTGATCCTGCAAAAGCTTATTGCTAAAGCGCCAATAGGGACATTTAAATGTGCTCTGTGCAGATGTGACATTGACAGACATATAATGGTGATCTGAGAAAGGAGTAGGAATAATACAACTATCAAAAAACTTATCACAAACACTTCTTTGTACATAAATTCTGTCGAGTCTTGCTGCCGAAACCCTATTCGAACTTACTCTTATCCACGTATATTGTTTTACATCAGGGAAAGCTTCCCTCCAAACATCCACAAGGTCATGATAAACTATTAAATTTCTAAAAACATCTGCTGACGGACTATGAGGTTCTTCATGATTCCTGTCCACTGTGTGATCTAAAGTGCAATTAAAATCTCCAGCCAAAACAATAATCCTACCCAGTGGGACACTGCTTAATGCTGTATGAAGTTTTCCGAAGAAAAGTGTACGTTCAGTCCCAATATTGGGGGCATATACATTGAAGAGTGAAAAATTGAGCCCATGTAAAGCAACATCTACTCTATGCATTCTACCTGGAAGAACATCAAAAACGCTCACATTCTGTTCCTTAAACTCAACTCCAAGAAGAATAGCCACTCCTGCACTGTTACTTGAACCATGACTCAAAACCACCTGTCCATCCCATTCACTCTGCCACTGGATTTGATTTATAACATCTGTGTGAGTTTCCTGTAGAAAAACAACACTACTTTTTTTCATAAAAATATAATCAAAAAGACTAGTCCTTTTCAAAGCCTCACGACACCCATTAATATTTAAAGAACTAAATCTCAAAGGTGCCATGAAAAAAAGTAAAAGATAACAAGACAATAAAAAAACTCCACAAGGGTTATTTGACAAACAAACTATACTCATTTTTTACTTTGCAAATTCAACGAACTTCTAACGTTACTCAGAAGTTTCTTGAGACGGTACCGTTTAGGTTTATCAAGCTCATCAAAGGAAGCTTTTCTCATAACCATGGTGCCGGACAATAAAAACAATTTTACATCTGGAAAATATGACTCAATTTTCGGTTTACGAAGTCCTTTAGTGGTATCCAAAAAGTGATTGATCTGCTGAAGCGAGTAGAGTTTGGTCTTACCTCCAGAGATGAGCTCCGAATCCGCTGCGTAATCTCTCATTAACTCCGTGTCATCATGTTCATTGTCAGAGTCATCCACTAAATCCACAGGGTCCTGAGATAAAATGTCATCTTTACTGTGTTTAGATGCTTCCTCAGTAGTAGTATCACTCACAATTTTATCAGGCTGCGCCTGTCCTCCATCGCAAATCAACTCAGTTTCAGGCATGGGCTGCAAACACACCTGTCCCGGGCTCGTCTCCGGCTGCGTTACAGCGGGGACATGACTCGGGCCGGCTTCCTCCTCAACAGCCCCCGCCAGGCCGTCTCCAGAGGCCTCCAGCACCGGTCTCCCCTCGGGCAAAACACCAGGCGCAGAAAGCGCTCCGTCCGGCTGCGGTTCTGACGCCACAGCGGTCGCAACAACATCCGCGCCGGCCGCCCTCTCGCTGTTCTCCGCACCTGCAGCCGGAGCTGGCCTGTCACGCCTCGGGCAAGTTTGTCTGACATGTCCAAACTCACCACACACAAAGCATTTCATTGACTCTGAACTTATAAAAACAGTGTAATCCTTTCCCTCAATACTCAACTTCACTGACAGATTTAATGGATCACTCTGAGAGTTCAGAATCATTAAAGTCCCACTCCGATCATATTTTTTAGCTATTTTTAAACATTCCCAGTGGTCTTTAAATTATGATTATGCCATTTTTAGCCAAAATCACAAAACCTGTGCCGTTTTCTGGGACTTTGCTTCAGCAGAGCGGCAGTAGCTCATTAGAAATTCGCCTCTGTGTTGTGGTCGGAGCCGTTGGCACGGAGACGACCCTCCCCCTCCCCGTTGCTGAGAGCTCTGTCTCTCCTGCTAGCTTAAATCCCCAAACTGTCAATACCGGTGCAACAAAAATGGAGAACAATATTGGAGCTATCCAGCCGTACAGTTTTGAGCCAGATGCCAGCTCGGACGAGGAACAAGAGGACGTACATAGATCTAGTCGTCGTCTACAAGTGGATGTATCAGAATGGTATTGTTTTTGTAATCTCTTGAATTGACTATTTCAGGCCAATAACTCCTAATAACATGTTAGTAAATAAATATGTTTGTGGACATGCTCCAAACATTTAGTCAGATTAACCTTTTTGAAGTTGATAGTGTCTTGATGGAAGGCACTGCATCCGGCTTCAAAAACAATTTATTGACGAAGCCCATTTTCTTCTCCTGCCAGTTGGTGAAACAGTCTTCTGTAAAGTGCTGAACGCAAACCGATGTGTGGTTTTTAACATTGCCGTGACCAAGGAACGTAATCCATCTATCTCTCACAGCAACATGTTTTGGTAAAGCATGAAAGCTAATACCACTATTTCTCCTCTTAGCATTGCAACCCGCTACCGCACATAGGTGTTGATCCGCCATCGTCTTCTCTACTCCTCAGAACCTGAGCGGGCGTGGCGGGGAGTATGAGCTTGTGGCCCCGCCCAGTGGAGTTACTACGTCACAACTCCAGTCTATTTCAAACGGCATTTTTGCGTCTGCTACTGATTCACAGCCATTTGAATGTAGAAATACTCAGAAATACAACTTTGAGCTTATTTTTCTAAAGATATGTCCTCTAACATAAGAAAAATGCCACAAAACATTATTTTCATCGGAGTGGGTCTTTAAAGCCTGACGCCGAAAAGACATCACGTGTCTAATCTCGGGATTTTTACATCCAAGAGGAATCATTCTAATAGGACTTACTATTTTACCATACCTCTGGAGTATTTGCTCTAATTTTTCATTTTGAACAAACGGCGGTATGTTTGATAAAATGACTTTCTTGGCTGGGCTTGACAAAGGCAAAACAGGCACAAAAATGTTTTTGATTATCAACCCGGTTTCAATTAAATCGTCCACCATTTGGCTTTCACTAAGAAAAAACACAATGGCTTTGTTCATACGGGAGGCAGATTTTATATTTCCACCACCGATCGCCGCACTCACGGCTATCAGGCAATCCTCCACTGACACCGCGGCCAGGCATACACTTACAACCATGCTTGATGGTTAACCGTGAGAGATCCGCCATATCCAACCCCAAAATCCTCACTCTCTGACCGAAGTCAGGGGAAAACCCCAAAACCTATTAACTATAAATAAGTTTAAATAAATAAATAAAGTAAAGAAATCTCACTCAAACAAGGAGACACTTTCACTCCCAACAACCGGCTCCTTCCACACTCACTCCGCACATGCGCACAGAGAGAGAGAGAGAGAGAGAGAGAGAGAGAGAGAGAGAGAGAGAGAGATTGATTGAAAAGTATCATTTAATTCATAATTTAACATTCAATTCAACATTATTACATTAATCTTACACACACATTGTAATTTTAAAAAGACAAAACCATCCCTCCATCATCATCAACATCACAAAGAACACTTGCAACAGACCATTTTTCAGCAAAACACTGTAAATTGTTTGTAAACTTGTGATAAGCATATTCAATTCTAAGGCGAGCTGCTAATAATCCTAAAAACACCCCAATCACTTCTTTTGACCCTTCTTTCTGAATCATATGTTTCCTTGAAAGCCATATGGAAAGTTTAGCCACTCCAAACACATAATTCATCAAAACTTGTGTTTGTTTTTTCTTTACCGAATACTTTGGTCCAAAAATAAACAAAGAAAAAGAAAAAGATTCTCCCCAACTCAAGCACCACTGTTCTAATAAATGAAACAACTCTCCTAACCTAGAACATCCACAAAACAAGTGAACCAAAGTTTCATCTTGGGTACAAAAGGGACATTCCACACTTTGACTAGGATCTAAATGGGCTACATGTTTGTTGGTGGCTATGGCCCCATCTATTATCCTCCACTGGAGATCTCCTGTTCGTTTATCGATTGGTAGCTTATACAGAGATCTCCAACAGCCTTTCACGGACTGATCTGAGCCAAAACAGTCAAACCACCTTGATGGTTTCATTCCCTCCAAAGCTCTCATATGGAGCATTTTCACACACAGAATATACATTCCTTCCTTGCCCATCTCTTCAAATGACCCCAGCTGCACATTTGAAAATGAAAGAAAACTATTCTCTATGCCAAGCCCCTCTTCTACTGTTAGAGATATATCAAGGCTGGGGAAACCATATTCACACCCGTCCTCCCACTGACCCAACACATCACTATCACTGGCAAAAGCTTTCAGTGACTGTGGCAGTGACTTACAGACCTCATCCACTATTTTTTTAATTAATCTCTCAGATCTTATATTGGCCAACTGACCCAGTTCCACTAGGGGTGAGCGCATGGCTCTAAAGAGATGGCCTAGCTTGGTGCATCCTGCCTCTCTCAGTGCTGAGCGTAGACTGGCAGACTTTAATGACCTTACGCAAATAAAATCATTGTAAAACAGAGGCTCTTCAAAGAGCCACATTCCAGGCATCGCAGTAAAATCTCTTGAGAACTTCAAAATCTGCCATGCATGAAAAACTGATTCATAGAAAGATGTTAAATCTCCAAAATCTACTTCTTCAGTTTTTAACAGAAAAAGTTGCTTACTGTACCCCAGCCTCCCTACCTTCTGTAGAAGCAGCTTTGCAGTTTCATGCCACCTCAACCCATTCCCATATAAATATCTCTGTGCAGATTTTAGTCTAAAAGTCGCAATCTGTGAAGATAAATTAACAAGTCCCTGACCCCCCTCACAAAGAGGAAGATAAAGGGCTGCAGCTCTAATCCAACGACAGCCTGACCAAAAAAAATCTAACATTTTCCTCTGTAAACTTTCAATCAGTGCTTTTGATGGATTTAACACCATGAATTTATGCCAAAACATGGACGCCACCAAATTATTTATTACTAAAACACGTCCTCTGTACGACATCTGGGGCAGCAACCACCTCCACCTGGACATTTTAGGACACACCTTCTCCATTACTCCCTCCCAGTTCTTTTCTTGATATTGCTGTGTGCCAAAGAAAATACCCAACACTTTTAATCCATTTTTTCCCCACTTTAAACCTCCAGGTAAACAAGGCAACTTTTCATTTTCCCACTTCCCCACTTGTAAAGCTTCGCTTTTATCCCAGTTGACTTTTGACGAGGAAGCCCTCTCATAACACTCCAAAGCTTTTACCGTTGTACATACATCATCGTCATTTTTAATGAATATATTAATGTCGTCAGCATATGCTGACACCACTAAAGGGGACTCAAAATCACAGTTTGGTAACCTAAACCCATTCAAGTTATTCCTTAACATGCACAAAAGGGGTTCAATAACCAGTGAATACAGCTGTCCTGAAATAGGACAACCTTGTCTTATTCCCCTTTCCACTGGTATTGGTCGACTAAGTCCCCTCCCTACTTTGACCATACATGATGCTCCGTTATAAAGGAGACTTATCCAGCCTATAAATCTCTCTCCAAAACCAAAAGCTTTTAAAACAGAAAACAAAAACCTGTGATCAATCCTGTCAAAAGCTTTCTCTTGATCCAGGGATAAAAGTCCAACATTCTGACCATACTCCTTGCACACATCTAAAACATCTCTCATTAAAAATAAATTGTCCATTATAGTCCGATCTGGGATACAGTAGGTCTGATCCATGTGCACAAGTAGGCCAATATAAGGCTTCAGCCTATTAGACAGAGCTCTAGAAAGCACTTTGTATTCAGTACATAAAAGCGCAACAGGCCTCCAGTTCTTAAGATGTGATAAATCTCCTTTTTTAGGAAGTAATGTTAAAACAGCCCTTCTACAAGATGTTGGAAGCAAGCTTTGTTCAAAAGAGCTCATCAGGACCTCATGAACATCAGATCCTATAGTCCCCCAGAAGTGCTGAAAAAAGTCTATGCTGAGTCCGTCTACTCCAGGTGAACGCCCTGAGGTCAGCTGATTAACAGCTATGGTGAGTTCCTCCAAGCTTAGCCCTTTATCCAGCTCAGTTTGTTCAGTTCCTCTAAGCTTAGGCAGACCTTCTAAGAGTTCTTGTACACATTCTTCATCACAATGTTCTTTACCATACAACTCCGTATAAAACGCCGTGGCGCATCTTCTCATTTCACCTCCATCTGTTGTTACATGCCCATCTGGACATCTCAGACATGTCATGCGCTGATCTTTCACACTACTTTTTTCCAAGTCAAAGAAAAAGGTACTTGAGGCATCCATGTCTTTTAATTGAATGTATCTTGACCTCACAAGGGCCCCTTTAACTTTCTCTTGCAGCAAGGAACTCAGCTCCAATCTTTTAGTTTTCAACGTGTCATTGCTTTCAGCCTCCCCACCATTTAAAAGGCCATTTTCGATCTTTCTTATAGCCTCCTCAACCTCCTTTATGGCCTGTTTTAACACAACAGAAGAAAAAGAAGTATATTGTTGACAAAAAATTCGGATTTGGGCCTTTCCAACTTCCCACCACTTATTTAAAGACTCAAAATCATTTTTCTTCTCTTTCCACTTCTGCCAAAGAATTTTAAAATTCCCACAAAATTTTTCATCTTGAAGCAATTTATTATTAAAATGCCATTGAGATCTACTAACCTCTTGTTTCAAAAAAATAGTCACAGTAATAAGATGATGATCAGAAAATCCAACTGGTCTAATTACACTATCGGTTAATTTTGATCGAAGTCCTTGTGATAAATAAAATCTATCCAGTCTTGCTGCACTCACTCTTCCATCTAAGATTTTGACCCATGTGTATTGCCTTTCATTGGGAAACTTAATTCTCCATGCATCTATTAGATCATATTGAACCAATAAACTTTTTAAATTCCTGCTAGACTGTAAATGTGGCTCCTCACTAAGCCTATCATTATTAAAATCAACAGTACAATTCCAATCCCCACCTAGAATTAGATAGTAAAAATCATTTAACTCAAGGACTTTCTTTATATTATTGAAAAAATCTATTCTTTCAGTCCCAATGTTAGGGGCATAAATATTAATAAAACAATAGATTGAACCCTCTATGTTAGCTTTAACCATTTGACCCCGACCTTTAATTAAATCACAGGAACTCAAAACATGAATTTTTGAGTTACTAGAAAAAAGTATTGCTACCCCTCCACTCACATTACTCCCATGATTAAGAAAAATTTGACCACCCCAAGACAAACCCCAATCAACTTCATCTTTTATTATACTATGGGTTTCTTGTAAAAAGATTACGTCTAGTTTGTTTATTTTTTGTACCTCCTTAACCATTTCTAGCTTCTGTCTATCTCTCCCACCATTTATGTTTAAAGAGCCCACTCTTAAACTCCCCATAGAAAAAAAGAAAGAGAGGGACAGACAGAGAAAAAAACTATACAAAAAATACAACATGATCGAGGCTGACATCACTTACTTTTACTAGAGCTTTTTTTTCCTTTTCTAGTTTTATTTGACTTTGAAAACTTTTTAAGTCCCGTGACATGTTTTCTCAACCGATACCGTTTCCGTTCATCCAACAACTCAAAACCAACCATCTTTTGTAATATTGCCACAGACCTAATAAATTTTTCTGTATCATCGAAGTGATCATCAACCTTGACTGACTGTCCAAACGTTTCATCCAGGAAATTATTGATTTCTTCCAAAGAATACAAATCTTTCGCTCTATTTGACCCATCAACTCCTTCGCCCTCTGACTCATCCTGGTCCATCTCTTCAGCATCACTTTCCACCTGACTTCCAACCAGGGCCGGCGCTCCGCACACGCACATCACGCGCTGCGCGTAGGGCACCAAGTGCTTGGGGGGGCACCAAAAAATCTGGGTCGTGAAAAATCATCACAATAGGCTACTAGTATAAATAACAAATAAAATATGTCTAAAGCATGTTAATATACAAAAGCAATACAAAAGTAATATAGGCCTTGACCAAATTAGTCGAGAAAAAGGTGAATCTCATTTTTCGTCTCCCTCTGGTGCCCCCCCCTTCCCCACCTCCCAGTGGTCTGTTCGATTATGCCTCAATCAATGTCAAATTTGGCAGACACCGACCTCAGACATGGCCTCGGAAAGGCACCAAGAGTCGGGGGCGAAAAAAGGAAAAAGAATAGACAGCGGGATGGATGATGCTCGCGCGTCGCTTTGCAGGTAAGACAATGTTTTAAATAAAAATGTTAGTTTTGTAGCGCGGGCGCCCTTGCGTCGTGTATGCATGTCCAGGGGGGCGTCGCTAGTAGTGCAAATGAAATGATCCGGGGCTTTTTTAGCCCTGCATGTTGAATCTTTTATTTTAACGGGGGTCCGGGGCTTTCTCCCCCGGAAAATTTTGAAACTTGGGCTGTTTAAGATGCAGTAAGTTTGTTTGAGAAGAAAAGGAAAACCGCTTAGATACGTTTTTTCGTTGTTGTTTTATGCGGATAATGCGTTCATTTTCAAGAGGTTCATAGGCCAAGGCCCAAGGGCGACATCTGTTGGTGAAACTGCAATTAGAAAAAAAAAAAACCCACAATCTCAGTGTTTGTATATTTTCATATTCACAGAGTTGTCAAATTATTAGGGCTGGGAAAAGATTAATCGCATCCAAAATAAAAGTTTGTGTCTACATGATATATGTGTGTGTACTGTGTATAATTATTTTGTATATATAAATACACACACATATGCACGTATATATTTAAGAAATATTTGCATGTATATACTGTATATATTTATATATAATTTATATTATATATAAATTTAAATATTTTATATATAAATAACAAATATTTCTTAAATACATACATGCAAATGTGTATTTATATACACTACCGTTCAAAAGTTTGGGGTCAGTGAGAATTTTATTTTTATTTTTTGGAGGAAAGAAATCAATACTTTTATTTATCAAGGAATAGTTAATTTGATTGAAAGTGACAGTAAAGACATTTATAATGTTACAAAAGTCTTTTGAACTTCCTATTCATCAAAGAATCCTAAAAAAAAAAAAAAAAAAACTGTACAACTGACAGACCAACAACCGTTTCAAAATTTGATAATAATAATAAATGTTTCTTGAGCATCAAATCCTCATATTATACTGATTTGTGAAGGATCATTTGACACTGAAGACACTGACACTGGTGATGCTGAAAATTCAGCTTTGATCACAGGAATAAATTACACTTTACTATATATTCACACAGAAAACAGCTGATTTACACTGGAATAATATTTAATACTATAACTGATTTTTGTTGTATTTTTAATCAAATAAGCGCAGCCATGGTTAGCAGAAGAGAATTCTTTTAAAAGTATTTAAAATCGTACCGACCCCAAACTTTTGAACGGTAGTGTATATACAAAATAATTATACACAGTACACACACATATATCATTCATGTAGACACAAACTTTTATTTTGGATGCGATTAATTACGATTAATCTTTTCCCAGCCCTACAAATTATGTACAGAATTATTATATTGTGCTTCATCAGACTAAGAAATTCTGAATGGTTGTTATTCCTTGGGTGGGTGAGGGGGTGAGTGGGGTGGGGGGGCACCATCAAGCATTTGTGCTTAGGGCACCCAAATGGCTAGCGCCGGCCCTGCTTCCAACATTCAATGGAGTAAGCACTTCCTTCTCCTTAGATGCAGCAAGAGCATTCCCTTCAATAGGCACACCTTCACCCGTGGCTTCAATTTCACTGTTTTGTTGCCCTGTAATTTCTCTATCTTTTGAAATTACCACAGCGCTTTTAACAGAAGTTGATGGCTCCGAAGATACATCATCTCCCTTACCATCTCGATTTACCACAATATTCTCGTTAACTACACTATGCATTCGGTCTCCCTGAGCAGTAGACACACTACTAGAGGCTAAAACAACTTGCTGATCATCAACTTCATGCGTTCGTTCAATATTGTTCTCTGCGCGTTCAGCTTGTACTCTATGCGGGCAAGCAAGACGCTTAAGCCCCACATCACCACATTCAAAGCATTTCATGCTCCCCGAGTTTGCATATACAGTATAATATCCTCCTCCATGCTTTATCTTAAAGGATACATCCAAAGACTGTGTTGGAGAATCTAGGAACATGAACACTTGCCTACGAAGGGAGATCACATGTTTTAAACGCGCATCTTTGCACCCGAGCGTCACCATCTTAAAACCACTTGCAAATTTTCCAAACCTACGCAATTCTTGTTCAATCAGCTCATTCGGAATGAAAGGTGGTACCCCTGAGACAACTACTCTTGTCGACGGCACTGATAACGGCGAAACTTGAACAAATAAATCATTTATAAAAACCCCACTTTCAATCAAATTATGAACCAAGCGTTCGTCCTTCAAAAAAACAACAGCCGCTTTGTTCATTCGAGACGCGTGAGATATATTATCAAAACCTACCTGTTCACCAACTGCAAGCAGAGCCTCTTCCATCGTAACACCGGGATCAGTGACAAACCGAACCCCGTGTCCAATGGACAGCGGCGGCGTCACAGAGGACGCCATACCCGCGAAAATTCAAACAATTGTTCTAGCAACTATTTTTCGCCCTATTCGAAAAATAAATGATGTCTTACCTTTATCATGCACGTGAGGGGAAAATATCACCACAGCAATATCCCAAAAAATAGCATAAAAACTAGCTCTCCATCCACATCCACTCACTCAAACAACCACTCACTCACACCAACGGAAACCCGAGAGAGAGAGAGAGAGAGAGAGAGAGAGAGAGGGAGAGAGAGAGAGAGAGAGAGAGAGAGAGAGAGAGAGAGAGAGAGAGAGAGAGAGAGAGAGAGAGAGAGAGAGAGAGAGAGAGAGAGAGAGAGAGAGAGAGAGAGAGAGAGAGAGAGAGAGAGCGACCCTCTAGAGCAGTGGTTCTCAACCTCTCCTGCAGGGACCCCCTGACAGGCCATGTTTTTGTTTTAACTCTGAAATGGCACACCTGATTCAAGTAATTAAAGGCTTAATGAGTAATTAGAGTAGGAATAGTTCAATTAATCAATTAGTCAACTACTCATTAAGCCTTTAATGACTTGAATCAGGTGTGCCATTTCAGGGTTAAAACAGAAACATGGCCTGTCAGGGGGTCCCTGCAGGAGAGGTTGAGAAACACTGCTCTAGAGGGACGCAGATAACTGAGATGTCTATTTTACAGTTGCCATTCATTAGAAATTCAACTATTTTAAAAATGCATCTGATTAATCTTATTATGACCGATTCTTTCATCCATGTGTTTTATTTTTTGACATTGGACATTTTGCACCTCGTCATTTTCAGCCTGTTAAAATGTAGAATAGGCTTATATGCAGATATGCATGGCTAGATATGACATAATAAAGGCTTCTGTAAATAAATACAATTTAAATGACCATACTTTTATTTAATACACATGTGTAAGTACATCCATGTGCATTTATATGTAAATGTATTATTCATTTAATGAATATAACGGTTCATAATTGAAAGTGCTCAACCGAGTGATAAATGTTTAATATGAAAATAAATGTAATTTGGTTATATTATATGTGTATTTTATCTTATTTGACCATAATCATGATCGTTTGCAATGTAACTTCTGCATCTTCCGCACGTAAACCACACATGGGACTAAACTCAATAAATTAAACTCAATAAAAACATGACTGTTTTAATCAATAATATTCTCGCACCAAACTGCTTTTAGTTCATTTGGTTACTTGAGAATCTTTGCAGAATTTTTACAACTCCACAGCCAGTTTCAGTTACATTAGAAACTTACAACTTAAGCACTTTGTTTCAGTGACAGAAACAACAAATTTGCCACAAGTTAATCTGTCGACACTGTCTGATTCATTTCCTTTAGAATCCTTTAGTATTAGGCTTACACTTTATTTCCACTATGTTTCTTAGCCTTCCAAGATTTTCCTAGCTGACTGGTATGTCGAAGTAAGAAAAAGAATGTGGTTGTAAGTGAAAAGTTTTTAGGGTTGCTGTGACATACAAAGCACATCGGGGTCAATGTTGAACTGAAATCAAACCATTATTAACTCAAACATTTTGTGTAGTTTGTAAAACAGTTTCAGCCCATTATCTGAGATGTTCTCAGTGTCCCAAATCTGCTTTGTTCAGGATGTGATCACCCTGAAATGTGTGGACACTATTATAATCAAGTTCTTTCAGTTGATGTGGCTATTTTTTTCTTAATCTACTTATGAAACATTTACAATAACATGATACAAGAAAACAGTGAAATATATTATTCCCATCCCGTCCTACCCATAACCCCAAACACAAAGAAAAAAAAAACCTAATTATAGAGTGCATGTTAAGAATTTACAAATATTAAGTATATACAGGTGTTTAGACACACAAAATCATACGCCCCAGCAGATTCGAGCCACGAACATGATATATTAATGTTTAGATTGACAGGATGTAGAGGTAGTACTAGCACATTCAGAAAAAAAAGATAATGAATGGGTCCCAAGTCTCTGAAATTATACCAGTGACCAGTGTTACCTTTAATCTTACAGCTTCATAAAATGAATGAAGTTCATAGCATCTCGGAGTCAGTCGTCAAAAGATTGAGGAAAATGTTGTTTCCATAATGCGGAACTTTGTTAGTAAAATTAGGAAAGCGAAAGCGTTTGCAGTATATCTGGGTAGGCCAGTGACATTTGGGGAGAGTCCAAAAAGTGCACAATCTGTTTCCTTGACACTGAGGAAAAGCAATTAAAAATCGATATCCAGAATAGATATAGAAGGGCATAACCTAACCGTGTATTAAATCAGCCGTGACACTGACGGCAACGATCACAAAGGGGATCAATACCCTGTTTCATTTTTACACGCCTCACTTTTGTCCAATAAACATGGTGAGTAAATTTTAATATAATGAGCATGTGTCGTGCACAGATAGAAGATGTAGGGACACGGGACAGGATCTGGTTCCAAGACTTGACTTCAAATGAATGGGAAAAGATCTGATTCCCACTACTGTTTAATAAAGGAGAGAGAGGAGCTAGAGATGGAAGAGATCAGTCTGGACAATGCACCGGCTACTTCAAGAATATGATTCGGAAAGTCAGGGAATGAATTTTTAACAAAGTTTTGGAGTTGCAATTATCTATATAAAAAAAAGTACATTAGAAAGGGAGAATTTTTGCATCAGCTGTGTGAAACTGGGAAAAATATGATCAATACAACCAAAATCCCTGCTCTCTGCATGTATTAAATGCTTTGTCATTAAGTGAAGAGGGAGGGTTACAATTAATTGGTGAAATGGGTTCAAAATTGGGACCAGATTTGTAATGATTGCCGTATGAGATTACCTTAAGGACAGTGCGAGACTGCAGACTGGGGAACAGGAACCCTCTTCAATACTAACCCAAGCCGCAACCCATACGCAGAGTTCAAAATGACTCTGAAACCAGTATAATGTAGTGTGTATATTTGCTGCCCAGTTGTAAAATAAAAATTTAGGAAGGGCAAGCGCCCTCCCTAAAGCTTTGGTTTCTGAAGGATTTCCCTGTGAATTCTGCCTTTTTTTCCAAATAAAAGAGGAAATGTGTTGATTCAGAGTCTTAAAGATGATTTGGATATGAAAATTGGAAACAAAATCTAGGTAATACGTTCATCTTCACTGCATTCACGTGTCTGGACAAAACCCACAGCAGGCCAAAAACAATAACATACAGCCAGAGTCAGCTAAAGTTTGTGAAGGAGGAAACTGAACGCACCGGTTTATTATAATTTCCACACAAATAGATTTGCTCAAAATTCTTGAAAGAAATACTTGAATACTTGAAAGAATTCAGACTTGATCTGATTTTTTTAAGTGGGTCTCCTGCAAAAAGCCAATATGAGTATTTATATGTTCTTAATGTGACAACACCTTGCTGTTCAGACTGTTGATACACCAGGATATCATAAACACTCTTCTCACTTGTGTGTATGACAAACATGCACATCAACCACTCCTTCCTTAATGTAACGCCTCATACTGGCATCAGGTGAAACCTTTGCAAACTACTGATTAAAATTAGACTGAATGCCTCCTGTGTGTTTCAGAAATGACAATAGGCATCAAAAGCATTTCCCCCATATACTACAAAAACACACAAAAATATATAATGCAAAAGAATATGTCCAAAAAAAGAGAAATGCCAACCTGGGATTCAGGTTTGTGACGCCCTGTCATGACAAGAGTTTAACCAGTTTAACAGGACCACAAACTGCACAATCAACGGGTACATCAACACTGAGTCACATTTAAATTTAAACAAATCATGGTGTAATTTTACCCCTTTTTCCTTCTCCTGGTTGGAATATTACTTTATCAAAGTTTTTTGTGTGTAAACATGTATGCCTGTCATTTAATGTTAGCAATGCTTTGGCGATGTAAAGCTTTTTACCAGGCCAATAAAGCCATTTGAATCTTGTCAGTAGTAGTGTGTGTAGGTGTGTAAGTAGTAGGTGTGTAAGGTAGTAGGTGTGCCAATGAATTAAAAAAGTTCAACTGAATTGAAACAAGCAACACACATCCAAACCTACATGCTGATTAAACAAGCAAAGATCACACCAGCTCATCTAGTCTGACTAGTTTCTCCTCCCATCAGACGTCAGGGAATATCAGCCTCAGTTTCTCAGCTCTTGTTCAGTCTGTCAGGATGAAAAAAAGAGAGAGGAACTGTGAGGAAGATCTTTCTGGATCGAGCCCAGATATGAAAAAGAAAACAGGTAATTTATTGTTGTAAATAAACAGTTTGTTTATTCATTTTTGAAAGCCATTTTATTCAATTTCCTCAATTTCTTTTTTCCCTGTAGGTCAGAATGAGGATGTTATTAGAAGCTCTGCAATCTTTTTTTTTTTTTCAGTGAAAAAACAAACCTCAAGTCAAAATGTTTTAAAGACACAATGGCAGGAATATAAGACATCATTCAGATAAATGTTTCACTGGAGGATCAGGATCCAGAAAACATCATTTTCTCAGGAGTTTAAGAAAGAAGCTTCAATCTCATTCTCATGTAAGTCTGAGAACATTTACTCATTCACTGCTGTTCATTTCACTAATATGATCAAACATCACATTAGATGGAAGGACGAGTATAGCGACCTACTGAAAAGATCAGCTCGGCTTATTTTATTATTATATATATAACTTGATTATTTTCAGTGAATCTAGCCCAATACTCTGTCTAGCTTGTGGTCATGTTTTTTATTGATGAAATTAAAGTGATAGTTCACCCAAAAATGTTGTCATCACTCACCCTCAAGTTGTTCTAAACCTGTTTGAGTTTCTTTCTTCTGTTGAACACAAAGGGAAATATATTGAAGAATGTTGGTAACCAGACAGTTGACAGTAGCCATTGACTTCCTTATAGTAGGAAAAAATACAATGGAAGTCAATGGCTACTGTCAACTGTCTGGTTACCAACATTCTTCAACATATCTTCATTTGTGTTCAACAGAACTCAAACAAGTTTAGAACAACTTGAGGGTGAGTAAATTACGACAAAATTTGGGAGATATTAATTATCAAAATGTAAGAAATAATAACGAATATGCGCATGTCTGATCAGTTCACGTGATTACTGTTGACGTCACTTACGTCTGATGTCATACGTATACTTGATGGCCTACGGAAGCTACCCTACATTCTGTTCAAAAAGTAGCATTTCACTTAAATTTGAGAAATATTTCTATGCAATATAGTCAAATAAAACATATTTATAATATTAGGCCACCATGATCTATAGGTAAGTGAATTCTGAATGAAATGCAGAAATGTTTGGACACACGAGTCACTTCTAAACAATGGACGTTGTTGTTGCTCGAGTTTATTTTTGGCCTGCGTGTGTTTTGGTTGTCAAATGTTTTAAATCAACTGTAATTAAAAAGAAATCTTTTAAGTGTTGTTAATACATTAAACATAAATTGGTTCATTCTTTATTATAAGTTTATTTGTTTTGAATGGTTTATCTGCTGTAACTTATTTTGATTTAGTTGTTAGCATTTTGCATTAACTTCTGAATAGTTTTAGTTAATACGAGTAGTTTGCGTAGGTTTACAGTAAATTCAATGTTTTAGCATGAAGGGTTACGGTCAACTACAGATTCTTCATTCACTGCATGCGAAGCGCTATGTTTTCTCACAGACACGTGCCCAACTACACTCTGGCTCAAAGAAAACCAAATCTAATTTAAATTACTAACAAAACATAATTATTTAACCTCAAAACTGTTCAAATGGATAACCTGATAAATATTGATGTTCTAATCAAATGTTGAGATTAACTAAATATTATGTTAAAATCTAATGTTAAGTAACTTTTGTATTGCTAAAAAAGAAAAATGATGCAAGAATATCAGCACATTGTTGCTGCCAAGAAGTGAGCTCACTAAACAGAAGACATTTCGCTGATTATTGAGATTTTCTTAAGATTTGTATGATTGTTTGTGTATGCAAGCTTTGTACAATTGTTTAAAAGCTGCTCTACTTCTATTTCTGTTTGCAGTTGCTGCTTCATCTGTGTATTTTCAGTGCTGATAAGTGAAGGTGAGCACAAAACAAATGTATGCATTTGTAAAAAAGCAAACGTGCCACATGTATAATGCCAGATTGTGTTTACAGATACAGTTTCTGTGATTTCAGTGTGTCTGCAGGAAACAGTAAAGGCTGTTATTGGTGGTTCTGTTCTCCTGCCGTGTTCTTCAACCGAAGATCCTGTTAAACTTAAAGACATTAATGTGCATTGGAGACACAATGGCAGCAAGATTGTGTATGATATAGTCAAGGGTGAAGATTCACTAGAGTCACAGGACCCCCTGTACAAGAACAGAGCTGAAAGTTTCCCACAGGGGTATAAGAGAGGAAACTTCTCCATCAAACTCACAGATCTCACTCACACTGATGCAGGACAATACACCTGCCAAATCACTCCATCAAATGAAGAGAAGACTGTACAGCTGATCATCAACGGTGTGTGCAACTTTGTTAAATATTAAAAAAATGTGTCAACCACTACAATTTTTGAATCAGAATTATAGACTGATTTTGTTGTCTTTATCACAGTTCAGTAATGTTGTTTTTCTTTACTTTTTTGGTTGCAGAATCAACCGCAGAAAAAAGAAATAAATCAATTGGTCAT
This sequence comes from Rhinichthys klamathensis goyatoka, assembly GCF_029890125.1. NCBI lineage: Eukaryota > Metazoa > Chordata > Actinopteri > Cypriniformes > Leuciscidae > Rhinichthys > Rhinichthys klamathensis. The sequence goes on from NW_026606808.1 coordinate 1,374,386, forward strand.
GGAAACCAAAGAGAAGAAACAAGTCATGATGTGGTGCGCTGGGTTTACATTCTATTACCTGTATTATTAGTTCTTATAGCCGTAATCATATTTTTCTTAAGAAAAAGATTTGAATCTGTGATTTTCCCATCAGAAGAACAAAGAACAGAGACAGAAAGTGCGTAAATGTTTACTGCTATAGAACATAGATTCGCTGTGCATCTTTGCATTCAGAGGAGTACAACAAGATTCTTCACTATGAGTATGAGCTTTATTTGTCTGCTCTTCTCCAGTCTGATAGGGTGGAATCTAGTTGTCTGTTGATAAAAATGGATGTTAGAGCTTCATAAGAATGTAAAATAAAAAATGCTGCCTACAGTATATATCCGCTGCTTTAAAATTGACTTCAGTATTCTCAGGTAAATTCAGAGGAGCAAAGAACTTTGTGTTTCATCGAATGTGGATGATCTTTATGTTTGAGACCCAATAAAACGTGTGGATGAAACAGAATGCATAATAAACGTTTGGATCATTTGCAAGTTGTAAGATTTTCACTAAAAGTAAATGTTTTCTCATGAATTTCTCATTTCCTTTTTAATATGACTATCGCATGGTTTCTGTTAAAGTCCCCCTGTGGTGAATATCAAGTTTTTAATGTTGTTTATATGTCTATGTGGTGTTCTTAATGTGCTATAAAAGGTGCACTGTGTAATATTTAGCGGCATCTAGTGGTGAGGTTGCGACTAGCAGAAGTTACGGTGGCCGACAGGAAAAGATGTCGTCGTCTGAGACAGCAGAGAGTAGCCAGTTCAGCAATGGGGTTTCTTTACAAAGATAAACTAAGAAATTAGCTTTACTTATTAAGTAAAACGATGTTATTGCGAAGAATAACATAGTGACGAAACGTCATTATATAAGGTCTTTATACACCACTGAAAACATAATTATGTATTTGATATTACATTTCTGTCAACAGATATTACACAATGCACCTTTAAGACAAACCATGCAAATTCATAAGTCAACACCAATTGCTGAGTATTTTCTCCTTAAAGGGTTAGTTCACCCAAAAATCATGGGTGAGCAGGGAAGTCTCAAGAGAAGCCAGGTTATCCCGGGATATTTTTTTGTTGATATGAAAAATCGGGTAGATTTATCAATAGCGGGTGTATAATGTTAGCCAGACTTCGTCATACTCATATTCTAGTCAGAATGTGAGTCTGATACTGCTCCATAGGGCTTTGATTATGAGGCGTGTCTTTACCGAACCAGGAAAAAACAACAACTCTGCACTCAATTGGATAGACCTACAACCAATGAGAGCAACGCAGTAAGTCAGCTAGTTGCATTGCATAGTTTCAACAGAACTCAACTGCACGCACGCTGGAAGAAGTAGTAAAATAATGAGTGTTGCTTCTTTTACTTGGTCCTCCATGAGTGCGAGTGTGCGAGCAAAGGAGAAACCACAACGACCGCAGGGTTTTCATTGCGTCCCGTCTTCTTAGCGACCATCGGAGCCAGCTGATAAAATAAACTTTTGCTGAATCCCGTTGGAAGGACGGCAAATCTTTCCGATCGACAAATGCCTTGATTGCAGTTCTCTGTTCGTCTATTAAAATGAATGCGCTGTCGATTTCTTTTACAGCAAACGCGATAGCGTAATCTATACATCTCAGTTCTCCAGCGGCAGTCATCTCTGAGGGAAACCAGTTCAACCCAAAGCGCTCTTTGATAACGCGATGATTACGTAACTGGAGATCATCTGTCCATCATCGTATAAAGCCCGCCCTGGCAATTTGATTGGCCCGACTAATTTTGAACCGATCATAATTACTCCTCAATGGATCGAGTCCAGACCGAACTTCCCGACCAAAAATGTTGTGGGCGGGGTTTAGGCTGGCATCCAGGCTAGTATAATGTATATTATGATGTTATGATGAACTATATGCCTTTCTCCACTGACATTCTGAGTTGTTCAAAGTGGTCCTGATGATTGTAAGAAGGAGAACGGGAACATATTTTGTGTAACATTAGCAACACATTATTAGCTGTTTGATCAAGCAAATGACTAATCATATTAATTACCGTTATGTGTCCGACATTGTAGAGAGCGATACCATTGTGCAGCGTTTACCTCTGTGAGTTGGCCGAGTGAATCTCTGAGCTGGTGTGAGTGAGTGGAGGCGGGGATAATTAGCATATTCATAGAGCCATGTATACTAAATAAGGCAAGGGTGTAGAGTTACATTCAAGCTATTTTAAGGCATGAAGATTTTTTAACATGAAAAAAACATTTTAATATTTCATTGTGGTGATCAAAGATGAGTTTTAAGGGATAACCTTTTTGACTACAGGGGGATAGAAATGATAACGCACAAAGGCCCTGTCCCAAATGGCACCCAAGCACTCGCGGCCTTCCAATGAGTCCGCACTTTAGTGACGTAATGCCACACGCACACACACACACACACACACACACACACACACACGCGGCAGCAATTATAAGTCCACAAGACCTAAATTACATATGAAGTTGTCAGCATCTTGCGTCCTGTTGTTTGTCTCCGGGCCTCTAGAGGTCACCTGTGTTCCCCTATGCCTTAGTTCTTCCTCGTGTGTCCTTGTTAGCGTTATCCAGGTCACCTGTGCCTTGTTTCCCCTAGAGTATTTTAGCTGTGTTTTTCCCCTTGTTCCTTACTCGGTTTTTGAGTCTTGGCTATGTGTCTCCTGCTGTGTCCCACTGAGTCTTTCCAAGCTATCCCAAGTAAGCTGTTCCTAGTTATTTGATTTTGTTTTTTCTCCCCTCGTGGAGTTATTTTATTTCTCTCCTGTTATTGTTTGCATTATCTCTACTAATAGAAATACCTCATTCTGAGAAGAACTTTTGTTGGATTTTTTTTTAAAAGAAAATAAATCTACTTTGCCTGGAGTATTGCCTTGAGTGTTTCGTTTGGGTCCAACATTACCTCCTATGTGGCTAAGTGGTAGAACACTCAACTCTCCACTTCTGAGACCCGAGTTCGAGCCCAGGTTGTGACAGAAAAACCGAGTCAAACATGGACCCAGAGACACTCAGTTCCAAGGACCTGTTGGCGGTGATCGCTCAACATGAGGCATCTTCCCAGCGCCATGAAGCTGTTCTCAGCCGGCAAGAAGAGCTGATGACCAGTCATTCTCAACTCCTAGCCGAGATGATGAGTTCCATCCGCCAACTCTTTGAACGCCTTCCTGTTCCTTCACCTTCCTCCGGATCACCTCCGAGTGGAGACAGGCCTTCTCCAGTGGCGGAGCCCCGACTTCCACCTCCCAAGCCCTTTGCTGGAGATCCAAGTTCCTGCCAGGGTTTCCTCACCCAATGCTCCCTAACCTTCGAGCTCCAACCCTCAAGTTTTCCCACAGACCGTTCCAAGATAGCTTACATTATTACCCTTCTTTCAGACAAGGCGCTTTCCTGGGCCTCTGCAGTGTGGCAATCCCAGGAGGCCTGTTGTGACTCCTACGCGGAGTTTGTGGAGGAGTTCAAGCGGGTTTTTGATCATCCTGTCAGTGGTCGAGAAGCTTCTAAGCGCCTACTTTCTCTCCGTCAGGGTTCCCGCAGCACGGCGGATTTTGCTATTGAATTTCGGACCATAGCAGCAAGGAGCGGATGGAATGATGAAGCGCTGAGGGTCTGTTTTCAGGGAGGGTTGTCTGAACCTCTTCAAGATGAGTTAGCCACCCGTGAACCAGCTGGGGATCTCGAGTCCCTCATAGCATTGGCCATCCGTCTGGACAATCGTCTGAGAGAGCGGAGATCGGCTCGCCGCCAGGTGTCTCAGTCCCAAGTTCCTCTGAGCAACTCTGTTTCTCCAGTTTGTGTTCCTTCGTTCAGAGCTTCCCCAGTCCCTGAACAGCTCCATGATTCCCCGGAGGACATGCAGTTAGGCCGTTCCAGGCTTTCTCCCAACGAAAGGGAACGTCGCATGAGGGAGCGTCGGTGCCTCTACTGCGGGGTTGCTGGCCACTTCCGCTCTACTTGCCCTGAGCTTTCGGGAAACGCCTGTCCCCGCCCAGCTACAGGAGGGCTGTGATGGGGAAAATTAGAGCTCCTCCTACTAACGCTGTCCTAGCTATTCCAGTCACTCTGTCCTGGGAGGGCCACCAGCATCAGGTCCAGGCTATGATCGATTCTGGTGCCGCAGGTGACTTCCTTGATCTAACCTTGGCTAAGGAACTTAAGATCCCTACCCAACTACTTCCTCAACCCCAGGCAGTTACAGCTTTGGATGGCAGACCTCTGGAACCAGGCAAAGTAACAGAGGCGACTCAGTCCCTGCGACTTACCATCTTTCAACACCAGCAGGAGGAGACCTTCTATCTCATAGACTCTCCCGAGTATCCTATTATCCTGGGTCATCCTTGGCTGTGCAGACATAATCCCCAGATTGACTGGCCTACTGGCACCATTCTAAGCTGGGGTTCCTCTTGCCAACTCACCTGCATGCTTCAGAGTCCGTCAGCCCCTAATTCAGAGTTTCAAGAATCTGTTGATCTCTCTCGAGTCCCCAGTGTTTACCATCGGTTCATGGCAGTGTTCAGCAAGTCCCGAGCTACTTCCTTACCGCCTCACCGCCCTCCGGGACATGCTTAATCTGTTTGTCTTCGTGTACCTGGACGATATCCTCATCTTCTCGAAGTCACTAAAGGAGCATGAGGAGCATGTAAGCCGGGTTCTCCAGAAACTGCTTGACAATCATCTCTATGTTAAACCTGAGAAGTGTGAATTTCATGTTTCCCAGACTCAGTTTCTCGGGTTTATCGTCACTCCTGGCCACCTGGAGATGGACCCCAAGAAGGTCAAGGCAGTCCACAACTGGCCCACACCTGCCACAGTCAAGGAGGTTCAACGTTTCATCGGTTTTGCAAACTTCTATAGGAAGTTCATTAAGAATTTCAGCTCTGTGGTTGCCCCCTTGACAGCACTTACTAAGGGAGGAGGAACCAAGATTCACTGGGGCCCAAAGGCAGCGGGGGCCTTCGAGGAACTCAAGCGCCGCTTCACTTCCACTCCGATTCTCATGATCCCTGACCCAGAAAGACCTTTTGTGGTGGAGGTGGATGCCTCAGAGGTGGGGGTAGGGGCCATCCTGTCACAGAGAGGTGAGGATGGAAAATTACACCCTTGTGCCTTCATGTCTCGCCGCCTGTCTGAGGCCGAGCGTAACTACCACGTGGGGGATCGAGAGTTGCTTGCAGTAAAACTGGCCTTGGAGGAGTGGCGCCATTGGCTTGAGGGGGCTCAGCATCCTTTCCAAGTTCTCACGGACCACAAGAACCTGGAATATCTCCAGCAGGCTAAGCGGTTGAACCCTCGGCAAGCGCGATGGTCCCTGTTTTTTAATCGATTCCAGTTTCTTCTATCTTACAGACCCGGCACCAAGAATGTCAAGCCGGATGCCCTCTCTCGAGTCTACTCTTCTGAGATACAAGAGAAGCCCTTGGCATCGATTATTCCGGGCTCTAGGATAGTTGCGCCTCTGCAGTGGAAACTGGAAAGAGGGGTACGACAGGCCCTTGTCCATGAGCCCGATCCAGGCGGTGGTCCCGCCGGACGCCTGTACGTTCCCCTATCTGTTCGGGCCCGGGTCTTGCAGTGGGGTCATGAGTCGCCTTTGACGTGCCATCCAGGTAGTGCTCGCACACTGGAATTCCTCCAGCGGAGGTTTTGGTGGCCATCCCTCAAGAAGGATGTTCAGGTCTATGTGGAGGCCTGCCCTGTGTGCAACCAAGCAAAGTCTACACGTCAGCGACCCCAGGGACTGCTCTTTCCCTTACCTGTTCCCCACAGGCCATGGTCACACCTTTCTCTGGACTTCGTTACAGGACTTCCTCCATCCCAGGGCAACACTGTTATCCTGGTGGTTGTAGACCGGTTCTCTAAGGCTGCCCGGTTTATTCCCCTGCCCAAGCTGCCTTCGGCCAAGGAGACTGCTGAGCTCCTAATGAACCATGTCTTCCGGATTTTTGGTATTCCCCTGGATATTGTCTCTGACCGAGGTCCCCAGTTCTCGTCCCGGTTTTGGGGGGCCTTCTGCAGGCTTATTGGGGCCACAGCCAGCCTATCGTCTGGGTTCCATCCACAGTCTAATGGGCAGACGGAACGGATTAATCAGGATCTGGAAACCACCTTGCGGTGTATGGCGGCCAGTAATCCCACATCTTGGGCCACCTATATCATTTGGGCTGAATATGCCCACAACACCCTCCAGTCCTCAGCCACCGGATTGTCCCCTTTCGAATGCCAGTTTGGATACACCCCTCCGTTATTTCCCGAGGAAGAGGCGCAAGTTGGTGTTCCCTCGGCCCAGCGATTTGTCCTACGCTGTAGGCGGACCTGGAAGAAGGCCAGGCGTACCCTCCTTCAGACCTCCCAGAGATATCAAAGCCAGGCTAATCGCCGCCGCCGGACGGCCCCTAGTTTCCGAGCTGGTCAAAGAGTCTGGTTAGCCACTAAGAACCTGCCCCTCCGGGTCGAATCCAAGAAGCTTTCCCAGAAATACATCGGCCCTTTTCGCATAGCAAGGAAAGTTAACCCTGTTTCTTATCGTTTGTTTCTCCCTCGTTCACTTAGAATTAACCCCACTTTTCATGTTTCATTATTAAAACCTGTCTTGTCTTCTCCATTTACACCTCCCCGCAGACCCCCTCCACCTCCCAGGATCATTGACGGCCAGCCTGCTTACTCAGTGAGCCGGATACTGGACTCCAGGAGGGTCCAGAATTCTCTGCAGTATCTGGTGGACTGGGAGGGCTACGGGCCGGAGGAGCGCTCCTGGGTTCCAGCCAAGGACATCCTGGACCCAAGTTTGATTCATGAGTTTCGCACCCTGAGGCCAGGGTGTTCTGGAAGGAACGTCAGGAGCCGTTCCTAGAGGAGGGGGTCCTGTCAGCATCTTGCGTCCTGTTGTTTGTCTCCGGGCCTCTAGAGGTCACCTGTGTTCCCCTATGCCTTAGTTCTTCCTCGTGTGTCCTTGTTAGCGTTATCCAGGTCACCTGTGCCTTGTTTCCCCTAGAGTATTTTAGCTGTGTTTTTCCCCTTGTTCCTTACTCGGTTTTTGAGTCTTGGCTATGTGTCTCCTGCTGTGTCCCACTGAGTCTTTCCAAGCTATCCCAAGTAAGCTGTTCCTAGTTATTTGATTTTGTTTTTTCTCCCCTCGTGGAGTTATTTTATTTCTCTCCTGTTATTGTTTGCATTATCTCTACTAATAGAAATACCTCATTCTGAGAAGAACTTTTGTTGGATTTTTTTTTTAAAAGAAAATAAATCTACTTTGCCTGGAGTATTGCCTTGAGTGTTTCGTTTGGGTCCAACATTACCTCCTATGTGGCTAAGTGGTAGAACACTCAACTCTCCACTTCTGAGACCCGAGTTCGAGCCCAGGTTGTGACAGAAGTGTGCCATTTGGGATAGGGCCAGAATAGAAATAAAGAATGCTGATAAAATGATCGTGCCAGAAAAATACAGTGAGAAACTGAATATTTCTGGTCTCCATACATCATCTCAGTGAGATTTTATCACGTTTTATGCTTGCACAGTAAGATGATTTTAGCATTTTCCAATATTTTAGAGTCTATGAAAAACTATTTGAAAACTCTAGTTTGGATGGAGAACATATAGAAGTGAAATCCTTTTTAAATGTTTTCAAATTAATGTAGATGAGGCCTGAATACAGTATAAGTACACTAATAAGGTAATAATACACTAATGAGGTGAAATGGGAAGATGCTTGGGAGATGATGGTGGGAAGCAAAGGATTCTGGGTATTGTAGTCCAGGTTGAGGTAATTATTCAAGTAGGAAGACCTTGTGAGAGAGGAGTGCTGGTGCCAGAATTGATGGAGGATGTGAGAAGTAAATATTACTAGCCCACTGAACGGCATCATGTGACAAGTCTCTGCAAACTAAATGAGACAAAACATAAACTAAAGATATCTATGTATTTAAGAACCGGACTGACCACAATGAGAACAGGCTTCAGTGGCGTGTCCATTATACAATAAACAATACAACAATGCTGTAATAGATACAATACAATTGTGCAATTTTGTTCTGATTTTGCATCCATTTATAGGAGTGGATGAGAAGACATGTTTTATATGATGATTTCTTATTTTTGTTAATATTATTGAATGAGGGATGTTAACTAACACTCGCATCAATTTACCGGCTGACCGACACGGACTGGTTACAGGGAATAAGAAAAATGGAGCGGGGTAGTCCACTGCCCCCTATCCTTCATAATTTACTTGTTAATCACTTTTAATAACTGTTAGAAACCCTAGACACTTCATATGTGTAGATCTATAACAAATCATACCTGTACAAAATAAAAAAGAACATGAGTTTCTCTTTTTTTTTATCTACCTTTTATGCCTTTTGAGAAAACGTTGACGAACAACCATACATTAAAATCAAAATGCTGTGAGTGTGAGTTCAGCTTGAGCTCTGTGTGGTTAAGGTGTCGTTTACAGCTCTGTGGTGTTTCCAGTCAGAAAGAGATGTTTGCTGGGCAACTGCATAGAGGAAATAAATCTGGGTTACAGAGTGATCTTACAGCCTCAGATCTGTGAGTCTCTCACAGCATATTTGAAAAGATTTGATTGGTTCAGTCATCGTGGGGTTTTATTTTCATTATATGTCTTTAAAAAAAAAAAAATTATTATGCAATAATACTTACAAGTGACTGATACAACAACAAAAAAAAAACATCCAGGGCACATACATAAACATCGACACGTAAACATGTACATACATAAATGTGTGTGTGTGTGTGCATGTATTACTGGATGTGAGTGGAAGTAACCTAACATAGGAACATCTTACAGATACAACAGACGTAATAAAAATTAACTAAATAATAATAGAAGACGGGAAAAAAATCTTATTAACTGGAGGATGAGGAAGATATGATAATATAGTCTTATAAATATAATAAAAGTAAAATAATAACATCAGAAATGAGGGGGGAGGTTGGAGGACAAAGAAGAGGACAAATAATAACGTGAAAAAATAAGGCTATTATTAATATGGTATAAGAAAAAAAAAAAAAAATCTCCCCCTGGCCACTAAAAAGATGTGCTCCGGAGCCTGGGACCCAAGGCCCTCCCTCATTACCAAGAACACATTATATGTCTCAATATATATGTTTTTATTTTTAATTTAAATTTTCATGTGATATTAAACCATTGAGAGTCTAATAATAATAATTAGAAGAAGATTGACTGGTATAGGCCTATACAAACTAAATTCACAGATCCTGTATGCATTTACAGCTGCACACAAAGGAGCTCAATATGAAAACAGCAACTTCAGACAATAATGACTGGAATGTGAGTCATATAAATTAATTTGTCTAATGTATGTCCTAGCATTGCTCTTTCATTCTGTTCAAAGCCTTAATGGAAGCAGGTCTTGTCAGGCTGTGCAGCTTCTCTGTTCCACAGCCAATAACATGAGAAGGAAGACTTCAGAATATACAGGTATATGACACTGAATGTTATTAAATGTCAACTGATTTGTATAGATAGATACAGATAATAAACTGACATTGTAAAGTGAACCAGGAGCCACTTGGGGTCGTTTTTTTCACTCAACAATGAGATGTTAAAGGTAGGCTAGGCTATTTCAGAGCGGCTAGTAATAGCGAGCTAGCTTTGAAAGCATGAGCCCCCCTACTCCCTTCAGAGCGTCTCTAAAGCCACGACTCCTCCAAAACACATGAACGCACACACAGCCAGAGCAGATTCAGCAAAGCATCGCGAGAGACTGCGTTAAAATACCTCATGTCTCAAAGCACATATCATTACATTAATAATGAGTGTAAACAACTTACAGAGCTCTTATTTGTACCACCTGACTGCTGGAGCTGTAAAAGGAGGCTGATGTTTGTTTGCAACACTTGGTGACTCTTTGTCTACAACTCTGAATAGCCTTAAAGAGTGCACTGATGATGTGTGTTTGTATGAGCAGGTGCGCGGAGATATGGAAATACCAACCCGATCTCATAAAATGCGTCTCTATAGCACGCATTGAATTTATTGTGCAATTTATACACGAAAAATTGTTTTTACGTGCATGTACGTATATGTAGCCTACATGTTTTAATATTTAGACCACTTTTATTATTGATTACCTTAGGAGATCATTTCAACCAGAATAACAAAAAGTGTTTAGGAAAAAACTTGCCAACCCTACCTAAGAGAAGATTATAATGGGTTATGATTATCATGGCCAAAAGATATATCGCGATATCTATAGAAATGTTGAGAGAGAAATAAATGCAATCAGTCAAATTCATCTTAAATTGATGTATGTATTTATTTATTTCCAAGAATCACACAATTTCAAGACTAAATTACAAGACTAAATTACATAGCCTAGAAATCTAGACGCACCCTAGCGGCAGCAAAAAGTATTTTGCAGCAAAGTGTGGTCTAGCAACTCTCCGTTGGCATTCGAGCTGGAAAAACCAAACTCTGGTCAGGCCAATCACATCGTGTATAGAGTTGGTGGGCGGGCTTAACATAATGACGGCAGAGTTGTGACGGTTCCCCCGCGTGATTTCCATATGTGATTTGAATTCTTTGCTACTTGAAAACAAAGAAGATGCTGCTGGCGAACAGCGGTCTTTCGAATCGGCTTTGGCCGCGACTCTGGATGACTTGGAGTTAAGAGAACGTCACTTAAGTCATTCTTAAAAAATAAGGATGTGTTCGGAGTTTTGACGACCGGATACGGCAACAGTTTAATATATCAACCAGCTCCGCTGATGGAAAAACGCATGGGACTCACTCAGCCACAGCCGTCCGTTGCTCTGGTTGGTTGTAGCGCTGTCCTATTGCATGCAGAGGGAATTTGAAAGACAACCGTTTATCCCGCCCCTCGGATTGAGGTATGCCAATTGGGAGTTCCCAGACCTAACATCTTGATGTAGGTCTGGCTTGCCAGGCTATAAATTACACTTATGGCAACCAGTTTAAAATAACTTCCTTCTGTGAACTGATGTGGCTTTTCTTATCACGGAATAAGGGCAAAAATCATATTATTTTATAACTGCATTATAACTTCAGGTTTAATCAGTCGAAATGTCTCTATCTGCATTTTATTCAGTTACAGTGATAGCTCGATGTCTTTGCCCATATTAGGGATTTCCTGGAATGTCATGAGTTTTATTACTCCTATGAGACTCATTGTAAACTTTCTGCATGAAACTTTCTCCGGGCGTAGAATATGAATGAAACATAAATTTCGTTGAGAGAGTTTACCGTTCCATAATGCTAACATTGACCTATTTTGGGTAAAAAAAAAAAAAAAAAAAAAAAAATACTGCTCTCTGAATATTTTAAGTAAACATTAAGACAGGTTAATTTAATGTTTCCCATTTCAGGACTAGCAAAATAATGGCAACTTTCTCTCTGTACAAGATAACGGAGTCTGCGGTAAAGGTTGCTGTTTGCGCTCACTGTTGATCGGCATGTCCTATTTTCGGGGAATCAAAAAAAAAAAAAAAAAAGTCCACACTGGCAAGCTAATTCTTGGAGTGCGGGTAGAGTGTCATGTCTGTCATATCTAACGATATGCTTTTATGTGGCAGTAGCTGCTTGTGTTTTATGACAGGTGGCAACCAGCGTTAAGGTGGTTTAGCGTCCCATTCATTGACAACCATATAAACATTCACTGAGCTATAGATCATCAGCTTGCAGACGATTGCAGACGGAATTTTGGTCAAATACAACATTTTCGTTGTGTAAAAAATCCGCTTCAAATGTTTATTCATATACGCCTGTAAATATGCACTACTTTAACGACAACACAAGGTGATGTAGCTGTTGTTGAAAAAAACCAATGAAGAACAGCAGTCACGACAGCAATCGTTCTCCCTTCCGGCATGTTTAAAGTTTATTGCACTGCACGCCCAACTCGGGAACTCGAGTATCGTAATTATCCTCGAGCTTCCCAGTGGTAAATATGACTCGAGAGGGCGTTTATGTCCAATTTTTAACTAGTAAACTCGATAAAGCACATGAAAGCACATTAGTCCAACAGCACTGGGACGTTTCATGCATGACTCTGCTTATTTACACTAGTATGCATTTGCTGTTGCCCATAGTTTCAACTTTTTTTTTTTCATTCTCAGAAACCTCTGAGAATGACCCTAGATTTTGAAACTGATTTCACAGATGCAGTCTATTAACTTTTGGATGTTCATAGCAACATACACTTTAGTTTTTCAGGCGTGAAGGTGATTTACATACATTAACACACTTGGCAAAAACACTAAATGTTCACTGTGTAGACATAGTAAACAAACAAATAACACATAATGGTGTTTTTTCCATTTGAGGTTCAGACAACTGTGAGAACTGAGATACATTAATGGTACTGGAAAAAAACACTGCACTGGGTTTAAGGTTAGGCTAAACCTCCACTCTAGACATAGGTGAGAGACTGTTTGTTATTGGTTGTCTAGTGACCAAAGCAGTGGAACAAACGTCTGGTTTTGGTTTTGAACTTCAGTTGAGTTCAGTTGAAAATGAAGTCAGTTGTTTAGTAAATGGACAAGTTGCATTGTGCGTATGTATGTACATAGAATAAATACATCTAATATACAAATATGACATCAATAACATTACAACAGAAGTGATACAAATTTGAGGTGTAACATTTCCGAAGAACTTTAGACTTTGCTTTTTTTATTTATTATTATTATTATTTACTTTATGTATTATTAATTTTACTAATGAATCTGACAATGATGTTTTAAGTGTGTCTGTGTTCATACGATCATCGTCCTAATTTATCAATAGTGACATTTTTTAATGTCATGTTGAAATTTGATTGACTTATTATTGAATAAAATGCTGTTTCCATGAGGAATTATAATATCATTACCAGAGAGACCCGGCTAAACAACTTTAAGTATTGCAGATTTTTCAGGCTATTCATTATTTTCTGACATGTAAAATGCACAAAAGCTTATACATAAAAAAATATGTTTATTTATTTATTTATTATAAAGCAACAACTTTATGAGAAGACCGGTTTTAACTGAATTGTGTTGTCAGCATAAAGATGTTTTCATAAACGTCTGGGCAAATTTTCACATTTTATATACTGTAATTTTATACTATTAATATACTATTTATATATTCAAAACAATTGTAAAACTAACTGAGAATTTAATTATGTCTAAAAATGGAATGTATTAAAGACAGTCATATTCATATATAAAATACAAAGACAATGCTTTTCCATACAGAAAATATTTATACTATTATTTTATGCTAGCACATTTTTTTTATTAACCCAAGGAGTTAAGCCTTTGGTCATTTAACTGATGCTGTTTGCTTTTTTTATACAAAATAATTGATGCACATAAAATTGTGTCAATTTTATCATTTTCTTTTGACATTTTCTCTCTAAACTTTCCAGTGGTTTTTTTTTTTGGCAGCCTTTGCATTTCAAACCCCCTGATCTAAAGAATGTTATCGTGGTAAATGTGGGTGATATCTATTATAAGATCTGCCAAACAGTTTGTGGTTAGAGATTCGAGAAACAGTGAACAAAATAAGTAGTCCATCATACTCAAACGTTCATGATTTCGCCGGCTTTATTGTAGCATAAGTGCTGTTGACTTGACTGGACCGAAAGTTTCTACGCAGCTTGGAAAAATCCACCTCAGCATACTGAAAGAGCAATGAAGAAAACAATATAAACTGTAGCTGTCCATGGATCAAAGTTATTGTTTTATCAAACAAATGATAGGATGTGGTTGGAGTAAAAGGTCAGAATGAATCCTATATTAATATCAAGATCTTCATTAATGAACTCCTACCTGTAACTGGTCCTGATGCTCTTCTGTAACTCGCGTCTGCTGTAGATCAGTGTTGAGTTGTGATTCTTCTGCAGACCTTCTGTTTCCCACAACAAAAACCTTTACCAGTCCTAAAAATGGAACAGTGAATTCAGATTCAATATTAGCTAAAGGTTGTATTATTATTTCTAAACATATATATATATGTCAACTAAAATGCCAAAATAAGTCAAAACCCTAAATACAGAATTTACACTATAACTTTAGCTGTCTATGGAGAAGAGCATTGATGACTCACCGATCAGCACAATGATTAGAAGCCCGTTCATCAGTCCAGATATGATCATAATAATCTGACATTGTGTCTGATTCTGATCAATCTGATTCTGATCCACCGCTGTATGATTGTGACACTCAGTTATTTGAGTTGATTCTGTAAAGAAAGTGTTTATAATCTGTTACAGTAACAACAACTGATAGTCTGCACACAATGACTGAAATTGTGTAGGTAAATAGTATCTAACATATTCAACTTTTTGTGGAGCTACCATTAAGTGCTTCTGTTTTTATAGGTGCTCCAAAAACTGAAGAGGTTAATTATAAATGTATAAAAAAGTAAGAGAAAATATTTATAGTAATTTTCACCAGTGAAAAAACTCACCGGTGAAGTGCAGTCTGGTGCTGTTGCTGAGTTTTGGAGGTGTGTCTGTGTTCATACAGTAATAAACTCCTAATTCATCAGCGGTTACATTATTAATAACCAGACAGTGTTTAAATTGCAGTGAATATTTCTGTCTGAATGTTTTATTTAAGTATAAAGGTGATGTTGGATTTGAGGTTGATCGTAGAATCACTGTTGGAGGATCTGGTGTTTTCAGTAAAATCCAGTAAACCTCCTTTTCATCAAGATCACAGTTTATGGTCACATTTGATCCCACATCAGTGAGTTGATCTGAGACTGCAGCTCGACAACAGATTAACACATCTATAAGATAAAAAAATATATATAAACATGCATTAAAATTCATTTTTAATTAGCCACATAAAAGCACTGTGAACCTTTAACAAGAAACAATTTATGGTTAATCTCGTGTAAATATTTTCATATGTTATAAACTCACAGAGCTGAAGCTGAATGATCCTCATGTTACTGGTTGAATAAAACCATTGAATCTAATGAAACCTGGTTCCCTCCACACATGTAAGATGAAGTCTACTGCAGCTCTGAGCCAGACAGAGGAAGTCAAGTTTGCTCTGACCACATTGTACACACTTTTTTTTCAAAACCTAAACATGTTAGTTAAACATGACAGAAAAATTGCCAGATAATTGCAGTAACATCAGCAAACCTATTTGTCACATAAAGCCAACACACTCTCATGACAAATTACGATAATTTGTACTATGCTAAAACCGTATGATATTATAAGGTACGAATAAGATTGAATTAAAACTTTTATAGTTTTATAAAACAAAACTTATCCCCCCATTACAACCATGGTCCAAGTTGTAGGTTTGAATTTGTATGATCTCATGATCTCATACAAATGATTATGAATTCTCATGAGACTGGGTTGCTGTATTAGTAACACTATGAAACAAAGAATTCTGTAACGGTCACCAGCTGGAGTGCCCTTGAGAGCCACCAGAGGGCACTCCACACCAGACTTTTATCACTCCATCACAACCCATAACTCACTGCCCGGACTCATCATCACTGATTGCATTCACCTGTGTCTCATTACCCTGTTAGTCTCAGCCTATTTATACCATGTTCACTCATTCACTCACTGCAAAGTTTTGTACGTTATTCCACTGCATTTCTGAGGGTTTCCTTTGTTGTCTTTGTTCCTGGTTCTTGATCTCTGCCCGTGTCCTGGTTTTCCCTAGTGATGGCAAAATGAGGCTTCCTGAACCACTGAGACCTCGCAGCCATAGACAGTAAAAGAAATGGACAGAGCGACCCCACTGACTACGTTTACATGCAGCCAAATTTCGGGTTATGGTCGGGTTAAGGTCACTATTCGGGTTTCTGAAACATTAGGGATAACCCGTTTACATGCGTGAGCAGAGAGAGTTACTCCTGTATACATGGAATTGCAATTTCCCGATGTAAACGCGACGCACGGTTAGCGTCTGGACGTACGGACAACCTTAAAGCTCCAGTCGGCAAGTCTGGCAGATTGAGTGGATTTAGGAAAATTTTGAATGTTTACAACTCTCATGCCCCTCCCCCACTATCAACGGATACCCTCCCACCCGGTTCATGCTCGTCAGTGCCAGCTCTGGTCAGTGCGTGTGCACCAGATTTTCAGTGAACGCCAGGGCTCTCAAGTGTCACTCATTGAGCGTGACAGTCACTCATTTCGGTCTTTTGTCACGCTCTCCCGCCACACATTGTATTTCTCACGCTGAAAAACTATTTGTAATATATTTAATATGCCGCAGCGGCCAAAACTCTGGCCGCGCCGCTCTCACTGTGGAACCGGCATGAATCAAGCGCGTTGGTTTCCTCTGGTGTTGTTCGTCGAGCTACACAATAGCCAATCAGAAAATAGCACTATTGTATCTGGGTAAGATTTAACGCAACAACCAATGACAAAAATGTATCCAACCCCCCGTCGGCTGGGTGTCACTCTTACCTGTCTTCAAAACTTGAGAGCCCTGGAACGCGCCCGTCTCATCAGCATCCATCAACACCATGGAGTATTTGGAGGTATGCTGTCCTGGCTAATGTACCGATAGATTGCATTTGCTAACGTCATTTATACTCTAAATGAGCTTACTTGATTTTCCGCCATCACTCTTCGTTACTGCGCGAACTTCAGGCGTGTGCATGTGATTGTAACGTGCGCGAGGGGTGGCGTGTGCCCGATCTGTGATTGACAGTCAGATCTCACACCCCCCTGCGCTGATTGGACATGATGAACCGGGAGCTGTGGATTTTTGCAAAACAAATAACAAGCTCCAGGTGGAGTTAGAAGCTCGGGGTTTTTTCTAAAACCACTTTATTTATGTTGTTCTGTCAGATTATAGTGTCGATTTCTCTGAATATGCTCAAAAAAATGTTGCCGACGGCAGCTTTAAGACGCAATATGCGTCATTTCCGATTCTTCTTCCTGTATCCAAAGACAACAACAACAGCAGCACGCGGATAATGAATAGTTCGGGGCAGATAGCGATCGCCTTTGTTTGCGCTTTGGTGCTGGTAACGTTACTGACCTCGCTCCAAAAGTATGCTGTGCTGCGTCTCGCCATGTTTACTTCCGGTACACTGCACGCGGGGTTTTGTATGCGCTGAGAAGTTTCTCTACTCAAAAGACCAAGATTCCTTGCGAATAGAACATGCGCAGAACACACATCACTATGGGGATATGCCGATGCGCGTTTACATGACCAAAAATTCGGGTTAGAAAAGGGGTACCCCAGGTATAATATCCCGGTTTTTAAAATCCGGGATATGAGCATATTCGGGTTTTTGCCGGTGTTTACATGGCCGTTCGCGACCAGGTTATTGCTAATATCCCGGATTTTGGAAGGGGTTATTGGCTGCATGTAAACGTAGTCATTGATTTCAACGGAGAAGACTTCAAGCCCGATTATTGCACTTCCTGTCTGATGTCTGAGCGACTGCGCAGGCTCAAACTGAGCGTGACGACAGTCTGGCAGTTGAAAATCTTCTAGTAGCTGTGCCAAGATAAATCTGAATCACCTAATTCCTCAAAAACGTTGTTGAAATATTTTGTCCCATTGCTTTTATAGACTCTCTATTTATGGGCTTCTACCTTGACTTTGTGCCTCCATGTCCTCCCGATTGCCTCATAGACAGTTAAAGATTGCCTGCGAGCTTCTCCTCCTGTCTATACGGTAATGTCTCTATTATGCGACAGAAAGTCCTGTGGTTATGACGCAATCGTTAGCCTATTTTTAAAAAAAACGGCTTCTACGGGGCTATAACGTAAGATACAAAGTAATGGAACATTTTATACATTGTCGTGTTTCTTTAGAAATTAATAATGGACAAATGAAGTCTTTGGACGCCTCAGATGTAAAGTTATCCGCTGTCAAAGTGACGCCAAAATGAATGGGAGTCAATGGGATGCTAACAGCAGGTGATAGCCAGCTACAATGGCGGCTCCCGCGAGGCTTCAACTTCCGGCTGATGGATTACCCCCTTGCTCGCAGCCCAGTGCTTCACCCAAAGGTTCATTACTCGAAGCTTCATTCAGCATTGCTCACTAGTGACACCTAGCTACTGTACAAAGAAGTAACAGACAAATTAATTAATTCTGAACCAATGACCTGAGCAGACTTATGATGTCCCCACCCCCACCCCCGTTCTGTTTTATTTATTTATTTTCTTCTCATTTTGAATGTCTGTAACCTTTCATTTGCAATAATAAAAAGACCAGAGCAGACATTTGTCCATTGCCTGGGTATAAAATAAAATATGTATCTTTCTCTGTCTGAATTTACTGAATTTGAGAGACAACTGTCACACACACAGTTCATTAATTATTCATAAATTGTTTGGATAGTGACATTATGACACTGTGTTGAGTGCAGTGCTTGGAGGGAGTTTAATAAAGTAAACTGCACAGAATAGTCTGGGGTGGGAAAAGTTAAGAATTGTTTCTGGGGGGTTTGTGCAGTGAACTGTTACTAGTTTGAGTGCAGTGTTGTGCTTATGGGACTGGGGATATAGAGGAGCAAACTGCAACACTGCAGTTTGGGGTGGGAGAAGAAAGGATTACAATAGATTTTTATTGAGAAACAAAAAACGTTTCAAGTGTGTTGGGGTTTAGACGATTCCTCTTTTTAGACAAAACCTCTCCAGCCTTGGGAAAGATCCTTTCACAAGGAACAGAGGATCAAGCATCAGGTGATTACAACAGGATCCTGCTTGGAGACAGGTGTTTTATGACCCCATTCCCTGACCCAAACCCCAGACCAGTTGCAATGCAGCTCTAGCAGGACAAGGGCACACAATGAAGTGAACTTTAGCCAACTAAAGTGTCTGAAAAGTCTGAGATTGATCACATTTCCCCCCAGTGTAATTCATTGTAATGAAATTGTGTTTTCCTCTTTTGTGCCGTTTTAAACATCAACACTTTTATCTGTTCCCAAGCAAGTGGCTGAAGCATGTCCAGTAAGTGGACTTTTCCAAACTTTACTTTACTTACCCCCCCCCCCCCCCCCCCCCCCCCCCGCCTGTCTGAATTTACTGAATTTGAGAGACAACTGTCACACACACAGTTCATTAATTATTCATAAATTGTTTGGAGTAGTAACTAGCAGGCAAGTTACTATTAATTACTACCCCCCCCCCCCCCCCCCCCCAATGCACAGGACAGTGAAGAAACTCTCTCAGATGACTGTCTTTTGGAGAAAGTATCTTTAAATAACTTTACTTAATTTACACTTGAGTACCTATTATTTCTGAATGCAATATGTGTTGCAGGAGTCCACATCTACAGAAAGGCCTACAGAAGAGTCTGCACAAAGCAATTACACAGAGGTGGGCAGTGTATACTTCTCCTTTTATTTTTTGTTGCATAAGGCTTGTGTTGACAGGTTTAACCCAAGCCCCCCTGCCCCTAGAAAATAGAGTATTTTGGGGGGGAAAACTTGACAACTTAAAGAAAAAACCTGGCACTACAGAGTTAGAGATAGAGTTGCTTCAAAGGAACTTCAGAGTAAGTGCTAATATATTATTTCACACAGAGTACTATTGCTGACCTTGCATGTATCTCTTATTGCAGGCAAAATATGACTTGATCACTGGCTTTTCTTTACAAAGAACAATTTAAATAAAAAATCAAAGAACTAATCATATTTGTCTTGTCTTTTATTAAACATTTAATGACATGTTTTATATTTTTGCTGATGGTGCAATGTTGTGTAATATGGCACATGTAATGTCACAGGCCCTGTCAAGTGCAACCCTCAGACTTTTCAGACACTGAAATCTTCCCTTTAGTTGGCCAAAGTTCATTTCATTGTGTGAGCTTGTCCTGGCTAGAGCTGCATTGTAACTGTGTATGTAATACAGTGAGCTTGATATTGATACCATGTTCAAGTAATGTGCATAAATGTGAATCTCTGTGCTTCCACATTTGTGATATGGAACAGTCACACACCATCTAGAGATTTTAGTCTGTCAACTGCTTTTTTTAAAATTTGATATAATATTACTAATCTGGAATATTACGATTTGTAATAGTAACTTGGCTGCACATTTACATTGTGATCCCCCTTTCTGTTCACAAAATCCCCTTCATAGAGGCCTTGATGGGAACATGTGTGCAGTTGTAGCAGGATGAACTGTGGTTGAATCCAGTCCCTCCTCCCCATTTTTGGTTACATTGGCTGTTATCCTTCCTATACGGTTTGTGATTGGCTTGTGGTGTGTCCATGGTGGCCAATCATGTCAGGAGAAGGATGTTAAAGCATGAACGTACCCCCTGGGGCAGTGCGTGACGTTGTAGGCTTGTGTTGTTTGGGTTCACCCAGTTTCTGGTGGTGTCGCAGGTATGTTGAGGTCTATTGCAAATGTTGTACTGTGTTAGTTTGCTTGTGGTTTATGTGGGATTCCGATTTTTCATAGAATTCCTTGCTGTGTTGCGGCTAACCCATTTTCCATTGAGTTGAACGGAATAACGTGTTACTCGCCTGTTTGTTGACTCGCCTGCGAGATTCGTGTGTCGCGCGCTGTTGCTCAGGTAAGTTTTCCCCATTCGGGTAATGTTATTTGCCTTATTTGGGTGGTAGCTTAATAAAACCATTATTGCGTGTTTTAGGGATATAGCTACTATAGCAAGGAAGCGTTTGCGGCCCGCCTTGGGGCAACTGCTGTTTTGCTTAAATGCTGTTAATGTACGTCTCCTCTACGTGCTGAACTTGTTTCCGGCGAGTCCAAGTTAATGGACTGAGTTCATCTTGCTCAAGGAAACTGCATCGTAGGCCACTTGTGTGGCCGACTGAGTATCTGCCCTCAGATTTGTCTATCCACGGATGAGTGTGTTTGTTACGTGATCGTTTGAGTGGGTCGTGCGTCCTTATTTTCTAAAAGTCATTTCATTTGTTTCTTTGTTTATTTCCTTTACCAGCATTACAGTTGTTTTTGTAAAGCCATTTCATTTGCTTCGTTGTTTATTTAATTTATCAGCATTACAGTTGTTTTTGTAAAGCCATTTCATTTGCTTCGTTGTTTATTTCATTTATCAGCATTACAGTTGTTTTTGTAAAGCCATTTCATTTGCTTTGTTGTTTATTTCATTTATCAGCATTATAGTTGTTTTTGTAAAGTCATTTCATTTGCTTCTTTGTTTATTTCATTTACCAGCATTGCTGTCGGTTTGCATGGTTATTTCATTTTTTTGTTTGTTTATTTGACTTAAAAGTATTACTGTTGGTTTTCAATTTTATTTCATTTTCTTTGCTGCTGTTGTTGGAAAAGTTTTTTTTTTTTTTCTGTTTTTTTTGTCATCATTGTTAGTCTAATTTATGGTGTGAAGTTATGACTTGTCGTTAATTTTGTTTATTCTGTCTTTGTTATATATGGTGGCGCTGAGAGCTGACGGTGGGGACGGTGTGTTCGAGGTGGTGGGCCCTCTTTAGTGTGTAGTGTGGTTACCTTCACAGTGTGAACGTTGCTGTGCTGATTGTGTGGCTGTGCACGTGCGTTTGGGGTGGATTATTTTGATACTCATGCCCGAGTCGCTGGACGCCCACCAGTAAGCCTCAAGCCCGGTATTGTGAGTGTGCGTGTGTGGAATATACTTTATGTCAGGACACTGATTCACACATCCTTGTGTGTTATATATATATATATATATATATATATATATATGTATATATATATAATAAATAACACACAAGGATGTGTGAATCAGTGTCATTCTTAATTCTTATAATTAAGAAACAACAATCAAGCATTGTTTTTTATGATAGTATATTAGTAATTGGAACCAAAACATTGCAAATAAACAGATGACTTCATTCATGTCCTTCAGTGTTTTGTGAGACTAAAGGTCTGTTCACACCTGGACGAATTTTTAACGCCTCGTGCTCGTGACTAAACAAAGGGCGCCAATGTGAGTGTGCAAAGACGCGAAAAACGCCACGCGTAAAAGCCTCGGGGTTCGTTTTTTTGGTTTGACGCGCCACGTCAAAAACTATCCGACCAATTAGATTGGCGCTTTTGCTCACGTGTCTGGAGCTTCTGAAGTTACAGTAAAACACAACTTGGGGGCGCTCAAACACAAAACAGTCTTGCCGAGCACACATACGTAACGGCCAAGAAGATGCGCCAAGTAGCGTCTACACCAGGGATGGGCAACTTCGGTCCTGGAGGGCCACTGTCCTACAGAGTTTAGCTTCAACCCTAATCAAACACACCTGAACAAGCTAATCAAGGTCTTCAGGATTACTAGAAAGTTACAGGCAGGTGATTTTTTTCAGGGTTGGAGCTAAACTCTGTAGGACAGTGGCCCTCCAGGACCGAAGTTGCCCATCCCTGGTCTACACCATAGATATCCATAATAAAGGCTAGATGTCTCGTCCGCGCTGCTGACCAATGGCCTTTATTATGGATATCTATGGTCTACACTGCTGGGAAGAAATAAGACGAGGAAGATGCAAGGCAAGATGAATGTATGACAAACGCGACAGCGACTACAAAATAGGACTATTTCTGTTTTACATTAAGCGCCATCTAATGTCAGGCAATTAATTTGCATGTTCACTCGGCTCAACGTCAGCGAAAATCGCTTGGGTGTGAACACAAAAAACGCGTTGAAAAACGCTGGCGAATAACGCGCGCCGATATTCGTCCCGGTGTGTACGGCCCTTAAGACTAATAGAGGTCAGAGATTAAAAATAGTCAGATTAACTTCTCATCACTTATCGGAGAGCAAAACTCTTAAGAGCTCAGTCAGAGTGTAGAGCGAATGAAAAATATATCTATGCTAAACTTATACTTACCCTCTGTACGTTCACACCAGACACGAATAGCGCGTCAAATTCGCGCCTACCGCGTCTAGTTATACGCTTGAACACTTTGAATCCATTCGTGCGTCAAGAGCAAAATTGACGCGCTTAAATTTCGTTTCAAACTTTAGTTTTTTATGCGCGTCAATTTTGTTCTTGACGCACGAATGGATTCAAAGTGTTCAAGCGTATAACTAGACGCGGTAGGTGCGAATTTGACGCGCTATTCGCGTCTGGTGTGAATTGAAACCCGTTGGAGGCCATCTTTTTTATGTTGATCGAGCATTCATCGAGAGACTCACCACTCTGGAGAGCAGAACGGCGGCGTAGGGGTCGTCGCCACCTTATTTGTGTCCACCAGACCCTTCGGAGGCGAACCCAGTTTGGTGAGTTTCACCATTTGCTCACTCCAGGAGCTGCGCCTGGATGACGGCTGCTTTCAGCGGTACTTCCGCCTGTCCCGCGGCCAGTTTGATGACCTGTTGTCCCGCATCGGAGCGAGGATCACCCTCGCCCTCATCCACCTAATCTGTCATTTATTTTTGTTTTGATGATAAATGGAGCCAGCCTCCAAAAGTGATTAACCTGTCCTGTGATTTTTATTTTTCTCTCTCACACAACACTGTCCAGACATGAACTTATGCACTATATGTTTGTTCTCTTTACATTATAATAATATTTCATATAATCTACATATGAATAAATAGCATTCAATACAAAATGAATATGTCTCATATATTGAAATCAAGTTTTATCTGATAAAATATTTGCTTTGTTGTGCAATAGAACCACACCAGGCATTTAGTCATATTACAAAATTATTTATTGAAGCATCCAGATACTTCATCATGTGACAGCAGCAAGCAGCTGGGCTCCTGATTGGTTAACGCGCCACGAATTGACGCCAAATTTCAGATTTTTCAACTCGGGCGGCAGACGCGAATACGCGTCAAACGCGTGAATGCACAAAAAGCACTCAATAAAATCATTCGCGCGCGCCATGAGGCGTATTCGCGTCTACCACGCTGCAGGAGTTTTTTACGCGCGTAACGCGTCTTTGCATTGACTTACGGTAGAGATCAACTTTTGCGACACGACAGTCGCGTGGTGTCGCGACGCCTCCCCACATTTGTACTTTGATGGGATTTCCTCAAGTTTACCAGTATGGGTGTGGTTTTGAGCCAGCGGTCAGTCTAGAACAGAGGACCTGCAAGAGACTTCCCCCCGTCTCCATATGCTCTACTTCTATTGGTTAGTCGCGTCGCGTTCAACGGAGTTCATTTGCAAAAAGATGGGCATCGGCCAGCTTTTTGACGCGCAGCATTTTTCCAAATGAAGCGCCACCTTCCCGAGATGCTTTGCGGGCGCGTTGAAGTCGCATGACGTCACCCATAGGAATAAAGCGGAGCACGGCGCGACAGAAGTATCGCACGGACAAGTGGATCTGCACCCTGAACATTGAAATCACTCACGCCAGACGCTCTATTCGCGTCTGGTGTGAACGCACCATAACACACACTGGCGAGTAAAATCTAAGAACTTATTAGCCAGTGGCTTATGATAGACATTATTTAGTCGCCCAGAGTGAAGATTTTAGTCGCTTACTTGCATTGTAGAGGGTTGGAAACGTGCATTTGCACCTGCTGTGTAAGCAGACAGATCAGATATTCCCCTGTCATTGCGAGTCATACGTCATTGAAAAAAGTGTCTTTTTGAAACATTTTGCGGTAAGGATATACACTATATTGCCAAAAGTATTGGGACACCCCTCCAAATCATTGCATTGAGCTGTTCCAATCACTCCATGGCCACAGTTGTATAAAATCAAGGACCTAGGCATGAAGACTTCTTCAAAGTCTTCAAAATGCTTCTG
Source organism: Rhinichthys klamathensis goyatoka (assembly GCF_029890125.1). Classification (NCBI taxonomy): domain Eukaryota; kingdom Metazoa; phylum Chordata; class Actinopteri; order Cypriniformes; family Leuciscidae; genus Rhinichthys; species Rhinichthys klamathensis. The sequence goes on from NW_026606808.1 coordinate 1,399,081, forward strand.
CAAAACATTTGTGAAAGAATGGGTCGCTCTCAGGAGCTCAGTGAATTCAAGCGTGGTACCGTGATAAGTTGCCATGTGTGCAATAAGTCCATTCGTGAAATTTCCTCACTACTAAATATTCCACGGTCAACTGATAGTGGTATTATAACAAAGTGGACCAATTGGGAACAACAGCAACTCAGCCGGGAAGTGCATGCAGTGGTATAAATCTGGACTCTAGAGCAGTAGAGACGGATTCTCAGGAGTGATGAATCACGCTTCTCTGTCTGGCAATTCGATGGACGAGTCTGGGTTTGGCGGTTGCCAGGAGAATGGTACTTGCCTGACTGCGTTGTGCCAAGTGAAAAGTTTGGTGGAGGGGGGATTATGGTGTGGGGTTGTTTTTCAGGGGGTGAGCTCGGCCCCTTAGTTCCAGTGAAATGAACTCTTAATGCTTCAGCACATTAACAAAGACATTTTGAAAAATTTCATGCTCCCAACTTTGTGGGAACAGTTTGGGGATGTTCCTGTTCCAACATGACTGCGCACAAACCAAGGTCCATAAAGACATGGATGAGTGAGTTTGGTGTGGAGGAACTTGACTGGCCTACACAGAGTCCTGACCTCAACCCGATAGAGCACCTTTGGGATGAAGTATAGCGGAGACTGCGAGCCAGGCCTTCTCGTCCAACATCAGTGCCTGACCTCACAAATGCACTTCTGGTCAGAAATTCCCATAGACACACTCCTAAACCTTGTGGAAAGCCTTCCCAGAAGAGTTGAAGCTGTTATAGCTGCAAAGGATGGGTCACTACATAGTAAACCCTACGGATTAAGAATGGGATGTCATTAAAGTTCAAGTGCATGTAAATGCAGACGTCCCAAAACTTTTGTCAATATAGTGTATTTCAATAATAAAAAAAACGTACTCGGTTACTAACGTAACCTCGGTTCTCTCTAGAGAGGGAACGAGTACTGCGTAATAGCTTACGCTAGGGGAAAAACTATGCTAAACTATAAAAAACTATAAACTATAAAAAAACTATAAACTATAAAAAATATGCTCGTTAGGCTGATACAAGCTGGTTTTTATCGCTGAAGCGAACCAGAGCGTATTCCAAGCACGGCAAGATACGCAGTACTCGTTCCCTCTCTAGAGAGAACCGAGGTTACGTTAGTAACCGAGTACGTTCTCTTACGAGAGTATCTCTCGTACTGCGTAATAGCTTACGCTAGGGGAACACAATGCAACACGCCGTGCGTACAGGGATCCAACACCAAAGTCCCGGGGGCCGAAGCCCAGGGCTCATGTAGTGCATAGAGTCCCTTGGAACGCCCACCAAACAAAACAAAAAGCTGCTCCGTCTGTCTGAAAACAGACGAGCGTGACACATAAGCTCTCAATGCCCTGACGGGGCAAAGGAGACTCGCATCCTCCTCCTCACTGAGAACCTGAAGGGCGGACAGGGAAATTACCTGGGCCCTGAACGGTGTATTGAGGGATTTCGGGACATACCCGTGCTTTGGTTTGAGAATGACCTTCGAGTCATTAGGCCCAAACTCCATACACGACGCGCTTACTGAAAGCGCCTGTAAGTCCCCTATGCGCTTCACTGAAGCGAGAGCCATGAGAAACACTGTTTTGAACGACAGGTGTTTCATGTCCACCAGCTGGATTGGCTCGAACGGGGCGCCTTTCATGGCCTCCAGGACCGTGGAAAGGTCCCACGTCGGGACTGAAGGGGGCCTGGGAGGGTTCAGCCTCCGAGCTCCCCTAAGGAAACGCACGACTAAGTCGTTTTTCCCCAGCGACAGGCCAGACACCGGTTTTGCAAACGTTGCTATGGCCGCCACATATACCTTGAGCGTGGATGGGGTCCTGCCCTTATCCAGTAGCTCTTGAAGGAAGGAAAGTACTTCCGAAACCCCGCATTCCACAGGTGAAAAGCTCTGGGCTTGACACCATGCAGAGAAAACAGACCATTTCGAGGAGTAGAGCCGCCTGGTAGACGAAGCTCTAGCCTGCGCGATCGTGTTTAACACTCCTTCTGGGAGGCTAGTGGGTACCCGTTGATGGCCCATGCGTGCAAGGACCACAACTCCGGGCGAGGGTGCCAAATCGAGCCCTCCGCCTGAGAGAGGAGGTCTCTCCTCAATGGTACAGGCCATGGGGCAGTGCTGGTCAGCTGCATCAGGGCAGGGAACCACGTCTGGTTTGTCCAGAGCGGAGCTACGGGCAGCACTGGGCATCCGTTCTCCCTGATTCGTTCCAACACCTGAGGCAGGAGCGAGACAGGAGGAAAAGCATATAGGGGGCAGCGGGGCCAAACATGAGCCAGTGCGTCCTTGCTTTTCGAGAAAAACTCCGGGCAATGAGCGTTTTCGTGGGACGCGAATAGGTCCACCTGTGCTCTGCCGAACGTTTTCCACAGCAGCTGGACCGTCTGCGGGTGCAGCGACCATTCCCCTGCTGGAACATTGTTCCTGGACAGTCTGTCTGGTCCCACATTCAGGTGACCAGGCACGTGCGCTGCTCTCAGTGAGAGCAGGTTGTGCTGAGCCCAGACCAGGAGGCGTTCCGTCAGCCTGTGAAGGTTTCGTGACCTGACGCCGCCCTGGCGATTTATATATGCCACCACTGACATGTTGTCCGACCGGACCAAGACGTGGTGGCCTGTTACCTGGGGACAAAAACGCCGTAGCGCTTTGTCGACTGCTATCATCTCCAAGCAGTTTATGTGAAGGAGCTTTTCCCGTTCTGACCACAGGCCAGCTAGCGGTCTGCCCTCGAGCAGCGCTCCCCACCCCGAGGTGGAGGCGTCCGTAGACACCACCTTCACACTCGAAGCGGTCCCCAGACTCACACCTGACTGATACCAGTCGGTTATTTTCCAAGGTTCCAGAGCTGAAACACACTGAAGGTCGACCCTGAGGCGAAACAGACCCGCTGTCCATGCCCTGGGTGGAACCCGCGCTTTCAGCCACATCTGCAGTGGGCGCATGCGGAGCAAGCCCGACTGGAGTACAGAGGCTGCTGAGGCCATCAGCCCCAGCACTTTCTGAAACCTTTTGAGCGGAACTATCGCGCCGTGGCGGAAGGATTTCGCGCCGTGCTGAATATTTAGCCCGCGCTCTGGTGACAGGCGTGCTGTCATGGACAGCGAGTCCAACACGGTTCCCAGAAAGGAAATTCTGACTGGGAGACAGTGAGCTCTTCGCCCAATTGACTGTGAGGCCCAGCTCCTCGAGGTGCTCGAGTAATGCGGCCCTGTGTTCTATGAGCTCCGATCGTGATCGAGCCAGAATCAGCCAATCGTCCAAGTAGTTCCAACGCATTCTCATCCTTTGGCGTCATATAGGTGACGCCTGACAAAACGTCGAAATACTACGCACATGGCACCCTTTAGCGTGAATATAACACGCGAAGTGATGGGTAGGTTTAGGTGTGGGGTAGGGTCTGCGTCTCATATTCACGCTAAAGGATGCCATGTGCGTAGTATTTCGACGTTTTGTCATATAGCGTCACCTATATGACGCCAAAGGATGAGAACGGGCTGGTAGTTCAGGACTCGCATGCCCTGAAGTCTCAGGGGTGCGAGCGCCGCGTCCATGCACTTCGTAAATGTACGAGGTGCTAGGGACAGGCCGAACGGCAGGACTGTGTATTGATATGCCTGGCCCTCGAAGGCGAATCTCAAGAATCGCCTGTGATGGGACGCTATTTGTATTTGGAAATAGGCGTCTTTCAGATCTATCGACATAAACCAGTCCCCGTGGCGCACTTGCGCGAGGATTTTCCTGGTCGTAAGCATTCTGAACTGGCGTTTCACAAGCACTCTGTTCAGCTGTCGTAGATCTAAAATGGGTCTGAGACCCCCATCCTTTTTCGGTACCAGAAAATATCTGCTGTATAGGCCCCCGTTGCTCTGAGCCTGAGATAAAGGTTCTATAGCCCCTTTGCTCAGTAGTTTCGCTATCTCGGCACGAAGTTGATGAGACACTTCATTTTTCACCGTAGTTTCGACACGCGCCGTATAACGGCGCGGGCGTCGAGCGAATTGTAGCGAATAGCCTCTCTTTATAGTGTTCAGCACCCATTCTGATACCCCGGGAAGCTTTGACCACGCATCTGCGTGAATAGCTAGAGGCAGAATGAAATCCGGGCTCCGGCCGCGACAAAACGGCAGCTCGAGAGCCCGGGCATACTGGGAACACAACACCGTGTTTACAGCGTTCGAGGCGGGGGGCGCGCTGATCACAGCGGGCAGCCTGGCCGCGCTCAGCTTTTTTATGGCAGATTGTGCAGAAAAAGCGAGCGGGGGAGATCCCGTAGGAATCGGCGTGTCTGTGAGAAAATGTGGGCGCGGGGCTGCGGGCACATTTATTACACTGAAAACATTGTCGGTCATGGCCGACTGAATGTGTGTTGGTTTCGTTTTTACAGAAACCAAGGGACACGCAGCATGTAGTGTGAGCGGGCATGGTGACATGGGCGCGTTTACTACATTGTTTGCACAATCGACCTGAGTCGATTTTATTTGTGCTAGCCCTGCACCGTGGCGGGCTGTGTCTGGGTGTGGGAATGGGCACTGGGTGGGCATTCTTACAACACTCATAACACCATCGGCCGTGGCCGGATTGTTTGTGCGAGCCCTGCATTTTTGCGGGCTGTGTTTGTGTGTAGAAATGAGCCCTGGGTTGTAGGCATTTTCAATACACTCATAACACCATCGGCTGTGGCCGGAATACCAGAAAATACACCATTTATGTGATTTATCTGGGTCGCCGTGGGAACAGCATTTGTGTGCAGGCAAGCGGGCATGGTACTGGCTTGCTTACTGCAAAATACACTGGAACAGTCACATTTTCTGGAACTGAACGAGCGAAAATTTCAGTGGAAGTCTGGCCACGGCGAGACTGAAACACCGATTTCCTAGGAGGCTAGGAAGACTTGTGTTGGTTTCGTTTTACAGAAACCGTGGTAGTGTTTGTGGGCACTGGGTTGTGGGCACATTCACTACATTTAATGCACAATTGACATGCATCGATTTCATTTGTGCGAGCCCTGTACCGTGGCGGGCTGTGTTTGTGTGTAGAAATGAACACTGGGCTGTGAGCATTTTATTACACTTATAACACCATCGGCTGTGGCCGGAAAACCAGAAATACAAAGATTACATGATTTTTCTGGGTCGCCATGGAAACGGCCTTTATGTGCAGGCAAGCGGGCCGTAGTACCAGCTTGTTTACTGCAAAATACACTGGAACAGTCGCATTTTCTGGAACTGAACGAGCGAAAAGTTTCGGTGGAAGTCTGGCCGCGGCGAGACTAAATTTTTATCTGCTGCGAGAGCCGGGATCAAACACGGGTCTCTCGCGTGAAAGCTTCAGGTTCCGCCACTGGGCCACAGGGAGAACTACACTATCGCAAGCAGATAAGAGAGTGTCATCACAGTTTTGTGTGTGTCGGCGTTTGTATGCAGGTGTGCGTGTTATACAACAGGCTCATTGCTGCAATAATGACATTTTCAGCCGCTCAAACTAGGAGCTGAGAAATGTTTGAGAAATGGAGATTAGTCCGGCCTCGGCGGGGACTAAAACACACTCTTTTCTCATTTGCCGAGTAGCCCCAGAGTGCAGTCTGGACGATGGGGCGGGGCGACACTTTTGGGCGGGGCGACACGTGTCGCTCCGCCCACACCTGATTTTATTGGCTTATAATACAGCACTCTTATTGGCGTAGATGCTTAAGGCATGAGCCTGCGCATTCCATTATGTACGAGTCTATGGTAGGAGTTTATGGATGATCTACGACGCTGTTTGGCCATAGCCTACTACAGAAATATTAAGTTATAACCATGGCGATTTCCTATTTCAGTAACGATCAATTGGATAATGTTTTGATGAATTTACGAATCAAGTTAGATGAAGTTCCTGTCAAAATGTATTCGTATAGCGCTCAATTCACATCGTTTCAAAGCAGCTTTACAAAAAGTAATATTGTAAGCTTTATAGGCTATAATATTGAGCAGTTTTAGGGCTAGGCGATATCACGAAATAGCCTATGTTGCTGATGATACACTGTTTGAGATTTAGCCTAGATACTATTGTATTTATTAATTTACCCTGGAGATAAAGTCAGTGCCACTTTTAGTGAGCAATGATCATGACGGCATGAAATTACTGGCATAGAAGGAGAGATAATTTCTATAGGCTGATTTAGGCTAGACAATATTTTTCCGCATTTCATGCAGGGCTCCGGAATTTTACATCATTCGTAAATGCTTCTTCGTTTTTCCATTAGGATCAGTGAATAAACAAAAACTCGGGATTTTACACAAATGATGATAACTGTATTTCAGTAAAACATTGTATAAATCCAAAAGTGTGTTTTATTTTATTTTAAAGCAAAACCACGGTGACAAATAAGACAATGATAGGCTACCAAATAGCATACAAGCCCTGGCCATTGGGGTTTGTGCGTAGGCTACAAAAGGAATAAAAACCGTGCACTGCTGAAATGTGGAAAAATATATATATATTTATTTACTAAAACAGATTTATTATGTCGATCTAGGCTATAGCAAATATTATTATTTATGTGCTCAAGAGCGTATTTAAGCAATATGCCTACATGTTCATATCACTTCTCTGCTGGGTATTTTATTTATTTTATTATAGGCCTTATAATTGCACAGATTTACAGCAGTGTTTTTTTATGGTTATGCAGCTAGCCTATATGTGAGTGTTAATATTTAAAACCATTTTTATCCCGTAGCCTATACTACGCAGATTAAAACATGGACACGTAATGCGGGGGTGGATAAATAAATTATAGGATTTTTATAATGTCGCAGTCACAGATAGTTGTAGCTAGCCTACATGTTAACCAGTTGACACTTATTAGAAAACATGAATCTTTTAAAACTATAACATAGGGCTTTACAGAACCATATATAGGCCCTCATTTTATTAACAGGTAAACAACAATGAAACATGAGTTTGCCATTAAACATTTTATTTTGCACTTTGTAGCCTACCAAATAATGCACGCATTGGACAACATCTCGTTAAAAAATGAAACAAAAACGGTCGTGCTTTAAAAATTAAAATCAGCTGCTATTAGGCTACATTCTTACAGTGAATTATCATCCTTTGCGTAAAATCCCGAGTGTGTGCTGATCCACCGATCCTGATAGAAGTATAAAGAAGCCAAGTGAATGACGCGCTATAATGTAAAACATCTCACTGAAGTAGGCCTACAGGTGCTGTGTCACCAAGCGTTCGTTTTTAAACAATAACTTAATCTATTCTGTGTCTTAAGTACAATAAAACAGCAATAGATCTTAACTAAAATTACCATGGTAAACCGAAAAGATAGCCATACGATTAAAGTATTTAATAGTACTTTAATACGGCCAAATCATTCATAAAATCGTACTTAAAGGAATGCGCATGCTCAGACCTGAATCGTCTACACCAATAAGATTGCGGTATTATAAACCAATAAAATTGGGGGTGGGCGGAGCGACACGTGTCGCCCTGCCCAAAAGTGTCGCCCCGCCCCATCGTCCAGACTGCACTCTGGGGTACTACGATTTGCCGGTGACGCACGCCCATGGGGGGCGGGGTAGATTTCTTATAACGTAAAGAAAGCTAGCCGCGGTTTTTAGGGCTCGCGGTCTTGATGCTGGCCCGTTTCCTTGACGACTCGCGGACAGAAGGCGGAGGTCCACAGAGCTCGCCTGTTGCGCGGCGGTTGCGCGGGCGCCTCCCAGTCGAGGCCGATGCTTCCCACGGCCTGAGAGAGCAGACGCATCAGCTCAGTCTCAATGCCGGCTCTACCAGTGGTCTGGCGGGAAACGCTAGCGGAGGGGAGATCCACGGAGCTCACCCAATCCTCACTATCGGATGCCAGAAGAGAACACGCCTCGGTGGGTTCGTCAAACTCGTGGATGGACGCGGCGGCAGGCGGCGGCCGTTGTCCGTCAGTGAGCGACTCGAGCGAAGCCGGCGAAGCTGGCGGGCGAACCGGCGAGCTTTGGCGGGCTGGAGAAAGCTCGGGAGCGCGCTGGGCGCGGCGCTTCTTGCGGCGCGGCACCACGGCGGGCTGGTGAAGGCTCGGAGAATGATGCCAGGCGAGTCCTCAGAGTCACCATGGGCAAAAACTCGCAATGAGGGCATCCGCCGTCAGCGAGCGCGAGAGCCGCGTGATCCTCACCCAGGCAGGAAACACAGATGACGTGCCGGTCTCCATCGCTGAGCGGGGCGCGGCACGAGCCACAGGAAGGCATCTTTAAAAAGACGCAGCTCTTTTTGTGAGAGAAGTGTGAGTCGCGTCAAGTAAGCGAGCAAACACTCTCAACAGAGTAAATACACACAGAGTATGAAAGGATATAGAACGCCGGAAAGCGCAGCAGGTACGGCAGTTGAAGGCGGCGAGGCCAGCGACTCCAGAGCTCGTCCCGCTGAAAGGCTTGCTTCGACGGCGCGGCTTCTCACTCCGGATCCAGCGATGCGTGTGCTTCGCTGAAGAGGTAAAAATCAGCTTGTATCAGCCTAACGAGCATATTTATAGGGTGAGACCACGCCCCTTCTGGTGGGACGTGACGATATGGGCGCGAATTGCCCCCATTGGTCATTACGTCACGCAGAGTCTCTCTCGATAGGCTGCTGCATTTGCTGCAGAGCAACCAATTGGCGCGCGAGCTGTTTCGCCTATGTCTGCTTGCTGCTGCAAAGCGTTTTACATTAATAAAAAATTAAGGATAATTTTTGGCTTCAATATCTCGCGGAAAAGAGTTTTTCCCCTAGCGTAAGCTATTACGCAGTACGAGAGATACTCTCGTAAGAGAACCATGATATATCTTACCTTGTCAAGCTACATGGAAGCAAAATGACTAAACATGAAAAATAAACTTTTACAGCCATGTTATCTTTGCAAGCACAGACTGATTTAGTTTAATCAGTCTTTCTTTTTTTATTATAATTAGCATCAAATACACAGTATTCTTATTTACACTGATTAATATTAAACGAAAAAATGTAAAAAAATAATTGCACAAATGCCAAATAGGTGGCGATATGCACCAAGTATGTAAATAGTCATTTAACAAAAGAAGAAAGAAGTACCCATTGGTGACTCGTCGATTCGTCGCTCTGTTGAGAATGTCTTGTGTGTTAACCCACATACTCTGGGTTGACTAAACTTACTCCCGAATACCCCCTGCTGTGCGACAATAAACGCATGCTCTTATCAGCCCCATCCAGCGCATTTACATTACATGTAATTCATACTGTACATGCTTCCGTGTCAAAGTGTCTGTTATTAGATCTGTTGAAGATGAGGCTTCTGTTCATGTGTGCCAAGACATTTTAGAAATCCCGACCGGGCAATGTTTTACGGCCATGTCTAAAATAAATAGTATGTATGTGTAGCAAAGCGCGGCTCGTCTAGTGGCGACTACGCCACCCCGGAGTACCGGGGAACTAATCGAATAAAGAAAAGGACACAAGTTTGTTTGCTCAGGAGAGGCAGGAGGCGTGAGTTCACAGTTAAACAATTAGTTTATTTAAGAAAACAATTAAACAAGAAAATAAATCACAATAACTGGTCTTGATCCAGAAACAAAATAAAGAAAAGAATATACAAATAACTGGTCTTGATCCAGAATCAAAATAAAGAAAAGAATTCACAAATAACTGGTCTTGATCCAAAAACAAAATAAAGAAAAGACAAATCACTGGTCTTGATCCAGAAACATAATAAAGAAAATAATTCACTGCTAGTGCTAAGGCTCCCGAAAGACAGGCTTGCTGTAGCTGCACATGGCCAAAACAAACCCAATTTGGAACTAATCACAGTCCACTACAAGTAGTGATCAAAAGATAACACACAGTGAAACAACCCTAATTAGTGTAAAGCCTGTGCAGCCACAACCACCAGCGTGCTTCCTGGGACACCCGGCACCTACGGAATACAAGAAAAAGAGAAAAGAAAAGAAAACAAGTAAGGCAAACAATAAAGACAGAATCAGTTTATAAGACAATAATCAATTGAAACCAAGAAAAATAAAATAACTCGTACCAAATAAGTTACACATTCAAGACAACATGATCACAATCACAAGAAGTCACACAATCGGTCATAGTATTTACATAGCTGACCGAGAGAATTTAGCAGCTCTCAATCCATAAATCACCGAATTAAACAGTGACTATAATGCCGCTAAGGACTAGTGACAAGACAAACCAAACCAAATTACAAAAAAAAAAGAACAACTGCCTAAAGCAGACGTGGTGGGGTTACAGCAGTAATTAATTGGAGTTCCCCACAAAACAGCTCCCCACAAAGCAGCAGACGTGGTTCGAAGCGCGAGGATTGCTGACAGCTAGTTAAGGTGGCGACTCAACCTCGCTTTAACGTGAGCAAAGAGAACTCCTAAACACAAATATTCATTAACCATCTAATTAAAAACAATTAAAATTACAATGAAGACGATAAACTATGTACTCACCCTGATTTTAGCATCGGCACAAACACGTAAATCACAGGCGCACAAAAGTCATACGATGTGTCCTTTAGTGAATTGAATCACAACAGCTGGTGCTCCGACGCAGCTATTAGGGGATGCCCCACCAATGGAAACTCCGTCACACTAGAATGTATTGCGGATCACTCAAACAAACTTCCTAAAAGATTACAACGGCACCACACTAAAACTCACCTAAATGTGGATGTCGTTTCAACAACACGCACAGCCTTTATGGCCTAGTGTCACACTAAACAAAAGAGATAATGCAACGTCACTTCAATACTACAATCAAAACAGCCAGCTGCACAGCGACATACCTCTGCAGTCTCTTGGAATGACGACAAGGGCGGGCTTTCGGCAATGACACATCCCAGGGAGCATAAAGGACGAGTCTATATACGCCAGGGGCGGCACCCCATTGGTCATATACATAATGAGGATGGCGTGGCATCGAGTCACTCACTTCACCACATTTTACCCACCCTTTTGTGTCGTCGCCCCGACGATAGACTACAGCATTAGTCCCAAGGCCTAAACAACCCAGAAGTAATACTGGATATAGACCCTGAAATACACTGTACATCCCTCACATTCTCCACTGCTCGAGGAAGATGGTGAACATTAGGGGGTTGGCCCGCGGTAGCTCGTCTCGTTCTTCGTACTGTTCTAACACTATCCCCTTTCTGGTTAGAGGGGAGAGAGACAGACACCCCTGCCATGGCCTAAATCAACATCCGGTGCCAACTCACCAATTACAGAAGGTACAGACACTACCGGAGGTGGCTCCACCACCTCCGGAAGCAATGATGCTGGGGTCTGCTGGGTCACTAATAACGCTGATGGCTGGCACCTAGTTACGGTTGCTGGTTGCAATGCCATGGTTTGGCCTGACCCAACCTGCCAATCGTCTGACACGGCCACCCAAAGGTCTACTTCCTCTTCATCGCCCAATGATGACGGCGTCCCTGTTAAAGGGATGTCAGAATGAACAACTCTTGGGGCTTCTCGTCGTATGAGAGTCCTCATTGACGAACGATGAACGTTCCAAATCTTATTCAAATCGTCCGTAGGTGCAACAGCATACACTGGCCCTCCATCTATAGGAGCTCTCACGATCTGATACACCACCGAGCTCCACCGGTCCTGGATTTTATGACGACCTCTCACGCTATGATTCCGGAGACAAACCAGCTGACCAGCTCAGTGGTACATCATTCAGCCGCAGCCTTCAAATGCCTCTTCAATTGCCACCTGCATCCTAGCTTGATGCTCTACCATCCACTCATGAACCCCACCCCCCCAGATTCCTGAACCCTACCCAACATGAAATCAACGGGGAGTCTGGGCTCCTGACCAAGCATAAGGAGATGTGGAGACTCACCCGTACTCTGGTGAGGGGTGGTGTTATAACAGAACAAAATCTGTGGGAGGCAAGATACCCAATCCCGTTTACGGGAGATCGGCGGAGTGCGAAGAAGGTTATGAAGAGTTCTATTGAACCGTTCACACTGGCCGTTGCCTGCTGGATGATAGGGTGTAGTACGAGATTTTTCGATCCCATAAAACCTACAGAGTTGTTTCATAAGAGCAGACTCAAAATTCCGTCCCTGGTCGGAATGAATACGACCTGGGACCCCGAACCTAAAAAACCACTCAGTCACTAAAGCCTGTACTACCGTCTCAGCCCGCTGATCTCTAGTGGGGACAGCCAGAGTAAATTTACTGAACACGTCCGTTAGCACCAAAACATTCTCGTGTCCAGAACCGGAAGGCTCAAGCAGGGTAAAATCAATAGCCAGAATGTCATTTGGCCTAGAAGCCAAAACATGGCCCATAAAGCCCCGAGCAGTTGGTTGGATATCTTTAGCCAGCTGACATCGTTCGCATTCCTGACACCACTGTGCCACTTCTACCGACATCCCTGGCCAATAACACCGCTGACGCACTAGTTCAGTCGTACGTTTAACACCCTGGTGCCCATGATGTTGATGCAACTCAGTCAATACCTCAGGTTTTAGGGCTGCTGGCAAAACCAATTGTAGCACTTCCTCACCCCCATCAGTAGGGATGGGAATCGAGAACCGGTTCTTCTTCAGAACCGGTGCCCAGTGAACCAATTCCTTGGAACCGTTAGCATGCCTGCTTAACGATTCCGCTTATCGGTTCCGCTCGTTGCAAATGTGTCATGACGTCACACACGCGCTGCGTTGTTTTGGTTCAGAACGCAGCAAACATATGGCATCGAGGCAGAAGCGCTCTACAGGTCGACCTTGCTGCTGGTATGCCAAAGCAATGGCGTCCACTACCCAGTGAGACAACCTTTGCTTGGAGAGAGCCTTTCCCTTCAGCTTCCCACCATAACAGACAAAGAGCTGGTCTGAGGTCCTGAAACACTGCGTTCTGTCTACATAGATGCGGAGAGCACGTACTGGACAGAGCAGTGCCAAGGCTGGGTCTGCCTCCTCCGGGGGCAGCGCTTGCAGGTTCACCACCTGGTCCCGGAAGGGAGTGGTAGGAACCTTGGGCACATATCCAGGCCGGGGTCTCAGGATCACGTGAGAGTAGGCCGGCCCGAATTCCAGGCATGCTTCGTCAACGGAGAACGCGTGCAGGTCCCCTACCCTCTTAATGGAGGCCAATGCAGTCAGAAGAGCTGTCTTCATTGACAGGAACTTAAGCTCAGCTGATTGCAGAGGCTCAAAGGGAGCCCTCTGCAGGGCATTTAACACCACTGAGAGGTCCCAAGAGGGAACGAGAGGAGGGCGAGGATTCAGTCACCTCGCTCCTCTCAGGAACCTGATGATCAGGTCGTGCAGTCCAAGAGACTTACCTTCAACTGCTTCATGATAAGCGGCGATAGCGGCCACATACACCTTCAGGGTGGAGGGAGACAGCCTTCGCTCCAATCCATCTTTCAGGAAGGAAAGCACGACACTGATCGAGCATCTCCTGGGGTCTTCTCGGCGAGAAGAGCACCAGTTGACGAAGAGGTTCCACTTCAACGCATAGACATGTCTCGGGGACGATGCTCTAGCGGAAGTGATGGTAGCCGCCACCGCTGGTGGCAGGGTACTCAAACCTGCCTCGTCCCGTCCAGGAGCCACACGTGGAGGTTCCAAAGATCGGGACGAGGGTGCCATAGGGTGCCCCGTCCCTGAGAAAGGAGGTCCTTTCTCAGAGGAATTGGCCAAGGAGGTGCTGTCGCGAGGAGTATCAGTTCGGAGAACCAGGTCCGGGTGGGCCAGTACAGCGCAACCAGAATGACCTGCTCCTCGTCCTCCTTGATCTTGCACAGGGTCCGTGCGAGAAGGCTCACTGGGGGAAACGCATATAAGCGGAGGCCCCGCGGCCAGCTGTGCGCCAGTGCATCCGTGCCGAGCGTGCCCTTGGTCAGGGAGTAATACAGGGCGGAGTGGGATGAGTCGTGGGAGGCAAACAGGTCTACCTGTGCGTCCCCGAACTGGTCCCAAATCAGCTGGACCGACTGGGGATGGAGTCGCCATTCGCCGGAGATGGGCCGAAACCGTGACAGCTCGTTGGCTGCAAAGTTCCGATCTCCCGGAATGTAAATAGCACGAAGGGACCTCAGGTGCTTCTGACTCCATAGGAGGAGGTGGCGTGCGAGTTGCGACATACGGCGGCAGCGCAGACCACCTTGACGGTTGATGTACACTACTGTCGCGGTATTGTCTGAACGGACTAGTACGTGTTGACCCTTGAGCAACGTTCGAAAACGGTGCAGGGCAAGGCGTACTGCCAGCAACTCGAGGCAATTGACATGCAGAAGGCGCTGGGGTCCTGTCCAGGAGCCCGCGGCAGCATGTCCGTTGCACATGGCGCCCCAACCCGTGGACGAGGCATCTGTGGAGACAACAACATGCCTGGAAACTCGTTCTAGGGGAACTCCGGCCCGCAGAAACTGAGGTTCCTCCACGGGGTGAAGGTCTGACGGCAGGTCGGAGTCACTGGGACTCGGAGCGTGCCATGATGCCATGCCCACCTCGGGACTCGATCGCGAAGCCACAGCTGAAGCGGTCTCATATGAAGCAATCCGAGTGGCGTTGCCGCGGCTGCAGATGCCATATGCCCCAGGAGCCTCTGAAACAATTTCAGTGGGACCGCACTCTTGCCATCGAACTGTCGAAGACAAGTCAGCAGAGAGTGTGCGCGCTCGCTCGTAAGCTGCGCGAACATGGCGACCGAGTCGATCTCCATACCAAGAAAAGGCCCAGACGGGCTAGGTGCCAGAGCACAAGGTCTCTGTGTTCGCAAACCTGATCTCGAGAGTGAGCTAATATTAGCCAGTTGTCGAGATAATTCAGGATGCGAACCCCGTGTTCGCGTAGGGGAACAAGGGCTGCCTCGACGACCTTCGTAAAGACGCAAGGAGACAGAGCCAGCCCGAATGGGAGAACCGCGTACTGGTATGCCTGCCCCTCGAAAGCAAACCGAAGAAACGGTCTGTGTCGAGGTAAAATGGAGACATGAAGTAGGCGTCCTTCAGGTCTATCGCTGCAAACCAATCCTGTGGCCGCACACATTCGAAAATGCGTTTGGTCGTGAGCATCTTGAACGGCAGCCTGTGAAGGGAGCGGTTCAAGACGCGCGGACCCAGGATTGCCCGTAACCCACCGGTCTTCTTGGGGACAATGAAGTACGGGCTGTAAAACCCTGACCTCATTTCGGCTGGAGGGACAGTCTCGATTGCACCCTTCGCCAGCAGGGTGGCAACCTCCGCTCTCATGATCGGGGCATTGCCACCGACCATAGTAATAAGGACTCCCCTGAAGCGGGGAGGAGACCGTGCGAATTGGATCGCATAGCCGAGCCTGATAGTTCGGGCGACCCAGCGGGACAGGTTGGGAAGCTCTAACCAAGCTCCCAAGAACTGAACCAGCGGAATCATCCGAACCACAGACGTCCCCCCGGAGGGGCAGCGAAGCGGAGTGACCGGCCCAGGCGTAGGTGGCATAGCGGCCCGGTGCGGGGGCACGGTCATGCTCCGCGTCCAGGGAAGGACCAGCATTCCACGGGGGTCTGCTCTGCCAGGGGTCTGGCGACAGAGGGGGACGAGAGTGGTGTGGTCCGGAGACGGCACACACTGTCATCCGCGCCCTCAGAGACAGAGGGGGACGAGAGTGGCGAGGCCTGGGAGCGTCGCGCACTGTCGTCCGGCCCTTTGAGGGCTCAGAGATGGGATGCAGCTCTTTGGTTTAGAAAAGATTCTCCCCCAGCCCTCCACCGGGGGAATGAGTGGCCCTGCAACCACTCCCTGAAGAACTGCAACCCACATCTGAGCTGCCCGTAACGGGAGCGCCGCAAGCCTGGCGTTAGCGGGGCTGCGGGGCTGGTACGGGCAGGGGCGCCTTCCTGCGACCACCTCCACGACGCGGCCCGGTGCTGCTGGGGGCCGGGCGGGAGGGGGCGGAAGTCGCAGGAGGGCGCATTCGGCAGCAAGCGGACTGAGGCGTCTGAGCCGGCGGCTGGAGGCAGCAGAGCCGCGGGGTCAGACAAAATAGCCACAGTCCACTTCTGGGCGGCCGAGAACTGTTGGGCAGAGTCCTCGACCGCGCCGCCGAAGAGGCCAGCCTGGGATATGGGGGAGTTGAGGAAACGTATTCACGCAGCCTCGCGCACATCAACCAGGTTAGCCAGAGATGTCTGACCACCTATGTGGACATCACCTGACTCAGGGAGCGTGCGGTCACCTACGTCACTCGTAGACCAAGGTCGGTGACGGCAGGCAGCTCAAGGATGAGCCCTGAATCAGCCCTACCCTCGTGCATGTCATTGAACACCCAGAAGGATGGTAATAACACGCAGTGAGGTGCCAGCCTGCCCCGCAGCTCTATAGGTTGCCACAGAACACTCCACAGGGGGAACCCCAGTGTACCCTAGGCCGTGGCCTCTACAAGGGCAGAGAAGGCGGAAGAGGCCACTGAGCAGTCGCGAAAAGTCAAAGGAGACTTCCACGATCTCATGATCTCTTCATGCACGTCCGGGTAGAAAGGATTTGGGTTCGCCACCCCCAAAAACCAATCATCAGCCTTAAGTGCTCGGGACATGGCAGAAGGTTCCACACAAGCCCGATACTCGCGGCAGCCCGGGAAAGCATAGCTGTGCACTCTGGATCAAACTCGTTATGCTAGCACATCCGAGGACGGCAGCACAGACGAGCCATCATCTCTAGAGGACTCCAGCTCACCTTGTGATGCGGTGATATACATGAATTCATCAGCCGGGGACCAAACTCCCCCTGGGACCACGCGGGTTGCAATGTGAAAGACGGGGTGTGGACCGAGTAATTTTCGTCGGTTTAGTTCCAAACCTGCCGTCTTAGGTCACCCTGGCCACCAGCCGAAGTATTATCTCACGTGGAGAAAAATAGATCGGGGTGTGGATGAGGGGACTCTCACTCCATTGAGCTCATCGAGTCTCGACCATTACATTGCGATGGTCACGTTCCCAGTGAGAGAACGTGACACACCCACGAGCGCTGTCTGAGCGCGATCAAAGCCCAAACACTCAAAACAGTGCTCGCGCCCATCAGCTGAATCTATCAGAATACCACACTCAGAAATAGAAAGACGCGTCTTTAAAAAGACGTGCCGCGTGCAGCTCTTTAGTGAGAGGAAAAACTCTGCAGATGTTGAAGCGACCAGGGAGAACACACAGACTGGCAGACCACTGCTCAGCTCGCAGGCAATGTGAAACTCGCTGGATACCGCCGTCACACCAACACCGGAGAGTTCGCTCGTCTCGAAGAGATGTAGTCACTGAAGAAAACTCAGGGTTTGGCTTGTGGAGTGAAGAGATGCTCTTGGCTCTGAAGCGAAAACATGATCTGCTTTTGCCGGTGTCTCTCCTTAAATACCCACGCGGTGGGGCGGAGATACGCTATGCAAATTCTGGCGAAACCCCCATTCACGTAACTCGGAGTGACTACGAAAGGGAACTTAGTTTCTCCCATCACTTATAATTTGAATTATATGTTTTATATATTAATACCAATAATAATAATAATAATAATTTTTGCTCATGGTTTAACTGAATCATCGAAAGTCAGAAGCAAGTACATTGGTCAATAAAGTGAGATTAAATGCATAAATATTTTTATTTAAAAAATGTTTTATTTAACATATTTAGTTATTGGAGGTTTGCAAAGTATTCTGATTCTGCATTTCACTGATGTTATTCATTTTAAGGAATATTTAATCTTTTTTTGTGTGCATGTGAGATGAGTAAATGCACGCTCACATTACAACGCCTCTGCACTTCGATTTGTCTCATGGGGATAAATGGGAAAAATAACTTCCGTTACTTATTTGAAAAAGTAACTCAGATATTTTGCTGTAAAAGTAATGCGTTACTTTACTAGTTATTTGAAAAAGTAATCTGATTATGTAACTCAAGTTATGAGTTACCCCCAACACTGCTCTTACATCGTTTTTGGTAAACATTTACACACATACATACATCACAAAGATGGATTCTGCCTGTATACGCGAAGTTGACTGTATGTTTAAAATATCTTCTTATTAAACTGTCTGTACACTTACAAAGTTCTCAATGCTTCGGTTTGAAGGTAGGGACACTCATTATCCTACCGTGTTAGTGTGGGTCTATTTTCAGCCTTGTTAGTGGTATTAACAAGCGATTTTTATTTGTCATTACACTATGCCCAATATACTAGCGTTATACTAGCTTTATAGGCTAAACTGTTTTTAGAGATAAAACTATTTACATTCGATAATCATGAAAACAAATCTCAGATAACGGTTGACTAGGTAACAATGTGTAATTAGACCAAAGGTTCATTTTGCGCCGGAGTTCTCCTTTAAGATTCAGTGACAGCGGGAATATAAGACATCATTCAGAGAAATGTTTCACTTGAGGATCAGGATCCAGAACAGTGTTTTCTCAGAGGAGTTTAAGAAAGAAGCTTCACTCAGATACTCATGTAAGTCTGAGAACATTTACTCATTTACTTCTGTTCATTTCACTAATACTGGATCAAACGTCACATCAGACAGAAGGACGAGTATAGCTTCCTGCTGAAAAAAACAGCTTATTTATATTAATATACGTCAAACCTGATGATTTTTTTCAGTGAAACAAGCACAATATTTTGCACACAATATTTGGTATACTACAGTTAAAACATGTTATTGGTTTACTACATGGTAAAAAAAAACTGCAAATGTTTCATCATATTAATTTAATTGTGAAATAAATGTATGGTTTTGGCAAGTAAAAACTATGAATTACCAGATAATTTAGGCAATAAAAACAGTAAAAGTCGTTACACACCACACATGATTAAATTGTTTATAAATAATTCTTATCAGTAATGCACATTGGTGTGTTTTGAATGACATTTGATGAAATTTAGTTAATGTTTATTGCATTATTTTAGTGTTGTGTGTTACTCTGATGGTGTTTTGTATTTGTGCTTGACCCTGTGCACCGTCTATATGAGTATTAATCATGTTTTATTAATAGGCCATTTCTATTGTGCCTCCTGTATTATTATGGTGGTTATTGGTACATTTTAAAGTAAAGGCAAATTTGGAAAGTTAAAGTATATTAACATTGTATAACTTAATGAAATATAAGGTTGACAAACTGTTAAACTGGAACTAAACTGGAAGAATTTTTTTACAGTTTAGTCAAACCAATGAAAATGATAAATAAAATGCTTTTAAAATAAAATAAACGGTAAAGATACAATAAAAAGTCATATCTTTTATTGATGAATAAAAGTGCATATATGAAAGACAGATGATTAGAGATTCAATGACTAAGATCAGAAACATCATGATATTAATAATGGTGAAAACTCAGCAGAAGATCAGGAGTGTTGATTATAGCTTACCGGAGTAAATTTAAGAACGAATATTTGCGCGTGTCTGATCAGTTCACGTGATTCCTGTTGACATCACTTACGTCTGATGTCATACGTAGAAAGCTTGGCGTACGGAAGCTGAAGAGTTACGATACTTTCTGTTGACAAAGTAGTATTTCACCCTAATTAAAGTATTTTCATGCAATAAAGTAAAATAAAACATATATTGATAATATTGGGCCACCATGATGGTCAGGTATGTTTGTTGAATGCAAAACATAAAACAGTGAATCATTTTGCGAAAGAAATTGGTTCAATTTATTCAAAGTTACGAAAAACTTAGTTTCTCCAATCACTTATAATTTGAATTATATTTTATATATTAATACCAATAATAATGAAATAATAATTTTTGCTTATGGTTTAACTGAATCATCGAAAGTCAGAAGCAAGTACATTGGTCAATAAAGTGAGATTAAATGCATAACATTTTGTATTTAAAAAATGTTTTATTTAACATATTTAGTTATTGGAGGTTTGCAAAGTATTATGATTCTGCATTTCACTGATGTTATTCATTTTAAGGAATATTTAATCTTTTTTTGTGTGCATGTGAGATGAGTAAATGCACGCTCACATTAAAACGCCTCTGCACTTCGATTTGTCTCATGGGGATAAATGGGAAAAATAACTTCCGTTACTTATTTGAAAAAGTAACTCAGATATTTTGCTGTAAAAGTAATGCGTTACTTTACTAGTTATTTGAAAAAGTAATCTGATTATGTAACTCAAGTTATGAGTTACCCCCAACACTGCTCTTACATCGTTTTTGGTAAACATTTACACACATACATACATACGTTCATAAACAGCACATCTGTGTACTGAAATTGAATTGGTGTGCACATTCTGAACGCCACTGTCTCATCGTCATCTAACCCCTGAATGGGCCTACATTAAAAGGTTATTTTGAATAGTATCTGAGGGATTCATTGGGTTTATATGGTGGAAAAATAACAATCGAAGCCTCTTGAGGGCAGCAGAGGAAACATATTACACTCTGTAGTCCTGTGTTGTCCCATGAGGTGAAGTTAGGTTTGAGTTTCCACATCAAGCTTATAAAACTCAATATAAATTCATCAGATACTGGCATCAGGTCAAACCTGTGCAAACTATTGAAGAAATCAAACTGAATGTATGTGTGTATTTCAGAAACAGCCTGATGATTAGATGTATACAGCAAAACAAAAGTAATGTGCCAATGAATTAAAAAAGTTTAACTTTATTTTAAAAAGCAACATGCAACTGAACCTACATGCTGATACTGTATGTGTACAAACAAAGTTTGACAGGCAAATTTATTACAAGACTGTGAGCTTTTGCTTTCTCTCTCTTTATTTAGACAAACAAAACTTGTACTTTCTCCTTCCACCATATTTTTCCTCCTCCCACCAGTCTCTTCCTCCTCCCATCAGACTCTTCCTCCTCCCATCAGTCTCTTCCTCCTCCTCCCATCAGTCTCTTCCTCCTCCCACCAGATCATCAGGTAATATCAGCCTCAGTCTCTCAGCTCTTCTTCAGTCTGTCAGGATGAAAACAAGAGAGAGGAACTGTGAGAAAGATCTTGCTGGACTGAGATCAGATATGAAAAAGAAACAGGTAATATCTTGTTGTAGATGATTAATTCGTTAATACATTTTTGAAAACCATTTTTAAAAGCCGGGCTGCATTTCCTTGTTAAATTCAATTCTCTCTCTTTCATTTTTTGTCTGTAGGTCAGAATGAAGATGTTGCTGGAAGCTCTGCGTTCTTGTCGTGCTCTTACAGTAGTAATAAGCTAAAGTCAAGACATGAGTGTGTATTAAGATTCAGTGACAGCGGGAATATAAGACATCATTCAGAGAAATGTTTCACTTGAGGATCAGGATCCAGAACAGTGTTTTCTCAGAGGAGTTTAAGAAAGAAGCTTCACTCAGATACTCATGTAAGTCTGAGAACATTTACTCATTTACTGCTGTTCATTTCACTAATACTGGATCAAACGTCACATCAGACAGAAGGACGAGTATAGCTTCCTGCTGAAAAAAACAGCTTATTTATATTAATATACGTCAAACCTGATGATTTTTTTCAGTGAAACAAGCACAATATTTTGCACACAATATTTGGTATACTACAGTTAAAACATGTTATTGGTTTACTACATGGTAAAAAAACTGCAAATGTTTCATCATATTAATTTAATTGTGAAATAAATGTATGGTTTTGGCAAGTAAAAACTATGAATTACCAGATAATTTAGGCAGTAAAAACAGTAAAAGTCGTTACACACCACACATGATTAAATTGTTTATAAATAATTCTTATCAGTAATGCACATTGGTGTGTTTTGAATGACATTTGATGTAATTTAGTTCATGTTTATTGCATTATTTTAGTGTTGTGTGTTACTCTGATGGTGTTTTGTATTTGTGCTTGACCCTGTGCACCGTCTATATGAGTATTAATCATGTTTTATTAATAGGCCATTTCTATTGTGCCTCCTGTATTATTATGGTGGTTATTGGTACATTTTTAAGTAAAGGCAAATTTGGAAAGTTAAAGTATATTAACATTGTATAACTTAATGAAATATAAGGTTGACAAACTGTTAAACTGGAACTAAACTGGAAGAATTTTTTTACAGTCTAGTCAAACCAATGAAAATGATAAATAAAATGCTTTTAAAATAAAATAAACGGTAAAGATACAATAAAAAGTCATATTTTATTGATGAATAAAAGTGCATTTGAAAGACAGATGATTAGAGATTCAATGACTAAGATCAGAAACATCATGATATTAATAATGGTGAAAACTCAGCAGAAGATCAGGAGTGTTGATTATAGCTTACCGGAGTAAATTTAAGAACGAATATCTGCGCGTGTCTGATCAGTTCACGTGATTCCTGTTGACATCACTTACGTCTGATGTCATACGTAGAAAGCTTGGCGTACGGAAGCTGAAGAGTTACGATACTTTCTGTTGACAAAGTAGTATTTCACCCTAATTAAAGTATCAACTCAGCAGAAGACCAGGAGTGTTGATTATAGCCTACCGGAGTAAATTTAAGAGAAATGAATAGGCTTGTTTGAGATGAGCAAAATCTGCGCAGAACCGATCACCGGTGATCAGTGCGAGATGCATGCCGGTTAGAAACATAGACTGTAAAAAAAGATGGACGACGCCAATTCGCTCTTTTCCATTGGAGAGAACTGAAGCCGCCAGCGTCCTGATATGGCGCTGACATATTGGAACTTGGTTAGAAATATGTCCGAGTGCGGTCCGTCTTGTGCCCTGTCCCAAATGGCACACTTCATGTGCACTTTCGGTCTTGTGGACTTACAATGGCTGCCGCGTGCGCGTGTCCGTTAAGTCCGTGAGACCGTAGTGTGTCCCATTTGTCATTTTTAGATCTCAGAAGGGTGCTCGCGAGCGCCCCCTCTGCGGTCGATTTGCGCCCTTGATGCGCACTTTTGCCGAGCCCGCGCTGATGCGGACTCCACAGCAGACTTCTTCCCGACATTTGGCGTTACGTCCCGAAAGTGCGGACTCAGAGGAAGACCGCGAGTGCTTAGGGTTCCATTTGGGACAGGGCAGAAGTGTGCCATTTGGGACAGGGCCTTGCTCTGATGTCTTCTTCTTCTTCTTCTTCTTTCTTTTAATGGCGGTTGGCAAACAACTTTTAAGTGGGCATTACCGCCACCTTCTGATATGGAGTGTGGATAATAGCCTTTCCTCACTACCTTTAAATAAATATATAAATAAATAAATACATACATCCATAATAAAACCAATAAATAACTTCATAAATATTTAATTACATTATTACTATTCATACATGATCATTATTATTAAATACAACTTTCTAAGACAACTCAACTCATATTCTTCTACTAAGCCCTGTTTTACTCAAAAACACAAATATCGCTCTATACCCTACATGTCCTGAATTCATTTGTAATATTTCCTTCATTTCAAATCTAATTTTTTCTTTTCTAAACCAGTTTTTCAACCTCATCCTTTCCTCCTTATACTTATGACAATTTATAATAACATGTTCTGCTGTTTCATTAATATTACAGACCTCACACATCCCGTTTTCATGTTTCCCTATTAATGTAAGCTTACTATTCAATCCAGTATGCCCAAATCTCATTCTTGAAATAATGTCCTCTTCCCTTTTATTCCTATTATTTTCTCTCATACCTCCTACCCTCTTTTGGATACTGTAATACATTCTTGCTTTTGTTTCTTTATTCCACTCCTCTTGCCACTTCTTTCTCATTTCTTCTTTGATGCTTTTAACTTCCGCCTTACTATAACTTATTACCATATCTATCTCTGTTCTTTTGGTTGCATTTTTGGCATATTTGTCTGCCATTTCATTTCCTTCTACTCCTATATGAGCTGGAATCCAGATGAATTTTACTACTACTCCTACTCTATTAACTCTATAAACAGCTTGAGCTATTTCCAACAAAATATCATGTCTTGCTTCGGATTGCATGTTCTTAATACTGGTTAACGCACTACTTGAATCTGACCCAATTAACACTTCCCTTGACCTACTATTTTCAACCCACTCAAGGGCTAAGAGAATGGCCAGCATTTCTCCTGTATACACTGACATTTTATCATTTACTCTCTTATTTAACATAACATTTACTTCTGGTATAATGAACGCAGCTCCTACTCTATTATCTTCTGTTTTTGATGCATCTGTATATATCTTAAAGGGGCATTATGCAGAAATCCCGTTTTTGTCAAACAGCGACCCCTAGAGTTACTGTGGAGTACTTGAATTTAACGTTACTGTCGTAAATACCACTCACTCAGAGCGTGACATGGCCTGTTACATAGTACAATAGTACATTGTGTTTAATTTGTCGTTTAATGAGATATAATATATGTTGTTAGTGGTGAGAATTTTCACGTGATTAAATACATAGATCCGACAATTTTAATGGTCCAGAGGCAGAACTTTTGCCAAGTGTGTCAGAGGTTCTGGGTTCTAATCGGTACTAGTAGTATAGTTTATGTTCCTCATCAAAACCGATTGTTTATTAGTGGTTGTATTTCAAGCAGGGACATGTTTTTTGTGCATTAGATTTTGTGATTTCACCATAACAAAATATAGAGAGTCTCTCAGTCCCCGCAACGGATTCAGGCGCGCGTCACAACAGAACACTGTAACTTATCTGCACCACTGATCGCAGAGGCAACGAGCACTTTGGTCACTTGATTTCAAAAATAACACATTTCAGATCGCCTCTTATTTAACAAACGAACAAAATGAATGCTCTACTAGAGTTACCTGGAGATGTTTTATTTGTTTGTAATGGTAACGTTACATCCGTGCCGCGAGAAGTTTCAATGGGGACATAACACACCCGCAAATTATGCCTATGCTCGTGTCCGACTCCTCGCTCGGTCAGTCTGCCGTTTCCTCTTTCTCTGTTCCTCCGACAATGCTTTCCTAGCTTTCTGCATCTTATATGCCGGCTCAGCCATGACGATAGTGTGACAAACTCCATCCATCTATACCTTGTTCCTGTGTGTATGTGTGCAGTTGCCGTAAAGGAATATGTTACATCGCGAGAGCTGATATCACGCGATACTTCCTGACGCGGCCCGCCGCACCGAAGTTGCAAGTGAGATTTTTGTGCTCACAGGCACCAGGGGGGGTCGAGACGCCCACCATTTAACCCGAAAGAAGTTATATAACCATTTCAATAACTCTGAGGCTGTTCAGTTAAGCTAAAAAAGCTGCATAGTGTCCCTTTAATAAACATAGAATAATTATCCTCTATATATCTACTAACCTGACTCCTATCAATACTATTCTCTTTTTTCCACTCTAATAGGTGCAAATCTACCTCTAACTCCCCTAATAGCCAAGGAGGAACATTAGATAATGGCACAGTTGGACTAACCGTCATATTTCCTATCCCTATCTCATCAACTGCATCCCTTATTATCCAAAGCTCTGATGTCAGGCTGACGTATGTCAAAAAACTCTCACGACCGCAAGGCGCACGTGTCGGATTCTGGAGTCGCGCGCAGTTTATTATTATTATTTTTTTATTTTATTTTTTTATTGACAGCATTTTCAGTTACAAACAACACATACAAATGCATACATAAATAAACTATGCATACATAAATAAACTATACATACATAAATAAAGTACATACATAAATAAATAATATCCAGTGGGGTCTGCAAAGTCCAGCAAGGCTGAT
The DNA here is from genome assembly GCF_029890125.1 of Rhinichthys klamathensis goyatoka. Classification (NCBI taxonomy): domain Eukaryota; kingdom Metazoa; phylum Chordata; class Actinopteri; order Cypriniformes; family Leuciscidae; genus Rhinichthys; species Rhinichthys klamathensis. The sequence goes on from NW_026606808.1 coordinate 1,424,725, forward strand.
CAACAAGCAGTCCAATTCATAGCATAACTTACAGTTATGAGTTCCAATTTCATTCAGCCGTGATGTCACAAAGTTTTGGATAAATTTAAGGACATCTGACCAGAATTTTTCTGTGTATGAACATTTCCAAAATAAATGGCAAATATCTGACCTTTTACAGAAAGAGCATTCAGATTCAATATCTGGTTTATACCGCTTAAGCACACACTTTACTGGGTAGAATCTGTGAATTAATTTAAACGTAACTTCTCTCACCTTATTAATATTTAAAAGGCAAAGACCAAACGTTTTTCCAAGGGACATTCTCTAATAACCCATTCCAATATGGGATTATATAAGGAATAGTAACAATATATTTTTGGTATAAAGTCCTAATAGTTTTATTTTTCGTTTGGTGCACCGCAGAAAAGCATAAACTCCCCACAGCAGTATCAGATAAATTCATATTGTGAGTCAGTGGCCATGGGAAATTAATGCCTCCCAGCAGCGTTCTGATACCAGAGGGAATTGCATCAAAGACAATTGCATACTCCTTAACCGAAACAGGAATTTGAAATTTCCGCAAGAAATCTGAATAACTGTACAGTCTGCCACTTGTATCATAGAGTTGGCCAACAAGTACAATATTATTCCTGTACCAGTTTTCAAAAACTAAAGATTTGTTTTTGTAGAGAATGTCCTTATTATTCCAAATGTAATAACGATGAGGTGAGAAGTTATGTAAGAGAGACCAAGCCAAAAGCATGTGTTTGTGAAAATTGGACAGTTTGATTGGGATTTTGCTAATACTATAATTGCATAATAACAGAAAATTCAAGCCACCGATTTTAGAGAAAATATAGTTTGGAATAAAGTTCCAAAGTGATGTTGGATTGTTAAAGAATTGTCTGAGCCAGTTGATTTTGAAGGTATTGCTTAAAGTTGTGAAGTCCAAAAAGTTTAAGCCCCCACACTGATTTGTGTTCATTATTACAGACTTTTTGACATAATGAGTTTTGTTTTTCCACACGAAATTAAACAACATATTGTCAATTATTTTCGATACCTTACAATCAACATCCAAAGAGGCCGCCAAATAAGCAAGTCTGGAAATTCCCTCCGCTTTTGTCAGTAATACTCTTCCTCTCAAGGATAAGTCTCTTTGTAGCCAAGAGTTTAACTTTTTTTTTGTTTTTTCAATGATTGGGCTCAAGGGCGTAGGTTTAGGGGGGGACGCTAGGTACTAGTCCCAATCAATATTTTGAGGTGACAAATTTGTCCCCACCAATATTTAGCAAGCTCCTTTGAACTGCTATTTTGATATTTGCGCTGCATTTGGATCTTTGCGCTGCTATTTGGATCGATTCCAACGGCCAGGACGACTACAGTACAAGATACGCCGTAATTTGATTGGCGGCGGGGTATCTGACAGGCAGGCTACACGCGCGGGCCGGGACTACTTTTTGGGCTTGCACTCACTGGCAGCGAGCGGGTGGTGTGTGCGTGTGTGTGTGTGTGCGCGTGACGACGCCGACGGTAAGTTACCAGGGCTGTCTCTCTGCCTGCCATATACAAAGGCCAGAGTAAAACATTTTAATATTCCGGTTTTTTTGCCCCTTTTTGTACTTTGTAGATCAGCTATGTCACCCAAGAAGAAGAAAGGGACATACGAAGCTTTTTCATAAAGCAGAGTGTAGGCAAAAATAACTAGCCACACAAATAATTAGCAGTAGTAGTGACTGACCAGGCTTTCAAATGCAGATTCTACTGTGGAAAATAGTATTAACTGGTGATCCTGGTTACCCAGGATATTGTTACAGTTAAACCTAGCTTCTGCAATCTTTCACGGTTAGGAGCATTAATTAGGGGTGTGCAGCACGGATAGACTCATAGAAGTCGCACTATCATGATAGACGTTTGCAAGTCACTGAATGTTAATTAGCCTACCTTAACTTAGAATCTTGCAGTCATAAACAGTGGATCATCTGAGACATTTTTCGTTTCTACATTCTGTTTATGTAATGTATTTGTAGTGTAGCCTACTTGCTAGACACATATGTGCTGGAAAAACATGTTGGCAATGTTAAAAAGGCAAAAGTTAACACTGTTGGTTATTCAAATATAATGAATCATTATTTGATTGATAATATCCAAATAACAATATCTGGTAGGAGGGTTAAACTTGCTAGCCATAGGATAGACAACAGAATTAATTAACCATTTTGTATGCAGGAAAGACAGCATCAAACCACAACAGATTTACATTTATTCATTTAACAGACATTTTTTATCCAAAGCGACTTACAATTGAGAACAATAGAAGCAGTAAACCTAGGATAGCAATATGCAAGTTTTATGACCCTTCCCAGTTTAATCTAATGCACTTTTCTTTTCTTTTTTTTTTAAGAATAGAATATATCAATAGAATTTGATATAGAATAGAAGGGTCAGGATACAATATCTTACAACAAAATAATTCCCGCCGGGGGGGGGGGGGGGGGGGGGGGGTCGGGGGTTGTGTCCCCACCAAAGCTGAGACCAAACCTACGCCCATGATTGGGCTAAAATTTAATGGACTTCTTATATTTTGATCTTTAGTTATTATTGTTCCCTGGTATGTAACTCGGTCCTTCACAAGAATGCCACATATGTTTGAAACATCACAATCTTTAACTGCCATTAGTTAGTAGGGGGTTAGTAATTCATCAAAAATTTTGTATAATTCAGCAGTTATACCATCACTGTCACAGTCTCCGTCTGCACCAGTCTGTCTTAGTCTGCACTACACTACCCAGAATCCTCCTTGTCTCCACACCTGAATTCACTCCCTCAATCATCCACCTGTTCATCGTCTTTATCATCCGTGTCACCTGTCCTCACCTCGTTAGTGGTCGTTTGTATCTGTATTTAGTTCTCTCTGTTCAGTCTGTCTTTGTCGGTTCTTGTAAATGTTACCCTGTATTGTGAATGTTACACTTCTGCCTACCTGCCTGTACCAGTTTGTGTTAGTTGATTATAGTAAAAGTTTGAATTGGAGCCTTTGCCTCAGTCTGTCTTCATTCCACACCACATCGTGACAGAAGAACCGACCTAAAAGAAAGGTCAAACTGCTGTGTCTTGAGCAGGGAAACAGCTCTCTTGAGGAACACCTAGAAGTTTTCCTCGATTTGGTACCTCAAACCAGTTTCCCAGATGACTTCCTCTGCACGTTTCTACGTGTGGGACTGAACAACACCACTCGAGCGCAGTTGTCTGGGGAACCTCCTCAAGGAAGCTTTGCCCAATTTGTGGAGTGGGTGCTGGTATCTTGCGGATCATCCTTCACTGTCGATGATGTCACCAGCCCCACTCCAACCCCAGTGTCCAGCCTGAATCCTACGGTTGGATTCAAGCAGGCAGAGTAGGGCTGCACGATTATGGCCAAAATGATAATCACGATTATTTTGATCAAAATTGAGATCACGATTAATTATCACGATTATTTGTTGATTAACCAAAACAAATTTTATTGTCTAATTATAACTGCATTCACATCCATTTTGTGCTACATTCCTGCTGCTGAACAAATATGTGCATTAAAATAAAATAGGTCTTCTTATTTACCAAAATTCAGCGCATCTCCTTAAAGAATAAATAAAAACAAAATAAAACCATAAAGAAAATGTACAAAAAAAAAATTCAACAGGGCACTATTTTCCATTGTGTAAATATACAGTATTTAAGGAAGCAAAATATTAACTTGCATTGTACCTGCAATGGATGTGAATAAAACACAAAATATACAGTCGATAAAAAACAAATATAACATAACAGAATGTAAACAAATGAGAACATTTTACGGCAGAACTATGAAGAAAAGTCTAGTTTACAGGTTTTTGGAAAGAAACACTAGCCTATCGACATTTTCTGGCTTGAGGGATGAGCGAAGGCAGGTCACCACATTCCCCCCTGTGCTGAACACCCTCTCAGAGGGAGAACTTGTAGCCGGGATGCCCAAGTACTTCTTCGCCAGTTTTGAGAGACGTGGGAAGAGTCTCTGATCTTCCCTCCACCAGTCAAGCGGGTCCTCCTCACTGTCTAGGTCAGCCTTTCTCAAAGTGGGTGCCGCGGCACACTGGGGTGCCCCCTGACTTTGTCAGGGGTGCCGCCAAAAAATTACGTAGGCAAAAAAAAAAAAAAAAATATATATATATATATATATATATATATATATATATATATATACAGTATATATATATATATATATTTGAATTTACATAAATACATTCTTCTTTTTAAACATATGAACGTATTAATAAAATTGTAAATTCATTTTAGATAAATATATATATATAAAATTAACCATAAAAATCCGTCTCACAAGACCGAAGCAAGACACACACACAACTTGACGCAAGTGACGCAACCCATAGCAACGCGTTATAGCAACAACACCGACCGCGCGAACGCGCGTCACACAGCAACTGCAGGCTCTGACAAACACACATACAAACTATACTACCGGTATACTTCTGCATAACGTGTCTCTTTTTACAACAAAAATGTGAATTCTGCCGGTATTCAGACAGTCCCATGCATACAGATACAGATCCGGCCTACAATCACCTACGTTGGCCGAAATTTGTTTGACATTTCTAATAGTAAACACAGCCATGTTGAAGCCTGCAGTAATGTTTTTCATTGATGTTATGGCAGTCCACTCTGCTTATTGTTTTTCGAGAATCTTGCACTCCTGTTTGTCATTGTGCACGAAACTTCATGCCAATAAATCATCAGAAATATTGCTGACTTGTGCGCGTCTCAAGCGCACTCTTTACGCTCGTGCTAATGCCTGTTAGTTGTCCGTGGATTTGCCTATATTTGGCGCTGAAAATGGAAATGTCTTTAGACATGGAAAATCGATTTTACAATCGATTCAATGAACGTCGGTTTATGTCTCAAAAATCGATCAGGATTTTTTCACAAAAGTGATAGCCCTGTAAAGTTGTTATTATTATTGTTATTGTTATTTACAGTTCGTATTATGCTCTGTTCATTACTGTTCTGTCTAAATAAACAGGACATTTGCATTTACATTTGGGTTATGCAGTGTTTTTAATTTATATTTTACACTGGGGTGCCTTGAGATTTTATGCACTTTTGAAAGGTGCCCCGACTGAAAAAAGTTTGAGAAAGGCTGGTCTAGGTTACCTGATTGTAGGTACGACTGAAGCTCAGAAGATATAGCTTGTTGTTCTTGGAGAGGACTGAGTCTTTGTGTGGCTCCCTCAGCAGCAGCAGTCTTAAAGAAACTCCCCAAAGTCTTTTTCTTTTTTGTTGTGGGTTCATTGGCATCCTCAGCAGTCTCACCATGAGGATCAGTTGGGCCCATCTCCTTGAAGTGTGTAGTAAATAAGATATGAATAATGAATAGCCCTAATAATCTAAATCTATTCAAGACTCATTTCCAGAGAGTACATTACACCACTGGATTTCATATCATTTTAATCCACTTAAAAAAAATCATTAATTTATCATACATTCTGTGAATCTAAAATCAATATTATTACTTACAGCCATGGTTGCAGGTGCAGTCCTCGCCATTTCAGAAGTCAGTCTGGCATGAATTTGTGCAACATTGTCCTCACTGACGTAGCTCAGCTTGAACCGTGGATCAAGCGCAGAAGCCAGATCAAGCAGTTCTTGTGTCAGAGGGTCATTGTATTTTTCATCCAGATAGCTCAGGATTTTTGTCTTGATGGTGCAGGTTAGGTCTGTCTCATCATCGTTCACTTTCAAGATGGAGGATCTGAAAAGGTGGAGGACTGGCTTCACAAAGGAAACGCTGACATACTTCTCACTGGAAAGCGCATCAGTAAATTCTGACAGAGGGCTGAGGGATTTATTGATGGCCTCAAGAACTTCTATGTCCTGCCAAGTGGGGATGAGGTGTCGGGCTTTTCTGTCATCGGACAAGACCTGAGATATTGCCCTCTGCTGCTCCAGGACTCGTGCAATCATAGCCTGCCTTGATCCCCACCTTGTGGGACACTCGGTCTTCAGTGTATGCTCTGGAAGCTTCAGTTCTATTTGTGCCTTTGTTAGCTGCTTTTTACGTCGCCAGCTGTACGAGAAACTGCTTACCAGCTTTTTGCAGAGACCCACTGCTCGGTCAATCCGAGGATCTCTCATTGCATACTCTAAGAAAGAACATGAACAAATAATATGCCAAATTAAACCAAATATTTGGTAAACAACCACAATCATATTATTCAAGATTTAAGTTAGTTCAATCCTATGTCAGACAACATGAGTAAAACTGTTTGGTTTCTCAACACTAGCAGAAATAACAGTTGTTATGGCTATATTGTTATTATCAGTAACATATTCACACACATTAACATAATAGGCACTGATTAACTAAAATTAATTATCACAAATATAGCATAAATGGTTAATTAATTATATATTTTTAATTAATATACAATTATTTTAATTCATTTTGCTCCTCGAAATGAAACCAAAACCAACACTTCTGAGGTAAACTTCTCCAGTATTATTATTAATATTAGGCTATTCTTATTCCTCAAAGCATAAAGTACATGAATCTGATGGATCACCTCAGATAATTTGCGTTTGAATAGCGCGCGCTCTCCGTGGGCGGTTTCACATTAGACTGACATCTCTCTTTTCATACAGATTACATAAACAGAGAATATTTGTTTTCACTTTTAATTAGAGAATTTAAAAGAAGACAATTACATGTTTATAACGATATATTGATCATGCATGTTTGCAATTTTACAAAAGCACAATGTTTTTTTTTATTGTAAGTAGATACATACAAAAGTAGACATCTTACAGATTATTTTTTCATATTTATTTTATTCTGTATGACCATAAATTACGGAGTAATTTAAGTATATTTTGCTAAGAATATATTGGAATATATTTTGGAAAAAAATATAAATTTATATTTTAAATTTATATATTTACAGTAATAAATATTTACAGCAGGGACAGCAGTTTGTAAGGGTTAATATAACTTTTACTCACCTATTGCTAGATGTAGTCTGTGGCCAAAGCACTGTAGCCTAGTCCAGTTATTTAGAGAAGCTGCCTTAACCACATTAGCTCCGTTGTCTGTTGTAATGCAGACAAGCCTCTCCTCCTGCAAGCTCCAAGAGGCCATCGCCTCCCTCAGACCCTGGGCAATTGACTCTCCCGTGTGATCTTGCGGGAAAAAAGACGTTTGCAAGCATCGACTCTTCATTGCAAAATCCTCATCGATGTAATGAACTGTCAAACTCATGTACGGTTCCATTGTCCTGCTTGACCAAAGATCCGTTGTAGTTGCAAAGTACTGTACATTGGCAAGATCACTCTCTATTTCCCCTCTGCGTTTTTTGTACATCGCAGGTAGTGCCAACTTGGAAAAATAATTGCGCGAGGGGATCACGTATCGTTTATCCAGAGTGTTGACCAAGAATTTGAAGCCTTCGTTTGTCACCGTGTTTATTGGGCACATGTCTTTGGCCAAATAAAATGCGACTGCATTCGTTATTTCACTGTGTCTTTGGGAGGTGGATGGGTATGGCGATGCGCTAAAAAGGCTTGCTTCAATGGATGTCTGAGTTGATGTGGGATGATTAGTCTTTGCAATGCATTTCTTGTTCCTTATACATTCATCGTATTGAACTTTATGGTTTTTTTTTAAGTGGTTAAAGAGGTTCGTTGTGTTGCTTTGTGGCGCCAACACAACTTTACGGCACTCTTTGCATATAACCTGTTGTTGTTTTGTGTCACTTGCCTTGAACCCAAAATGCTTCCACACAATGGATGACGATCCGATTCTCGGTACAAGCTCCTCAGCCTCGCCCTCTGCTACGTTAGACATTTTTTTTGTTTTCTTTGTTTATAGCCTTATGACCCGCTATCTGTTATACGTTACTCTGTTCTCTGTGACTGTCAACCAAGCTGCGCGCGCGCGGTGCATGGAATCACGTGATCAGACAGTGGTTTACAGAGCCTAGATTCGCTTACAAAAAGCTTTGATAAGGAACGCAATGACGCATTTTAAATATCGCTCGATCACGCAAATTTGATCGTGGGGAGCCAAAATCGTGATCGTGATTAAAATTCGATTAATCGTGCAGCCCTAAGGCAGAGCTTCCACCACTGATCCCGTCCTGCCCAGAGCCCTCACTGCTGGTCCCGTCCAGTCCAGCCGAGTCTTCCTCACCGCTGGAGACCGTCCAGCCGGAGAGACCGTCCAGCCGGAGAGACCGTCCAGCCGGAGAGACCGTCCAAAGAGACCGTCCAGCCAGAGACCGTCTCTTCGCCGCTGGTTCCGTCCAGCGCCAAGCCCTCTTCGCCGCTGGTTCCGTCCAGCGCCAAGCCCTCTTCGCCGCTGGTTCCGTCCAGCGCCAAGCCCTCTTCGCCGCTGGTTCCGCCCAGCTCAAAGCCCTCTTCGCCGCTGGTTCCGCCCAGCTCAAAACCCACTGCGCCGCTGGTTCCGTCCAGCTCAAAACCTTCGCCACTGGTCCCGTCCAGCAAAGAGCCCTCACCACTTGCCCAGCCAGAGACTGTTAACGTCCTGTCTGCCCAGCCAGAGACTATTCACGTCCCGTCTGCCCAGTCTGGGTCTGCTCACATCCCGTCTGCCCAGCCTGAGGTGGTTTACGGCACGTCTGCCCAGCCTGTCCCAGAGCCTGTCACTCTCCCCAATAATTTTGGGGGGGGGCCATAGGTCACAGGTCACCGCCATGGCCGCCCGAAGGGTCCTCACCGCCATGGCCGCCCGAAGGGTCCTCACCACCATGGCCGCCCGAAGGGTCCTCACCGCCATGGCCGCCCGAAGGGTCCTCACTGCCATCGCCGCCCGAAGGGTCCTCACCACCATGGCCACCCGAAGGGTCACCACCGCCCTGGACGCCCGAGGGTCCGACAGCTCCGCCCTGGACGCCCGAGGGTTCGTCTGCTCCGCCCTGGTCATGTCCTGCTCTGCCCTGGCCACGCCCACGTCCTGCTCCGCCCTGGCCACGCCCACGTCCTGCTCCGCCCTGGCCACGGCCACGTTCGGCTCCGCCCTGAAGGCTTCCCGCTCCTGTGATCAGGCTTCAGGGCCGCCCGAAGGGTTCTCACCGCCATGGCCACCCGAAGGGTCCTCACCACCATGGCCACCCGAAGGGTCACCACCGCCCTGGACGCCCGAGGGTCCGACAGCTCCGCCCTGGACGCCCGAGGGTTCGTCTGCTCCGCCCTGGCCACGCCCACGTCCTGCTCCGCCCTGGCCACGTCCTGCTCCGCCCTGGCCACGCCCACGTCCTGCTCCGGCCCGGCCACGCCCACGTCCTGCTCCGCCCCGGCCACGCCCACGTCCTGCTTCGCCCTGGCCACGGCCACGTTCGGCTCCGCCCTGAAGGCTTCCCGCTCCTGTGATCAGGCTTCAGGGCGCCCCCCACCAAATCACCACCAAACTTCCTGAGAAACTTCCCCAACTCATATTTTAGAAGCTCCCAATTTATCCCATAATCTTTCTGAGAGTCTGCTTTAATCCAAAAGTTTTCAATCAGTTCTTTAAAGGAGAACTCCGGCGCAAAATGAACCTTTGGTCTAATAAAACATTGGTACTACCTAGTCAACCGTTCTCTGAGATTTGTTTTCATGATAATCGAATGTAAAGAGTTTTATCTCTAAAAACTGTTTAGCGTATAACACTAGTAATGGGGGCATCTATTAAGTAAAAAGAAATCGCTAGTTTATACCACTAACAAGACTCAAAATAGCCCCACACTAACACAGTAACATAATGAGGGTCCCTACATGCAAAACGAAGCATTGAGAACTCTGTAAGTGTACAGACCGTTTTATAAGAAGATATTTTATGAAGACAGTCCACTTCGTGTATACAGACAGGAGCCATCTTTGGAAAACAGTCTCGACTAATCAAACCACGAACGCCATTCATACAGTTCAGAAGTTCACTGAACTTCATACAGTTCAGCTCACTTAGCACGTCGTTCGTGGTTTGAGTAGTTGAGACTGTTTTCCAAAGATGGCTCCTGTCTGTATACACGAAGTGGACTGTCTTCATAAAATATCTTATAAAACGGTCTGTACACTTACAAAGTTATTACAAAGAAATTTGTAATAAACTCTGCAATACAAAAAAACAAACCCCTAGCAAAAGACAATGGGCATGTGGGTACATTCTGTATACATATGACAAATCTACCCCCTAAAAAAAGTAAACTATGTCCTTTGAGGAAAATATTTTAAGATTTTTTTTTCTCCATGTAGGCTATATAAGAGCCGTTAACCTTAAAATGAACTGATTTATAAAGTGTAACTAGAGCAATAGGTAACAATTGGTTAGCATAAATTGTTTGACACAAAATAGGAAATAACACATTTAATTCAGTCTTTTTGTGCTTTTCATCTGTACCCTTACATTTTTCGTTCTACCCATCTTTTCTTAAGTCCTAACCAAAAAATGATATTCAGCATTGAGAGCATTATGTCTATATTTGAAAACAAAACGGCTTATATATCCATCTACTGAAGAACCAAATTAATGTTATCCAATCAGACAGTAGAAAGTTGCTCCTATTCATACAACTCATAAGCTTGTATGGTTCTAGCAGAGGTTCTGTAGCAGTTCTACAACAGAGGTATTGTGTGAATTATTCACACTAGCAAAAGTAGAAAATAAATACGTTGGATGACTTTGAAAATACATTAGGTAACCCTTTGAAAATACCTTTTTTTTTGTGAATCCTTTAAGTTAATTTTTTAGATTTTTATTATTAATAATTTTTTTGATCGCATTTTTGTTGTTGTTTAATATTTAATGTAGAACGTGACTGGTAGTTTTTTTTTGTTTTTTGTTTTTTGATAACTTTACTCTTGAGATGAATAATCCACCCAGAAGTAGAGCAGACACAATTTAAGTCATTACATCTGTAAATCTGTTATCCAAACAAACAAACCTGCTCTTAACCTAGTTAAGATTTACATACATGTGCTAGAGCAGTTCAGCGGCCTGGCTCACATGTCATTCACTGTTACCCTTTTACCATCAATATGCGCGAAATGCCCTCTGAAACCCGCTTTCTTCCCTTCCTTCCTCGCCTGTTCCAGCAGCGGCCACAATTTGTTCCTGGCATCCTTGGCATCTTGGGTCAGGTCTTCGAAGATTTAGATTTTTTTTGTCCTTGAGTATGGTCAATGTTCTGGCGTCCTTCCAAATCTTGTCCCTCTGGGTTCGTGATAGAAACCGCACAATGATACGGCGGTTGGAACGTGCCTCTCCCGAGCGGGGTCCTAGTCTGTGAGCGATGTCAACGGAAAAGGCCAGTTGTTCTGCGATGTCTGGTGAGACCTGGCTGAATAGGTCCACCATAATTTTTTTTACATTTTCTCCCGCTTGTTCCTTTACCCCGGTGACGCGTAGATTCCACCTCCTCTTGTAATTATCAAGTTCATTGCACCTGTCACGGAGCACACCGTTTTCTTTCTCCAAGAATCCGACTTTTTTCTCTAGGGTCTCAACTTTGTCTGTTGCTTCTTTTAGTTGTTTCCCCATATATTCCATAGCGTCAGTGACACTTTTTATTAGGGATGTCCCGATCAGGGTTTTTTGCCCTCGAGTCCGAGTCCGAGTCATTTGATTTTGAGTATCTACCTATACCGAGTCCCGATCCGATACTTATATAATACATAAAAAAAGAATAAAGAAGAGAGAAAAAACAGATCCAGGATGTTCCTTATTTTTTATTTAATTCACCTTATTTTAACATTCAACAACTCTGTTAACAAACAGAGCACTTCTGTGAGGTAGCTTGAACAATCAAGTAATAAACAACATAAAATCTTCACTTTTGGACTTTAGTGCAACAGTAAATATAGAAAAAGTCTAATATAAAAACAAATAGCACCTTAACTTAAAATACCCGGCAGGCATGTAAACAAAAAATAAAAATGTTATAAAAGTGTATAAAAAAATAATGAGAATATATATACATTAGGGTTGTAACAGTTCACAAAATTTGCGGTTCAATACGATACAGCAAAAAGAAAGAAATGCCAGAGAAATTTCCTATTTATTAAAAGAAAAAATATTTTTAAATAAGTTTGAGTTTTCCTACATCTTGAAACTTTCAGGTTTATAAATGGGGGTAATCTTTGAAGGATGAACAAATAATGTTTTGGTAATCACATTAAAAATAACATTTAAATATATATTTATATAATATTTGAGTTTTGAAGTGCAACATTAAATCCATGTTCATTCACGGCACAATGTTTCTCCTGGTTTCCACGTCAGCGCTGTTTGATCTAATAGAGATCTACGGTTAATAACGGAGAAATGTGAATGCTTCTGTTGCTCACTAGATCTCGCAGCGATGTTATTACTTCAGTGGTGAATTCAAATGTTTTCTTCACTGGATCTCTTAGCACAGTGTCGCTTGATCTCGCGCTGCACAGATGTTGCTGGTCCGAACTGATAAATGGTCCGTTAAGCACAATATAATGAGAAGCGCAGTTTCGTTCCGCTTTCATTACGTTTGCCATTTGATGTTGCGCAACGTTGTGGTGATCGCGCCAGCGCGGATTTTGTCTGCAGGAAAAATGGTCCTAGGAATCATTGGTTTGTATGCGTACCGAACCGGAAGCCTTGTACCGAAACAGTTCAATAATTACGAATACATGTACCGTTACACCCCTAATTTACATATATCCGAGTCCTGATCGGGAGGTAACGTCCGATTCCGATCGAGTCTGAAACCACGTGATCAGGCCCGATTTCCGATCGTGTGATCGGATCGGGACATCCCTACTTTTTATGGTGCAAGTGTTATCTTTAACCAGTGATGGAGTACTCGAGTCCTTATTCTCTGGATTCGAGTCCGACTCGAGACTCCATGCTCTGGACTTGTGACTCGACTTGGACTCGCGGACTGATGAATAGTACTTGGACTCGGACTCGAGAATATATAAAATCGGACTTGAGCATTCATCAAATGAATGACGTTGTTTCTGACTAAATAGGTTATAAAAAATTGATATAAGATGTTACACTTTTCCTGTTTCGGGGTCCAAGACCGGCCGTGATCTATTTTTTCCCTCACAGACACTGCTACCGCTCGCTCTCCTTGCTTGACAACACACTCACTGACGTCACTCATTTTACGCCGCATTCTCGTGAGAGAGTTAACGTAACACTCATTTAACACTAGATAAGTTCCTCTACATCTAATCAGTAATTTCGATTTTGGCACGCTTTGCAGCAGCTGAGCTGACCACTAAGGAGCGAACGTACAGTGACGTAACATAACTGCCAGGTTTAAACTGTGCTTTCGTGCTATGGCTGGCGCTGAGCCAAAGTCGGACGCGCTCAGCGCTTAATCCCATTTATCATACAATAACACAATTAGGCCTATGTTTATTTTAGCTAACAAACTAGACGGCGACCTTGACTATGTCACACATCGCAACCAGTCTTTTCCTGCGGAGGTACAACTGCTTTTAGCACTGCATTTTCTGTTTTTTTGCCGCAGTTACATTGGGATTAGTTTGCTTTTCAAAATTTCAAAAATGTTTTTCTTTTACCATATTCGTCAAGAAGAATGCATTTCTCATCCTCTGTCCAATTAGGCTTTCTTTTATTTTTTCTTTATCCATTCCAGTTGACTGATCATCCAAAAATGTATTTAAACAATTAAATAGCCTAAATATAATCGTGCCACAGCTAGTTGACAAGGATTTGAACTAAGGTCAAAGGCAATTCTAGTGATATCATACACATTTATAGCTGCAAGAAAGAGTGCCTGAAAAATGTTGCTTGATTTAGCTTAAGTGTGGCCTATATAATTTCGACTCGGACTCGAACACGGGACTCGACTCGGACTTGAACTCCGGTAATGGTGACTCGACTTGGACTCGACTCGGAGTCTTCTTTGGTGACTCGGACTTGGACTCGGACTCGAACACTGGGACTCGAGACTCGACTCGGACTCAACAGTTAGTGACTCGACTACAACACTGTCTTTAACTGTCGCCTCCAACGACTGCAACCTCCTCAGTGACTCCTGTTGCATTTTTTCAACCCTCTCCATTATTATTAGCAGAACAGAATTTGGGCACAGACTGACCTTCATTGTCTTCAATTATTTTGCTTCTCTTGGCGGCTCGAAGCTTCGGCGAATTAGGCAACGGTTGCGCCGAGTCCGAGCCCTCCTGTTCCGGCAAAGTTACCTCCATCTCGCCTTCTTCAGCCTGGGTCTGTGGAGCCTTCTTGGCGTATGAGTGCATAATGCTGACTAATATCTTCCTCTTTGTCCATTTTTTAAGAATATGAGGATCAACTGAGGGCTACTGGTCGAGTAGAAGAAGTGACAGTCTGTTTGAAAAGTTAAGTTAGCCGTTAGTGGTTTGCGTTAGCCACTAACTTCAGCCAATTTTCAAAAAAGCCGAAAAAGCAAGGAAACACGTATAAATATCTTCTTCAAAAAGTCTCTGATTTGTCAAGCATTAGGATAGCATTTTAAAGCCCTCAATTCGTGTTAACTGTTAAAAAAACCGAGGTTTGCTACTTATTGCAGAGCGACAGCAGAGTGATGTTTCCTCGACGCCATCTCGCCACCCGACCAGTTGCGCGCAGTTGCTCTCCACCGACTGCGCTGATCAAAAGCACGATGGGAAACGACTTGCTGACGACACAGCTTAATGCTCATTGTTTTAAACAACCGTGATGTATTGTTCTCTTTTAAAATGTTTGATTTTAAAACTCTGATATCATGTTTTATGTGTACGTTATGTATGAATATTCCCAAACTCTCTGACAGTGCGATATGGGTTATGTGATGTCATTTTTATTTAAAACATATATATTAAAAACACATGACTGTATTAAAAGAAAAATGATTGATAAACACGTATTTGGAATGTAATTAAATAACAAGTACTTTGGGTGTCTTGTTCATTATATTTATTTTCATATAAAAGCAACAGAACTTAAATTACATCCAGATTATTAGCAACACCGACGCCGTGCAGCCGCCTACTCTCGCATACATTTCAGGCGAGGCAAGGCGCATCTCAAACAAGCCTATCATCATCTGCGCGTGTCTGATCAGTTGACGTTATTCCTGTTGACGTCACTTACGTCTGATGTCATACGTAGAAAGCTTGGCGTACGGAAGCTGAAGAGCTACGATATTTTGTTGTCAAAGTAGTATTTCACCCTAATTTAAGTATTTTCATGCAATAAAGTCAAATAAAACATATATTGATAATATTGCGCCACCATAATGATCAGGTATGTTTGTTGAATGCAAAAAATGAAACGCTATTTGGACACACGTGTCGCACACATCAACAATGAACGTTAGCTTGTTGCTCGTGTTTGGCCTGCTGTGTTTTGGTTGTGAAATGCTTAATTTAACTAGAATTAAAAGGGAATTTTTAGGGTTGTTAAAATATTAATCATGAATTGGTTAAGTTATGATTATAAACTTTTTATGCATTGTTTATCTGCTGTAACTATTATTTTGATCAAGTGGTTAGCAGTTAGCATTAGCAATCTTTATTTTATTTTGGTACATATGCAGGTAGTTATATTTGATATAGTAGTTTTATTTGTAGTGAATTCAAGGTTTTACCAATAGTTGCTCCCTTAAAAACATTTACTGCCAGTTTGTAACATATTTAGAGATTAACTTTATTTCTTATCAGAGATTAGTGATAAAACTAAGTATGGGATGGACACCCTATCTTTTCTTACCATCTTACCTTTATTATGTGTGAATCAAACTCATGACTTTAGTGTTTGTGTCATGTTATTCAAGTTGAATCAAAGGAAGTTAAATAAACTTGCTATTTTCTGTTTCTGCAGTTGCGACTTCATCTGTGTGTTTGCGGTGCTGATAAACAAAGGTAAGCACTTAAACTACATTTGAAAGTTGAATGAATGCCACTGACTGTTAAAGTACATTTACAATTAAAGTTTCTGTTGTTTCAGTGTGTCTGCAGGAAACAGTAGAGGCTGTTATTGGCGGTTCTGTTCTCCTGCCGTGTTCTTCCACTGAAGAAGATCATAAACTTCGAGACATTAATGTGTTTTGGAGACACAATGGCAGCAAGATTGTGTGTGATATAATTCCCAGCAGTCATTCACTAGAGAAACAGGATCCAGAGTATAAAAACAGAATTGAAACTTTTCCAGAGGAGTATGAGAGAGGAAACTTCTCCATCAAACTCAACAAACTTATTTATGCTGATGGAGGAAAATACACCTGCCTCATCACACACTCATCAGATGCCTCATATCCTACTGTACAGCTGATCATTATGGGTGTGTGAAAATAGTAGATTAGGGCATGAAGTTTTTAATTAAATTAAATTAGTTTGCTTTAAAATCTAAATACTGCAAGAAGTTGTTCCCTTATTTGATGTTCACTTGTGATGTTTGAGTCTGAATGCTTCTGTATATAAATTATAGACCGATCTGTTATCTTTATCACTGTGAGGTAACATTTCCTGTTATAATTTTTGTTGCAGAATCAACAGCAGGAAAACGAACCGTATCGACTGAACAAGAAAAACAAGGAGAAACAGAACTGAACAGTGTGGAAACATCATCGCCTTGGCTCTGGGTTGGCATTGCATCTGTATTTATAGTTATAGTTATAGGTTTTATTGTAGCTTGGCGGATAAGAAAGAACTCAAGCAGTCGTAGGGCAGACAGACACGACATGGGTTCAGACGCTCATGAGGTTGAACCTATGAATAATTAATAGCTGATAATAATGATAAAGCAGTTGGTATGTGACACAACTGTAAAGCTGTAACAGCTGCAACTGCTTGAGCTTTAGCGCTAAACACAGAGTCAGTGGAGGAGATTGATGCTTTCATTTTTGCTGCCACAACTTTAGACAGAAGAAAGTAATAAATAAGCAGAAGACTGTAAAGGATTTGGTTGAATAACAGAGAACAGAATGGAATCATGTAGATTGAGTGAGTGTGTGTTGCTGTATTTCCTGCTGATCACATTAAGCCTATAACAGTTTTATTTTACAGCTGTTAGGATGTATTTCTTGGGGAAACATCATTAGCCGCGTTTCCACTGCCGGGCCAGGGCCGAGCCGTGCTACTGCGTGCCAGGGCCAGTCGCGTTTCCACTGTCACTTCCGGGGCTTGATCAGGGCTTACTCAGGGCCAACGGCCAGGATTTCTGGCCCGTCGAATACCTTGGGCCAGCTCGGGCTAGAGGCGTGCTTAAGGTAAAAGGCGGAGTTTATCAGTGTTATGGAACATTATGATCTGAAGCAAGATGCACATTTCACGTTTTTATATCGCACAAAATAATCGCTGCTCGAAATGGAGAATCGCCTGTACTGGTCTGTCGAAGATACCAAAGCTCTTCTGAGCATTTGGGCAGAAGAAAGGGTACAACATCAATTTGACGGCGTGTGAAGAAACGAGGACGTTATAAAATACATCGATGCTAAACTTTCTAAGCTAAGCATTCAGCGAGCAACGCTTCAAGTTCAGGAAAGAATAAAAAAAAGTTGCGGGCGCAGTATTGTACAAGGCGATTAAAACGCACGATGAACAAAGCGGAGCTCAGAGAAGGGATTTTCCATGGATCGACTTGATGGACGGTGTGCTGCGTCCCTCTGTTAGTGGCGACTCGCGAGACAATCGGGACACTATTGCAGCCACGGTCGGTGAGTTAATATACATGCTATCTTCCTAACTTAAAAAATAAATAAATGCATAATACCCGCTGAAATGGGCTGGGTTGTATGACGTTTGATCCAGAAAGGCGTGTTAGGGGCGGGGTTTATGGTAGCGCTGCTGGGCTACTGGCTTGGCAGTGGAAACGCAAGCCTGGTGCTTGAGGCCCGAGGCCACTGGCTTGGCTCGGCTCGCTGTTAGTCCTGGCCCGGCCCTGGCCCGACAGTGGAAACGCGGCTATTCTTCCTTTCATTCATCCGTGCGCGTTTGTCTCATATCTGTAAATATAGGAAAGAAGGTCATCACTATATGCAGTGGAAGGTGTTTAAAGCCACAAAAAATAAGTTTATTGTCGAGACCGATGGTGGCCAAAGCTTTATGACTATTTATTAAATTAATTTATTTTTTGGATAGAAAGAGTTTAATGTTGTTAGTGACACTTGCACTGATAAGACGATCACCTGTAAGCATGGGATCAGTATGTAGAACTAATCCTGCACATAAGAAAAATCTATCATGTTTTGGGAGATCATAATTATGAGATTAAAAAGTTACTGAAATTATGACATAAAATGTCAATTATGCAATAAGTCAGAATTATGAGAAGAAAGTTGAAATTATGACTTAAAAAATTGAAATGCATAAAAAAATCAATATGGACAAAGTCCTAATTATGATAAAGGGGTTGAAAGTGATGCACCTCAAACCATCAGATTCATGAAAAGCGGAGCGACTCACAACTCTTATATTTACCAGAACTTAATATTCCTCCACAAGTATTTTATTCTGCAACTGATAAAGGACCAAACGTTACGTATTCTTGCCTTAATGACTATATTTATATTTTGTACCCTTTATGATTGCCACTTTTAAGTGAAGTGCTTTACTAGTCAGTGTGTAAAGTGTCCTATAACTTTGCATTGTCTTTCCACTTTATAAATTACATTTAGTTTTTACAGTTTTCTGAAGTAAAAGACACTGTTTTGTACTGTTGTGTTCTTGCCTTATGCACTGCGTTCTTATTAACAGAAAGAGACCTTGAAAAAGTACATTTTTGGTTAAAAGACAAGTGAGTCTACCAATATGTTGCTGCCTTAACAATTATGTAAAAATTAATCTTGAAAATAATGCTTTATTTGCGGGAACTGATTTTTTCTAAATGTATTTCAATATTCTCATGTATAAACAGAGGAAACAATGAACAGTTTCATTGTATTTGCATGATCTTATGATTTTCAAGACCCAATAAAATGTTTTGATGAAATAATGCATCTGTCTGAATCGTTTGGATATTTATAATACCAAATGTTTTGCATTTACATTTATTCATTTGGATGATGCTTTTATCCAAAGTGAGAAAGCATAAATGTGGTTTCTGGTTTAAAGTATACAAAAACAAAACACAGCACATCATTGGTTTATGAGTTTAGTTTGGTTCATATAGATAAATCTCAGTATCTGAACATCAGTGTCTCCTCATCACAACTAACTCTTCCTGTAGATGTGTGTGTTTAGGGCAGTGCACTGGGACTGCACTGAGCTCCAGCTGTATCTCAGCATCATAACATCACAATAAACACATGGGACTGGGCTTTTCTCATGTGTGTTTATGACAAACATCCTGACGCTCAGTTTCCACATCAACACCACTCCTTACTAGTCAATGTATAACATCAGATACTGGCATCAGGTCACAGCTCTGAAAACTATTGAAGAAATCAAACTGAATGCCTCTGTGTATTTCAGAAACAGTATGACGGCAATAGGCATTAATTATTTTGACCATATACTACAAAACAATACAAAATGCTATAATACGATACAAAAGAATATGTCAAAAGTAAGAGAAGTGCAAACCTGGCTGTGAGGGTTGTGAGTTCCTGTCATGATAAGAGTAACCAGTGAGACAGAACAATAATATCAACCCTGAATAACAACAAAACAAAACATTGTGTACTTTTTCTGCCATTCTTTCAGTTTCTCTGTAGATCAGAATGAGGATGTAACTGGTAATAATAAACAAAACCAAGGCATGACTGTATATGGGACACACTGTACCTGCGCACTCACACACACATCTAGTCTGACAACAATCCTGAATCTCTCTGAGTCATTCCTCCCGGGATCAGAGAATACAGTCTCTTCTACAGTCTGTCAGGATGAAAACAAGGGAACTATGAGGAAGATCTTGAGCCCATTTGAAAGGCAAATTCATGAAAAATACAGGCTGTATTTCCCTGTTGTTTTCAATTCTCTTTTTCATTTTTCTCTGTAGGTCAGATTAAGGATGTTGCTGGAAGCTCTGAAATCTTGTCCTGCTGTTACAGAGTTAATAATCTAAAGTCAAGACATGACAATGTATCAAGAGACTCAATGACAGAATTATAATATAAGACATCATTCAGAGAAATGTTTTAAATTAAACTGGTGGAACCGCAAAAACTGCTTCTGTTTATGACGTCCAGAATGTCCTTCACTAACTCAAAAAATGTCCTCACTAGTTAAACCTGTTAAACACCAGCTAGTGTTCCAGATCTCACTATAGTTAAAATAGCTTATAAACAGGCCAGATCATGTTTATTTAAATCTAATGATCACTATTATCACTGACAAAACATGAGATAATTTAACCTCAAAGACATCGTATCCCGTCTGTCTGGGAATCAAACTTTGACTGTCATTATTACAGTGTCATGATTGAGTTACAGGAACTTGTTTGTTCTGTTTCTGCAGTCGCCGCTTCATCTGTGTGTTTGCAGTGCTGATAAATAAAGGTGAACAGTCCCTGATGAGTTTCTGAGAGAAATATCTTCTCACACAAACTCAACAACATGATGCATGTTCCCTTATTCTGAACAGGAGACTGTAAAGCCGTCAATGGTGTGTAAAACTAGTTGATTAATATATAATTTTAATTTTAAAAAGTTGTATCAAATCTAAAGACAAGAAGTGTGAGACCAACTGATGCTCCAGCCTGAATGTTGCTGTATGTAAATTATAGGGAAATTATAGGAAAAAGGAAACAAATCCACTATAAACCAAGCAGAAGATATGGGAGAAGCAGACAGTGTTAATATAATAGCCTTTAATATTTGCATTGCATCAGCTGTATTATCCACAGTGCTTATGGTTTATTTCATATTTCTCTTGAGAAGAAAATAGTTGACTCATTCTATTCTGTCTCAGTGCAACACCATTCTGGTAAATCATCAAACAGTGTCATCAGGTGATACACTTCTGCAAACTAAAAAAGACAAAAACAAACTGAACGTATCTATGTATTAAGAACCAGACACTATGAGAACAGGCTTCATTGTGTTCATATAACACAAAAACAGAATACAACAAAGCGGTAATACAAATACTCTGCTTTTGCACACAAAGTTTTTTATTACACACACACACACGCACGCACACACACACACACACACACACACACACACACACACACACACACACACACACACACAAAAAGGACAAATGTTATTACAAAAATTTTACTGGATTATTACAATCAATGTCAAAATGAATGTTTGGAAATGTAAACTGATATTTCCTTCTGGCGCAATGAGGCAAAATATATAAACAAGTGTTTTAAAACTATGTTATTTGGTACTAACACGCCTAAAACCTGTTCACAGTACTGTATATTTACATGATGTGATCAATAATATCTTAAATGTGGGGCATTTGAAATGTCTGGATAAAGTGTTAAGAGCTTTAAGTGTATCTTAATTTTTTTCCCATTTATTTACTGTAGCCTACACTGTAAAAACTAAAGTAGTAGTAGTAATACTTTATTAATCCCCAAGGGGAAATTCTTTGTCACAATTGCCCACATTGGTGCCTCAAGGTGCCTCAAATATCCTGTCGGATACTCAATGAACTTAAAAATGTAATTTAAGCGCCTCAAAGACAAAACAGGAGTGTCAGGGCTCTGTCACAAAACGTCTCAGGTTACGTATGTAACCCTGGTTCCCTGAGAGGGAACGAGACGCTGCGTTTGAGACGCGGTGGGAACGCCCTGCGTGATTGCGTCATGAAGCACGTGTAAAATCAGTCCAATGGAAGCCCGATACGTCATAGGTGACGTCATAGACCAGGAAACTATAAAGCACCCTTGAAAACAGACCGCGACAGCTTCTGAAAAGTCTGAAGTAAGTCGATCAGGGTATGCAGGAAGTATGGCAGGCAAACGCAGCGTCTCGTTCCCTCTCAGGGAACCAGGGTTACATATACGTAACCTGAGACGTTCCCTTTCAAGGGAACTTCGAGCTGCGTTTGAGACGCGGTGGGAACCCCATACCCACTACGCCATAATGACAAATGCCCGTTCTGTGTGAAGTCCTTAGCGCACACTAAGAAGCAAGCAACCTCGCCCCAGGAGTGGAGAGGTCAAGGTCATAAAACCTGACAAATGTATGCGGAGAGGACCAGCCTGCCGCATTACAAATGTCAAGAAGGGAAACACCCGAAACTAAGGCCGTAGAGGCCGCCATACTAGTAGAATGGGCCCGTACAGCCATAGGTGAAGGCTGACCGGCCGCTTCATAAGCCAATGATTAAGCCTCGACTATCCATTTGCTCATAACCTGTTTCGATGCAGGGCACCCTCTTCTGAGTGACCCAAAACATACAAATAATTGCTCTGACTTACGCCACAGGGCAGCTCTGTGAACGTAGGCATCTAATGGCCGAACTGGACATAACAGGTTCAATTGTTCCTGATCTGGGGTATTAAAAGGTGGAGGATAAAAGGCCTGCAACACTATAGGACCCCCAACATTCACTGGGACCTTAGGTATATAACTATAGGGTATAGAAATGCTTTCACCATACCAGGTGCAAATTCCAGGCATGAAGGAGCAACCGACAGGGCATGCAAATCTCCAATTCTCTTGATAGAAGAAATAGCAAGGAGAAACAAAGCTTTCAAAGTGAGGAATTTTTCTGAAACCTCTTCAATAGGCTCGAAGGGAGCCAGAGCCAGACCCTCAAGTACAATGGCTAAATCCCAAGCCGGTGCTCTAGAGTGCAGTGCAGGTCTCAACCTCAATGTACCACGGAGAAAACGAATAATCAGAGGATCTCTCCCAATAGAAGTACCCCCCAGAGGGGTATGATAGGCCGATATAGCCGCCACATAAACTTTTAAGGTGGAAGGAGATAATCCAGCAGAGAAACGGTCTTGCAGAAAATCGAGAACTGAACCAACAGGGCAGTTAACAGGATCTAACTGACGCTCACCACACCAGGTGGAGAATAATTTCCATTTCAGCGCATACAGTCTTCTCGTGGAAGGGGCTCTGGAATGGAGAATGGTCTCAACGACCTCAGTCGAGAGACCGGATTCTATGAGCCTGGCCCCCTCAGAGGCCAGGCCCACAGTTTCCACAACTCCGGCCGAGGGTGAAAAATCGTGCCCTCTACCTGGGACAGCAGGTCCCTCCTGATTGGAATCTCCATGGGAGAGCCGTTCAGAAGAGACACCAAGTCCGAGAACCAAACTCGAGTCGGCCAGTAAGGGGCTATTAGTAGCAGACGGGCCCCTTCCCGGCGAACCCTCTCCAGAACCCCCGGGAGCAATGATATCGGGGGAAATGCATACAGGTGCAGCCTCGGCCACACCTGCACCATCGCATCCAGTCCGAGAGGAGCTGGGTGCGTGAGAGAGAACCACATGGGACAATGGGTTGTATCTGAGGATGCGAAAAGGTCTATCTGAGCACGACCAAATTTCTCCCACAGGAGCTCCACCACCTCGGGGTGAAGTCTCCACTCCCCGGGCCTCAGCCCCTGCCTTGACAGTATATCTGCTCCCACATTCTGACGCCCCGGAATGTAAACTGCTCTGAGAGATAGCAACTTCCCCTGGGCCCATAGGAGGATCTGATGGGCCTGCTTGCAAAGGTGACGTGACCTCAGACCCCCCTGATGGTTGATATATGAAACCACTGATGTGTTGTCCGTACGAACCAACACATGATGGCCTCTCAGGTCTGGCAGGAAATATTTGAGAGCTCGAAATACCGCCATCATCTCCGCCATCATCTCCAAACGATTTATGTGCCATGACAGATGATGGTCCTGCCAAAGACCTTGCGCCGAGCGGCCACTCATGACCGCCCCCCATCCTGTGAGGGAAGCATCCGTCAAAAGCGTGACGCGTCGACAAGAAGCTCCCAGCACTGGGCCCTGGGCGAGGAACCAAGGTTTCTTCCACATGACCAAAGCACGAAGGCATAGCCGCGTGACCTTGATCTTGCGGAACGGATTTCCCCTCGGAGAAAACCCCTTGGTTCTGAGCCACCACTGCAGGGGTCTCATGTACAGCAGGCCAAAAGTAATCACGTTGGACGCTGCTGCCATGAGCCCCAACAGTCTCTGAAACTGTTTCACAGTGAGTGACTGGCCTAGTTTTACATTTTTTACGGCTGTGAGAATCGCAGCGATCCGAGCAGGAGATAGACGTGCCTGCATTGTGGTCGAATCCCAAATTACACCTAAAAAAGTGGTCCTCTGAGTAGGGAGGAGAACACTCTTCTTGGTGTTGAGCCGCAACCCCAACTCCTTTATGTGAGACAGAATGACATCTCGATGCCGAACCGCCAACTGCTCTGACTGAGCTAAAATCAACCAATCGTCGATATAATTTAATACGCGAATGCTCTGGAGTCTCAAGGGAGCCAGAGCTGCATCCACGCATTTTGTAAAGGTGCGGGGTGATAAACCTAGGCCAAACGGCAGAACCCGATACTGGTAAGCTTCGCCCCCGAAACGAACCTCAGGAACTTCCTGTGATGAGGATGGATAGATGCATGGAAATAAGCGTCTTTCAGGTCTATTGTGACAAACCAGTCCTCGGACTGAATCTGTGAAACAATTTGCTTGAGTGTGAGCATCCTGAACTCCTGCTGTTTAACTGGCGCAGATCTAGAATAGGACGCAACCCTCCATCCTTTTTCGGAACAATGAAGTAACGGCTGTAAAACCCTGACTCTCTGTTGGGAGGAGGCACCCTCTCTATCGCTCCTTTTTGAAGAAGTGTCAGAACTTCCTGCTCCATAACCAGAGCCTGCTGTGGGTCCACCACTGTGGGAAGGACCCCTTGAAATCTGGGCGGACGAGAACCGAACTGAATTCTGTAACCCTTTTCTATTATGTGCAGGACCCATAAAGAAATATTTGGCAGAAGTTTCCACGCTGCCAGAAATTCTGATAAGGGAACCAGTCCCTCGAGACTGGCCTCTGGATTTGATTGAACAATCATTTCGGCGCCCTGAAGCGGCGAACCGGCAGGGAACAACCGAACTGACCGTTCTACAACCCTCCTCAGAGGATTGTACGGGGACGCTGACACCTCGGTGCCCTGAAACGGCGAACCGGCAGGGAACAACCGATGTGGCAACGCTGCGACTCTCCTCGGAGAATCGCCCCCCGGAGGGCGCCAAAGAGAAACGGTTCCTCGGAATCGTTCCTCCTTGGAGGGGACCACCCTCAGAAGCCTGGCACACTCGGCGTCAGGACTTCTTCTTAGTCCAGGCTCTCTTGGAGATGACAGTCCTCAGATCCTGTCTACCCCCAAGAGGCCTGGACTGCGAACGCCACTCGGGAACCCCAGATTGTGGAGGAGCCCGAGCAGCGACGCTCTGTTTCTGCTGGAATCTGTGTGCGGACAGACAACAATAAATAGACAAGGACAGAGTCACAGAGAGCGCTTACTGAAGACAACAGAAGCTGTCGCGGTCTGTTTTCAAGGGTGCTTTATAGTTTTCTGGTCTATGACGTCACCTATGACGTATCGGGCTTCCATTGGACTGATTTTACACGTGCTTCATGACGCAATCACGCAGAGCGTTCCCACCGCGTCTCAAACGCAGCTCGAAGTTCCCTTGAAAGGGAACCAAGAAATAGACTAGACAGAAGTGACAGAACCCTGACAATACATTACTTCGTCTTTAGAGTGTTTACCACTCGTTTATTGGACGGTATGTGGTATGAAGGTTTTAGTCGCAATGCTAACTAATATATTAATTAATAATGCAACAAATGGAAATCATTAACTAATTGTCTTCGATTTTTTAGTTATTCAGTTCAACGTATTGTGTACAACTGTGTCTTCAAATTGCTGATATAACTAATTTAGCTGATTCCTGCTGTCGTCATGGCGTTTGTTGTGAATAACACAAGTGGTTATAATAGTTTGATTTGTTTTTGTTTATATTTACTACAGTTGCCCTCATTCTCTCAAATACCATTTTAAAGCCCTTTACTGGTCAATAAATATTATGTTGTGAATGGATATAATCAGCTTTGTTCTTTTGTTTCCCCAGGACAACATTTAAATAATCTGAAAATTTCAGAGGCAACATTGAATTACAGCAAGTTACCTGCACCGCATGCAAGTACTTTATTACTATGAAATTTTCAGTGTGAAATTGTTTTCTTTGACTGTGTACTTGTGTTTTTTAATCAGTTATTTTCTGAAAATCATGCTCATGCTCTCAAATCTCATTCATGTTATTTTTACATGTAAAATAATAGCGCAGGTTTGGCTGATGCAGGGAAATACACCTAAAATCACACACTCATCCTAACTTCAGACTGTACAGCTGATCATCAAAGATGTGGGAAATTGGGTAATTTGTGCGTTATTTATTTTTCATTAAAAAAAGTTGTATTGTAAAGTTTCAGAGATTAGGTTTAAATCTTCAGTATTCTCAGGTATATTCAGAAGAGGCAATGAGCTTTGTGTTTCATTGTATGCTGACAATCTCTTTTTCAGAGACGTTTTTGGACATTTATTTGGGTGTTTATATAGGATATTTCAATAAAACTTAATGTTTTCTCATAACCGAGAAAAAAAGCCCATTAGGTATACACTTCTCTTACATTGTTTCTACTTGAAAAAAAAAAAAAAAAAACACCACAAGGATTCTCTGAAAATAATATTTGAATTCCAAATGTCTCCTCATATCCAACCTACACTTTGCAGACACTAAATACACAGTCTATTTAAAGGTTTACTATGAAAAGTATCAGAGTTGTTCACCTGGTTTCGATGGTGGAGAATTATCACTATCAGTCTATTGGATAATTATCACTATCAGCCTATATACAGCCATGCAGACATCGACCGTAACCTTTATTTTGTAGTATTTTTTAATTATATATGGAAAATAACAAGTTTCAATGGTCAAAACAAAGCAAGCATGCAAGAATTTCAAATTTCAGTAAAACTTTGTGGAGACATGAAAGCCAACCCTGAATGTGTGTTTATGGCAGTGCACTGGGGCTCTTTGAGGGTCCATGAGGGCTTTAATGGCCTCTAAGAGCCCCAGCCGGATCTCAGCACCAGAACATACTTAACACATTGAACTCTCCGTGTGTATATGACAAACATCCTGGAGCTCAGAGTTTCCACATCAACAACACTCCTTACTAGTCAATGAAACACATCAAATAATGGCATCAGGTCAAACCAGAAACAGTATGATGACAATTATAGGAATCAAAATCATTTTGTCCATATAGTAACACTACAAAATGCAATTATACAATACAAAAGAATGTAAAGTATGTCAAAATCAGGAGAAATATTAATGTTATAGCAATGCAAAACATATAAATATGTTTATGCTGTTTGAATATAAGAAAAGTGTCACCGGCACAGGTCAGGGCGGACACCAGACGACCAGCCACGCCCCTCAACTGCGCACCCCTGTGAGGAGCCGACACCACAAGAACACACAGGCAGGCAAGTAAGGTGTAAAAAGTAAAAATGCTTTATTGATATATAAAAGAAGGTCTATTAAAAGCTATCTTTATTTGGTAAGCAACGTGACTCTGTGGTGGGTCCCAGGGAACTCCTCTTCATAGGAACAAGGATTCGTATCTCCCAGCGCAGCAGTACGTCACGGGACTCAAGCAGAGGAAATGTTTAGTATTTCTTCAACGTTGCTATACGTTCACAGGGCTCAAGCAGAGAAGGGTACGAATCTCACCAGCGTTGCTGTATACTCATGGAACTCAAGCAGAGAGGATGATAAATGTTTCATCAACGTTACGATGCATTCACAGGGCTCAAGCAGAGAAAGGGTACGTATCTCACCAGCGTTGTTGTATACTCATGGGACCCAAGCAGAGAGGATGATCAGGGTTTCATTTCAATGTTCTCATCAATAGTTGCGAAGAGGAAATAGAAAGCATATTTACAGTTTTTTTCAGTCGCTAACAAGCGTTTGTCCAACCAATTGTCACATTTTCAAAACTCTAAACACAATTAGCACAGCATCGGCCTATTGTGGCCATACCATTCACACATTTCATGTCGTTTTCACACAATATGCAGTCAGTGAACACATTTCCACAATGCTTATTTTATTAACAGACAAGCTATACTTCCCAACAAAATTATGGATTGTTTTTGTAGTATTTACAAATGTTAACACACACCATCCCACAATAGCAACAAAACATAAAACATCATAGCATAAAAACCTCTGCTTCTGCAATGATATCAGTTCAAAAACAATATATGTCAGCTGATAATAAACAAACAATTGAATAATTGACCCACAGCTTATTTATGTTGGGTAAATTGGGCCAACCACAGCTGATTCCAGTCTGGCTTAGACTCCAGAAAAGGTCATTTTTTTCTATTACATTGACACTTATACAGTAAAAGGAGGACTTCGATGAGTGATGTTTTTGGAAACAGAAACAGAAAAAGACAAACACTGTAATGTCTGGACGAGGCAGAGTAAGAGCAAGGGGCCCAGGGAGAAGAGCAGGCCCAGTGAGAGATGCAGGAGCAGTGAGAGATGCAGTGAGAGATGCAGGAGCAGTGAGAGATGCAGTGAAAGGAGCAGGAGCAGTGAGAGATGCAGTGAGAGATGTAGGAGCAGTGAGAGATGCAGTGAGAGATGCAGGAGCAGTGAGAGATCCAGTGAGAGATGCAGTGAGAGATGCAGGAGCAGTGAGAGATCCAGTGAGAGATGCAGTGAGAGATGCAGGAGCAGTGAGAGATCCAGTGAGAGATGCAGTGAGAGATGCAGGAGCAGTGAGAGATCCAGTGAGAGATGCAGTGAGAGATGCAGGAGCAGTGAGAGATCCAGTGAGAGATGCAGTGAGAGATGCAGGAGCAGTGAGAGATCCAGTGAGAGATGCAGTGAGAGATGCAGGAGCAGTGAGAGATCCAGTGAGAGATGCAGTGAGAGGTGCAGGTGCAGTGAGAGATGCAGGAGCAGTGAGAGATACAGGAGCAGTGAGAGATGCAGTGAGAGATGCAGTGAGATGCAGTGAGAGGTGCAGTGAGAGGTGCAGTGAGAGATGCAGGAGCAGTGAGAGATGCAGTGAGAGATGCAGGAGCAGTGAGAGATGCAGGAGCAGTGAGAGATGCAGTGAGAGATGCAGGAGCAGTGAGAGATGCAGGAGCAGTGAGAGATGCAGTGAGAGATGCAGGAGCAGTGAGAGATGCAGTGAGAGGTGCAGGTGCAGTGAGAGATGCAGGAGCAGTGAGAGATGCAGTGAGAGATGCAGGAGCAGTGAGAGATGCAGGAGCAGTGAGAGATGCAGGAGCAGTGAGAGATGCAGTGAGAGATGCAGGAGCAGTGAGAGATCCAGTGAGAGATGCAGTGAGAGATGCAGGAGCAGTGAGAGATGCAGTGAGAGATGCAGTGAGAGATGCAGGAGCAGTGAGAGATGCAGGAGCAGTGAGAGATGCAGTGAGAGATGCAGTGAGAGATGCAGGAGCAGTGAGAGATGCAGTGAGAGATGCAGGAGCAGTGAGAGGTACAGTGAGAGATGCAGGAGCAGTGAGAGATGCAGTGAGAGATGCAGGAGCAGTGAGAGATGCAGTGAGAGATGCAGGAGCAGTGAGAGATGCAGGAGCAGTGAGAGATGCAGTGAGAGATGCAGGAGCAGTGAGAGATGCAGGAGCAGTGAGAGATGCAGTGAGAGATGCAGGAGCAGTGAGAGATGCAGTGAGAGATGCAGGAGCAGTGAGAGGTACAGTGAGAGATGCAGGAGCAGTGAGAGATGCAGTGAGAGATGCAGTGAGAGATGCAGGAGCAGTGAGAGATGCAGTGAGAGATGCAGGAGCAGTGAGAGGTGCAGTGAGAGATGCAGGAGCAGTGAGAGGTGCAGTGAGAGATGCAGTGAGAGATGCAGGAGCAGTGAGAGATGCAGTGAGAGATGCAGTGAGAGATGCAGTGAGAGATGCAGGAGCAGTGAGAGATGCAGTGAGAGATGCAGGAGCAGTGAGAGATGCAGGAGCAGTGAGAGATGCAGGAGCAGTGAGAGATGCAGGAGCAGTGAGATTTGCAGTGAGAGGTGAAAAAAAACTGATTTGCTATTTACTGGAATGCTTTTGAATGTGAACATTACTGTACACATACAGTTCCCAACCAAGAAATTTAGTGTAAAAACGGTGGATTGCATGTTTTGCATGCAAATACCTGTAAAACTGAAACATCAAAGTCTATGCAGTTTTTGTAATGTCAACAATAGCCAGTATTTTGAAACCTGGTATACTTCGATTGACTGCATGTACCTTGTGAAGTGAAAACAAGTGTTATTCTTTGACAGAATAATTTCATTTTGAATCAGATTTCCAGTGTTTTGGTAAAGTTAGTGTGTGCAGAGAAAGATGTGTTCTATTTTGAAATGAAGAGTTAGTATATATTTAACAAAATATGTTTTTGAGAAGAAAATGATCCATTTGGCAAATTGTGTTTTGTAGGTGTGAGTCTGTGTTAAGAGTTTAGAAAAAGTATCTGAAGTATGGGTAAGCGCTTGTTAGCGATTGAAAAAAACTGTAATACTTCACCCCCAGCGGAGTTTCTCTTCATTGATGGTACCCAAGGATCGACGCGTTGGTGATCCAGGTCCACCACTGCCTCGGCCAGGCACCCCAAACTCGTGTTCAGTTACAATCTTCACACACAAACAGACGTGAAAAAGGACATGGAAAGTACTGCACAACACTGCACTCACAAAGTTAGGGCCTAGGCGTGAGGCTCCGTCCACCACTCACGTGGAAAGCTCCGTGGGAATCAAATAGCAACGTATTAAGCACATCCGAATGCAACCGACACATCCATTCCAATGTTAATCCTCTCCCGATGTTCACTACAAGCATCAACTGTGCCGAAATTCAGTCCCCAAGATCACTTATCTTTTTCTTCCAACAGACTCCAGCCTGTTACAAGTATCCTCTGCCCAGCTTCCGGCCGCCCGTCACATCTGCTTTGTGAGTCCCGCTAGGCCCCAGCACAACGCGACCAGATTTCACCCGTCCAAAGGCTCGACCGGATCTCCAAAAAAAACCCACAACCCACACCAAAGTGAGGTGATACTATTTATCCTCTCTTCCATCGGGGCGCGCTCCAATCACAGAGCCCCCTTCTCGTCCCGCACCGATTTCTAATGACTGGTGATGAATTCCGTCATCGGTCGCTACAACCAGAATCTCCTGGGTCCCGCACCCGAAGTCTTCCCCTCCGGAAACTCCGGCTCACATCAAGCGTTCCGATCCAGAAATTGGGTCACCCGTGACAAAAGGGCTAATGCTAAGTTTAAATTTGCACTCAGGTACATCAAGAGGAATGAGAATACCTTAAGGGCAGATTCCCTTGCATCTAACTTGCAAAATAGCTATAATGATTTCTGGATAGAAGTCAGGATGCTTAAAAGCAGTAGAAGCTCTATTTCATCCAATATCAATGGGGTGACTGGGACGAGAATATATGTCAGCTTTGGCGAAAGCATTATTATTATTTGTATAACTGTGTCAGGGGTGCTGTGAAGAGGGGTGGGGCTATAGAAAGCCAGGTAGGAGTGATTGTTAATCCTCGAGAGGTGTACGATGCAGTCTCAAAGCAGAAGAATAAGAAGTCTTGTGGGCTGGATAATATTACATCTGAAGACTTTATACTCTATTGGCCATTCGTTTTACAGGTTTTTTGATACACCTTCTGCCGCAGTCACTTTTGTTGACTGTACTGGTCCCTGTGATTAAGGACAAGACCGGTAAACTTAGTGACATGAATAATTACAGGCCTATAGCCAGAGCCGGCGCCAGCCGAGCGCTGATGAGGGGGCATCTGAAATACCGAGAGGGGGCGTTAACGCACGTCACCACTTTTTAAAACATCTTTGCGGCACGGATGTACCAATACAAATTAATAAAACATCTCCATTTAACTAGCAGAGCATTAATTTTGTTCGTTTGTCGTTCTAGCGCTAAAATGTGTTGTTGTTTTTTTTAAATCAAGTGATCAAAGTGCTTGCCGCTTCGATCAGTGAAGCAGATACATTGTTGTCTTGTGGCTCGCACGCGCGCTTCAATCCGTTGCGGAGACTAACGTTTCGTTCTGGTGAAATCACAACAAAATGTGTAAAACACCCACACACACACACACACACACACACACACAGTCACACACACAATTATAGCCTACACAAATGAACTTGTAGTGCTATTACCATACAGCAAAAAGAGGTTGAAATGAGATCAGATCCAGATGGATTAAGCTGAATAAAGCATTTAGCAAAGCAAATAAAGCATTCTTGTTTATTTTTGTTACATTTTAACCAGCGCAGTCTCATCCCAAGACGTCATATAAATGACGTCTTGGGACGTCTTTTGACCATACGTCAATATCCGCCTTTTTAGGGTACCCTTAAACGTCGGTTAGATGACGTTATCGGATCCTAACTCTACCCCAGACCTAAACCTACCCCTAAACCTACCCCGTCACCTAACTGACGTTAAAGGTAAAGCGTCAGTTGTATGACGTCCCAGGATCGTCATAAACCGACGTTTAAGGGTACCCTAAAAAGGCGGATATTGACGTATGGTCAAAAGACGTCCCAAGACGTCAGTTATATGACTTCTTGGGATGAGACTGTGTTATTTTAACTACATTTTAATCATACACGTGTGTAACAAAAAACTTTCTCTGTACTTTCTCTCAGTTAACAGTGCTATTTTCTCCCTGTTCACCATAAATCATTTCTGGATCACTTTTAAGGGCATCATTATGTATTGAGGGCCTAGTCTCTATTTTAAATCACAAACAAAATATTAGATCGTAAGCTACCTGTAGTCTCAGTAGAGCTGCAATCTTCTCTTTGATGAGTGAAACCTCCTCAGCAGTAACTCTTTCCATTCGTCTCTGAATTTTCTACTTAGGTCATTTTCAAATGCCAGCTGGATCAGATGTGCTTTTCGTCTATGCAACAAGCTGCGTCTGTGCTCAGAAAAAAACATTCTTAAGCGTTGAGAAAGAGTTCTCGCACATAGCAGTCGATGCCCCAAATGTTAGTGCGTGTTTTAAGGCAGTCAGCACCACTGGCATGGCTTGGAAAACACTGGAGTACTTTGAAAGAAGTTTGACCAATGTCACTTTCTCGTCCTGGCCTGTGGACAGTGTTTGCCAAAACTGACGTGCAACAGTGAACTGAGACTCCACCATTTCGGTGTTCGTTAAATCCAGTATTAGTTTCACTTTCCCTGCATTCAAAAAGTTCTCACTACCAGGGTCCAGTGCATCCAAAGCTGCCATGTAGTTGCCATTACGTTCGCTGAAACGAACGGACATTTCCCCCAAAACAGAGTCAATAATGCTAAAAAACAGCTGCTTGCACTCCTGTTCAATGTTCACTTCACGCTGACCAAAACTTTCATCCACAATGTAGTCTTGCAGAGTCTTGCTGGCCATTTCGGAGGGGCAGGAACCGCATCATCTGCACCTATACTTTCAGCCCACAGTTTCGCAAACTCTGCATCTGATCGTAGACTTTCAATGCAAGAAGAAGCGCTGCCAATGAGCCGAATTGCCGTCATTAGATCCGTTTGTTCAGCTTGCAACATCCTATTCGGTGGATCCATCAGGCACAAAACTTTGTACATCACACAGGCAAGAAATTTGAAAGTCAGTTCTGTGATGGCCTTGTGAAGTCCAACAGCTTCAACTTTTATATCAGCACCTTTTCTTGTGGTTGCGATTCCATTCAGAAAATCCACAAGGATGTCGTGCGATTTCAGCACCACGGACACCGTCTCAAGGTGTCCAGTCCATTGTTGATCTAGCAGTCTTTTAAGCATCTCTCCCTTATACTGTGCAGCTACAGTGGGCTTTCTCAGAAATGTGTACAGTGCATTACAAATGGCAAAAAAATCTTCAACGGCGCTCTCGGATGAAACTGCATGCACTATAACCAAATGTAACTGATGATTAAAACAATGAATGTAGGGCACTTCTCTGTTTAATTTGTTTTGAATATGTTTCTGCATGCCTCCTTCTCTTCCAGACATAACGCTGGCCCCGTCATAACATTGACTTAATATATTATTTGTATCGAGACCAACATTTGACAGCTCCTCAAGTACGATGTTTGTGAGTGACAGGGCATCGCACTTGTCTGTGGTCAATACTGACAACAGCCTCTCTTTCACTCTGCAGTTCTGGTCAACATATCAAAGAACAACAGCGACATTCTCATTGCCTGTTGGGTCCTTGGTTCCATCCACTTTAATTGTAAACCATGACTCCCCAACATCTTTAACAATGTTCTCTGTCACGATTGTACTCATCAGTTCAATTAAATCATTTTGAACATCATGTGATGTGTACGTAGCATTTTTTGGAATTGTACTGAAGGCCTGCGCTAGCTCTTTGTTTTTTCTCAGCGTGTAATCAAATAGAGACAGGAACAGTCCACTGCCTACGTCACCTCTGTCATCAACTGAATCTATGGTACCCCTCAATGGCAGTTCGTTTGATACCAGGAATTCAATAATGTCAATTATTGAAGACACATAAAGGCGGTTTCGAGAAAGCTGATCTGAATTAACTAGGGTTGAAATCTCTTTTCCTGTGGAACATCGCAATTGCTGCTCTTTCCAAATAGCCATGCAAGCCAGGTGCTCTTTACAGTTAGCATGTCTGTAAAATCCTTTCGCTTTATCTGTTGCATGCTTCCAGTTGCAAAACCCAGTACTTGTAAACACAGAGTCACTCCCGCCAAATTTCCGACAGGGAAAACAAAATGCCGAATCTGTTTGCACTGAATATTCTAGCCATTCCCTATCATTGTACCAATTCGCCGAAAACGACCGTTTACAGTCGTTTTTATGTTGTTGTTTCTTTGGAAACTGCTTTAAACAGACCTGGACTGGCTTGTTTTTACCGAGGTCCTCTGGTACACTATACGATGACGGCGCCGGCGAGTCCTTGTTTTTGGTGGGCTGAGTGACTGGCAGTGCCGTTAGCGGGGCTGCATTGTAAGAGTCCACACTGCTTATTTGGAGCTCAGATGAGCCAGAAGAAGTAGCAGCAGGTGTTGTGGGTTCTTTCTTTTTAATCCATTTGCGAATGTCCATTGTGAAACCAACGATATGATGCAATATGCAACCTTGATATGATATGAAATAAAATATGTGTTGTGGTTCAGCGCTGTGGCACGTGACAAGCAATGACGCGTCACCATGGAAACATTAAAGTGACAGATTCTAAATAACGGTTGCCTTGGAAAACTCACGCAGTTAGAATATTTTAAACTTACGTGTGAAAGGGTTAACTAAAATATTATTAATTTAGCTTAATATTCACAAAAATAAGAAAATGTGAAAATTTAATTGGCAAATGTGATTTTTAAATAGCATATTTTATCAGTAAAATCCTGTTTACATTCATGGTGATCTGAGGGGGCGGGAGAGTCCCGTTGAGGGGGCCGTTAAGATGACTTAGTGCTGATAAGCCCTTAATAGTGCAGGCCTGCAGAAGCTTCTGAATATCTGCTCCTCTTATGGTGATGCATTTGATATTAAGTATAATGCCCTAAAAAGTCACATACTGATTGTTAAAACAAAAGAGGATCAGAAGCTGAGGTTTCCAGACTTTGTGGAAATATGCTACAGGACACAGATGAGGTTAAATATCTTGGACATTATATTACAGATGACCTTTCGGACAATAGAGACTTGTTTAGGCAGAGGTGTAAACTATATGGGCAGGCTAATGTATTGGCTCATAAGTTTCACATGTGTTCCACCAATGTCAAAACTGTACTGTTTAAAAGTTTCTGTTCACCTTCAAATGCTGCGCACCTTTGGCGCAGCTACAAAAAGAAGAGCATGCAGGCTCTGATGGTGGCATACAATGATTCTCTGTGAATGCTATTGAAAGTACCGTGGCACAGTAGTGCAAGTGAGATGTTTATTAACAGTGGAATAAGAACTTGTGCAGCTGGCATTAGGCACTGTATCTATACATTTATGTGTAGAGTCCTGAATCAGTCAAACTGTATTGTACAAGCTTTGTTCTGTCCGAGGAAAAAGTCGGTCAGGTTTACTTCAAGAATTTGGAAGCACTGGCACTCTTGCTTATATGGGTAAAAAAAATTTTTTTTTTTTTTTTTTTAATACTATGGACCGGGATTCTGTGTCCTTAATAAAGATTGAATGGATGAATGAATGAATATAAAGATAAAGCAAAACAAATGTCAATAAATTCAAAAAGTTCAACTGAAGTAAAACAAGCAAACACACACACAACCAAACCTACATGCTTATATGACTATAAGGCTGCACGGCTCCATCCACCCCGTCATTGCCTCCTGTCGTCCCCATGGCGGGGATGCCCCCTCCTTCACCATTCCTCCATGGCTCCTCCCTCCATCAATGGATCAGTGGACATGTCCAGAACATATGACCCAAATAAACCTCTTCTCTGTGACATCATGTTTTCTTTTCTGGAAATATTCTTGCCAGTTTACTCCTAGAAAAGTGTAGCCTATGGATTCTCTTAAATTGCTGTAATCCATGCCTGACACAAACAAAATTTGAATGAATTTTCCTAAATGCTGACTGCCAGACTGTCTCTGAGAATACACTTTAATATAAAAGTCCAGGAACACACACAGGGAATATGTAACAAACCGCTTGTTCGATCTCCACTGTTGATTTGGATTGTTGAAATTGTTTATCTTGTTTACTGATAAAGTGGCAAAAAAAAAAAATGCTGTGTTCTCACTGTCACATAGCTCTGATGTGTATAGCTCATCATAAAACAAATGAAACTGCTTGTTAATGCTTAACTGGTCTGTGGTTATTCCATGTGACGTCTAAATTTCTGCTATATAACTAGTTTCAATTTTCTGTCTCAACTGCTGTGAAAGCAACTTGCTAGCCTTTTCGCCAT
Source organism: Rhinichthys klamathensis goyatoka (assembly GCF_029890125.1). NCBI lineage: Eukaryota > Metazoa > Chordata > Actinopteri > Cypriniformes > Leuciscidae > Rhinichthys > Rhinichthys klamathensis. The sequence goes on from NW_026606808.1 coordinate 1,461,633, forward strand.
ACTCAAATTCTTGCTGTTTAGATCTCAGATAATCTCTCCTCTGCCTTCATGGTTAAGGTATCTAGTTCTGACTGTAATACTGCTCTCTCCTTATATAGGGCAGCAGTGGGGGATCTTGATCTATATCGTCTATCCTTGAGATAATCTGATTGACCCACTCCATTCTTTTTTCCGTCATGCCCGCACTGTATGATATGATTTTGTCTTCAACATCTCCCAGAAGTTACAGTCAGTCATACCCGGTGCTCGGTTTGTTTTAAGAAAGTAATATATCTGATTAGATAGAATTCTACAAACTTCTAATTAGTCAGTAATCTAGAGTTGAATCTTCACACACCCTGTGATGGCATGTTGTTTTGAAAGCAGAGAGTGATCACTACAGGACTCTATGACTATACCTGTGTATTCACAAAATCGAAGTAATGGTAACATTCTCTTGTTTATCAAGATGAAGTCATGAGCTGCAGAAAAATGCCTTGATGTTGGGCTCTTATATTTCCATGCATCAAACATACCGCAAGTTTGCAGAAACTCATTGAAATATCGATCTGATTTAGTGCCGTTATATTATTGCCATTTGCACTGCATTAAGTGCAACAACAAGGTGTAAAAACACAATGAAAGGTGTATATAACAAAAACTCTCTTTAATATGGATTCTCTTAAATTGCTGTAATCCATGCCTGACACAAACAAAATTTGAATGAATTTTCCTAAATGCTGACTGCCAGACTGTCTCTGAGAATACACTTTAATATAAAAGTCCAGGAACACACACAGGGAATATGTAACAAACCGCTTGTTCGATCTCCACTGTTGATATGGATTGTTGAAATTGTTTATCTTGTTCACTGATAAAGTGGCAAAAAAAAAAAAAATGCTGTGTTCTCACTGTCACATAGCTCTGATGTGTATAGCTCATCATAAAACAAATGAAACTGCTTGTTAATGCTTAACTGGTCTGTGGTTATTCCATGTGACGTCTAAATTTCTGCTATATAACTAGTTTCAATTTTCTGTCTCAATTCTATCTAATTAGATATATTACTTTCTTGAAACAAACCGAGCACCGGGTATGACTCACTGTAACTTCTGGGAGATGTTGAAGACAAAATCATATCATACAGTGCGGGCATGACGGAAAAAAGAATGGAGTGGGTCAATCAGATTATCTCAAGGATAAAAAAAATAAAAAAAATAAAAAAAAAATTCCTTTCCTCTAAATCCTCGCTTGCCTGGCTTATGCTACTCCGAGCTATGTCTGAACTTTGTATTTTGAGCACTTCTTGCGTTGCTTTTGCCTCTTCACGATGACTCGCTTGGTTTAGTCCTCAGTTGTAAGTCGCTTTGGATAAAAGCGTCTGCTAAATGACTAAATGTAAATGTAAATGTATTAAATCCACACAGAAAACTCATGAGATCGCAGGAGGAAACAATAAACACAACCATAACACTAACGATACCAGACCAATGATATAGGGAAACACAGGCCTTAAAGGGACAATGTGTACTTTTTTAGATATTTTATTATCTAAAATCAATATTTTTATTAATAAATATGTCCTAAATGGTGTACAAATACCTCTGCTAATTATTTGACTTATCCTCATTAACGAAGAATTTATTATCTTCCGCCATCTTGAAAAACTATAATAGCAGAGAGGGAAAAAAAAGAACTAGGCCAACGCATTTCCTCATCGCACTTTTGTTCAGAGCCAGAGTGACGTAACTGAAAGCAGCAGAAGCGGAGGAGCAGAGCATGAGAGGCGCTTGTCACTGCCCTGGCAAGTTTCACAGTCAGTAATTCATACTGTAACATTCGTTTGTTCGTTGTGTCAAGTTGCAGTTTGTTTGAAATAACAAACCTGTTCACCCGAAGGAACACTCGACGAAGTGCTATTAGAAGACATCTCGTCATAGCTTTTTGGTACATAACGGCTACCGTAGATACAACACGCATTTGAAAAAGCAAGGCGCTGGAGAGCACAATTCGTTTGAATTCAAAATACAATTTCACCGCTAGATGGGAGAAATTCCTACACATTGTCCCTTTAAATACATGAGGATTGTAATCAATATCAAACGGAACAGACGTGGGAACTAATTCATAACCAGGGAAACTAACTAGGGAACACAGTCAGGCAAACAAGGAAACCAAAACACCATAATAATAATAAAACAGAACACGCATTTCAATTGTATAACAGAATGAGACACTAAAAAGTGTTCTTTCTTCATGTTGTGTTTACTAGTATTAAATTAAATTAAATTAAATTTTTCGTTATTTCATAATTATGTTATGAAGATATGCAAATTATGCAAATGAATGCAAATAAAATAATGCAAATTAGAACTGCATTTCATTTACCAAGTCTGACTCATTACACATCCGTTATGATTCTGCCCTTGTGTCTTTAATACTTCTCTTGTCTTAGGGTAGGATCATAACAGACTCATGTTTAGTGTGCAAGCGCGTGGCTCTTCTACAAGTTATCTCACCTGGAATGCCTGTACATTGTTTTAGTTCCTCCCCGACAGCAACATAGTGTCGGCCCCGATCTGTGGATTCCCCACGGCTCAGATGTGGGCAGGATCTGGGCCGACACTATGTTGCTGTCTGGGCTGGATCAACATCTGTGTTGGTCCTGAAACAACATTCCAGTCAAAACAGAACCCCACCCCGTACACAAACAATAAACTAGCCCTCAAATCCGTGGACAATTATTTGTTGATAAAGATGGTGTTCAAGCCCCTAATGTTAACCCAAGCCTAAACCTAACAGTAGCCCCAATCCTAACCCTAAAATTTGACTGGTTGATAAGGATGTTTTTCCAGGACCAACAAGGATGTAGATTCAGAAACTTCCTCCTTGACGAAATCACGTTCACCTCTATGTACATATTTTTCTGGGAAAGATGCAAATACTCCTTGCCACCTTGAATATCAAACATACCATATCTTAGTCATGTTTCCGAGAAGATAAAAGATAAAGATAAATTTAAGGTGACTTCAACTAAGAATCCAAACTGTTTAAGCTGTTATGACTTTTCTGAGAATTACTTCAATGAAGTCATTCTTCTTTGTTTTATGCATAAATGTAACAGAATACAGTGCAGGTTATGCTCAGAAACGGGCGTATGTGAGTGGAGCTGAGACGCGAGGGTTCACGAATAAGAAATGAGAAGCGCCCACAGTATCTGAATGCCAGTGTCTCCTCATCACAACTAACCCCTTCCTGATGCTTGGTGTGTTTTGGGCAGTGCACTGGGACTCTTTGAGGGACCTGTGAGGGTTTGAATGTCCTCTAAGAGCTCCAGCTGTATCTCAGCACCAGAACATCACAATAAACATGGGACTGGGCTTTTCTCATGTGTGTGTATGACAAACATCCTGACGCTCAGAGTTTCCTCATCAACACAACTCCTTATGTAATCAGATACTGGCATCAGGTCAAACCTCTGCAAACTAATGAAGAACAATCAAACTGAATGCCTCTGTGTATTTCACCCTGAATAACATTTATATAATAAAGCAAATCACTTTTTTTGCCTGTTCTGTCTCAATATTTTATCAAACTTTTTTTTAATTTTTTTTACATTTGCATACATATGTCTGTCAGTTTCTCTGTAGATCAGAATGAGTATGTAACTGGTAATAATAAACAAAACCAAGACATGACAGTGTATATGGGACACACTGTACCTGCGCACTCACACACACATCTAGTCTGACAACAATCCTGAATCTCTCTGAGTCATTCCTCCCGTCAGAGAATACAGTCTCTTATTGTACAGTCTTACTTTTGAGCCCATTTGAAAGGCAAATTCATGAAAAGGTCAGGCTGTATTTCCCTGTTGTCAATTCTCTCTCGTTTATTGTCCTCTGAATGTTACGATCAGGATGTCACTGGAAGTTTTGCAATCTTGTCCTGCTGTTAGAGACAATAAACTAAAGTCAAGACATTATAATCTATTAATAATAATACATTTTATATTTATATTTATACTTTATATTTAAGAAAAATCCCAAAGTGCTAAAATCTGTGCTAAACACTGTGTGTGATGAGCGAGACCTTGTACTCAATCCTGAGTGAGACAGGAAGCCAGTGAAGTGATTTTAGAATGGGGGAGATATGGTCGTATTTGCGCACTCTCATCAGGATCCAGCGCTGTTCTTTATCAAGACTTTTATTAAGACTCAACGGCAGCAGGAATATAAGAAATCATTCAGAGAAATGTTTTAAGTGAAACAGGTGGAACAGAAAAGATTGCTTCTACTGTTTATGACGTCCAAAATGTCCTTCACTATTCAAAAAATGTCCTCATTAGTTCAACCTCCCTTGTGAAAAAGAAGTGTGCTTAATTGTATTGAAAGCATACTTTTTGTGTGCTTAAACTCATAAAAGTATACTTTTTGAAAAGTGTACTTGCAGATAATATAATATAATTAAAATTAAAGACCACTTAAGTGTACTTAAAGGGAATACACTTTAATGACAATATTTATTAACACACTTAAGTGCACTTTTACAAATGGACTTTGTAATAATATCTAATTAAGTTTAACTTAAAGTAAGTACACTTTCATGACAATATTTCTAAACACACTAAAGTGTACTTTTTAAAAATGCACTTTGTAATAATGTCTAATTAAGTTTTACTTAAAGAAAGTACACTTTCATGATCATATTTCTAAACACACTTAAGTGCACTTTTTACAAATGCACTTTGTAATAATATCTAATTAAGCTTAACTTAAAGTAAGTACACTTTCATCACAATATTTCTAAACACACTTAAGTGCATGTTTTAAAAAAATCACTTTTTAATTGTGTCTAAGTTTTACTTAAACATACATGTTAAATAATTATGAATTTATAGTGTTTTAAAGTTATTAAAGTTATAAGTTATTAAATGAAATTTATTTTGATGTATTGACTAATATACTAAATAAAATAATATTTTTAATGGAAAACATGGAAAGTAATTCACTTTAATTTCAACTCAAGTGTGTTGTCCAAAAATAATTTGTTCATGTATTTTAAATGTGTTTAGTCTATAATATATACTGTGTGCATTAATGCACTTGGAATGTATTTTTCCAATAAATTTGCAATACAGTATAATCCAGGACAACCTATTGTTGACATTTTTGTCAGTTTTCTACATAATATTTGACAATAAAATTTAATTTATGAGAGGAGTCTTAGCAGTAATGTGTTGTACTTTACATCTGTGAACAGAATACTTTCAATATCATTATGTTGTTCTAAGTCAATTAAACACATTTAATTGCAATCTACACTACATTGAACAAAAATATTGACTTTTAGTTAGATGAAAGAGTAAAGTTTTGTGAACTTACAGAGTCTAACAACACAATTGAGTTAGAACAACTTCAACTTAAACAGAAAAGCTAAAATGAAAATATACTCTATACGAACATGGTGTTTAATGAGCATGCGCCAGAAATACTACGTCATGATGACGCACTACTTCACTAGAGTTTGAAAAATGCGCTGTTATGTTTCTGTAATGGCGGTGCATGAGGAAACTGAAGCTTCCCAAACAAAAGGAGCGCCACGTTTGGCTGTTTGCAGATGAGATGTTATACTGCAAATAATCAGTCAAGTAAGTATATCTTGATGCTTTCTTTATTGAAATTTTTTTCACCGCAGTTGATATTGCGATTAAGAGTGCTTTTTAATCGCAGATAGTAAAGTTATACGCAATAGATTCGGGAGGTAAATTAATCATGTTTCCACTAATTTATCTATGATTGCATTCTAATAATGTCTTACATCGTAATGTGCTCGCGTGTGTGGGCGTGTTCGAGGAATTTGTCTACTGAAATGTGTTTTTTATATATATATATATATATATATATATATATATATATATATATATATATATATATATATATTCATTTATTTATTTTAAACCGACTTTTAAAAATAATTTTAAACAAACTAAATGACTTAAAGTTAAATTTGCATGCTGAATGCTGATCCAATTGTAACTCTCGAAGTCATTTATATTAATTAATCTTAACCACCATAACGTTACATATTTAATATATCACCCACCTCTAGAAATAATGCTTGTAATGTATTTAATTTCGTTTTGCATTTGAAGAGTGAGTTGTTCATTTACTATTTGTTTTGGAATATGTAATATTTTTGTGCTTATCTGGATTAAACATTCATTTTGCAGGATCAGTTCACATTTGTTATTGGAGATACAGGGCAAGCGGTGTGGAATCACAGACCTGTATTGATGAGGTGATGTTACAAGAGTTATTATGAATTTTTGCCCAGCCAGCACACCTCTATCAAGCTAAAACACTGCTATCAAGTCCCTAACTATCCCTATAGCTTTTAATGCTTTGTATCTTTTCCATTTGCAAGTTATAGATTCCCACCTGTGCATTTACATATGCCCCTATAATCATCATATATTTTACAGGTAACAAACCAAATGAAGAAGGCTGCCGCATTACTGTGTCAACCGTGGTAAATACAGGAACATCCTTCATGAAGATACGTGCGCAAGCTTAAAATTCAAGATTACCTTTCTCAATTTGCATGGGTCATTAACCTATATTTGTGTAATTGATAAAGTTATGTTTAAAATCCTTGTAAAGTAGCAAAATAAATGTTCTCTATTTTTAATAACTTTAGGCCCAGTGTCAGTGAAGATGGCGTGGTCAGTGCAATCCTGGTGTTTGTGGGAAATAGAGGAACCTTGCCCAGCTTTCTACTACGGTGTGACCCTGATGAGGTAATTCATCACATCAACAGTTAGCAGTCAAAAGTTTACGTACACCTTGCAGAATAAACTGCTTCATCAGGGTAGTACTAAATAAAAAGACAACATAGACATTTTTGTGTTCCCTCTTATTGCTAAAATAAAGACTAAAATACTGCAAGGTGTATATAAACTTTAACGGGAAAATATCTATCACTTTCATTCATTTGAGCCAAATATAATAATGGACTGGATCTGTTTTATAAACAAATGTTTTCCTTCACTTTTTTTTTTCTCAAGGTATTTTTTTCTGACTTTCCTGCCTCTTTGGAACAAATCCATTCACATTTACTTTGGAGAGCACCGGGACATTGACATAAACAGCACTTTCCAACTACTTCAAAACATTTGGTGACAAATGATTTTGGTTTTCTTGTTTTTGTGCCTTTAGATTTCTTCAGTTTTTTTTTTTTTTTTTTTTTTTTTTAGACAACCTTATATTCACTGTAATGCTGGAGTAAGCATTTTGTCCTGTTTAATGTTGGTGCTATAAAAAAAGGTTTAAGAGCTAAAATTAACAAGGTTCGGTAACACTTTAATTAGGTCTCATTTGTTAATATTAGTTTATGTATTAGCCAACATGATCTAAAAATGAGCATATTTTTACAGTATTTATGAATCTTTGTTAATATTAGTTAATTAAAATATAGTTTGTTAAAGTTAGTTAATACAATTTATAGTCATTGTTCATGCGAGTTCACAGTGCATTATAATTTTAATACACAACTTTTGAATATAATAATGGATTATTAAATTTTTAAATTAACATTAACTAAGACTAATAAATGCTTAAAGTATTATTCATTCTTAGTTCATGTTAACTGAAGGAGTAAACTAATAATACCTTTTTGTAAAGCATTACCCGTTTGAATCTTAGTGTTCACATTTTGCAGTAGAACGTCACATCACATTTTGTTTGTATTAATTCATGGGTTGTGTGTTTGATGTACTGTGTGTTTGCTTCTAAAATGATGTTTGTACTGGTAATCCCTAGGTTATGGGGACCAAATTACCCCAAAAGTATAGTAATACCAGTAAATTACATGGAAACAATCTTATAAATCATACAGAATGATGTTTCTGAAAATGTAAAAACACAAAAATGTTTTCTGTGATGATAGGTTTAGGTTTAGGTACCTTTGTATGAGGGAGAAAATGATTGTGCATATAAGCATCATTGCCCTCCAGACTCTTTCTAAATGAGAGTTAAAGGGATAGTTCACTTTAAAATGAAAATTCTGTCATCATATACTCACCCTCAACTTACACTTAAGTGATCTTATGAATCACTGACAACTCTTAAATAACTGGTTTGTAAATAATGCTATACTTCATTTAGAAATTATTAATTGATCATTAACAAAGTATGAAAATATAATTATTAAACACATTATAGATATGCTTATAAATCAAGAAAAAGCATGTATAGCTGTATTTATAAACTTCTTATTAATGTCTATTAATGCTTTATAAATGATGAATTAACTGTTAACTCATGCTTAACTAATGAATAATAGTGTGCAGTTATTATAAAGTGTTACCTTTCTTTCTTCTGCTGAACACAAAGGAAGATATTTTGAAGAATGTCAGTAACCAAACAGTTAACTGGTCCCATTGACTTCCATAGTAGGAAACAAAATACCATGGAAGTCAATGGGACCAGTTAACTATTTGGTTACTGACATTTTTCAAAATATATTCATTGTGTTCAGCAGAAGAAAAATTCATACAGGTTTGAAACAACTTAAGGGTGAGTATATAATGACAGAATTTTCATTTTAAAGTGAACTATCCCTTTAAAGTGTTGTAACTGTTTATATATAGTGTTTCTTGGGTTTTTTCTTGTGCATCAACAGAAAGGTTTTTATGTATTTATTTTAGAGATTGTTTTGTCAGTAAATGTGGAGGGTTTTAAATTGAATTTGTGTTGATTGTAGCTAGGTTATTAATACTTTTTTTTGTTCAAATTTGAAATAATTTGCAACTTTATTTATTTATTTTTAATTACAAATGTATTTAATTATATAATAGGGTACATGTATATTACATTAAAGTATATTTTAGTTCACATTAATTGCTTGTCAGTATATTTGGAAGTACACTTTACCATATTTCAAAGTTCATATACAAATGTATTAAAATCCCACTTAATTTGTTCCAAAAAAACACTCTTAATATCAACTAATAGCATTTAATTTGAGCTTAATCTGTGATACATTTGAAATCAATTACATATAATATGCGATAAGTTTGTCGAAAACATTACACTTAATTCACATTTAAGTGTATTGTTAACTGACATTAAAGTACATTTTAGTTTACATTAATTGCTTGTCAGTGCATTGAGCAGTGCACTTTAAATACATTTTAAATAGACTAGAAGCAATTTTGAAAGTAAATATAAAGTTGTATTAAAGTCCCACTTAAGTGGTACCAAAAAATCACTCTTAATGACAACTTATTGCATTTTATTTGAACTTAATATGTGATATATTTGAAATCAATTACACTTAATGTGCATTCAGTGTGGCGAAAACATTGCATTTAATTCACACTTAAGTGTATTGTTAACTGACATTATAGTATATTTTAAAACACATTACTTGCGTGTCATTATATTGTGTAGTGCACTTTAACTGTATTTTCTGGAAGCAATTGTGAAAGTATATATAAAGTTGTATTAAAGTACCAATTAAGTTGTTTTAAAAAAATCACTCTTAATGGCAACTTATTACATTTTATTTTAACTTAATATATGATACATTTGAACTTAATTACACTTAATGTGCATGAAGTGAGTTGAAAACATTGCATTTAATTCACACTTAAGTGTATTGTTAACTGACATTAAAGTATATTTTTAATCACATTAATTGCGTGTCATTATATTGTGTAGTGCACTTTAACTATAATTTAAATACACTAGAAGCAATTATGAAAGTATATATAAAGTTGTATTAAAGTACCAATTAAGTTGTTCCAAAAAATCACTCTTAATTGCAACTTATTACACTTTATTTCAACTTAATATGTGATATATTTGAAATAAATTACACTTAATGTGCATTCAGTGCCCCGAAAACATTGCATTTAAGTCACACTTAAGTGTATACATTTAAAGTGTATTATTTTTGTAATAAGTACACTTTAGAAAAGTACACTAAAGTGCACTTTTTTTTCACAAGGGCTGTCAAACACCAAGTGATCCAGATCTCAGTATTCAAATAGGCCAGATCATGTTTCTATTTAAATCTAATAAAATCTAATGATCACTATTATCACTGACAAAACATGAGATCATTTATCAACGAGGACATCTTATCCCGTCTGTGTGGGAATCAAACTTTAACTGTCATTATTACTAGTGTCATGATCGACTGCTTACAGGAACTTACACTGTTTCTGCAGTCGCGGCTTCATCTGTGTGTTTGCAGTGCTGATAAACAAAGGTGAACATCTGAATAACTCATGTTATCATGACTCATGTCAAATTCATGCCATGTGAATAGTATAATTAAGAATAAATATTTAGTGTCAGGACTCAAGAACAGAGCTGAAACTTTTCCTGATGAGTTTCTGAGAGAAATATCTCCAACAACCTGATGCAGGAAATTACACTTGCTTCATCACAAACCCTTATTCTAAGCAGGAGACAGCGGATCAATAGTGTGTACAACTGGTTGATTAATATATGATGATTTTAATGATTTTAATTTTAAAACGTTCTAAATACAAAAAGTGTTTGACCAACTGGTGAACAACTGATGCTCAGCCTGAATGCTGCTGTATGTAAATTATAGGAAAGAGGAAACAAATCCACTAAAAATCAAGAAGAAGATACAGGAGCTGAAGACAGTGTTAACATAATAACCTTTAATATTTGCATTGCGTCAGCATTGTTCTATTATGAAATATGTAATTATGGTTTGTTTCATAATATTTCTCTTGAAAAAAAAAAGAACTTAAGTGGACTTCTGTTTATAAATGACAAACAGGTATAAGCTTTTTCTGATTGTTTTTTGATTTTTGTCATGATCCTGGTATCCTTCTCCTTTACTCTATCTCCCTCTGCTGGTCATATTTGTTATTGCATCCTCGTACACACACTCATTCACACTCATTATCTCATTCATCTCCAGCCTTTCTCATTATCCCATCTGTTCCTCCTCTCTGCACCTGTTTCCCACTTTCTCTAATTCTACTCCCTATTTCTAGGCTTTCCTTTTCCTTTGTTCTTTGTCAGATTATTAGCAAATGCTGTGTATACCTGCTCATTGATCCAGTGGTTTTGTACTCTGTCCTGTCCTGTCTTGTCTTGTCTTGTCTGCTGTCAGAATTATTCAGATGACACTGTGCTTCGCCTCTGCTTATCCAAAGCCTCGGTAAACGTGTGTGGTCTTCGGTTTGGCGTTCCCGCACTCTCTCTAAGGACCCAGCCTGTCCCAATCATCTGGGATTCCTGTTTCGGCTGAAGCCAAGAATTTCTGTTTTATTAATTAAGAGACTTTTGTTACATTAACCAAGGACTGTCTTCTGTTCAAGTTTTGCCAAGCGGCCACCTGTGTTGTTTCTCCTGAACTGAGATTAAAGAATATCAGCTCACCTTTGCGTTTGGGTTCTCTGTTCACTCACCTGACAGTTTTATCTTAATTGATAGATCATTAGATTAATATAATAGTTTTGTCCCATTATATTCTTGCCAAATGCATCACATTATTTGTATTGTGTAACACAACAAGATCTTCAAACACTGAATAAGGAACATGTTTTTGCTGTATCTGAAGGAAATTAGTTTGTCAATAGTTTGCTATCTTTACCACAATATTCTTTGTCACGCTGCGTTTGCCAGTATTAAATGTATTTTGTATCATTTCATGTTAGAACTGCGCATCATTTACCAAACATGTTCGTTAATTACTGATATCATGTCAATCAAAACGATGTATTTGAATGCACAGTGTGCAAAATATAAAACATAAAAACTGCTACACAGCTCTAACACTAATACTGTAAGATCATTTTATATATTTATAATTTTATTAAAACTGCACATTGTTTAGAAAAAAAATGATTAATTCCTGACTGCACATCAAATTAATTTTATGGTCCCAAATCCCATTATATATTTTTTCATGTCTTACTGTACGTCACTGATCCCAGGTTACTTCCTTGTGCGCTGAATATTGCTGAATTTTGACACTTTTCATGCACAATAGTAATGGCTTAATCAGAAGAGGAACAGAGTGAACCAAGCAAATGATCATAATGTCCAGAGACATGGTGTTGGGCTCTTTACATTAACTGGGGCTCTTTGAGGGCCCAATGAGGCTCTTGGTGTGTCTCAGTATAGAAATCTGTGGAGAAATAGGACTGGACTCTTCTTACTTGTGACAATGTTTATAACTACAGTATCCTGGAGCCACAGCAACACCATTCTGGTAAATCATCAAACAGTGGCATCAGGTGATACACTTCTGCAAACTAAAAGAGACAGAACAAACTGAACGTATCAATGTATTAAGAACCAGACTGATCACTATGAGAACAGGCGTCAATTACCATTGGGTTCATATAACACAAAAACACAATAGAACAATGCTGTAATACATACAAATACTCTGCTTTTGAACACACACACACACACACACACACACACACACACACACACACACACACACACACACACACACACACACACACACACAAAACATGTAAAAAAAAAAATTGTAATTACAAAAAAATACACAAATTTATAGGGGATTTTAACTAGACATTGATGTGAGCTGGAGACATGGAGTCAGCAAATATTGTGTGTGATATAATGTTCCCAGCAGAATTTACCAGAGAAAACAGGATTCAGACTATGAACAGAACTGAAACTTCCCCTGGTGATTTTCTGAGTTAAAACTTCTCCATCAAACTCAGCAATCTTCAATACGCTATATAGACCTAAAATCACAAACTCATCTGCACTTCAGACTGTACAGCTGATCATCAATGATGTGTGAAATTGGGTAATTTGTGTGTTAAGATTTTACTTTAAAAAAAGTTGTGTTGTAAAGTTACAGAGATTATGTTTAAATCTTCAGTATTCTCAGGTACTATATTCAGAGCTTTGTGTTTCATTGTATGCAGACAATCTCTTTTTCATCTGTTGAAGTTTTTGGAAATTTATTTGGGTGTTTATATTGGATATTTTAATAAAACTAAATGTTTTCTCATAACCAAAAAAAAATAAAAAAAATAGGTATACACTTCCCTTACATGGTTTCTACTAGGAAAAACACACACCGCAAGGATTCTCTGAAAATAATGTTTGAATTCCAAATAAATGTCTCCTCATCATATCCAACCTACACTTTGTAGACACTGAATACACAGTCTATTTAAAGGTTTTCTATGAAAAGTATCAGAGTTGTTCACCTGGTTTAGATGGCGGAGATAATGGTAGTGATTGATGAGTGCACAGCACAAAATAATTTGTGTCCATGACAACAAATGAGTGACAAAGGCAGACGAAACATAATGAGTCCAAACTAACGTGATTGTGACAGAACGCCCCCTCTCGGTAGCCACAACCTGCGCCGTAGGGAAGAGGAGACGAAGAGGATCAGGGGATGATGAAGGGATGGTGAAGAGGGATGATGAAGAAATGGCAAAGAGATGGCGAAGGGATGGCGAAGAGATGGCGAAGGGATGGCGAAGAGGGATGATGAAGAGGGCTGATGAAGGGATGGCGAAGGGATGGCGAAGAGGGATGACGAAGAGGGCTGATGAAGGGATGGCGAAGAGGGATGACGAAGAGGGCTGATGAAGGGATGGCGAAGAGGGATGACAAAGAGGGATGACGAAGAGGGATGACGAAGGGATGGCGAAGGGATAGCGAAGAGGGATGACGAAGGGATGACGAAGAGGGATGACGAAGGGATGACGAAGAGATGACGAAGAGGGATGACGAAGGGATGGCGAAGAGGGATGACTAAGGGATGACGAAGAGGGCTGATGAAGGGATGGCGAAGAGGGATGACAAAGAGGGATGGCGAAGAGGTATGGCGAAGAGGGATGACGAAGGGATGGCGAAGAGGGATGACGAAGGGATGGCGAAGGGATAGCGAAGAGGGATGACGAAGGGATGACGAAGAGGGATGACGAAGGGATGACGAAGAGATGACAAAGAGGGATGACGAAGGGATGACGAAGAGGGATGGCGAAGGGATGGCAAAGAGGGATGACGAAGAGGGATGACGAAGGGATGGTGAAGGGATGGCGAAGAGGGATGACGAAGAGGGATGACGAACGGATGGCAAAGAGGGATGGCGAAGAGGGATGGCGAAGAGGGATGACGCAGAGGGATGGCGAAGAGGGATGACGAAGGGATGGCGAAGAGGGATGGCGAAGGGATGGCGAAGAGGGATGACGAAGGAATGGCGAAGAGGGATGACGAAGAGGGATGGTGAAGAGGGATGATGAAGGGATGGCGAAGAGGGATGACAAAGAGGGATGGCGAAGAGGGATGGCGAAGAGGGATGACGAAGGGATGGCGAAGAGGGATGGCGAAGGGATGGTGAAGAGGGATGACGAAGGAATGGCGAAGAGGGATGACGAAGAGATGGTGAAGAGGGATGACGAAGAGGGATGGTGAAGAGGGATGATGAAGGGATGGCGAAGAGGGATGACAAAGAGGGATGGCGAAGAGGGATGGCGAAGGGATGGCGAAGAGGGATGACGAAGGAATGGCGAAGGGATGGCGAAGAGGGATGACGAAGAGGGATGGTGAAGAGGGATGGCGAAGAGGGATGGCTAAGAGGGATGACGAAGAGGGATGACGAAGGGATGACGAAGGGATGGCGAAGAGGGATGACGAAGAGGGATGGTGAAGAGGGATGGCGAAGAGGGATGGCGAAGAGGGATGGCTAAGAGGGATGACGAAGAGGGATGACGAAGGGATGACGAAGGGATGGCGAAGAGGGATGACGAAGAGGGATGGCGAAGGGATGGCGAAGAGGGATGACGAAGGGATGGAGAAGAGGGATGACGAAGAGGGATGGCTAAGAGGGATGACGAAGAGGGATGACGAAGAGGGATGGCTAAGAGGGATGTCTAAGAGGGATGACGAAGAGGGATGATGAAGGGATGACGAAGGGATGGCGAAGAGGGATGGCGAAGAGGGATGACGAATAGGGATGGCGAAGAGGGATGGCGAAGGGATGACGAAGAGGGATGACGAAGAGGGATGATGAAGGGATGGCGAAGAGAGATGGCGAAAGGATGGCGAAGAGGGATGGCGAAGAGGGGTGATGAAGGGATGGTGAAGAGGGATGATAAAGGGATGGCGAAAAGGGATGACAAAGAGGGATGGCGAAGAGGGATGATGAAGGGATGGCGAAGAGGGATGGCGAAGAGGGATGGCGAAGAGGGATGATGAAGGGTTGGTGAAGAGGGATGATGAAGAGGATGGCGAAGAGGGATGGCGAAGTGATGGCGAAGAGGGATGACGAAGGAATGGTGAAGAGGGATGACGAAGGGATGGCGAAGAGGGATGACGAAGGGATGGCGAAGAGGGATGGAGAAGGGATGGCGAAGAGGGATGGCGAAGGGATGGCGAAGAGGGATGGCGAAGGGATGACGCAGACGGATGACGAAGGGATGGCGAAGAGGGATGGCGAAGGGATGGCGAAGAGGGATGACGAAGGGATGGCGAAGAGGGATGGCGAAGAGGGATGATGAAGAGATGGCACAGACAGGCAGGAGGAGTTTCTGGAGGTGGACGGACGACCGGGAGGAGGACGAACAACAATGTCCAGGGTGGTGATGATAGTGGAGATAGCCAAGGGATGATGGCTGTTCATCCAGGCCACAGACAGGGGGATTTCTGTGTCAACAGGAAACAGTAGAGGCTGTTATTGGTGGTTCTGTTGTGCTGCCGTGTTATTACACTAAAGATTATCTAAAACTTCAAGACATTAATGTGCATTGGAGACACAATGGAAGCAAGATTGTGTATGATATAGTCAAGGGTGAAGATTCAGTTGCAGAGCAAGACCAACCGTACAAGAACAGAGCAGAAACTTTCCCATTAGAGTATGAGAGACGAAATTCCTCCATCAAACTCACATATCTCACTCACTCTGATGCAGGAAAATACAGCTGCCAAATCACTCCCTCAAATGAACAGAAGACTGTACTGCTGATCATCAACGGTGTGTGAAACTGGTTGAATGTATGAGATTCCTCTGAGCAGTATGAATAAATCTACGATGCATTCCCCCCACATGGAATGCCTGTACATTGTTTTGTTTTTGTTTGTTTAGTCCCTCCCCGAGCAGCAACATAGTGTTGGCCCAGATCCAGGTATACGTGGATTCCACACGGCTCAGATGTGGGCAGGATCTGGGCCGACACTATGTTGCTGTCTGGGCTGGATCAACATCTTTGTTGGTCCTGAAACAACATTCCAGTCAAAACAGAACCCCACCCCGTACACAAACCATAAACTTGCCCTCAAATCAGTGGACAATTATTGGTTGATAAAGACGGTGTTCAATCCCCTAATGTCAACCCAAGCCTAAACCTAACAGTAGCCTCAAACCTAACCCTAAATTGTAATCGGTTAATAAGGATGTTTTTCCAGGACCAACAAGGATGTTGATTCAGGAAACTTCCTCCTTGGCGAAATCACGCTCACCTCTATGTACATATTCTTCTTAAAAATATGCAAATGTGCTCCTTGCCACCTTGAATATCAAACCCTATTTTTGTCATGATTTCAAGAAGATAAAAGATAAAGATAAATTCAAGGTTACTTCAACTAAGAATCCAAACTGTTTAAGCTCTTATGACTTTTCTGGGAATATACTACTTCAATTAAGTCATTCTTCTTTGTTTTAAGCATAAATATATCAGAACACAGTGTAGGTTATGCTCAGAACTAAATATATATAAAAATACAGTGAAGAGGAAGGAGTCGTTTAGTGTTTTTCTCACTGTTGTGTTGTGTGGCGCTCTCTACTGGATAAACACCTGAACCACATCTTTGAAGTGCTGTATACAGTGATGCTGTATTTGGATACCTAAGCCACGCTTTAAAATGTCATTATATAACAAAATATTAAACCAGATGACATTTATTTTTACAACATATAGCACAAGTACACTGTTGTGATTTACTGTAGATTTACTTAAGTGCACTTGTCAAGTGCACAGCATCATTCCGTCTAACTTATACAAATGCATAAAGCACACTGCAAATACAAAGATCCCTAAACAGCCCAAATAAGACAGAACTTTCCTGCTAAGTTTATTCTGTGGTCACTTTCCATTTCTCTAGTTGAATGTACAAGCTAGCATTAGCACTAGTGGTGGAATCAGATTCCATCGTTGGGATAGTCAACCTCTTCTTTCTTCTCTCGTTCTCGATTGCTCTGACTCTGCCGGATCTTTCGTGTGGACTCGATCCCTGAGCTCTCAAACAGCCGTGCCATGAAGGCCAGGCCCTCACGTTTAATGTAGGAATTTCCAGCAAAAGTGTAAAGAACAGGGTTTATAGAGCTGCCAATGAAGGTGAAAGTGGAGGTGAATCCCTGGAAAGATGCCCAGTTAAAGAATCCAGAATGGCTTTTCCTTCTGTAAATGATTTTAGGCCCTGTTTACACCTGGGGCCTGATGTACAAACGTTGCGTACGCACAAAATGGGCATAGAAATGTGCGTACGCATTTTTCCACGCACAGATCGGGATTTATAAAAAATAAACTTGGCGTAAATAAGTGCGCACCGTAAGGATGCTCTTGACCGTGAGCTCTTTTAAACGCACTCTTTTAAAAGAGTATGTGTTTTGGCGACACCGATGGTGAGCTGGAGTTAAATGTCTTTTTGGTCAGTTTTAGACAGAAAATCTAAAGAAAATTATACATATACAGAAAGATAATACAAACATAATTTCACTCACCAAACCTATCACATGAAGCAAACATCCATCCATTCTTAAATGTCCGCGCCAGCGAGCGCGTTTGGCCGTTTACTAAAACTGACGCAGCCTATCTAAAACCGTACATCTTCATTATACGTACTAATCATAAATACAGTGCATGTTCACAATAATAATTTAAATAAATAAAATAATTATTTAAACTATGTTTTACTTCTGATATAAACATTTAGATTAAATATGCCATTCTCATTATTGGTGTTAAACACTTAAACTACATGAAATCATTACTGAAAAGTTACAACATTTTTATATTCAATAAATAGAAATATTTGTTGTCGATCCAATGCAACACTTTTCCTCGGGAGTGCTGTGTTTTAATGTTTTAACTACAGAGATGAATTGCTTATCATGATAATAGCGGATTGTCTGAGAAAACAGTTTTGTGCAAATAATGCACAACAAAGTCTTTTTCCATTAAAAATATAAATCAATTAAAAATACTATTTGGCCAGTGGAAAAGATTGAGAAAAACTTTCTCTGAAATGTATTTTACACTATTTTATTTATTTATTCAAAAACAAGGCAAGGATAGGCTATTAAATAATTTTTATTAATGACATCCGTATTTCATATTTTCCTAATGTCTGGTACCGTTCACGTGGATGAATAATCATATGCAAATGATATGCAGATGAGGATATGCATAGTAAAACTAGGCGTTGTAAGCTCCATTTATGGTTATTTCGGGGTAGAGACGCATGTGCGCACAATCTTATGCTGACTGGGATTTATAAAGTGAATTCTGCGCAGATTCTGGCGTACGCACGGTTTTAGAAGTCTGATTATTTTTTTGCGTGCGACATTTTTGGCTTTCGGGCGCACGTACACTTTTAGTAAGGATCCTACGCAGAGTTTTATAAATGAGGCCCCTGGCATTAAGATGCATTTTGGTCGAAAGTGGACAATACTAAATACAGGTGTAAACGGGGTCTAAAACTTTTGATCTTGTCCACTTTCAATCACTTCCAGAGGTAGTCGAAAACACATTCGACCGGATTGCTTTCGTAGTGTAAATGCTCATGTGGTCGGATGCGTTCGAACCGACACAAAAGACCGTCTACTCTCCGCCTACTAACCTAACGTAAACATTATGGGAAGCGCACCAGCCAGAAGGGATTTAAACTTTGTCGGCTGAAGACTCAAGTTTGGTTTGACGACAAAAAAACTTACCAAACACAATGTTCTCTCACCAATCCTGATTTATAACACACACTCACAGCGTTCGGCTGGTCTTGCATCTGTCAGAGCAGAAACTAAAGCTGCTGCTCTCCGTATATTTACGTCTCCTGTCGCAATCTTTTGTAAATTGTGCGAGCTTATTTTGTCCATATTGCAAGATCTGAAAAATTCCATACATTTACCCGCCCATTGACCTTCCCCTCGAAGAAATCATGACAGAAAGTCGACAGAATGGTCGAAAGTTGTTGCCAACAGACGGATTTAAACCAGAGATGCCAATTGGTAAGAAAAGGCAGAAGATCAGGGCCCATATTCATAAAGATTCTAAGAATCCTCTCAGAAAACTCTTAATTTAGCTTAAAAACTTTTACGTAGGAGTCTTAGCTTAAGAGCGATTCGGGACCGATCTGAGAGCAACTCTGAGTAAGGAAAAGACAAAAACTTTCATCTTAGTGAGGAGGCGGGGCTGACCCCGTTGCTATGTATGACACAATCTTTTGAAGACTGTGATTGGTTGGTTGTCCAAGAATGAAAAAAAGAGCAATTTTAAGTATAGAGTTTACACACACACACACACACACACACACACACACACGCACACACACATGTTGTGTTTTCATGTTTTATGGGGACTTTCCATAGACATAATGATTTTTATACTGTACAGACTGTATATTCTATTCCCTTACACTAACCCTATCCCTAAACCTACCCATCACAGGAAACATTCTGCATTTTTACATTTTCAAACAACATCACTTAGTATGATTTATAAGCTGATTTCCTCATGGGGACCAAAAAATGTCCCCACACGAACAAGGATTTCGGATATTGCCATCCTTGTGGGCACATTTTTGGCTTAGAATGATAAAAATTGTTCCACTCTTTCCAATTACACTGATTGCTGTCTATTTAAGTGGTGGTTTGAATGTTGGTTTTAATATAGCAAACATGGAATAAAAAACAAGAAAGACGAGAAAGCCCTACTGGACAGAAGAACCGTGTTTACTGTTAGCCTAGTTAGTGGATGAACACTAGGCCATCATTAAAGGAAAATTCGGGCCGGGTGTCACAGCATGGAGCGAGAAGCGGACGTGGGAGCTTATAGCGCAAATGATTAACGGTTCATTCCCCTGCTTGTGCGCACCAGGGAAGCCTGCTATTCATAACTGCAGTTTTTTGAGCCTGCAAGGTGGGAATGTCCTGTGGAAACTAAATGAAATACGACACAATAAGAGGTTCTGAAAGTGCTGTAAGTGTTTGTGTGATCACTGCTTACAGAAGGTTGTGACAGACCCAAATCACTGCTGCTTTATTGCATTTTCCCATTTGCCAAATATCTTAATGTAGTGATTACTTTCATTTCTGGCGTTATGGCATTCCTGCGCTGTCTGAGATATTAGTGTGTCTCTAATAAGATGTCACAAACATGATCCCTGCACGATCTCATCTATAGCGTCTTATTAACTCACTGTCATCTATTGTCTGCAACACATTTCTCCTTCCTCTTCGTCTTTCTGCCATTTTCTCCTCTGCTAAAGAAACTCTTAAGCCTCTTAAAAGTCCTCGTCCGTACTCCTAACAATTTTGACCTTAAGACCTCTTTAAGATGCTTTCTGAATAACTTTTTTCTTTACTAGGATTTTTTCTTTAATTTAAGAGTAAACGCCCACATTTCTAAGGATTTTCTTAGAATTTTGTCACTAGGAGCTACTCTTTGCACTAAGATTCTTTATGAATACGGGCCCAGAGCATTTCCTCTGAGAGTCAGAATTTCTTCAAAAGGATAGTGTCTTTTTTTACAGGTTCACTGCAATACGGCCGAAAAGGGTCAATTACCCTCAATTCATATGAATTAATTTTACAATCTCTTTTGAACTTTTTGAAGAGTCAAAGTGGTTTTTGCATAGCTGTCAAGCGAGGGACAGAAATCACTCAGATTTTATCAAAAAGATCTCCATTTTTGTTTTGAAGATAAACTAAAGTCATGGTTTGGAATGACATTAGCGTGAGTAAATGATGATAGAATTAGTATTTTTGGGTGAACTAACCCTTTAAACTTTTAAATATATGTTATATATGAAATATAATGTTTAAATATAGGTAACCTGTACGGTGGTAGCATTTTTACTTGACTCTGGGCATTAAAAATGGCCAAAAATCAGAGTCAGAGTTCAAAGTCAGAGTTCAGTCTGACTTCTGTAAGTGCTGTAGCTTTGTCGTGTGGAGGACAGGAACACAAGGATTTTGCAGCTTCTTTTCTATGAGATTTTAATAAGCATTTCACATTCTTTGTAAAATTTGTATATCACAGTGGAACGCTTGGTTCCCAAAGGACGATGAAGACAACAAGGATACAAATAATAAGAGGATTTATTCCGAACACTAGTGATGTGACATTTAAACCGAGGCGTCGGAGCTTGTGTCGAGAAAAAATGGCCGTGCCAGATGAAGCCGCGATTCGAGGCTTGTGTTGTTAACGTGAAAATCACGTGACTGATGACAAACGAGGCCTCGGTTTGTGTGAAAACGTCATCGGTTCGGTCTGAGTGTCGCTTCCGGATAAAGGGGATTCGAAACTCGCGCCACCTTGTGGGTGTTGCAGGAGTAGTAGAAGCCGGTGTAGTAGCGTCAGAAAGTCAGAGAGTTAGAGAAATCTCATTGTCGTTATTGTGTCATATATGTGTTAGGGCTGTATATTATTACACTATATCAGGTTAGAATAGTTATTAATAATAATAATAATTGTTATTATCAATTATTGCTAAGCTATATTATAGTCTTGTTATATTAATTAGATAAGATTATTTCGATTGCTTTGGATTTTTGGATCTGGACTGGACTGCTTTTTGTTTTGGATTGCCCTTTTGGATTTGTTTGCTTTTTATGACATCTTCCTTTTTCATGGTAATGGAGCCAGCAAGAAAGAGGAGATCCTCCCCTGTCTGGGCTCAACAGAAGCATCAGTATCTTCATTTATACCCGCTGGCACTGACATCCTCTGTTCCTTGTGAACGGATATTTTTCCAAGGCTGAAGAGGTTTTGTCCAAGAAAAGGAATTGTCTAAACCCCAACACACTTCAAAACATTCATTTTCTCAATAAAAATCTATTGTAATCCTTCCTTCATCCACCCCAAACTGCAGTGTTTACTGCAGTTTACTTTATTACACTCCCTCGAGTCCCTCCACCATAAGCACTGCACTCAACACAGTCACTTTTGTTGGTCATACTGTCACTATCCAATTTTTTTCTGAATAATTAATGAATTGTGTGTGTGACAGTTGTCTCTGTACAAGTAAATGCAGACAGAAAGACACGTTTTATTTCATACCCAGGCAATGGACAAAAGTCTGCACAGATCTCTTTATTATTGCAAATGAAAGGTTACAGAGACATTAACAGTGAGAAGAAGATAAATAAATAAAACAGAGCGGCCGGGAGGGGGGCGGGTCATTGGTTCAGAATGAATTAATTTGTCTGCTTTTTCTTTGCACAGTAGCTAGGTGTCACTAGTGAGCAATGCTGAATGAAGCTTCGAGTAATGAACCTTTGGGTGAATCAATGGCATGCGAGGTCTCAGTGGTTCAGGAAGCCTCATCTTGCCATCACTACCGAACACAATTACTAGCCAACATACGAAACAGTGTTCATCAAACACAAACAAAACGAACTGAAGACAAGCAGGAACTAAATACACAGATGATGCCGAGACAATGACAGACAGCTGTGATGATCATAAGTGTCCATGGTGATTGATGACGTGCGGGTGATCAGGTGATGGCCAATAGTGTGCAGGTGGGAAACATGAGGGATGCTGGGAAGCGTAGTGCTGTTGAGGTGACAGAGCTGATGGTGACCGTGACACATAGTGTATGTAGTGCATAATTATCTTGGACATTTCAGTGTTGTTTTGCTTGTAGCTGAAGTTGGTACAGTTGTTCAAGATGAAGTTTATTGCATCTTTAAAAGATAATAGACATTAAAACAGTGCATGCAAATCGTTTGCTCTTCTTAGCAGAAGTGTAAGCAGTGAGGTTTAGCCCAAATAAAGTGTGAAGCTAAGCTCTGTACTTAAACCATCAGTTCCTCTGAGTTGGTCACTTGACAATAAATGACTCATATCTCTCGGGGTTTTCTAGACAGTGGTTTACCCTTGAGCAAAGTTCACATTTGCTTTAGACATTTTTTAACCTCAAATGGAAAAAGAATGGCAGTGCAGAGTGGGGTTTGAACAAGTTTGATAGAATGATTGTTGTTGTTTCTTCATGTAGACTATACATATTATACTTTAAAGTCATACTGTTACAGGTTAAACCAGCTGGCTTTGTTATTCACTGCTGCAAGAGCTCTCCTGGCCGCGTGACCTTTTTTTTTTTTTTTTGCTGTAATGAACGGCTGATCATGATCATTCCGCTTGTTACATGGCCACTTATCACATAAATAAATATATGGACATACATTTATTTGAGTAGAACTTAGTTATGTGATAGGTGATAAAAGCAAACATATTGGCCTGTAAAATAAAGAGCACAAATTGCCTTTCTTTGAGTTCTCTCTCACTTTCAGAAAGCGTTGAACTTTAATCAAAATAATCAAATTTATGGTGATTAAAATTACAAATCAAAAGCTTTTCAGGATAAAAACACCCATAAAAATTCCATGGGAAAACAATATTGCGTTGTATTAAAACATTTAAATGATTGCTTATGAAATCAGATGTTTTCCACCTTTTTTTTCTATGGAAAAGTTTTAGAGTGGTGTATAATGAATGACCTGAAGAGGCCAGCAGAGCGAGCAATGATACACAAACACAAGACTTCTCCAGACTGCGTCTGAATATGGCATATTTCCAGGTGATCTGGCAAGATGGCAGCGTGAAATGTCAGAAGGTGAGCTTTTTGTGCCAAAGTTTTAATAGTAAAGCAATTAATGCGTTCAGCAAGGTTTTGTGTGAGTGAGTTTGCCTGAGTTTGCACAAAGAAGAGCCAGTGAATCTAGAAAAGCAGATTCAAGAACCAAATTCTCCCACTACACCACACATGGCAATTACTGCAAAGAATATTGCACCTGAAAGAACTTCACAGAGAGCTTCAACTGCATGGAGAGTTTGCTCAATATCGGTAGCGGTGTGTGTGTGTGTGTGTGTGAGAGCATCGGCACACACAGTGAGGCCAAGACTTTAGGACAACAGGCTGGTGTCAAGAAGGACATCAAGGACAGACTGAAATTCTACAGGAAGTTCAAGGATTGGACAGCAAAATAAGTTATTTTCTCTAATGAATTCCCCTTCCCTGTGATTGAGACATCTGAAAAATCGATTGTCCTGAGAAGAAAAAGTAAACGCTTCATGAGTTTTGTGTCATGCCGACAGTGAAGCGTCCTGAGTGAAGACATCCATGCTTTTTTTCTTCTTTTTATCCGAGGGAGTGGGCTCTCACACAGCAACTTCTCCCAACGATCCAGGAGCAATTTATTGATGATTCATGCATTGTCCAGCATGATGGAGCACAATGTCACAAGGCAAGAGTGATAATGAAGTGGCTCGGAGATTATTACATTGAAATGTTGGATCTGTGGCCAGGAAACTCTCCAGATCTTAATCCCATATAGAGAACCATGTGGTCAATCCTCAAAAGGCAAATTTACAAGTAGAAGATCACAAATTGTGATCAACTCCCAGCACTAATAAGGCAAGAATGGATCGCCATCAGTCCCAGAAGCTGATATCCAGCACGCCAGAGTGAACTGCAGTCAGAGTTTATGAAGAAGAAGGGTCATTACACTGTAAATACCTTTTAAAACTTATGAAATGCTTATCGGTGTGTTCCAGTATACCATCGAAACATGAAAAAATATCTACTTTGCAAAACACAAAATATATGTCACTGACAATTCTTTCTATCTATGGCTGTCTGTAGACCTTAAGGCGGACTTAAAACTGATCTATACTCAATGAAGATCAGAGGTGAATATTTAACAACAGGTTTGACAGTTGCAGTTTATCGTCTGGACATTCAAACCAACACAAACTTTGGTATGTGAAACCTCCATGGATTCAAACACTTGTCAAGTTCTCTGACAATACATTTGTAGATATACAGACAAAGCAGACAAACTGCAATTCTGCTGTTTCATTTGAGTTTAAGACGACTAAGAACTGAGACACATAAATGTATGAAGGTACTGGCACTCGGTTTAAGGTTAAACCTCAACTCTAGACAAAGGTGAGAGACTCTGTTTGTCATTCGTTTTTGTCAAGTGACCAAACCAGTGGAACATATTTCTGGTTTTGCTTTAACACTTCAGTTGAGTTTAACCGCACTGTGTAGTCTGTGTAGTTACACTGTGTGGATTTATATTGATATATGTGTATCCTAAACATCCTAAAAAAACAGCTATTAATAAGATCAACAGCATCATCAGGGTTTGTTCATGTTGATGACAATAACAGTAAAACAAAATGAAATATAAATTAGTAAATAGTCATTAATGTGTAACTGTACTTTTATCCCTGATGACTATATAAAAGTATTTTAAAAAGTTCTCGTCACTTGACATTAAATTGTTTTTAACTTTTTTGATGATATTTATTTCACCAAACCTGAAGTAATCAGATCATTGGTCCAGCAGGTTTGCATCTCAGTCATGAATAATAATAGAGGTGTGACTCATGCCAGGCCTTTAAAAAAATAATAATAACAAACCCAGTTTTTCCTGTTAATTTATTGGTGCCGACACACACAAATCCTGGACGAAAAAGATAAAGAATTACACATCAAAATGACAGATAACATATATTGATAATAGATGGACTGTTTACAAATTGCATTTTGAATAGTTTTTGTAGCCAAGATTTATGTGTCCATATATTACACCATAAAATATGATATTCTTGGCACATGATATTTTAAGAACATGTTATATAGTCAACGACATGCTGTTTGCTTGCTGAATATTTTCCACTTTGCTGAACTGCAAGAGAAACAAGAAATAAAGAATATCATTCAGCTGCAGTTGATATAGATGAACAAAAACAATAAGCAACAATATTTTGTTGAATCATAAAAATATATTTTATTATAATAAATTTAAATCAATAATTAAAACTTAAGAGTAGTGACATTTAGCAATAAATATATATGAATTAACTTACATTACAGCTGGTTTGGGTCTTGAAGCTGATATATAACTTGTGTCTGCAGATCAGTATGAATGTGTTTGTCCAACTTTTCTGCTTTTCCAGCAGTAAAAACTAAGAATGAAACAGTGAATTCAGATAAAATATTTAAGAACGGTTTTATTATTATTTCTTAAATTGTAAAAATATATGGAGACATACACACACACACAAAAAAATCCCAAATAGTCAAAAGTAAGCTAAACAAAGTAATTGAAAACTTCAGCTGCCTATTTAGATTAGATTAGATTCAACTTTATTGTCATTGCTTGTGTTTCAGTACAAGGCAACAAAATACAGTTAGCGTCAGTGCATTTGTAGCAGAATTTACACACAGTTGATAATAAATATGAATGGGCAATAAATATTAATAATCTGAACAACAGAAGCTTACATTGACATCACTAACATATGTACAAACATTTTACATTTACATTTACATTTATGATTTAGAGAACATAATATGATTTAGAGAACATCAGCATTATTGCTTTTTTTCTTTTGAACTACTGTGTAGGCTATTTAATTGTGTACTGATACTGTGTATATTTTTTAAAACAATAAGAGTAATATCTCACCAATCAGAACAATGAGCAAAAGCCCGTACATCAGAGCAGATATGATGATAATAATCTGCCATTGTGTCTGATTCTGATCAATAAACTCCACCGCTGTATGATTGTGACACTCAGTTATTTGAGTTGATTCTGGAAAGAAAGTGTTCAGAGTTTATTAATGTCAGTCTCCAGCTGGAGCACAATGACTGCAATTTTATAAACCTTTCATATCTGTAAAATACTGTAATATATTCATCTCTGTGTGGATGAACCAATAAGAGTGATAAGTATGATTTTCATACACTGAAGTGAATACACAAAAACTGAAGTAGTAGATTACGAATGAATAATAAACATTCACAGTAATCATCAATATGTTCTGATCAATAGAGGAGTAAATTAACTCACCGGTGAAGTGCAGTCTGGTGCTGTTGCTGAGTTTTGGAGGTGTGTGTGTGTTCATACAGTAATAAACTCCTAATTCATCAGCGGTTACATTATTAATAACCAGGTGGTGTTTAAATTGCAGTGAATATTTATTTCTGAATGTTTTATTTAAGTATAAAGGTGATGTTGGATTTGAGGTTGATCGTAGAATCACTGTTGGAGGATCTGGTGTTTTCAGTAAAATCCAATAAACCTCATTTTCATCAAGATCACAGTTTATGGTCACATTTGATCCCAAATCAGTGAGTTGATCTGATACTGCTGCTCGACAACAGATTAACACATCTATAAGATAAAAAAATAAAAAATAAAAAACATGCACCATATCGATTACCTGATTAAAATCACTGTGAACCTTTAACATAAAGCACTTTATGGTAAAGTTCATGTAAATATATTCATAACATGTAATAAACTCACAGAAATGAAGCTGAAGGATCTTCATGTTTCTGCTTAAAACTGATGAATGGAATGAAACCTGTTTGATGAAGTTCTGCTGCAGCTCTGAACCAGAAAGCAAAGGAAGTCAAGTTTGCTCTGACCACATTGTACACTTTTTTTTAAACACCTACCAACCCAAATCATCAATGCTATTTGTCACATAAAGCCAACACACTCTCATGAAAACTCACGATAATTTGTACATTATGTTAAAATCATATTATATACAGTCCAACTTAGATTGTACTAAAACTGTTTATAGTTTATTTTGTATTTTTTTTATTCATATTACATCCATGGTCAGGTTTAGGTTTGAATTTGTATGATTTCATCTTATGGCAATTATTATGAATTCTCATGATACTAGGTTTCTGTGTAGTTACGCTGTGGAACAGAGAAGAGTTAACAGTTTCTGCCAAGTGACAAAGGTTTGGGGAAACATGGTTCTCTTGGCCTCTGCTGGTAGAAACCGTAACACCACCATTTTACAACAATAAGGCGAAGGGAAACTCACAAACATAACTTAGTACATCAAACAATGATATACAAAAAAAAAACATAATGGCTATAAATATAAACAAGCACAAATGACTTACAGGCAGTGATGGGAATAACGGCGTAATAAATAACGCCGTTACTAACGGCATTACTTTTTCCAGTAACGAGTAATGTAATTGATTACTCTTCTCATCTTAATAACGCCGTTCCCGTTACTGCCAAAAATGCGGCGCGTTACTATAACTGACATAGCTGCCAACTCTCACGCATTGGCCGTGAGACACCCGCATTTGATTGGTTTCACACGCTCACACGCCACACTCCCGATTTCTCACGCTGAAGTGTCAACCCGGGCGGTCAAATGCCTGGAAGATGAGTTTATCTATATATCTACCTGTTGAGCCACTCGTGATCGACTAGTTATACCGCAAATTCGTTAAAAATCTCCCGTTATCTAGAGCGAGCGTGCATGCGAGACAGAGATTGTGCTCCAAACCGCGTAGAGCGAGCGAGAGACCTTGCGCGAGCAAGGGGGGGGGCTGGGGGTCTCGCTCGCGCAAGGTCTCTCGCTCGCTCTACGCGGTTTGGAGCACAATCTCTGTCTCGCATGCACGCTCGCTCTAGATAACGGGAGATTTTTAACGAATTTGCGGTATAACTAGTCGATCACGAGTGGCTCAACAGGTAGATATATAGATAAACTCATCTTCCAGGCATTTGACCGCCCGGGTTGACACTTCAGCGTGAGAAATCGGGAGTGTGGCGTGTGAGCGTGTGAAACCAATCAAATGCGGGTGTCTCACGGCCAATGCGTGAGAGTTGGCAGCTATGCTGGTGTGTGTGTGTGTGTGGGCCCACCGCATTAAATATTGGTTCATTCTAGTATTATTCAGTGCACTGAAAATGTGATTGTTTATATTCAGAGTATATTTGGTATAATTTGTGAGTTATTGTATACATTTATCCCATTGAGGTCATTGGTTTAAGATATACTGATTCTATTTGACCTGTATACTAATTTCAGTAGGTCTGGCATCTGAGATATTGTCCTTCGGGGATTAAATTGTGTCCCATTTATTGTGAATGTGATTGTGGGAACACTTCACATTCTGAAACTCATTGTTTGAGCCAGTTAACATTTGATCATTCTATTCTAATTAAATCATTTATTTGTTTTGTACTTTTACCAGTGTGTTAATCTTTCAGAAGTGTTTGTTGACTTCATCAGTTAAGGCGCGTAGAGATTTAATTCTGAGTAACTCGTAAAAGGAAAGTATAGATTATTATTCTAATTTTCTAAAAGAGAATTAATTCATTTAGTGACACCAGAGGGGCCTAACTTCAACATCTGTAGGCATTTAGTTATTGAATCTGGAGCGCTGTCCTACTTAGTTACAAGAAAGACAGGTAGGGGGCGCTACATAAAGTGGGGGCTCGTCCGGGATCTCCCTCTGTGAGTCACACAATAGTTGATGCTGAAAGAAGAAAAAGAGGAATTAAGCTCAACACACCCCTGTAATTACATCATAATTAACTGAAAAGTGCATAAAGTGTCATCATGGCTCTATCAAAAGACCCCAGTCTCCAAGCAGAGTTGGCCAACTGGTGCAAAGATGCTAGCATTGAAGAGACTCATGCTTTAATGCTGTTAAACGTACCCGTTCACACCGAAGTGGCCGAAATTGAAGAGGCGATGGAAGCTGTAAAAGCTCTAGGTAGAGTTAGTGTAAGGGACACGAGAGAAGGACCCACTTCACATTACCTGCTGGTGTTGTGTGAGTGCAGACAAGCCATCGACCCAAAGCGCATACCTCCTGAAGTGTCACGGGGAGACAAGAAAGAGCCATGGCCAGTCATAGTAATCCAGACAAAGGAATCGGCTGCTGACACCGCTTCTGCAGGTTTTACAGAAAAGTTTGCGAAGTTCCTGATGGTAGAAGGAAAGTCTCTTAGCGATGTACATGCTTTGATTTCTCCACACAGTGCCACCGACAGTTCCCCTGAGTCAATTATACGCGCCATGGGTGAGGTCCTGGAAAAGACAGTAAAGCACTCGAGTGACAGCAACACCTACCGACGCCTGCGCACCTTTTCAGCCGTAGTTCCAACCCCCATGGGTGAGGAGAATATGGAAAATTGGATTGATCAAGCCAGGCTGCTGATAACTGAGTGTGACTGCTCCGAAAAAGAAAAACGACGCAGAATTGTGGAAAGCCTCAAGGGACCTGCAATGGACATTGTAAGAGCTGTCAGATTCTCTGATCCTGAAGCTAGTGCCTCACAGTATCTGGAAGCGTTGGAGAGCACCTTTGGATTATCTGAGTCTGGTGAGGATTTATACTTCAAATTTCGTCTTATGCGCCAGGGAACAGGGGAGGCCTTGTCTGAATTCCTGAGACGGATGGAGAAGACCCTCAGCAAAGTAGTGGAAAGAGATGGACTGACTCACAGTCTGGTTGATAAAGTACGAGTGGAACAGCTGATTAGAGGGGCTGTGAATTCTGACATGATGTTGCTCCAACTGAGGCTGAGAGAAAGAAAAAATCACCCACCTTCTTTCCTGAGTCTGTTGAAGGAAATCCGTGAGGCGGAGGAGAGTGAATCGGCTCGCCACAGAATGTCTGCAAAAGCTAAGGCCATACAATTCCATGAAGAGGAAAGAGCCAGCACGTCTGTTATCCAGGAACTCAAGGCTGAGCTTCAAGAATTGAGAACCCAAATAAGGGGAGTTGAGCCAAAAGCCATGTCTACTTCATCATTAGTGATTGAAACTAAAGAAAAACCATTCAAGAAGACTAAAAAAAATGATGATTCAGAAGTACAAGAGTTAAAGAAACAGGTCCAACACTTACAGCAGCAGTTGGCAGTTCTGAGTGTCAGTTCTACTCAATACTCACCTCATGTTCCAGAGCAGCGGCCAAAACCATCCCAGTCTGTTTCCACGTCGTTAAGATACCAGTCAGCCCGAACAAGAGATGACTACTTCTGCTACAAGTGTGGAGAAGATGGCCATATTGCCACAAAGTGTCAAGCGCCACCAAATTCTGATCAAGTGATTCAGAAGCTGATTCGTTCTTTGAGGCAGGTAAAGGGTGGAAAGTCTGAGACGGCTGACCATAGAACTACTCAAAACCAAGCCTGTTTCTCCAAAAAGAGCCAGACCACCATCCATGAATCCAGCCGTCTTCCTAAAGGACTAGTAGGACCGGCATCCACTGTAAAAGTGAAGCTTAATGATCGTGTATGCCAAGCACTGTTAGACAACGGATCACAAGTGACGATTGTGTTTGAAAGCTGGTATTCCAAGAATCTGCCTGATGTGCCCATTCACCCCTTGACTGGATTATCCATATGGGGCCTCAGTACTTCCAGTTACCCGTATAAGGGCTATATCATAGTGGATGTCACTTTTCCCGCCTCTGTCACTGGTGTGGAGGAGCCGCTGTCCATCCTGGCTCTCGTATGTCCTGAACCCCAGGGTCCTTCACAATTGCCAGTCATTATCGGTACCAACGCCAGTTTCTTCACACGCCTTGCTGCCCTTAGCCATGATACAGAAGGATCCAGTGTTGCACGTGCTTTGAGAATCCAGACTCGACACCCTGCAATCCATCTGTCACAGCCGAAAAAGCCGGACCCTCTTCCTGATTCACCTGAAGGAGAAGTTCGATGGATAGGACCTGGCGATTGCGTAGTTCCCCCGAGGGGAGAAGTGTGTGCTGTCTGTAAACTGGAGACTGGCAAGCCGTTAAGAAAAGAGATTTTTGTGGTGGACACGCCTGAGGACGCTAGTCTTCCAGCTGGAACATTCATAACCCCAGTGGTACTACCATCATCCGCCGTAAAAGGACAAAGCATCCAGGTGATGATCCATAATGTAACATCAAAAAATTTCTCCATTACGGTGGGAACAGTAATTGCCAATGTATATCCAACTGACACACTCACTGCCAGGACTGAAGAACCGAGCTCCCAAGCAATAGACCCAAGTTTGTTTAAGTTTGGTGAGTCGTCCATTTCTGAGGCCTGGGAACGGAGACTGCGCCACAAGTTGGCCACCAGAGGTGATGTGTTTTCTGTTGAAGAATGGGATGTTGGATTAGCTCGTGGAGTGGAGCATCCCATCAGACTGAAAGACCCAAAACCGTTCCGTGAACGCTCCAGACGCATCGCTCCTGCAGACATCGAGGATGTACGACGTCACATCAAAGACTTGTTAGCAGCGGGAATAATTACAGAGTCAAGGAGTCCGTACGCATCGCCCATTGTGGTAGCACGGAAGAAGAGTGGGGCAATCAGAATGTGCATCGATTATCGCACTCTAAATGCTCGTACTATCCCTGATCAGTACACTACTCCCCGGATCGACGATGCCTTGGACAGTTTGGCTGGTAGTAAATGGTTTTCCGTGCTGGACCTCCGCAGTGGGTACTATCAGATAGCCATGGCGGAGGAAGATAAAGAAAAGACAGCGTTTATCTGTCCCCTGGGATTCTTCCAGTTTGAACGGATGCCTCAAGGGATCACTGGAGCTCCAGCCACCTTCCAGCGGCTCATGGAGAAAGCTGTTGGTGACATGCATCTCCTCCAAGTAATAGTATACCTGGATGACATCATTGTGTTCGGACGCACCCTTGAAGAACACGAAGAGAGGCTGTTAAAAGTCCTGGACCGTCTGAGAGAATGTGGCCTGAAAGTGTCAATAGATAAGTGCCAGTTCTGCCAGCCTCAAGTTCGGTATGTGGGCCACATTGTATCAGCTGCTGGAGTATCACCAGACCCAGCCAAGGTTGAAGCCGTAACACGCTGGAAAAGGCCCACTGACCTAAAGACATTGAGGTCGTTCCTGGGGTTTTGTGGATTTTACCGGAGGTTCATAAAGGATTACTCCGCCATTGTAAGGCCTTTAACAGAGCTCACTAAAGGTTACCCGCCAACATCTGGGCAAAAAAGCAAGTCAAGTGATGGGAAGATTTACTTCAGAGTATCGGAACCCTTTGGAGAGCGTTGGGACGACACTTGTACAGCAGCGTTCCATAAAATAATTTACTGTCTCACACATGCCCCGGTACTTGCTTTCGCGGATCCTGCTAAGTCTTATGTACTGCATGTAGACGCTAGTCTGAGTGGACTGGGGGCCGTTTTGAATCAGGAGCATTCTGGAGGAATGAGGCCCGTGGCCTACGCAAGCCGGAAACTGAGTGCCTCAGAACAACGGTACCCCATACATCAGCTAGAGTTCTTGGCACTCAAGTGGGCGGTAGTGGATAAGTTTCACGACTACCTATATGGAGCCCAGTTCGTGGTAAAGACCGACAACAATCCCCTGACCTATGTGTTGTCAAGTGCCAAGCTGAGTGTGACGGGTCATCGTTGGTTAGCTGCCTTAGCTACCTATAACTTCAGCTTGCAATACAAACCAGGAAGTGCCAACATCGATGCGCATGTATTGTCTCGCTACCCCTGTGAATCAACTGCTTGCTCTGACTGGAAGGAGATACCCAAGTCAGGAGTAAGAGCCATCTGTCAGTTAGCAGTGGTTGCTGAAAGTGGAAGTTCATCATCCAGACTGGTGGATCCGTTGGGTGTGTTACCTGAGGGTATTCCTGAAGCTTTCTCTTGTCCCACAGCTTTGGGGCTTAGTCAAATGGAACAGTTGAGCACTACTGAGTTGAGGAAAGCTCAAGAGGAAGACCAGGTAGTTGGTGTAGTAAAGCGAGAAGTAGAGTCAGGAAGGATTCTTACTGGTGCTAGGAGTTCTGATGCTACCATTGCTCTGTTACAGCGGCAGGGAGACAAGTTAAAGATAAAGAGTCAACTTCTGTACAGAGTCACCAAAAGTTCCTGTGGTAGAGAAAAGACACAACTCGTCTTACCCGAGAAGTACTGGGCTACTGTGTTACAATCATTGCACGACGACTCTGGTCACTTGGGAGTAGAAAAAACTACGGAACTTGTGAAAGACCGTTTCTATTGGCCTAGAATGTCTGCATACATAGAGCAGTATGTCAAGGATTGTGGCCGGTGTGTAATGAGAAAGACGTTACCCAAGAGAGTGGCCCCAATGAATCACATACACAGCAGTGGGCCATTCGACTTAGTGTGCATCGACTTTCTGTCAATTGAACCTGACTCAAAAGGTATTGGTAATGTTCTCGTCGTAACAGACCACTTCACACGCTACGCTCAAGCGTTCACCACCAAAGACCAGAAAGCTCTGACTGTGGCTAAGATACTGTGTGACAAATTCTTCGTTCACTATGGCTTACCCTCTCGCATCCATTCTGATCAGGGTCGAGATTTTGAGAGTGGTCTCATAAAAGAGCTACTAAGCATGCTGGGAATCCGAAAATCCAGAACGTCTCCCTATCATCCACAAGGAGACCCACAGCCAGAAAGGTTCAACCGAACACTTCTTTCCATGCTTGGTACGCTGAATCCCGCAGAGAAACACAGATGGAGTCAGCACATTAACAGATTAGTACACGCTTACAACTGTACTAAGAACGAAGCAACTGGGTTTTCCCCATATTATCTTCTGTTCGGAAGAGAGGCTCGTCTGCCAGTGGATGTGTGTTTCGGGACTTCGCCTGATGGAAAGGAAGCGGGTAGCCATCGACAGTATGTGGAGAAAATGAAATCAGAGTTACAGAGAGCATATCAGTTAGCCACCGAAACTGCCCAGAAAAGTCAACAAAGGAACAAACGGTTGTACGACAAGCGAGTGAAACACCAGAGCTTGACTGTGGGAGATCGTGTGCTGATAAGAAATCTGGCCATGACTGGAAAGAACAAACTTGGGGACAAGTGGAATTCTGTTCCTTACCTGGTGGTGGAAAAGCTAGAGAACTTACCAGTGTATCGCCTTGAAACCTGAGTCTGGAATGGGAAGTGTAAGAACATTACACCGAGACCATCTCTTGCCAGTTGGGGATCATGTGAGGTTGACAGATGCTGGAGAACCTACAAGAGTTGTTGCTCCGGCGGAGACCAGGACAAGATCTAGGGAGAGAAAACGGAGAAGAGGATTAGGAGAAAGAAATGTAGTGCCGATAGGGTGAGAGTTGAGAAACTCCTCTGAAAGTGAAGAGGATGACGTGTGTTATTACTACTCGGATAGAGTGGAGAGACAGCACAGTCCAGAGTGTGTTACACTGGAGGACTCTACAGTGGAGGATGAACCGGTTAACTGTGGATGGGAGGTGGATAGACCTTTTGACGACATGGCAGAGCCGATGATCATGGAAGAAGGCCCTGGAGAGTTTCCAGATCGGAGTTCAGAGACAATGGGAGATCCTGGTTTAGAAGGGGGAGAGCTTGAAAGAGTTAATGTTACTAAAGAGGTAGTAGAGACTGTTCATTCCCGTCCAAAAAGAGACATAAGACCAGTAGTCAGGTTGAGCTATGATAATCTGGGCCAGCCCACTAACCGACCCTTAACTCTGATTCATAGAGGGATGGTCATAAATGTAGAGGGTGGGGAAGGTTCAGAAAATAAACCCTGTAACACCATGTGGTGTCACCCTATGGCACAATGTGTTCGTTGTACTCAGGTAAACCCTTCTACTGAGCCTAAAGTCACCATTAAGGTGTTGAGAAGTAATCTCATGGGGTCATGAGATGTTAAGAAGGGGGAGCATGTAACCCAGTAGGTTATAACTGTGTTGTTAATAAGTTACTTCAATTTATTAGCTTGTATTTGTTTAATTCAGAGATAAAATGTGAATTAACCGTTCATCTTTGTTATAAAATGTGAATTAACCGTTCATCTTTGTTTGTGATCATACGTGTATTTGTGCCTTTAAGAGCGCGCGTGCATGAGATACAAGTTTGATAGAGGTGTACATGTGGAAAACGTGGCTTTAACCATCTTTTAGGTGTTTGATTAGTTATTGGTTTATGTGAATTAAGTCCCGCCCTCACTGGTGTTTTGTGTAATGTGAGTGGTTGTTCGGGAGATGTGAGTTTTGTTGACAAGCGCGAGAGGAGTGAGTGAGAGACACGGGAAGGAGAGAGACGCGCTTGCGGTGAGAGAGTGATTTGATTTAATGAGTTACAAGTTTAAAAATCTTTAACTGTAATGTAGATCAGAGGTGAAGCACTGACACAGAGATGAATCGTTGGTGTGTGCATCTTTGAGAGTGCCGCGAGTGTTTTAAGGCCGTTTCCAGTGTTGTTAATCTGCCGTGCAGGCGCGAATACAGACTGTTTAGATTAATTATCAATGCGCATATCCGCGCATCTGAATGTTTAAAGTCCCCGTAAAGTCAAAATTAAGTATGTGTTCTGAGTTTGTCACACCACAGAAAAATGTGTTATTAGCCACCCAGCCAAATTTGAATGATAAAAAAAGCCGGCAAGTACATAAAATAAGCTATCAAAATCTTGAAAAAATGAGCAGTTTTCTCTGCTCTCAAACGCTGGGGGCGTGTCCGCTGGCTGCGCTGAAACCACGCCCACTCGCGGGAAAGCTGCACTCGACGGGACCCGCTACAGCCGAAATGGATGCTCCTAGCAGCTTATTAGGTTATACCAAGCCATATTTGTTTGAGCCTCCAGAGCCTGAATCCGATTCAGAAGACATTGACCAAGGAAGTCAACATCGTCCCCCTCGCTCTGCAACAGAATGGTAAATTTTTTCTCTCCCTTTTATGCAAGTTAGCTAAGTTATATGTAAGTAAACGTTAACTAGCTTAACCTAACTTAGACAAATAAAGTTAGACTAGCAATAAATAACAGAAAAAAACAACATATTTTTACACCTTATAGTTATAGATCAAACTAAGTTAGACTAGCAATAAACAACTGATTAAAAAATATATTTACACTTTATAGTTATAGATCAAACTAATAGCCATCATGGTTGTTATATTAACGATAAATTGATGTGCATAAATCCATTAGACAAGGGACTGCTTTGTGAACAGATACTAGTTTAAATTACTTGGCTAAGGAATTTTGATCATATAACGTTAAATAAAAATCACGTTAGAGGGTTGCAGAATTTAGTAGTTACAGTGGACTACCTACTATAATTATAACAAGCACACAAGGCAACTTACACTCATTGGTGGGCACGCATTGCCGATGATGGCGCCAGTTGTCGGCGGGACGGGAGGATGAAGGCCGAGGCGAGAGATAGTCGGTGCGGCACCTTTCACCAGTAACAACGGATTATCTGTGAATCCCAGTTGTCTCCGACGAAAGTTTATAAAACTATCACGAGTAAAATGATCACTACAGAGGCGGGTTTGGCTGGTGATCCTCAGCTCTCCATCAAGGTGGCTCTTCACAAAATTAATCCACCTCTTCTTGATGTCGTCGTTTTTAGGAAATTTAAACAAGGACACCGATCTGTTTTGCAAATGATTGCATCCAAGTAGTACGCATTTCCGTGACGAAGGCATGGCTAGATAGCAAACTGTAGGCTGTAGTAACTGATAATAGTACTGACAGTAACTCGCAAATGAGCGCCAAACTGATGCGAATGTGCTCTATTTATATTGTTAGAGGGATCAGTATCAGTGCGTCATCGAGTAGGGGCGTGTCCAAGAGCTCCAGTGCGTCATCGAGCCCTGTTTTAGACCCGCCCAAAAAATCCGTGAAATTGCCAGGGTGAAAAACTGTTTAACGGTCTAACTCCACAATTCAGTACTTCACAGTTCACAGTCTTTGTAATATGTTTTAGCAATACATTTCTAACCTTTAGAATGTGTTTAGAATGTTTTGTTAAAATTGCCTTTACAGGGACTTTAAGCTAAAACAACAGTTACCAGACTAAAGACGGTTATCGCCGTTGTTTCCTTTTCAACGAGGGAGACCTTGAGGACCAGATAGCGCACCAAATACCCGCGTTATTTGGGGTTCCTCTGGCGGCGTGGGAGGTGCGTTTCGTCGGCTGATGAGGGAGCGCGAGGACAAGGAGCTGCGCGAGGCCTGCTACAGGATTCCTGGAAGTGCTGTGTGGTTGCACGTGAAATTGAGGTATCGTGGTTTGATTTGTTTTGTGCTCAGGAGAGTGAAGGGGCCATTTGTCAGTTTCCCGGCCACCACGAACACGAGCCACGTTTCAGGCCTGCAACGGGGTGGGTTGAGTGAATGACTGGTGTGTGTGTGTGTGTGGGCCCACCGCATTAAATATTGGTTCATTCTAGTATTATTCAGTGCACTGAAAATGTGATTGTTTATTTTCAGAGTATATTTGGTATAATTTGTGAGTTATTGTATACATTTATCCCATTGAGGTCATTGGTTTAAGATATACTGATTCTATTTGACCTGTATACTAATTTCAGTAGGTCTGGCATCTGAGATATTGTCCTTCGGGGATTAAATTGTGTCCCATTTATTGTGAATGTGATTGTGGGAACACTTCACATTCTGAAACTCATTGTTTGAGCCAGTTAACATTTGATCATTCTATTCTAATTAAATCATTTATTTGTTTTGTACTTTTACCAGTGTGTTATTCTTTCAGAAGTGTTTGTTGACTTCATCAGTTAAGGCGCGTAGAGATTTAATTCTGAGTAACTCGTAAAAGGAAAGTATAGATTATTATTCTAATTTTCTAAAAGAGAATTAATTCATTTAGTGACACCAGAGGGGCCTAACTTCAACATCTGTAGGCATTTAGTTATTGAATCTGGAGCGCTGTCCTACTTAGTTACAAGAAAGACAGGTAGGGGGCGCTACATAAGCCAATCAGAGGTAGAGTTGGGCGGGTGTTCGAAAGCACGCATAGTAGTAGGCATTCGGCACTTTTGACTCAGCTCACTGAAAAGAGCCGGCTCTTTTGGCTCACAAACGGCTCTTTAAATGACTTTGACTATAATTTTTTTTTTTTTTTTACATAATTATTTAAATTCTATAGGCTAAATTTGTAAAAAATAGTCGGCTCTTCAGATATGCGAGCCAGCTCCCGACGTTCACCTAAAAGAGCCGGCTCTTAGAGTCGCCTCATTCGCGAATCGCGAACGACCCATCAAAAGCTCATTCGCGAACGAGTCGATCCATCATCACTAAGGGCTAACGCTCATGAATTGCGAACGACCCATCATAACGCATAGTCGGACAGGACAGGACACACAATGAACACAAGCAAGCCAGT
Source organism: Rhinichthys klamathensis goyatoka (assembly GCF_029890125.1). Lineage (NCBI taxonomy): Eukaryota > Metazoa > Chordata > Actinopteri > Cypriniformes > Leuciscidae > Rhinichthys > Rhinichthys klamathensis. Next base: position 1,500,835 of record NW_026606808.1, read on the forward strand.
CAGTCAACGGGAGACAGGTATTGCGACGAGCTTAACAAGCTTAATTTAATTTTGCCCAGTTGTGGCCTGTTGAGGGGCAATAAATATCAAAAGTTCCAAAACATCTATTGTGTTATTTGCATTGATCCACTATATAAACATAATATCTACATGGCATTTGATTGGAGGCTAGTCTCACTTTGTCCCACAGCAACATTTTTTTTTAGATGTGTGTACAATGTTTCATGTTTCTGTTAATAATGTATTGTATTAAGTGTCCATTTCATTATAATATTCAGATTTATCATAAATATTTGAACATGCACATGTATTGTAAGTTCCGTTAAAGAGGGGTAGAGGTGGGGTCACATTTGAGCATTTAAAATTTAATTTTACTTGAAAGTAACGCAATAGTTACTTTCTTAAGTAACTAGTTACTTTTAAAATTTGTAACTGAGTAACTAATTTAGTTACTTTTTGGAAGTAGTAACTAGTAACTGTAACTAATTACTTTTTAAAAGTAACTTGCCCAACACTGCTTACAGGCTATTTTAATGGTTGAGATATTATTCAGGTCATTCTGTCTTTTGTGAAAAAGACTAACAATAAAAGGACTGAATTAAAAATCTCACTAAATGTTTCTGTAATGGAATTTTTCCATTTATTATTCTTATTTCAGTTATTCCTGTGTTGGCCTCATCTGTTTTCTCTCACTTGTAGTGAGAAGGGGCTTTGTGATAATTTACTGTGGTTGGTTGTCAGTGGAGGTAAGGAAAAGCAGGAGGTCAAGGGGTCATCTTGAGTGCATTTGTACTTTATAGCCTAAAGGGTTAAGGGGGCATTTACCTCTCAGGGCCAGGGAGGAATAGAAAAGACAAAGTATACCTCTCTCCCTGAGGGGAGGGAAGAAATAAGGCCTTGGAGGACATGAAGATATAAAAAACACAGACACTGCTTCTCCTTATCGCTCCTCACTGACTCATGAAAGTGTATTGGTGACAGAGGATCTCTCTTGCAAGAGAATAAATACTTTATAAACTTTTAATTGGATTCAGAGTGTCTCTTACTCAGTGATGATGTTTGTTTGATAAGAAAGAAGCCACAACAGTTTTGGTGTCAGATAGTGGGTTTCTTGGACGTGATTCCGGGACTGACGGACGGACGGAGGCTGATCACCTAGGAACTGACATAGTTCCAACCCTACCTCGAGAAAAAGATTAAGAGACGAGGGACCGTTTCCGCCGTTAGGACCGGATCCGGCCACTGGAATCAAAAGAACTCAAAGTGGCACAGAACAACATCTCTGGGTAAGCTAACTAAATTCAGTTTAACTGGGGGAAGAGTGATATTGAACCATATTGGCTGAGGGCTGTTTCTGTGGTACGTAATCTGAGATTAATTGAGATCTATATATAGATCAAGAGGTTTCAAACAGATACGAGAGAAAATTATCTGAGATTAATTGAGGTCTGTGACAGAACAAGAAATTTCAAGCAGATAAATAATCTGGGATTAAGTGAGAACTGTAACAGATCAAGAGATTTCAAACAGATAGGTAACCTGAAAATCAGTTGTTCCACCACGGAGCAAATTGTTTTTAGGTGCTGAGGCTAATTAGGGGGAACCAGAATTTTTTTTGGTAAACCGTAATTAGGAGGGCACGAATAGTGCAACCCGACCGATTTGGGTTAAAAGAAAGAATCGGGTCTATTGGGGACGCCTAATAGACTAAAGAAAACGCGCGTTGAAGAGAAATCCACAGAGAAACAGAAAAGCAGCCAGTATGGGGAAATCTCAGAGCAAAATTATGAAATATGATACACCGGTGTACTACCAAATGAGAAAACATTATGGTCAGAAATGTATGCTAGATATTGAGAAATTAATCAAGTATCACGATTTTCCCGAAGGGGGAACATTGAGCCGCACGAGGCTGAAAGTGGTGAGAGACTCAGTGGAAAAGAGTAGTGAGAAACAATCAGCTTGTTGCTGCAAGTGTGTTAAACATGTATGCAAAAGATGTGAAAACAGTCGATTGCTGGCTTGAGGAAGCAGATAAAAGAGAAAGAAGGCAACTGCAAAAAGAATTAGCAGGAAGGAAAAATGAAAAGAGTGAAAGTCTGCCTGTATGTGTGTCTGCACCACCAGAACCGACTAACCCACAGTATGTTTGTGTTTCCCCACATGAAATTGCGGTGAGACCGGCACCGCCGGAGTACAAAACACACTTCCCAGGAGCCGGATTGATTGCACTGAAGTTCGACCCCGACCTTGACTGTTCTCCATCGAGACCGACCCAGCCACGAGCACAAGCCGAACCGCAACCCGAGGCACAAGCAGCAATGAGACAAGCACAAGCAGCGCGTGACGCAGCGCGTGAAGCGCAAGAAGAGGAAAATGACCGAGCAGCAAGAGCTGAAGCGCTGGCCGCGCGGGAAGAACAGGAGGCGAGAGAAGCCGCACGAGCAGAAGCGCAACAACAGCAAACAGCGCAGATGGCGTTGGCATTCCAGCAACTAGCGATGCAAACGGCCCAGGCAATGCAACAAGTGCAAGTAGAGGGACAAGCGTCCAGTCACATGACCCAGGGCGAGAAGGAAGAAATCACAGAGAACACGGACGAGCAACGCGGAGCCAAGCCGAAGAAAATCATCACAAGATCACAGATCAGAGATGAAACAGCTAACATCACAGCTCCGATGGTTGAAGTGGCGGGACCGGACGGATCAGTGATGGTCTACAGGCCGTGGACGGTGACAGACATGAAAGAAGCAATGGCCCATTTGCCAAGCCCGGACGACGCAGGTGACAGATTTTCAAACGAACTAGTCACTTTCTGTCAAGAGTTCAGCCCCACCACACAAGAACTGAAGCGGCTGTTAGCCGTGAAACTGGGGGCCACGAGCTGGCACAAAGTGAGTAGCCACCTGCCGACAACTGAACGACGGAGAGTGAACGGAGAGTGGTTGAGTGATGCCAACGAACTGTATCGAACAGCAGTGGACAAACTCGCCGAAGAAATAAAGAAGGCTTTCCCACCACGAGTGGACACAGCAAAAATCAACAGCTGTTGCCAGGTGAGAGAAGAGTCAGTTCGTGACTATTATGCAAGACTTTTTGAAACATTTCAGAAACACAGCGGCATGCCTGAGCCGAATGAGAGAGGAGATCAGCCAGGCACATGGGAGTGCCATTTGCAGGGCTGTTTCCTGAATGGACTGAGACCCGAAATCGGACAAGCGGTGAAAGCAAGTTACATCGAGTGGCAGAGCGGGCGACTAGCAACCACCCTAGCGCACGCTGTGCATGCCGAGGAACAGCTGTTGACAAAGAAGGACAAAGCCGTGAAAGTGGAGAGAGAGCTGCAGCTGGCTGTTGTACAGATCAAAGCTACCACGAGTGCACCACCAGCGCGGCAGAACTGGACCAACAAGAAGAAGAAAGTATATCAGGGAAAGTGGAAATGTGGACTGTGCGAAAGCAACGAACATGAATTTTTTAGATGCACGAAGTGCAGAGTGTGCAAGGCCGATGGACACTGGGCAAAGGATTGTCCGGAGGCACAAAGGGCGGATTGACTATGGAGGAACGGAGAACAGGAGAGGGGAGGGCGAGCGACAGACATTCAACCGACTGCGAGAAAGGGAAGTGAAATTTTTCTAACACACACACACAACACGCACACATACACTGATGCACATTATGCTTCTTGCAATGAAGAAAATGCTAGCAAACCTTTATGTGTGAGTGATGAAAATTTGAATAATGCTGTTACTGCTGAATGTCTGAGAATGTACAAAAGTTCAGGATTTTTAAGACTACCGAGATATCCACTGTTAGTTGACGGTACAATGATAGAATTTCTCGTGGATTCGGGAGCTGCCCGGTCCACAATAAGGCCATATGACTTGCCATGCAAACCAAGATTGACGGATGTGATGTTTGAAAGCACGTCAGCGTCAGGGCATGAAATTTCAGAAAATTTCACGGTGCCATTACAATGCGAGACGGAGGGGGGCAAAGCATTGAAACATGCGTTTTTGTGCTCTGCAACCTGTCCGGCCCCATTGTTGGCAAGAGATCTAATGTGTGAATTAAATTTGAAACTCACTGCGGGCCCGATGGGTATCGTTATTGAGGAAGAACAGCAGATATGTTGTGCAAAATTTGAGCCACAATGGGCATACGAGTGGCAGATAAAAGATTTTGATTGGGCACAAATGATTTTGAAAATGGCAAAAGATCGAACAGTATCAGATAACACAGAAAATATGATGCCTGACAAATTGCATTGCACGTCACATGTTGTCTTTGAGCGTGAACCTCAGTTTGAGGAAGCGTGGTTTAACGAGACAGAAGATGAGAAAATGAAGTTTGATAAAATGTTCTGGAATGAGAATGTGTGTGCGCTTTCAGCTTGCCTGTCAGAAAAACAAATGCAGCTGTATTTGATAACAGGAATGGGGGCGCCTCACTTATCAGTAACGAAGGGCAAAGCGCAGCAGTGGGCAGATTTGGGCCCGTTTGTGAGACAGTGCATGACAGCCACAGATTGGGCTGAGAAGGGTGACGGGGTACAGAAGAGTGACAGTGTAGGGGCATTTATGCTGCCATGTGATTTTGAGGTTGATGTACACAGAGCTGTGACTGCTATTGTTCAGAATGTAATGGAGAAATATGATCACGGAGCTATTTCTGCCACAGATATTCATCCTATCCTGGCAGAAATACCTTCAACATTGTGGGCGAAACACAAGTATGATGTTGGATTGATTAAAAATTGTGAACCAGTTGTAATCACCCCAAAGTCTGATTACAGGCCGTGTCAACCGCAGTATCCCCTGAAAAAGGAGGCATTGCGGGGGATCCGGCCAGTTTTTGAATCTCTCCTGAAGGAGAAAGTCATCATCCCGTGTCATGATTCTCCAGTACGAACACCCATTTTTCCGGTAAAAAAGGCAACAGCTAATCAGAATGACGTGGTTCAGTGGCGTTTTGTGCAGGATTTGACTGCAGTTAATGCAGCTGTTATCGCGAGAGCCCCGCGAGTTCCAAATCCGTACAATATTTTGTCACAGATTCCACAAGATGCAACATACTTCACTGTGGTTGATTTGGCCAACGCATTTTTTAGCGTCCCGGTGGCAAAGGAAAGTCAGTTCTGGTTTGCGTTTGATTTTGACAACAAACCGTATGTTTTCACTCGTTTATGCCAAGGTTTTTGCGATTCGCCGACTATTTTTAATGAGGCGCTCAAACGAAGCCTCGAACCGTTAATTTTGTCAAGCGGAACCGCGCTATTGCAGTATGTGGACGATCTGCTAATTTGTGCACGAGATGAGGCTGTGTGTGTGGCTGACAGTGTGTCTCTCCTGAAGCATTTGGAAAGGGAGGGGCACAAGGTCAGTCTGGCTAAGCTGCAGTTTGTGAAGCAGGAAATAACCTTTCTGGGTCACACGATCACACCAAACAGTAAAGCTCTTTCTGAAAAACGAGTTAAAGCGATCAAAGAGGTACCAAGACCGGTAACAAAGAAACAATTGTTATCGTTCTTGGGAATGTGTGCCTATTGTCGCACGTTCATACCAAATTATGCACTACTGGAAAAGCCCTTGAGAGCCCTGACAGCAGGGAAAGGGCTGAGATCATGTGACAAGATTGATTGGCCCACAGAAGCACAGGATGCTTTTGAAAACATGAAAAGACAACTGGCTCAGGCTCCAACGTTGGGCCTTCCAGCAGTTGACAAACCATTCACACAGATGGTTGATGAAAAACACGGCTTTATGAGTTCAGTGCTCTTGCAAACCCATGGTGACCGACTCAGACCAGTAGCATATTTTTCAACGAAACTTGATGCAGTTGCAGCAGGTCTGCCACTCTGCCTGAGGGCTGTGGCGGCTGCTGAGCTGGCTGTGCTTGCTTCAAGAGAATTTGTGGGGTATTCTGATTTGACTTTGTTGGTTCCACACGCAGTTACCATGATTTTGCAAGAACAGAAAACATCACACTTATCTTCAGCTAGATGGTTGAGATACCATACTATTTTACTTGATATGCCGAACATAACTGTGAAAAGATGTACAACTTTGAATCCTGCCACACTTCTGCCAACAGAAGATGATGGGGAGGAACATCACTGTTGTCTCTCTGTTTTGGAGCAGGTGTGCACTCCACGTGCAGACCTGTTGGACACACCTTTGGAGAATTGTGATAATGTCCTCTTTGTGGATGGATCGGCATCCAAAGATCCACAAACAGGCCTGAATAAGGTTGGTTTCGCGGTGACCACTGAATTTGAAGTGGTGAAATCTGGCAAATTGCCGGCAACTTGTTCGGCTCAGGCAGCTGAATTGGTTGCACTGACGGAAGCGTGTAAATTAATGACAGACAAATGTGTGACGATTTACACATGACTTCGGGGCAATTTGGAGGCATAGGAATTTTTTGAAGTCGGATGGACATCCGATATTGAACGCCTCACTAGTGTCTGAGCTTTTGGAGGCCATTCTTTTGCCAGACAAGGTTGCAATCTGTAAATGCGCAGCGCACTCTAACGATAAAAGCTTTATTTCCACAGGAAATAGGAGAGCCGACGCGGCAGCGAAGGCCGCGGCAACGCAGGAGACAAAAGAAACGACTTGTGCTTTGGTATCTGTGCCTAACCCTGACATTTCTCTTTGTTTAGAAAGCATGCAGACTTTTTCCACAGGAGCAGAAAAACAGAAATGGAGGTCGTCTGGCTGCAGCCTCCAGGGGGGTGTATGGATGAGTGATGGCATTCCTTGTTTACCCAAGCACTTCTTTCAGCATTACGCTAAGTTGACACATGGGCTAGACCACGTGTCCAAGGGAAGTATGGTAATGCAGATGAAAGATTTATGGTATACTCAGGGATTTACAGTCTTTGCTGAAAATTTTTGCAAAAGATGTGTCACTTGTAACACACACAATGTGGCAAGAGGGATAAAAACACCCTTAGCATCCCAACCAGCCCCAGCAGGTCCGTTTGAGTATCTGATGATGGACTTCATCGAATTAACCCCTTGTGGGAAACAGAAACACTGTCTGGTAATGGTAGACATGTGGTCAAAATGGGTGGAGGCCTTCCCGACCTCACAGCAAGATTCGGCAGCAGTGGCAAAGGCCCTGCTAACCGAAATTGTGCCAAGATGGGGGATACCAAGAAAAATCAGCTCTGACAATGGCAGACATTTTGTAAATGCTGCAATAAAGCAGGTGGGAGAGTTCTTGGGTATTGATGTGAGAACACATTGCACTTACGCTCCCTCATCAGCGGGGGTGGTAGAGAGATCAAATCAAACAATCAAGAACAAATTGGCAAAATGTTGCGAAGAGACGGGTCTGTCTTGGGTTAAGGCCCTACCAATCGTACTGATGTACATGAGAATGAGGAAAAGAGTGAAAACAAACCTGAGCCCATTTGAAATTTTGTTCGGCAGGCCGCCATTTATGGGCATAGAAGGGGGTAAACAAAGGCTGCCATCCACGGATGTGTGTGAGAATGACATGTTGAATTACTGCAAAGAAATGTCTTGTCTGTTATCACAAATTTCTGTGCAGGTGAAAGCTGCCCAGGGGAAAGTTGCTGAGACGTTTCTGCACACGGTCAGACCGGGGGATTTCGTGGTGATTCGTGATCACAGGAGAAAGAGCTGGAAGGCGAAAAGGTGGCTTGGGCCTTTCCAGGTGCTTCTGGTGATGTACACGGCGGTGAAGGTCGCAGAGAGGGCTACGTGGGTTCACGCGAACCATTGCAGGAAGGTGCCGCCCATTGCGGAGGCGGAGCAATCGCAGGAGGAGGTTCAACGATCATAATCGTCAAGGTCCAGCTGTTGACAAGCAAGAAAAGGTACCGTTATCTGCGCAAGAGCAAGGCCAGACAAAAGACATAACAAAGCCTGCAGAAACAGACTTTAGCATTGAAGCAGCAGGGAGAAGACAGGAGGAAGCAAACAACTTTGATTGCGCAAGCGGATCCAGCTGGAAACCGTGCGGACAACAGAACAGATAAGATTTTCTTGTTAGTGCTTTTAAAAACTGAACTTTCTTAACACTTTCTGGTCATACAGCAGATCAGAGTAACCGAGAACATGGAGCGGACAAGACCCTGGCACCCATTCAGAGTGACAGGAATGTGTGGCTTGGTTAAGACCACATGCATAATGACTGTGTTGTCAGTGACAATTTGCTTGATAATACTGCATTGTACAGCAGGTCTGAAAATATTGCCAACAGGAGATCAGACCAACAGAACTGAGACAACGGAGCGGAACAACACCGTTCGACAACGTGCTAGGAGAGACGCATTCACAGAGGTGGAGCCAGTGAGAGGCCTCGAGGGGGGCACGGTGACGGTTCACGAAGGATCAAATGTGAGTTTCGGGTGCAACCCCTATCAAATGAACTGTCCAGGCTGTCAGGGGCGCAGCGAAGACTACGCAGGATTTTACTTCTGCAAAAACCCATGTAAGTGGGGCGACGTGAAAGCATATATGCCTCCAACTACAAGTGGGGCACTGATAAAAGATTCCGGGTATTTGCAAAACATAGACTAAGCAACAACAGGTATGGGATGACAGTCGAGCTAGCACAAGTAAGACTGTCAGACAAGACTGGTCTGACAGTCTTACTTGTGCTAGCTCGACTGTCATCCCATACCTGCAAGTACTAGTGTGGACTAGATTTAGAGGGAACGGACTGGTACGAAGAAATTGACATTATTGTAAATGAGGCAGCTCCAACTTTAAAACCTTTTGTAGCGCCTGAGGTCGAACGAGAAGCGAGAGACGAGCTGGCATGGATGGGGAACGGAGACATGACACGAGATCAGGGGAACCCTGAAGTGCAGAAAGCCATGATGAAATGTCAAGGTAACAAAGCCTGTGCTCTGGCTATGCTGCAGAGAGACGAGTTAGAAATATCAACAAACTGCTGGCTGTGTCTGCAGATGTCACACGCTTGGAAGGCTGTCCCACTGACTATAGCAACAGCTAATGAAACAAAGTGTCTAGTTCCACAACAAATGACTGATGTGCTTTTAGCAGCAGCTGAACTGGAGAAAGGAGAGACACCGACGAAACGACCTGAGGACAGCTGTGACAACGTTCGACGTTTTAACAACACTGATATAGCAATTCCACCACTAAGAGTAACACACGAGAAAGGTGATGTGTGCGTTTGTTCAGACACGCAGAGGCTTTTCACAACAGGATGGTCTGACTGCAGAGTCAGAATCAACACAAAGGGCGGAACAGTGAACAATTGCACAGCGACACTCGACGGCAAAGTAATGAACTTCACATGTCCATTTGGTGAGCTGCATGAGACTTCACCAGCAGCTGTGTGGGTATGTGGGGGCAGGGCGTTTCACAGAATGCCTAAACACGGGTGGTCAGGGTGCTGTTATCCAGCGTTGATAAATGTGGGAACATCTGTGTATTTGCCAAACAAAACACCAAGGGCAAGGGAAAAAAGAAATGTTAAGATTTTGCCGGGGGTTCTGCCAAAACATTATTCGGGGTATACACTATCTGATCCATGGACAACACCTGGGGCAAATGTGGGGTGGTCATTGTTCCTGGGAGTGGGAACAGCAGTGACGATTAATAAGGTCAATGGGTTAGCATGGTCTGTACTAGCAATAGCTAATGCCACTGAAAATGCTATAAATATGATAAATGATGAAATGAGACATTTACGAGAGGCAGTCATTCAGAACCGTTTAGCGCTGGATTTAATTTCCGCGGAGCGAGGGGGTGTGTGCAAAATGCTGGGTGTGTCTTGTTGTTTCAACATTCCAGATTACAGTGACAACATAACAAATGTGATTGAGCACATGAGACAGGCGGTGCAGGAGCCTGAACCAGTGGATGAGAACTGGCTGACCTGGATAATGAATTATAAATGATTTTTATTATACTTTATCTGTTTGTTTCCTTACTATGTTATAACTACCTTTTTCCTTACTGACGTGACTGAGGGTCTGTTTACAGGAGCGCAGGAACAGAGATTTCTTGCTTAGCCCGGCGCGGTAAAAATGTTTACTTGCTAGCTAAAATATTACGGGGCTTTCCCCCACAAAAACAGCCTTATGCTTCTTCATTCTAAACTTTTCTTCACAGGTTCAAGGAGAGTGATTTGTATGTAATGATTTGAATTTGCATTTATTATTACTATTATTACAATGTGTGATTAATCAGTTATCAGAGTATGATAAACAGAGAGGAGTTGTAATGGAATTTTTCCATTTATTATTCTTATTTCAGTTATTCCTGTGTTGGCCTCATCTGTTTTCTCTCACTTGTAGTGAGAAGGGGCTTTGTGATAATTTACTGTGGTTGGTTGTCAGTGGAGGTAAGGAAAAGCAGGAGGTCAAGGGGTCATCTTGAGTGCATTTGTACTTTATAGCCTAAAGGGTTAAGGGGGCATTTACCTCTCAGGGCCAGGGAGGAATAGAAAAGACAAAGTATACCTCTCTCCCTGAGGGGAGGGAAGAAATAAGGCCTTGGAGGACATGAAGATATAAAAAACACAGACACTGCTTCTCCTTATCGCTCCTCACTGACTCATGAAAGTGTATTGGTGACAGAGGATCTCTCTTGCAAGAGAATAAATACTTTATAAACTTTTAATTGGATTCAGAGTGTCTCTTACTCAGTGATGATGTTTGTTTGATAAGAAAAAAGCCACAACATTTCCAAAATGTATTTTTGTTTATCTGTTTTTAACAAAATCTATCACGATAGTCAAATATTAGGCCCTACTTCTCCTTTGCTCAAGCAACCAGCTTGCAGAGGTTATGCTTGGTCTTAAAGGCTTGGAATTATGCACATATTTCTATTTTTTTCTCTCTGAATAAGTTAATTTAAATAACCACAACTAATAAACAGGTGATATTTAGAAGGATGGTAGGGTGTATTGTTTCCAGTATCAGTTCCAAATCTCATTCGTTGGTCAACTCTTAGTCTCCTTCATTGGCCAGTTCCAAGTCTCATTCATTGGCCAGTTCCAAGTCTCCTTCATTGGCCAGTTGCAAGTCTCATTCATTGGCCAGTTCCAAGTCTCCTTCATTGGCCAGTTCCAAGTCTCCTTCATTGGCCAGTTCCAAGTCTCCTTCATTGGCCAGTTGCAAGTCTCCTTCATTGGCCAGTTGCAAGTCTCCTTCATTGGCCAGTTCCAAGTCTCCTTCATTGGCCAGTTGCAAGTCTCCTTCATTGGCCAGTTCCAAGTCTCCTTCATTGGCCAGTTCCAAGTCTCCTTCATTGGCCAGTTGCAAGTCTCCTTCATTGGCCAGTTCCAAGTCTCCTTCATTGGCCAGTTCCAAGTCTCCTTCATTGGCCAGTTGCAAGTCTTCTTCGTTGGCCAGTTGCAAGTCTTCTTCATTGGCCAGTTTCAACTCTCCTTCATTACAGATGAACCGCCCAGCCTCGCAATCCCTCCTCCTCTGTGGAATCCAGCCAGTTCTTCGGCCCCATCTCTGCTGCTTTAAGGCCTCCGGTCCCACGAGCCTGTAGTGCCTACTCGGTCCTCCATTCCATCGGTGTCACCCTGGGTCTCCTCAGCTCCACCTGATTCTCTACTTCTCCCGGCTCCCCCTCAGTCAGCTCCCTGGCTCTATCCTGGCTGTGCCCGTCATTGGATCTGCTGTGGGCCTTTATCCTGATGGCTCTGCTGGTCACTCCCAGGCTTGTCAATCCATCAGCTTCTCCCGGCTCATCACGTTTTAGGATTCTCCTGGCTTCCTGTTTACACTCACGCTCAATATAACCCCAAACATTCATAGAGTGACTGTACAAACAAATATACATTTTAATAATTCAAATTATATTTATCTTTTTTTCTGTATGTTTATGCTGTATTTTGGGGGATATTAAGTACTTTTTTTTTGTACCTATTTACTGCAAAATTCCTCAGCTACACCATTAGCATGTATATGAAAGATTACATGAAAAAAAACACTTTAATGATGATCAAAATCAAAAATGATTTGTATCTGGATATTGATCTAGAAGTAAGAGGCAGAACTCTGCCATCTGCTGCTTAGAGAAAATCAAATATAACTATAATTAGGGATAATTACCATATGGTAAATGGACTGCATTTATATAGCGCTTTCACAGACCCAATGGCCACCAAAGCACTTTACATTTGCCTCACATTCACCCATTCACTCACTCATTCATACACCGACGGCAGTGTCTGCCATACAAGGCGCCATCCAGCTCGTCGGGAGCAGCTGGGGTTAGGTGTCTTGCTCATGGACACCTCAACACTTGGTCAGGTGGAACCGGGGATTGAACCACCAACCTTTCGGTTTGCAGACAACCTACATGAACCACTGAGCCACTGCCGCCCCGCAATAGCCATATCTATCCAGCAGAGGCCCTATTGAGATCCATTCATTTTTCTTATTCTTATAACATTATGTTTTTATATTTTAAATGTTTTATTTTATCATTTTTCTTGCTCTTATAACAGCTTTTGTGATGCATTTTTAATATGCACTTTTGTGAATATATATATTTAAACATTGTAAAATACATTAAATCATAAGTATGATTTTTGTTGTTGTTGTATGAGGTCTTTTTGAAGTATCTTGTTATTGCAACAATGCTACATAAATTTGCAATAATGTCAGAAAAGTTGCCAGTAAAAGACGAGACTTGATTGTAATCACATTATTTATTTCAATAATCCAAAAGAAAAAAAGCAGCGGAAGAAATGGTGGTCACAGCTCCCGGAAAGAAGCAGTTTCTACATTTAATTATCTTTAAGCGTTTCACTGGTTTTTACTGTCAGTACACCATAGTTATACAAATTAACTAAATGCATTTATTTGGATTAATGGATGGAAACCTATAGAAAAGTATTGGGCTTAAAAACGATTATTTTGTGCGCATGTGTATGTGCGTGTGGTGAATAGAAATGTCCAGCACAGTCCACTGCTGTTTGAGAGCAGAAACTGTTCAGGAAATTAAGAAAACCTGTCTTAGATGAGCAGAGTTAAAAAGCTCGTCGATGATGATGATGATGAAGTCGATTGTTGTCCTACGCTTGGATGTTTGATCAATTGCAAGGTTTCACACCAAACTAACCAAAAGAGTTGCTTCAGTAATATAAAAGCAATGTGTTTGTCTGTATACAACAGAGGTAAACGTAGAGGTAGCCACAGCTGATGAGCAAGATCTATCATTAAAAAAAAGAAAACTCTACAAATACACCAATTAAACTAAACAAATTCGATTTAAGTTTACCAGAGCAAATCATACAAACATTAGACTTACATGTGAGCATTAAACAAACAGTTTCTCAAACAGGATTGGGAAATAGGTTGCAGACAACCATGGCCCTGTCCCAAATGGCACCCCAAGCACTCGCGGTGAGTCTTCCGTGACGTAATGGCACTTTGTCGGGAAGAAGTCTAAGGAGCTCGCATCAGTGGGTGCGGGCTTGGCAAAAGTGCGCATCGAGAGCCCATATCGACCGCAGTGGCTAGTGGCTACAAAGAACATAGCGTCCATAATTCCAATGAATAAACCTTGTGACAGGCAGTGACTGTTACAAACTATGAGTAAGATTTTGAGCCCATTTGAAAGGCAAATTCATAAAAAAGGTCAGACTGTATTTCCCTGTTGTTTTCAATTATCTCTTTCATTTTTCTCTGTAGGTTAGGATGAGTGTAACCGAATGAATGAGATGAGTGGTGTTGATTGACAATTGTGAGCACCTTCAGCGAGGAGTTCCTCGTATTTAAGAGCTGGTTGGTTATAGCCTGTGATGCGTTGTTGGGAAAGTTAAGGTTCAGAAGGTTGCAAAAGTTTGAGAAAAGAGATTTAAAGGGACACTAAGTAAGAATTACCCCCATCTAGTGGTGAAATAGTATTTTGCATTCAAACGAATTTTGCTCTCCAGCGCCTCGCTTTTTCAAGTGCGTATTGCATCTACGGTTGCCGTTATGTACCAAAAATGCTATGACAGGATGTCTTGTAGTAAAGACTTCATCGAGTTTTTCTCCGGGTGAACAGCAACATGACACAACGAACAAACGAATGTTACAGTATGAGTTGCTGAATAAAGCAACTCATAAGACCACACTGAAAAACATGCCCTTACGAAACAAAAATATATTGCAATATACTAGAATTTATATTGCAATACATTAGAAAATATATTTCAATATATCAGAAACTGCCTCATATATTTGAAAATATATAACAATATATGGATGGACATCCTATTGCTATATATTGATTCATATATTAAAATACATTGATATAGAAACAAAACTGTATTACATTATTGCTTTGTACAACTGGCAAACAGGACTACAGATGAAAATTAGCCCTTGGCTAACTCTGGCATGTTACAGGTGTACTGTTGTTAATATGCATTGTCCTGGTAAATAAATAAAAAAAATAAAATAAAAAGTATGTTTATTGAAACAAAGTATTTTTTTTATGAGTTAAGTAAGCTCATGCATAGGTTTACAGAAAGGTTGATTAACAATAGTCCAAATCAAATTTTTGCATGACATTCATTATATTTTACATTATATAGCCATATGGATGGACCATATATGGCTATGTGTAAATAACCATAAGTATATTTTGTTACAGAGAAGGTTTTTGTCTTTTATTTTGAAAATGTTGTACTGAGATGGTTGACTTCCGGTCTTCAACTGCGCGCTTTTGTTTTCTTTTTGGAAGCGCGCGCGCCCTGGCTAGCGCAGTGTATAGCATAGCTTGCCATCTCAAATACGGCAATAGCTTCGACGCGGAGCTGTGTTTAAACGTTAAATTTATACTTGCAGCCCCTCTGAAGAGGCCAAAGGTATGCAATTAGTTGAGACATGAGCATTTTGTCTGTTAATATGTTCATTCTTGCACAAATGTAAGACAGCATGTGAATGTGAACAATGTTAGCTGATCAGTTACTTGTTTTGTATACATTTCAGCTCTTACGTTGGTAATATGGTGAATGGACTAAGGATTATAAAGGATTAAACATCATAAAACCACCAGTAAAAGTCTCATCCTTGTTCGGGGGGCATGCTACACTATGTATTGATTCATATATTGTAAAATGTAGATGAGAGTATAAATTAAATTATCATTAACAGCAACAATTACAACATTTTTTAGTCCACTTTTTA
Source organism: Rhinichthys klamathensis goyatoka (assembly GCF_029890125.1). Lineage (NCBI taxonomy): Eukaryota > Metazoa > Chordata > Actinopteri > Cypriniformes > Leuciscidae > Rhinichthys > Rhinichthys klamathensis. The sequence goes on from NW_026606808.1 coordinate 1,515,989, forward strand.
TTCCCCCACATGGTAAATTATTGTATACAATATATAATATGATAATTATATATAATATATTATGTAATATAAATCAATATATTTTTCAACATATTTAAGACATGTTTGCATATATATCTGATTATATTTTCTGGTACATTGAGGTATATTAGCTCATATAATTTTACATATATATTTTCACATATATACAATGCCTCTTCCAATATATAATTTCATATAATATGGGACATATTTCAATATACCTAACAATATATTAAATCGTATAATAATATGTATTTATTCAATATATGAAAACGGCAATAATTGCAGTATTGTCCCATATATTGCAATATATTATTGCATATATATAATATATTATTATATAATATATCATATGATATATTACAATGTAAATTTCACAATATATGGAGACACATGAAATATATTGTCACATAATATATTGAGAAATATATTTTTGTTGCGTAAGGGTGAACTGTTGTAATTAGTAGTAATGCCGCCTTTATTCGTTATATTTTCTAAATTACGTGATTGTTAGATATCATCATCGGATGATTCAGCAGTAGGGAGAGGAAGAGGGAGAGGTAGAGGGAGAGGAAGAGGACAGAGAGGCAGTGGATCAGTGGGATCTAGGCGAGGAGATGGACGACGAGGAGCGCGAGAGTCAACACAACGACGACAAAGATGCCCGGCAGCTACAAGAGACGATCAAAATAGAATTGAAAGTTTCCAAAGGCAGCGAAGAGAAACGACCGAGGTTTGTACAATTTATGTGTCTAGCAGTAGTATAAATTAATTGTAATTCTCAGTACAATCTTATGCACATAGCAAATTCACAACTTGAGCTAATATTAAAAACTTGAAGTAGCCTTAGGTGTGCAAACCATGCAAAAACAATCACTATCTCTATATTCTTACTGAATTTATAGGTTATAAAGAGTAAACTTACAAACCTTGTTTTTAGCACCTTCTAAATAGCAGCTATTGAGTAAAGTAATCAATAGCTGCTATTGAGTAAAGTAGCCTAATCAATAGCTGCTATTCATCAAAGAGCCTGTTTAACTTTTTTGACTATAAATGTTATACTGTCTATATAATAAAGTACACAACCAAGCAATGACAAAAAAAATAATTAAGACTGTAACATTGACTTAGCTGTCGAGGAGAAAGCAGGCAACTTCAACGTCTCTTCTGAAATCTTTCTGCTGCATTAGCTCTTTCCACCTTGAAAACGCTATCCCGACATTTACTCTTTTTTTTTGCAATCTCCGGTCACGTTTCCTTTTTCGTTCAAGTCTGGCCTTTTTTTGGGACGAGGATGTCTTCTCCTGTGGCTCGGCATATGTATGGTCCGCCATTACAAATAATAGAGCAATCAGCAATTATAGGAGTGCAATACAGCCGTTTAAACTTGCCGGGAATGCGCCTCTCACTGCTCTCCTCCTCCGTTTCTGCTGCTTTCAGTCACGTGACGCTGGCTCTGAGTCTGAACGAAAACGCGTTGTGGAAACGCGTTTGGTTGGTACTTTTTGACCCTCTCTGCTATTATAGTTTTTCAAGATGGCGGAACTACATGGAAGCCTCCGTGAACCTACCCGTCCCATGTACATAAAGATAATAAATTCTTCATTTACGAGGATAAGTCAGATAATTTGCAGAGGTATTTGTACACCATTGAGGACATATTTATGAATAAAAATATCGATTTCAGATAATAAAATACCTAAAAACCTACACACTGTCCCTTTAATGGATGCAAAGGAGTGATTTATGCGGTTCCCATTAATGTCAAAAATAAAAAAATAATGGAAAACATGAGAGTGGGTAATTTCACAGTGAAAAGTGTAAAAAGACTGACCAAAGCAATAGAGAAAAAGGAGGCAGAGTCAATACTGATTGAATTTGAGGAGAAAGAATGACCTAAAGAGGTATATTTTGGATATGTAAAATACAATTTGAGAGAATATGTACAGAAACCAATGAGATGCTACAACTGTCAGGAGTTTGGGCATACAGCTAAAATGTGCAAAGACTATGGGATGTGTGGTGAGGGAACACAACCTAAGTGTTGTAACTGTGGAGGAAACCATAGTGTAGCATACTGGGGATGTGAAGCACTTAAAAGGTAGAAGTACAGAAGATAAGACTAAAAGAGAAGGTGTCATATGCTGAAGCAGTTAAGATGAATGGACAGAGGAACCATAGGGAAGAGTGAATAAAGGACAAGAGGAAATGACTGATCAGCAAGGGAAGAGGAAAGCATGGATAGAAAAAAAGAAACTGGTCGCATTCATTGCAGGAGTAATTAATGCAACTCATGAGATTAAGTCAAAAACAGAAAGAATTCAAGTAATTGTGAAAGCGGCAGAACACCATTTGGAGATGATAGGGTTGAAATGGGAGGAAATGAATGATGAACTCAGGATGCAAGCAAGTCAGGAGACATCATGATTAATAATGCTGATTTTACAATGGAATGCGAGAAGTCTCTTAGCTAATGGGCAGGATTTTAAGCAATTTGTTTGTAGTAGGGTAGAAAAACGTCTCAGGTTACGACTGTAACCTATGTTCCCTGAGAACAGGGAACGAGACACTGTCAAGCGCTATGGGGAACGCCTCAGCGTGACTTTTCCTACTACCTGCAAAGCTTGTTTGCGTGGAGGCCTCAGCAGGATGACTCTCAAAGGAGAGGAGGCCTGACACATGCTAGAGTACCGCTACAGCGCTCAGGGAGCGAGGGGGCCTAGGTGCTCTCCCTCCACGCTCTACCGAACTGTATATGGAGGCCTCAACAGGATGACTATCGGAGAGGAAGCCTGACACATATATTTCGGAGAGGTAGCTCGACGATCATCAAAGCTCAGGGAGCTAAGGGCCAAAAGCACCTCCTCAAGCTCTACCTGTAATAGAAGTTAAGAGAGAGCTCGACTACCACCAGAGCTCAGCGAGCGAGGGGTCTAACAACTACTCAAGAAATGAGGAATAACCCCTTCTGTGCTCTACTAAGCAGTGTATATGGAGACTTAAGCAGGATAACTCTCGAAGAAGAGGAGGCCTGACACATAATTAGGAGAGCTATTTCGACCACAATCAGAGCTCAGGCCGAAGTCATCCTACTCATCCTACTGACAGAGCTTCGTTATCCTACTCTAGAGGAGCAACTTGACCACTATCTCAAATTCAGAGACGCATACTGCCTCCCCAGGGTTATGGGGAGCAGGGGCCTAGCAGAAAGACTCTAAGAAGAGGAGGCCTGCCATACTCGCACCCAAGTGTTCTTAAACTAGTCTTTTTTTTTTTCTTTTTTTTGGAAACAACTATATTAAATAAATCCCGCTCAGAGCCCGAGAAAACCAGGGCCTGGAAAACCTCTCTTGACGACTTAAGAGAGTGATCCCAAGTCTACCTCTACCTGCAGCAGCAGTGCTGCCTGCATGGAGCTCCAGGGCTAGAGGTCTCAGCAATGATGACTCTCGCATGAGAGAAGATCTAGATCTGGGCTACCCGAATCTTAGTGAAAAGGAAGCGACAGAGTCCCTATAGAAATCTCACTACACCGTAAGGGAAACCCATCCTATCCAGGAGGGGAACGGAGGCCGTTAATTACAGCCTGTCTACGTTCGTTTTAACTGAAGGAGGCACGTAGTGCCAACTACTCTGGTAATGGTGTCTGGTAGGGTGTGCCCAGAGAGAAAGCGCTCATCAAGAGTTTTTTTTTCTTCTAGCGCTTCCCCTCTGACGTTCAGTAGAGCACTGACTGTTGGACCAGAGGATGCGTCAGAGCGCGCCTCCCCGCCCAACAGTCCCTTCTCGTCACCCGCCGACGAGTTTGAGAGATTCACTCCTCTCTCAAACTCGTCAACGAGCTCCCTCTGAGATCCCCGCGATCTTAGTCTCCTCTCGGCCTCGGCACGAACAGGACCCAAACCGCAAAGCAAAGATGACTGTCAATCCTTGCTCGAGAAAAAAGACAGACGAGAATGGAGCGTTCTCATTGAGAAAAATGCTCACGATCGGCGCACTCTATCCCCTCGAGAACCGAGCGCGCGTGCTCTTCACCCAGACAAAAGCCACAAAGGTAGTGAGTGCCACCAGGTGTGAGAAACCTCTCACACGGGTCGGCACACTTCCCTTGTTTGCCATAGTTTCGTTTTACTCACAGTGTCAGTGAAACAGTCCCTGAAGACGAAAAGAGTGGATGACATGTTCTCTATGCACTCCTTTTATACTTCCTGGTCGCGCTAGAGCATGACGTCATGGCTGACGCCGGCTAATAGGATTGTCGTGATTCTGCAGTGTTTCAGTCATCAGTCACGCTGAGGCGTTCACCATAGCGCTTGACGCAGTTCGAGTTCCCTTCGAAAGGGAACCAGAGATACTGTATTGTGCATTCAAGAAACTTTAAAACCTAAATTGAATTTTGTTTTATATGACTATGTGGCGGTAAGGTATGATAGAAGGAAGGCGGGAGGAGGAGGGTGTGCTACATTTATAAAGCAACGAATACCGTATAAAATCTTAGGAGTGGGAATTGAACAAGAGTATGTAGAGTAAAACAAGAGTATAAAAAAATGTAAAGAAGAAGTGAAAAATAAACAAAGCATTTAGATTAAATAAAAGAACACACAATTATCATCATTTGATTCAGTATAAACAAGCTCAAGCAATAGTAAGGAGCAGGGGCGCATCTAGATAAATATTTATGGGGTGGCGAAAGGGGGGCAGGAATTTTTGAGGGGTGGCAATATATGGCATACGTATATACTGAATTTAATCACAGTTAACACAGTTTGATGAGAAATAGTATGTAGCCAACACACTACAAAAGGGCACAGGCTGCCATTTACAAACTCATACAGACAAACTTAATCTCATGCAATCAATGTCTTGCATTTGAGGTGAAACAGTTCATATTAGGAATAAGTGTTAAAAAGGGGAAAAAAGTCGGCACACCTTTATACTCACTTGGGGACACCTGTGAGTATGAAGGCGGGGTGTGTTTAACTTTTAATTGTCTGACGAAGAGCCTATGTGCTTGAAATGTTACCACCTGTGTGTGAGTCCATTAGATTTTGGGAGGAAGGAAAGCTTCCACAAAGCTGGAAGGAGTCAGTAATTATTCCGATAAGGAAGCCTGTAAAAGATCCAAGTAATCCTGGTAATTACAGACCAACTGCATTAACATTGCATATATGCAATATCATTGAAACGCATGATAAATGAAAGTCTAATATACTTTTTAGAGAGTAGAAATAAAATTGCTATATGTCAAAGTGGTTTTAGAAAAGGAAGAAGTACAATGGATCCTGTGATAAGTTTGGAGGAGAAATTAAGGAAAGCACAAGTAAATATAGAAACTCTAGTAGCAATATTTTTGATGTGGAGAAAGCACACAATATGCTGTGGAAAGAGGATCTCTTAGTCAAATTATATTTAATAGGAGTTGCAAGGAAAATTTTTAATTGGATTATGGATTTCTTAAATAAAAGGAATATACAAGTGAAAACTGGGGTAGATTTATCAAAGCAATATGTTGTAGAAAATGGGACACCACAGGGGAGTGATTTGTCCAACTTTATTTTCCATTATGATTAATGATATTTATTTAAATCTTCCAGGGGATATAGGGAGGTCTTTATTCGCAGATGATGGTGCTATGTGGAAGAAAGGTAGAAATGTTGAGTATGCTTTAATAAGATCTAAATTAGACTATGGGAGTGTTTCATATGGGTCAGCAGCAAAGACAACATTAGCTGAATTGGACATTGTGCAAGTGTGTGCTTTAAGAATATGTTTGGGGGCAATCTTTTAACGCAAATAACGTGAGGGAACGCAAAAGTTTTGCGAGGGAACGCAAAGTTTCTCGGGGGAACGCAAAAGTTTTGCGAGGGAACGCAAAAGATTTGGAAAAAAAAAATCTCCCATCCTAAAAAATTTTCCACCACCACATCCCTTTAGGGGCTCCGTACTACAGAATGGATTGAACAATACAGGGATAGCAACATTTTAGTATGTAGTGACCCTGTATCAGCTATTATGAGTATGAAGACTGTAAAAGCTAGTAGTCATCACAAAACATTATATGAAATCTTGTTTATAAATTCAAGGGTATATACAAGGGAAAAATATTATATATATGTGGATACTAGCACATGTGGGCATATAGGGAAATGAGAAGGTTGATATTGGCAAAAAAGGCGACAAAAAAAGAGCATGTTGACATTGAAATTAAATTGTCAAACTCAAAAGGGAAGAGTCTAGTGTGGAAAAAGGTAATGTAAATATGGCAATATCAATGAGATCATGAAAGTAAAGGAAGACACCTATACATTATTCAAAATAAGAAGGTATTATTAGAGAGATGACAAATAGAAGGAAGGAGCAAGTTGTAATAACAAGACTTAAGATTGGGCATAGTAAGTTAAATGGAACTCTTTGTATGTCAGGAAAACATCCCACAGGTCAATGTGATGAATTTCAAGAGGAGGAAACAGTCAGTCACATTTTTATGTCAAGCAGGAAATTTACACAAGAAAGGCAAGAGTTGAAACATAATTTGCAAGAAAATGGTATAGGACAGCATAATGTAAAAAGTATGTTAGAATGTGGAAAAAGTGAACAGGGAAATATTTATTTTATTTTTTAAAGAGGACTGGTCTGGAAAGATGAATATAAGTGAAGTGACAAGATAATAGACAGCAGATGGCAGTAATGCAACATTTTGGATGCCAGCTGCCTTAAAACACCAAGGAAGAAGAAGAAGAAGAAGAAGAAGAAGAAGAAGAAGAAGAAGAAGAAGAAGGAGGAGGAGAGGAAGAAGAAGAAGTAGTCTGTGATGCGTCACGTCCGGCTTCTCCCCTTTCTGTTGTTTACTATGGTTGTTGACAGTCATAGATATATGGTTGACAGTAGCTGCAGGTAACGTTATGTGCTGTTAGTGTTAGCATGTAGCAGTTTTGCTTCTAGTTGCTGTGCGTGTGGCATTAATGATTCATTGTTGCATTCTAGCCTGTCTTTTCCCCTCCTTGTTTCCTTCGGCTGCTTCATTACTATATTTTGATACCATCAAATTGTGGTTTATTGTAACTATGTTTTGAAGTTTGTTTATTTATTTTTGATTTCCTTTCAGGCCCTGGGGCCTGTTTCAGAAAGGAGGTTAAGTGAAAACTCTGAGTATGTTAACCCTGAAATGAGGGAAACTATGGGTTTTCTGTTTCAGAATGGGAGGTAAGTCAAACCTGAGAAAGCAGGGTAAGTCAAGCCAGTTTCTGAAAGAGAGGTAACTTATACTCAGAGTCAGTTACCATGGTAACTTACTCTGTGAACCTAACCTGGTCGGGAGCAGGTTTACTTTCGTAAACCCAGAGTTTATTTCGGTCTCCTCCCCTTTTTTAAAGAGGAAGCGGTGTTTAAACACCTCATTCATTCTTTCGGTACATTTATTCATTGCTGTTTTTTTTTTTTTCCTTCAATTTTTTTAATAAGATGAACTCAATATAACTTCTTATCTGGCAACTGAAAATACAGTAGATTAGAGTTAGATCATGTAGTTCTAAACACATTCTACAGAATTAAACTGTGGCATTCACTGAAAATCACTGTGTTTATCTGTGCACCAGAAGTTGATGGACCTTCCTCCTGCTGTTCTTCCACACTCTGGGGACGGGGAGAGATAAGAATATCCGTTTATACTTAGAAATAAACTTAGATTGTATAGGCTACTCTACAAAAATAATGTGAAGAAATTTGAATGTGTAGATTGTTTGATGTGTAGAAAATATTAACATTTCCTGTAGGCCTCTCTGTGGCAGCAGAAACTGTTTCTTCATCCCCATCGTCCTGTGAAGATGAGCATTTGATTGAGCACATTTTATAATACTATTTTGTCATAATTTTTGGTGTATTGAGTATTTACAACTGTCTGGGGTTCTGTTGGGACAGGAGGCTCCAAAAGACAGATATTACCATCAGAATCGGTTGGGAGCAACAAAAACCCCAAACCCAAAGTAAAATATATGGAAATATCAAAAACAGCCTATATAAAGAATAACACATATGTAGACCTCTTATACATTTTATAAAGGCACTTGAATCTCCGGGAGTGACTGCCTGGCTCTGATGAAGTCCCTCCAGGAATTCCCTCAGCCATTGGCCTTCCAGCATTCAGGCTCAGGGCCATTTCCTTCTGCATCTCCATCTCCATCTCCTCTGCATCTTCATCTCCATCTTTGTGAGCCTCTTCCTTCTTTTTTTGTTGGCTGAGTAGAAGTCAAATGAGAATGAACATTTAATTGTGTTAATTAGACCTATGTCAAAAATGCTTTTGCACTGCTAAACACTGGATGCTATTTAGTTATTTAATATGTCAAATGTTTGTAAAGTCAGGTAGCCTACATCCATGATATGCTCAAGCCTTACCTGATTGAATTATGTTTATATATTTAATTTTCAGCTGCTGCCATGTTCTTTTAATGCCTGCAGGATTGCACCTACATGAAAATTAAAATTAGCTTGAATAACATACTGTTCTTCCATTTCACCTCTGATATTATAACAGTTGGGTAAGTTACTCTAAAATAGTTATTAATTACTAATGACATCTTCAACAGTGCAATTAGATTAATGTAATAATTACTATCTCCAGAAAGTATTGGTCTACTTATTGCTAATTACTTTCTAAATCCCATATCAACCTCAACCACTTGAACAATACAAAAAGAGACAATAAACTGCACTTTTAATGCTTTCAAATTAACAATATACAATTGCATGAATTATTCTTGAATTTACCAAAGTGTGTAGAGAGTGAAGGTTACATTAAAATATACCTTTTAAAAATTTTATGTTAAATCCACTATTGTTTTATACAGAATTGTTCTTAAGTCTATGCAGTATTTAATGCAATGACATCATATTTTATTTTATATTACAGAAGAATTAAGAGTAATCCCTTTAACTAAATGACAGTATTTAGATTACTTGGAAATTACACCCAACACTGTATAACAGTAATTAAAATGTAAACTTACGCATTGATTCGAGCAACTATTTTCTCCCAAACTAACTCTCTCGATCGCCCTGCTGCCGTGTTACTTAATTTTTTTTTTTTTTTGCTACTGCTGGTGAGAAATTTGCAGACCTCTTTTTGTCTGGCGCTGTTACCATGGTGACTCATAATATCTGCGCTCCATTGATAATGGCTTTTTATAGTTGTGGTGCACGCGCTTAACTCAGAGTCAGTCAACTTAGAGTTGATTGAACTTACTCATTTCAGCTGTTCTGTAACCGAAAACTCAGAGTTTCCCATCTCAGGGTAAGTCAACTCAGAGTTCAAGTTTTAACTCGGAGTTGGTTAAACCTCCTTATTGAAACGGGCCCCTGGGGTCCCTAATATACGCTGCCTTGTACAACAGATGCTATTTAAATGTGATTTTTCTTCTTCTTTGTATTTATAAAATGTTGTACTTTTTATGATACCCACGTTTCTGCCTACCTTCTTAAGAGAGTCGAACCCGTGTGACCTAATCTTTTAGGTGTCATATATATTTCCCTAGGTGAAATTCCCAAGGGTGGCGTAGTCGAAATTCCTTGTGTCTGAAACCTGTACCACTTGTGCCACATGAGTATGTTATTGGAATCTTTACAATCTTGTCCTGCTGTTACAGTGATGATAAATTAAATTCAAGATATGACAATGTATTAAGTCTCAATGGCAGAGGGAACATAAGACATCATTCAGAGAAATGTTTTAAGAGAAACAGGTGGAACAGAAAAGACTGCTTCTACTGTTTATGACGTCCGCATGTCCATTTTACCTTTAGCCTACTGTAAATCCTCCCTTGTCTGGCTTATGCTACTCTGAGCAATGCCTGAACTTTGTATTTTGAGCACTTCTTGTGTTGTTTTTGCCTCTTCACGATGACTCGCTTGCTTTAGTCCTCAGTTGTCAGTCGCTTTGGATAAAAGCGTCTGCTAAATGACTAAATGTAAATGGTGATGCTGTCGTCATTGACGTTTGTTATGAATAACACAAGTGGTTAATATAGTTTGGTCTGTTTTTGTTTATTTGCAGGTGCCCTCATTCTTTCAAATACCATTTTAAAGTCCTATACTGGCCAATAAATATTAGGCTATGTTGTGAATGGATATAATCAGCTTTGTTCTTTTGTTTCCCCAGGACAACATTTAAATAATCTGAAAATTTCAGAGGCAACATTGAATTACAGTAAGTTACCTGCACCACATGCAAGTACTTTATTACTATGACATTTTCTGTGTGAAATTGTATTGTTTGACAGTTGTGTATTTTAATCAATTATTCTCTGAAGATCTTCCTTCATGCTCTCAAATCTCATTCATGTTATTTTTACATGTAAAATAATATCACAGGTTTTGCTGATGTAGGAAAATACACCTAAAATCACAAACTCATCTGAACTTCAGACTGTACAGCTGATCATCAATGATGTGTGAAATTGCGTAATTTGTGTGTAAATTTTTTTATTTAAAAAAGGTTTTTTTTATTTTTTATTACAGAGATTATGTTAAAATCTTCTGTATGCTCAGGTATATTCAGAAGAGGCAATGAGCTTTGTGTTTCATTGTGCAGACAATTTATTTTTCATCTGTTGAAGTTTTTGGATATTTATTTGGGTGTTTATATTGGATATTTTAATAAAACTAAATGTTTTCTCATAACCAAAATAAAAAAATGCCCATTAGATATAGAGTTCCTTTACATTGTTTCTACCAGGAAGAAAACACACACACACACACACCACGAAGATTCTCTGAAAATAATGTTTGAATTACAAATAAATGTCTCATCATATCCAACCTACACTTTGTAGACACTGAATATACAGTATTTAAAGGTTTACTATGAAAAGTATCAGAGTTGTTCACCTGGTTTAGATGGTGGAGAATTATCACTATCAGTCTATTGGAGACAGAAGAGGAAACAGTATATTCTTCACAGAATATGAAGTTTTTGGTTTGGCCATGTAGACATCGACATTAACCTTTCTTTTGTAGTATTTTTAATTCTGGAAAATTAACTAGTTTCAATGGTCAAGACAAACCAAGCAGCATAATTTAAAATTTCAGTAAAACCGTGTAAAGACATTAAAGCCAAACCTGTGTGTGTTTATGGCAGTGCACTGGGGCTCTTTTAGGGTCAATGAGGGCTTTAATGACTTCTAAGAGCCCCAGCCGGATCTCAGCACCAGAACATCATTAACACATGGATATCTCCGTGTGTGTGTGTGTGTGTATATGAAAAACATCCTGGAGCTCAGAGTTTCCACATCAACAACACTCCTTACTAGTCAATGTAACACATCAAATAATGTCATCAGGTCAAACCAGAAACAGTATGATGACAATAGGAATCAAAATCATTTTGTCCAGATAGTAACACAATACAAAATGCAATTATACAATACAAATGAATACAGTATGTCAAAATCAGGAGAAATATTAATTTTATAATAATGCAAAACATATAAAGATGTATAAAGCAAAACAAATGTCAATAAATTCAAAAAGTTAAACTGAAGTAAAACAAGCAAACACACACACAACCAAACCTACATGCTTATATGACTAAAGGCTCTGCGGTGGGACGCTCCATCCACACCGTCATTGCCTCCTGTCTCCTCCCTCTTCACCATTCCTCCATGGCTCCTCCCTCCATCAATGCCGGCTGTGGACATGTCCTGAACATATGACCCAAAGTGGCCTCTTCTCTGTGACTTCTAGAACATGTCATATTTCTGGACATATTCTTGCCAGTTTACTCCTAGAAATGGATGATCTTAAATTGCTGTAATCCATGCCTGACACAAACAGATGTTGAATGAATTTGCCTAAATGCTGACTGCCAGACTGACTCTGAGAATACACTTCAATATAAAAGTCCAGGAACACACACAGGGAATATGTAACAAACAGCTTGTTCGATCTCCACTGTTGATTTGGATTGTTGAAATTGTTTATCCTGTTCACTGATAAAGTGGCAAAAAAAGTGTGCTGTGTTCTCACTGTCACATGGCTCTGACGTGTATAGCTCATCATAAAACAAATGAAACTGCTTGTTAATGCTTAACTGGTCTGTGGTTATTCCATGTGACTTCTAAATTTCTGCTATACAACTTGTTTAATTTTTCTGTCTCAACTGCTGTGAAAGCAACTTGCTAGCCTTTTCGCCATACTCAAATTCTTGCTGTTTATATTTCAGATAACCTCTCCTCTGCCTCCATGGTTAAGGTATCTAGTTCTGACTGTAAAACTCCTCTCTCCTTATATAGGGCAGCAGTGGGGATCTTGATCTATATCGTTTATCCTTGAGATTATCTGATTGACCCACTACATTCTTTTTTCCATCATGCCCGCATTGTATGATATGATTTTGTGGTTGGTCTTTAACATCTCCCAGAAGTTACAGTGAGTCATACCCGGTGCTCGGTTTGTTTTAAGAAAGTAATATATCTGATTAGATAAAATTCAACAAACTTCTAATTAGCCAGTAATCTAGAGTTGAATCTCCACACACCCAGTGATGGTATGTTGTTTTGAAAGCAGAGAGTGATCACTACAGGACCCCATGACTATACCTGTGTATTCACATAATCTAAGTAATGGTAACATTCTCTTGTCTGTAAAGATGAAGTCAATCCTTGAATAGATCTGATTATTTATAGAAAAATGCCTTGGTTTGGGTTCTTATATTTCCATGCATCAAACATATACCGCAAATTTGCAGAAACTCATTGAAATATCAATCTGATTTAGTGCTGTTAAATTCTTGCCATTTGCACTGCATTAAGCGCACAACAAAGGGTGTATATAACAAAAACGCTCTTTATTAAATCCACACAGAAAACTCATGAGATCGCAGGAGGAAACCATAAACACAACCATAACACTGACGATACCAGACCAAGGATATAGGGAAACACAGGCCTTAAATACATGAGGATTGTAATCAATATCAAACGGAACAGACGTGGGAACTAATTCACGAGTTCACACTTACGAATGATCAGAGAGTAAATGGTTATGCGTATTTGGCGTGCTGTCCGAGGGGAGGGCTCCAAGCTCGGAAATTGGGCCCGAACCCAGTGTACTCCCCCGTATCTCTGGTTAGGAAGATAACCAGGCAAGTGTGAGGAGATGGGGTGGTGGAGGGATGCTGAAAACTGTCGAGGAATAGGGGTGAGTCGACTGCGTATATTTATAGGCCTAACTCATGCTGATTGAGTGGACCTGTTGATTACTGATTGCTGACAGCTGGTTGGAATGACTTGATTGTTTGATCATTAGAACGTGTTCCTCCCGAACCTTGTTAATAAAACATAATTTCACGAGTTCACACTTACGAATGATCAGAGAGTAAACGGTTATGCGTATTTGGCGTGCTGTCCGGGGGAGGGCTCCGAGCTCGGAAATTGGGCCCGAACCCAGTGTACTCCCCCAAAAGCTGAGTGAGCAAAGGACAGCCGCTAGCTTAAAGACCCCCCGAAAAGAGCGCAGAGATTGGTGGGCTGGCATTTCGAGGAGAAGCCTGGTTGTTTGGCCGGGAGAGCTCTCGCAGCGTCCGACGGGAGTTCAATACTTACAGTGTAGGACGGGTACGTCCTGCTGGCATCCGGGAAGGTAAGTATGGATGTTCGAACAAGAGGGTTCTTGCGGCAATAGTCATGGCATCTGAATGGGTAAGCCTCGCCAGTCAGGAAAGAGAAAAACGTAAATGCTTGACCGGAAGGGTTTTGCTGCGTCCGCTGGGAGATCAATACTCGCTGGACAGAAAAAGAGAAGACATGGATGCTCGACTGGGAAGCCTCTCGCTGTGTCCGCTGGGAGCTCAATACTCGCTGGACGGAGAAGGAAGAGACGAAGATGCTTGACTTGAAAAGCTCTCGTAGTGTCCGCTGGGAGATCAATACTCGCTGGAAGGAGAAAAAGAAGACATAGATGCTTGACCGGGAAGGCTCTCGCTGCATCCGCTGGGAGATCAATACTCGCTGGACGGAGAAAAAAGAAAACATAGATGCTCGACCGAGAAGGCTCTTGCTTGCGTCCACTGGGAGATCAATACTCGCTGGACGGGGAAAGAGAAGACATAGATGCTCAACCGGGAAGGCTCTCGCTGCGTCCGCTGGAAGATCAATACTCGCTGGACGGGGAAATGAGAAGATTTTTTTTTTTTTTTTTTACCCGACAAGGGTTTGGTGGGCTTTTTTGATATGGAATCGGTTGGTCCTGATGTAGCTTTGGAAAGCATCTGAGGACCATCTTCCGAGAGCTTGGATCTGCTGCTGGGAGAGGCCTTTTTGGGCTGCTGAGGTTGCTGCCCCAATGCGGAATGACTGGCTGGAGAAATTTTTGGCTGGGATGCCTGATTGCTGGAGAACGGATTTTAGGTGCTTTTGGAACCAAAAGCGCGTCACGGGTTTGTTGGAGTCGTCTACGAATAGGGGTTTGAGAGGGGATTTATCCAGCAAACGGCTTCAGATAGAATGTCGAAAATTTTGGGGCTGCTTTTGCATCCAAAAGTTAAGCGTGCGGCGAAATAGAATTTTCTTGTTTCTTGAAAGTTGCGCACTCCGAATAAGTGCCATGAATTTTAATGAACCCACGATTTTTATCAGGTCGACTACGCAGTCTCTTTTATCAGGTCGATCTACGTCGTAGTATTTGAGAGAAAATTCGTTGAGTGAGATCAGGCTGTTAATGCTTGGGAACAGGGAATTATGCGGAGCTGACAGATCGACTATGAGGTGTTTCTTACCTGAAAATTTTCTCGTAGCCCTTGAAAAACTTTGAATGGAGGATCGTCAAAAGGGCCAATCATGAAGCCTGACTCGACTTCATTTTTAATGAGGTTGTCTACTACGTCGGGCTCAGCGAGAGCCGATTGGAGATTATCACAGATGATGTTTTGGGAGAGCGGGCATTCCACTCCAGGTTTAAAACCGTGTTGGAGACGGGACAGCAAATATTCAGTTAGGTCGGAGTCCGGGTGGTGAGCTAGTTCGATAGAAATTTTTACATAATTCTTTGATTTTTTATTGACATCTTTAAACACACGGCATACAGGACGGGCATGAGCACCACCGCAGAAGTTGCATATGTGCAAGTACTGACAACGCTGACTGGTGCACTTGCCGATGTTGAAGTTGTTGCAAGGCTGTCTGCTGTCAGTAGATGCTCTGGTGCTGAAATTTGAGTTGATGGTTGCCGGTCTTGGCACGTAGCTGGTGGATTTAACTGGTGCTGTGTCCGGGCAGCGGGGAATGGAGGGGTTAACTTGTGGGCACGATATGGAAGAATGTGCCACAGACCTGCAGGCCGCGCAAGAAATGTTCCTGCAGCCAAGGAATACTCTGCTGTGTAGGTCGGTGTCGAGTGCTCCCCAGTAAGGGCACTGGTTCCCCTGGGAAACCCTAACAGCACACTTTGCTGAGAAGAGTTTGTGATACGTGTAAAAGTGCCCTCCCCGTTGGACAACGCGAGCTCGGCTATGAGCGCTAAATAGTCGTTCAGTTTGCGCCGCCTATGAGGGAAGGCTGAACAAATGACTTCTGTGAAGCGGCTGAAGGTGAATCCCCGCAGTCTAACTGGCGGTTAGAATCGGAAGCGGGAAGCAGAGAAAGTAAAAGTGAAAGGTCAATGTCCGTACCTGCCAGGATCTGTGCTCGGATGTTGTGAACCACAGGGGGTGGTTCCAAGGCGACGGCGTTTGATGAGACGGGCAATGGTGTAGCTGTAAAAAGAGAATAATGTGATTTAATATTTAAAAGAGAGCTGTAAGTGAGAGAAGCCGGGGCTGTGACTATTGGCGGAGGCAGCCTCACGCTTAAGTCTGCCTGTGGGGCTTGAGGAGGGAAATTGAGGGAAGCATAAGGGAGAAAGGAAGGGTAGAAAAGAGAAGCGTGAGCCTGTGTTGCAAACGGAGGTAGACTCGCACTTGCTTGTACTGCAGGCCACTGAAAAGAGGAGGGGTTAGCGGTAGTCGCATGAAGATGATGTAATGTCTGGGCCTGCGCCGCTAGCAGAGGCACCCTCACGCTAGCGTCTGCTACGGGAGCTGGAGGCCACTGCAGAGGCAAGAGGTTAGAAGCCTCGGGAAGAAGGTGCTGGGAGGTTAAGCGGGGGGCGGCGGGCCCATCTGTATATGGCGCTACGGCAGGAAGAGCCACGCTGACATGCTGAGCTGAAACGGGAGGCGAATGAAGTCTCCCAGCTGTGGAATCCGGGGCGCGGCCTAGGCTCGCTGAGGGCCTGGTGCTGTGGCCCGCTACACGCCAAAAACCGGATCTTGTACGAGAGGAAGGTGGCGGTGTCGGGCGAGGCGAATCCGGGGCCTCCCGAGTTTTGCCCTGCCTTCTTGCTGCCTTGGAAGCTTGGGTGGACTTAGGAGAGAGGTTGGCTTTGTTCATCCTGCGTGAGGGCTGAACGTCAGAATTTATCAGCGCTTGACTCAAACTTAATACTGTCCACTTTCCAATAGGCGGAATTGTTGGCATGGCCGAACGATAGGACGCCGAGGAGGAAGCTGGAGTCCTCGCCGGTAGAGGTGAGGGTAGGCCTCGGCGTCTTGGCGTGCGGTGGGTTGCTTGGGCGGACCGGCGTCCGCGAGATGAAGCCTGGGGCTCGGTGGCAATATCAGGCGGAGAAGGAGTGGTCCTAGGGCCGGTTGATGGCAAAGGAGGGACCGGAGTACATCCGAACTCGTCGTCTGACGGAGATAGTTGTATCTGGGACATCATAGCAGTATGGTAAACCAAATGCTGAAAACTGGAATAGGGGTGAGTCGACTGCGTATATTTATAGGCCTTACTCATGCTGATTGAGTGGACCTGTTGATTACTGATTGCTGACAGCTGGTTGGAATGACTTGATTGTTTGATCATTAGAACGTGTTCCTCCCGAACCTTGTTAATAAAACATAATTTAATAACCAGGGAAACTAACTAGGGAACACAGTCAGGCAGACAAGGAAACCAAAACACCATGATAATAAAACAGAACACGCATTTCATTGCATAACTGAATGAGACACTAAAAAGTGTTCTTTCTTCATGTTGTGTTTACTAGTATTAAATCTATTTTGTTTTCTTTATGTGTTATTTCATAATTATGTTCAAATTAGAATTGCATTTCATTTACCAAGTCCGACTCATTACACATCAGTCAAGTTGTTTTTCTTTGTATATAAAGATGAAACATGGTGTCAAAGTTGAGATCTGCTTTACAAGTTGTTATAGATACACACTCCACAACATGAGTATATGGTGTCTTTCATCTGCACAACAGTCAGACCCTTTTATTATTCACAAATTGTAAAATCCCACAGAAAGTTCCAGTATGGGAACAAATGTACGATGCATTCCACCTCACCTGGAATGCCTGTACATTGTTTTAGTTCCTCCCCGACAGCAATATTGTCGGACCAGATCCGTGGATTCCCCACGGGCGGCTCAGATCTGTGTTGGTCCTGAAACAAAATTCCAGTCAAACCAGAACCCCACACCGTACACAAACCATAAACTAGCCCTCAAATCAGTGTGACAATTACTGGTAGATAAAGATGGTGTTCAAGCCCCTAATGTTAACCCAAACCTAACCCTAAAATTGTATTGGTTAATAAGGATGTTTTTCCAGGACCAACAAGGATGTTGATTCAGGAAACTTCCTCCTTGGCGAAATCACGTTCACCTCTATGTACATATTCTTCTGGGAAAGATGCAAATGTGCTTCTTGCCACCTTGAATATCAAACATACCATATTTTAGTCATGTTTCCAAGAAGATAAAAGATAAAGATAAATTCAAGGTGACTTCAACTAAGAATCCAAACTGTTTAAGCTGTTATGACTTTTCTGAGAATATATTACTTCAATGAAGTCATTCTTCTTTGTTTTAAGCATAAATATGACAAATTACAGTGCAGGTTATGCTCAAAACTAGAAATAATATAGAAATACAGTGAAGAGGAAGGAGTCGTTTAGTGTTTTTCTCACTGTTCACTGTTGTGTAGTGGCCTCATACTGGATAAACACCTGAACCAAATCTTTTAAATGCTGTATACAGTGATGCTGTATTTGGATACTTAAGCCACGCTTTAAAATGTCATTATATAACAACATATATTAAACCAGATGACATTTATTTTAACGACATATAGCACAAGTATACTGTGTTACTGTAGATTTAGTTAAGTGTGCACAGCATCATTCAGTCTAACTTATACAAATGCCAGAGGTGGAAAGTAATGAATTACACATTCGCGTTACTGTAATTGAGTAGTTCTTTTGTGTAGGCCTACTTCTACTTTTTTAAGGTAGTTTTTTAAATCTGTAATTTTACTTTTACTTAAGTATGTTTTGTTTGAAGTAGGGATGCACCGAATCCAGATTTTTGGGGTTCGGCCGAATACCGAATCCACTGCTTAAGATTCTGCCGAATCCGAAACCGAATACCGAATCCTACTCTCATCCTCAGTCCATTAACACAGTAAACACATTAAGTAAACAAAGTGGATTTTTCATTTTATTTTATTACTGTAAATAATAAACACTGCTTTTACTTTTATAACTGTAAAAAAATAAAATTAATAAGCAACACTATGCATTTGAACAGCAGCGATATTGTGTAGCCTATTGTTTAGAGTCCTTGCCACCATGAGACAAATCGGCATTGCAAATTGAACATGTAGCTCCACTTGAATTGCCTTCTTTTGACTAAAAGTACTGCCAAACAACACTTTTTCTGCTTACGAGTTCTATTTTCACTTTCTCACAGCCAACTGCATTGAACGGTCCACCTACTGTAACGAGTGGAAATAAGGTGTGGCCCCTTTAAGAACTCCGCGCTTCCTGTTGAACTGTCTGCAGTCCGTATTGTATGTGCCGTGCGCCTCGAACACATGCCCATGTATGCGGGTTATTTCTGTTTGATGCTCATTTTTATCTTATTTTGTTAAGTAACGCTGTGGACGGTAGAACGTGTGACAGACAGTTACACAAGTTCGATTGTGGAATAAAGTGCTAGTTGTGAGATGCGAATTGCCTCTGTGAGTCTGTCTGGCCTCTGCAATAACTTTAGCTGTGAGCTATCCCTATTTTTCTTCCTGACACAACGCGTTACACTACAGGCTTGTTCGACTTGAACCGGCGCTGCACAGACAGATCAGTTTGTGACATCAAACTACCGCGAGAGCAATTCAAAAGCATAAGGAGCCGTCTGCTCTCTATTCGTTCACGCGGTACTTTGATGTCATTCACTGATCGGTGACTTCGACGTAGCGCGCGTAGTGCAAGCCTAGGGTTCGGTTCGGTGGAAAAAAATTCTGAGGTTCGGCAGAAACCGAACCCCGTTAAAAAGCCCAATATTCGGCCGAATCCGAATCCGAATCCTGGATTCGGTGCATCCCTAGTTTGAAGTATTGTACTTCGCTAAATTTTAAATCATATCCATTACTGAGTAAAAAATAAAAAATAAAATTACTATTGGGCAAAAGACCACGCTCCGGAAACTGCAGCATTGATTGATTGAAGGGCGGGTGAACAACGCGCTAAAAATCACAAAACATATGGAGATAGACAAGACAGATTCTTTACACACACACACACACACACACACACACACGTGTGAAGTGAACCCCTGGCCGGTATGGGAATCGGCCTACTTGGATATAGAAAAACGAACACGTGGTTGTCCTCGAGCATATAGGCTATATCCAATTTACAAAAATTGTGGACGCAAAGTGGCTGCAAAAGGAGGAAACACATGAAACATGTTCGGGAACAGCATCCCTCCATGCAGATTAAGGTCAAGGGGGTAATCCAGCACCCGGAAAGCGTTCCTTCCATGGGGGCAGCCATTGGTTAGCAAGCCTTCACCTGCTGTTAGCATTCCATTGACTCCCATTCATTTTGGCGTCACTTTGACAGCGAATAACTTTACATCTGAGGCGCTTAAAGACTCCATTTGTCCATTATTTATTTCTAAAGAAACACGACAATGTATAAAAGGCTCCATTACCATGTATCTTATGTTATGGCCCCGTAGAAGCCATTTTTGTAAAAATAGGCTAACGATTGCTTCATAACCACGCGACTCTCTGTTGCACAGTAAAGAAATTACCGTATAGACAGGAGTAGAAGCTCGCAGGCAATCGGGGGGACGTGGAGGCATAAAGTCAAGGGAGATGCCCATAGAGAGTCATAAAGTTGATCCTGATGCTAGCTCATGGCCAGCTCCTCCTCACGCTCTCAGTCTCTGCAAGATTCGGAAGGGAATGATTCAGATTCCTCTTGGCTCAGCTACTAGAAGACTTACAACTGTCAGACAGGTTGCTCACGTCACATCTACGTCGTCAAGCTCAGTTTGAGCCTGTGCAGTTCGCTCAGCCATCAGGAAGTGAGTGCTTCTAATTGACTTCACTTTTCTCCGTTGAAGTCTATGAGGTCACTGTGTCAATTTATTTTACTGTCTAGATAAAGGTATGTTCTGTTTATTACTTAAGGCCAATCATTTCATGCAAAGGAAATCCCAGAATCCAGTCATGAAAATGGAATTTACAGTAACGTAGATGTCACGTAAAACACACGAAAGTAAAGTTGTACAATAAATAAAATTGCGACATGTTCTGTGAATATTACAGCACTAAAGACTACAATATAAATGTATAATCTGCATGTCTGTGTGAATCGGTGCGAATGAGACGCGTCATTTTATCTACTACGCGTCACGCTCATGGTGTTTTCAGAATCTCCCAAACAATAGTACGAGGACATGAACACATGAACATCCAGAGCTGCTCTGAGAATGCATAATGAGCATTTTAAAAAATTTATTTGACAAAAACCATTGTCAAATACACTCTGAAACAGGACTTAACAACCCGTCAAAATAAAAGTTTGGTTTAACTAGCTTTAGAATAAATTATGACAGAAATATATTACTATTGTAGGCCTCATAATAATATTAACAACGACAATAATAATACAATTTATTTAAACATTATTTAAGGAATACATTTTTTTTAGTCCATGGTTAAATTTAGTAAATCTGTTTTGTAACACCTTGCCAAAAAATAAAAGGGTAAAAAGTTTGTTAAACTTTTGTTTGATTACCACTGTTTTTGATAATGTTTTTGATAATGTTTTTGTATTAAATCATAAAAAGAAAAAAAAAATTCTGAATGAAATACATTTCATAGAAGTCAATTATTCTTGAACATTTTAATTAGTTATTTATGTTGTTAAAGGAGTAGTTCACTTTAAAATGAAAATTACCCCTTGATTTACTCACTCTCAAGCCATCCTAGGTATATATATGACTTTCTTCTTTCAGACTAATACAATCGTAGTTAATAAACACCCTGACGCTTCCGAGCTTATAATGCAGTGGATTGCAACCATCAGATTGAAGCTCAGAAAAGTGCATCCATCCATCATTAAAGTGTTCCACACAGCTCAGAGGGGTTCATAAAGGCCTTCTGAAGCAAATCGATGAGTTTGTGTAAGAAAAATATTTAACACATTGAATATTCACGTTACAAAGTAAAATTCTAGCTTCCGGCCAAACTCAGTCTACTTAGGCCTAAAACGCAACTTACGAAACTTATGACATCAGAAGTAGCGTAGTACGTCATGCCGTAGCGTAAATATCAGCATTGCGTCGCATTACTTGCATTAGTTGCGCCATTGGACGACGCTAAAAAATACAGCTGTAAACGGGGTCTAAAATGTTTCGAACTTGTCCACTTTCGACCACTTCCTGAGGTAGTTGAAAACGTATTCGTCCAGTTTGCTTTTGTAGTGTAGACGCTCATGTGGTCGAATCCGTTCAAACAGCCGCAAAAAGACTGTCTACTCTCCGCCTACTGACCTAACGCGTAAACATTATGGGAATCGCAGAAGGGATTTAAACTTTGTCGGCTGAAGACCCAAGTTTGGTTGGAAGCTGAAAAACATACCAAGCACAATGTTCTCTCATCATTCCTGATTTCTCACACACACTCACAGTGTTCGACGGTCTTGCGGCTGTCAGAGCAGAAACAAACGCTGATGCTCTCCATGTTTTTCCGTCGTCTCCGGTCGCAATCATTTGTAAATTGCGCACGCTTATTTTGTCCATTAGATCGCAAGGTCTGAAAAAGCCCATAGATTTACCCACCCCTAAACATTCCCCTCGAACAAATCAAGACAGAAGTGGTTAAAAATGGACAAAAGAGACAGATTAAAACCAGAGATGCCAATTGGTGAGAAAGGGCATCAGAGCCTTTTCTCTGAGAGTTAGAATTTCTTCAAAAGGATAGTGTCTTTTTTACAGGATATTGTCCTAGTACACTAAAGCAGTCAGATGAACAAAAGTCTTACTGGTTTGGGATGACATGAGTGTGAGTAATTGATGATATAATTTTATTTTTGGGTGAACTAACCCTTTAAACTTTGAAAGAAGTTTAGCTAAGTGTTTATATATATATATATATATATGTAACCTGTAGCATTTTTACTTGACTCTTAGCATTCAAATTGGCCGAAATGTAGTCAGAGTTCAGTCTGACTTACTGTAAGTGCTGTGGGTTTGTTGTGTGAGGACAGCAACACGAGGGTTTTGCAGCTTCTTTTCTGAGTTTTTACATGCCATTAAGCATTTCACATGCTTAAAAATGTATCTTCAAAGTGTATGTTGTGCACAATTATCTTGGACATTTCAGAGTTGTTTTGCTTGTAGCTTAAGTTGGTACAGTTGTTCAAGATTAAGTTTATTGCATCTCCAAAAAGATAATAGACATTAAAACTGTGCATGCAAATCTTTTGCTCTTCTTAGCAGAAGTGTAAGCAGTGAGGTTTAGCTCAAATAAAGTGTGAAGCTAAGCTCAGTACTTAAACCATCAGTTCCTCTGAGTTGGTCACTTGACAATAAATTACTCATATCTCTCATGTTTTTCTAGACAGGTGGTTTACCCTTGAGCAGAGTTCACATTTGCTTTAGATATATCAGCATTTTTTAACCTCAAATGGAAAAAGAAATGCAGTGCAGTCAGTGAGTGGGGTTTGAACAGTTTGATTGTTGTTGTTTCTTCATGTATATATATATATATATATATATATATATATATATATATATATAAATTCATATTGTTAAAAGTTAAACCATCTGGCTTTGCAGTTCACTGCTGCAAGATGTTAACAATTTAATCCATCTAGGATTCCATCATACATGTAAATATACAGTACTGTGAAAAAGTTGTAGGCATGTTAGTACCAAATAATATAATTTAAGACAATTGTTTATATATTTTGCTGCAGTGCGCCAGAAGGAAATATCAGATTACATTTCCAAACATTCATTTTGACATTGATTGTAATAATCCAGTAAAAATTTTGTAGTAACGTTTGTCTTTAAAAAAATAAATTAAAAAAATGTGTGTGTAGGAAAAACTTTGTGTTCAAAAGCAGAGTATTTGTATGTATTACAGGATTGTTGTATTGTGTTTTTTTGTTATATGAACACAATGCAAATTGTAGCCTGTTCTCATAATCAGACTGGTTCTTAATTCATAGATACGGTCAGTTTGTTTTGTCTCTTTTAGTTTGATGCCTTTGTTTGATGTTTTATGGCAGAATGTTGCTGAGGCTCCAGGATACTGTAGTTATAAACATTGTCACAAGTAAGAAGAGTCCAGTCCTATTTCTCCACAGATTTCTATACTGAGACACACCAAGAGCCTTGTTGGGCCCTCAAAGAGCCCCAGTTAATGTAAAGAGCCAAACACCATGTCTCTGGACATTATGATATAATTAGTTTAAACTCTATTCACTCTGTTCCTCTTCTGATTAAGCAGTTATTATTGTGCATGAAAAGTTACGTGTCAAAATTCAACAATATTCAGAACACAAGGAAGAAGTAGCCTGGGATCAGTGACGTACAGTAAGACATGAAAAAAATATTTGATGTGCAGTCAGGAATTCATAATTTTTGTCTAAATGATGTGCCGTTTTAATCTTAAGAAATATAAAACGATAAATATAAAATGATCTTCCAGTATTAGTGTTAGAGCTGTGCAGCAGTTTTTATCTGTTTTATATTTTGCACACTGTCCATACAAATACATTGTTTTAATTGACACGATATCAGGAATTAATGAACATGTTTGGTAAATGATGTGCAGTTCTAACATGAAATGATACAAAATACATTTAATACTGGCAAATGCAGCAGGACAAAGAATACTTGTGGTAAAGATAGCAAACTATTGACAAACTAATTTCCTTCAGATACAGCAAAAACATGTTCCTTATTCAGTGTTTGAAGATCTTATTGTGTTACACAATAAAAACAATGTGATGCATTTGGCAAGAATATAATGGAATAAAACAATGTCTTTTGCAGCAGCTAGAACCAATGAAAGGCAAATCACAGGTAATTTTTTTAAAAAAACAATCGGAAAAAGCTTATACCTGTTTGTCATTTATAGCTCTGAGACAGAACAGAATGAGACAGCCTGAGTTATTTTTTTTTTCAAGAGAAATATTATAAAACAAACATAAGCACTGGATAATACAGCTGATGCAATGAAAATATTAAAGGCTATTATATTAACACTGTCAGCTCCTGTATCTTCTGCTTGGTTTTTAGTGGATTTGTTTCCTGTTTCCAATCATTTTCCTATAATTTACATACAGCAGCATTCAGGCTGGAGCATCAGTTGGTCAAACACTTATTGTATTTAGATTTGATAAAACTTTTTAAAATTAAAATCATCATATAATAATCAACCAGTTGTTACGGGTGTGGTATCCAGGAAGCACGAGGAATAACTAGAAACAGGATTTATTAAACAAAACTCGGGAGCACATACACACACTTGACATAAACGAGAACGGACCAGGAATAGGGAGAAACACAGGGCTTAAATAACAGGAAGACAAAGGAACATAATTGGGGCACAGGTAGTCTCGCGTAGCCAGACCTTCAGACTGACGGCTGAAGGTCTGGAATTCATAGCAGCTTTCTTTGGCCAAGGCCCGCCCATAAGGCCGTTTGACCGACATGTCAAACAACCAATTACAGTTCGTTTCGTTCAGCGTCACGTTTCGGGGCGTGGAAATGTCCCCACAACATCAGACCTGCGTGCAACAAGTCAGTCAGCATAGAAAATCAAAGAAGGAGAAGAAAACTTCAAGAGTCTATGCCGTGAACCTCGCATACTTTTGAGAATCCTACGTTTTGCTGATCTTGATAAATGCTCATTGTCACTCATGTAAACACAACAGTTTTTCTTCCGCAATCACACGTCTGCGCTTTGTTTCCCGGCGGACCGAAAATAAACGCGACACTCGGAAAAAAACGGAACGGAAAGTTTCAGCTCTGTTCTTTTACTCTGAATCCTGACACTGAATATTTATCCTTAATTATACTATACACAAGTTTGTCATTATTGTCTCTCCAATGCACATCAATGTCTTGAGCTTTAAGATCATGTTCAGTGGAAGAACACGGCAGGAGAACAGAACCACCAATAACAGCCTCTACTGTTTCCTGCAGAGACACTGAATGACATTACTTCATGAGGCATGAATTCAACTGTTAAATGTGTTATTCAGATGTTCACCTTTGTTTATCAGCACTGCAAACACACAGAGGAAACAACAACTGCAGAAAAAGAACAAACAAGTTCCTGTAACTCGAGCAGTAGATCATGACACTAGTAATAATGACAGTCAAATTTTCATTCCCACACAGACAGGATAAGATGTCCTCGTTGATAAATGATGCATGTTTTGTAAGTGATAATAGTGGTCACTAGATTTAAATAGAAACATGATCTGGCCTGTTTATTAGCTATTTTAAATATATATCCGGCTCACTAGCTGGTGTTTAACAGGTTAAACTAGTGAGGAAATGTTTTGTCATTCTGGACATTATAAGCAGTAGAAGTAATCTCTTCTGTTCCACCTGTTTCTCTTTAACCATTTCTCTGAATGATGTCTTAATAATAATAATAATAATACGTTTATTTTATATAGCGCCTTTCAGAAATCTCAAGGTCGCTTTACAATAAAGTACAAATAAACATGACATAGAAACATGACATAGAAACAATACAAAATATAGCTGCAAGCAGCCATTACCGGGGCCAAGCGCAAAAGCAGACGACAAGACATGCCAACATGGCTGGGAGTTTCAGACCGACTGCAGCAAGGAGCAATTAAAGACATTTAAAGATGAATTTAAGCAAAATGGCTTAAATTATACAGTAACTCATAAAATGATTTAATGGTTTATCACTTTCGACCAATAGGTGGTGCAGTTATGAATTCGATGCGTTGTGATCAGAGTGAGGTGACAATGACACATACAAAGTTTGGTGTCAAAATGTGAAGGCATTGCAGAGATAAAGCCTGAATACTCATTTTGGCAGCATGCCTCAAACTTGATGCTGTGGTATACGAAAATGGTTTCGTCTATCGTCACGAAATCCAGACATTTTAGTCAGCACGGTGTGGAGATGATACGGTTTGATTTTGGTGAAAATCAGACAAACGGTCTAGGAGGAGTTTGAAAAAGTAGGTATTGAATGAAAATCAAGATGGCGGACAGGAAGTTCATCCAAATACGGCAATCTTGGTATCTGTGTTCTTGGAGTGACCCAAGGAATATATTAAGACCAGTGTCATTACAATAGGCAAATTTCTTCAAAAGTTATTACCATTTTTGGAAATTAAATTATAACTTTTGACCAAAAGGTGGCGCTTTCTCAAAATCTTTTGATTACCTTCTGGGCATGCTGCTTATGGCACATTCTGAGTTTCGTAATGTAACAGCAATGCATTTGTTAAGTATAGCATTTTACATCACAATACTGTATTAAAGTCAATGGGTATTTCATGTTTTGTTATATTATAGCGCCACCAAGAGGCTCAGTCCCACCATTTTTATATGTGTCCTCAGTGTGAGCCCATACATCTCTGTGTCAATTTTGGTGATAATATCTCAATTTGCCTCGGAGTTATAGACATTTATGTGAAAAAACACGTCAAAAATGACTGACATGTGACTTTGATTTAATTTTACTACCCCTTTCTATCAATATTTTGACATTTGGGTATTGGCACATAGCCAGCCACCTATGTTTCCAAACTTTTGACGGTGGTTTTGTCTCGATTGGACTAGCGGTTTCGAAGATATCCGCAAATATTTTTTTAAGCGCTAAATTACAACGTTGCACAAACCATATGCCAAAACCTGGCAAGTCTGGTATCGTTGGACTCGGCAAGGATTCAGGAGTCTAATGGTATGACTCCCGTGAAAATACTGTAAGTCAACCACAGCCAGAGTTATAAGCATTTGAAAACTTAATTTTTCCACTAGGGGGCGCTGTTTCGAAACTTCTCAGGCTCCTTCAGGGCATCGTACTGATGACCCATACCAAGTTTCGTAACAATTCGCTTGTGCGTTCAAAAAATACAGCATTTTAACACATAATTCAAAATGTCCGACAATCAAAATGGTCGATCTAGGAAAATTGGATATCAGTCGATTCGGCATGACGCCCTGAATCTAACGAGACCACTTTTATGATTTTTGGACAAACCGTTCAGAAGTTATGAGCATAAATAGCCATTTTTCATATCTCTGGACCAGTAGGTGGTGCTGCGCTGAAACGCAGCATGTAGCCTCAGGTCATGCTTGTGATGACATGTACCAGGTTTGGTCTGAATACGATTAAGCATTGCGGAGATACAGCCTTATGTCTGGACAAACTTGGATGTCTTTTTCCAGTAATAAACAAACACTGTTAAGTTGTTTTGATTGATACTGTGAAGTAGCCTGACTTCGTCATACTCATATTCTAGTCAGAATGTGAGTCTGATACTGCTTCATAGGGCTTTGATTATGAGGCGTGTCTTAACCGAACCAGGAAAAAAAAAAACCTCTGCACTCAATTGGATAGACCTACAACCAATGAGAGCAACGCAGTAAGTCAACTACTTTGCATAGCACAGTTGTCAACTACAGAACTCAAATGCACGCACGCTGGAAGAAGTAAAATAACGAGTGTTGCTTCTTTTACTTGGCCCTCTATGAGTGCGACCAAAGGAGAAACTACAACGACCAGAGGGTTTTCATTGCGTCCCATCTTCTTAGTTACCATCGGAGCCAGCTGATAAATTAAACTTTTGCCGAATCCCGTAGGAAGGACGGCAAACACATCTTTCCGATCGACAAATGCCTTGATTGCAGTTCTATGTTCGTCTTTTAAAATGAATGCGCTGTCGATTTCTTATACAACAGACGCGATAGCGGAATCTCTACATCTCAGTTCTCCAGCGGCAGTCATCTGTGAGGGAAACCAGTTCAATCCAAGCGCTCTTTGATAACGTGAGGATTACGTCCCTGCAGATCATCTGTCCATCATCGTATAAAGCCCGCCCTGGCAATTTGATTGGCCCGACGATTTCTGAACCGATCATAATTACTCCTCAATGGAGCGAGTCCAGACCGAACTTCCCGATCAAAAAATGTTGTGGGCGAGGTTCGGGCTGGCATCCAGGCTAACTGTGAAGCAGCTTTGATACAATCTGTATTGTGAAAAGCGCTATATAAATATATTTGACTTGACTTGACTTGGACATAAACGCGCGATATTACGAAGGTGAAAGAAAGCAGACTTAGTGAGCGAGGAAATGTGTGGAAGGAAGGAAAGAGAGGAATCAAAGATTATACCAAGGTTTTTGACAGTGGTGGAAGGTTGAACCAAAACTGCAGCAATATTAACATTGTCAACACAGAAACGGGATGTAATTTGAGGTGAACCAACAAGAAGTAGATCTGTTTTATCAGTGTTGAGTTTGAGACAATTACTGGTAATCAAAGCATTTATATCATCAATACAGACTGATATGGAATTTGTGGGAAAGGAGCATTGCGTTGTGAATGGATGTATAGTTGGGTGTCATCTGCGTAGCAATGGAATTTAAAGCCATGATGACGGATGATGTTACCTAATGGGAGCATGTAGATGATGAAGAGAAGAGGCCCAAGAACAGAACCCTGGGGAACACCGTGTGGGACAGAGGCCGTAGTGGACTTAGCCTGGCGGATAGAGATGTAATGCTGGTGACCAGACAGGTAGGAGGTGAACCAGGATAGGGCAGTACCAGAAACACCAAGAACAGAGATTCGTGAGATAAGAATAACGTGAGAGTTTGTGTCGAATGCAGAGGAAATATCTAGAAGAATTAGAATACTGGTGGAGCCGCAGTCAGTGGCCATAAGGAGATCATTGACAACCCTAAGAAGTGCTGTTTCGGTGCTGTGGAGGGCGCGGAAAGCGGAAATAAAAACATTCATAGTGGTTGTTAGATGACAAATGTGTTTGAAGTTGAGCGGCGACCACTTTCTCAAGCAGTTTCGAAAGAAATAGTAGATTTGAGATTGGTCTGTAGTTGGCCATGTCAGAGGGGTCAAGGCCGGGTTTCTTTAGGACAGGAGTGACAGCAGCAGTTTTTAATTCCAGAGGAACAGCACCAGTACTTAATAGTTGGGAGATGAGAAGTGAAATCGGCAGATAAATAAGATGTGTTGATTGCTTTGTTGATTAGCTCAGAGATATAAGCAGGGATTGGGGTGGCAAAATCTGTGAGAGTACCAGGTGTAAAAGCAGTGGGGAAGTCGTGTGTGGAGACAGGAGTGATCATGGATGGGAAATGATTGTGAATGCTATCAATTTTATTTAGAAAGAAATGCAGGAATGACTCACAGAGGTCTGCTGAGTTACTAATGAAAGGTGCAGGAGGGTTGGTGAGTTTATTGACTACAGAAAACAGTGCTTTAGGCCGAGAGGATGCATTATTAATAATAGTAGAGTAGTAACTAGAGTGTGCAGTGTTTATAGCAGATTTGTACAATTGGATATGGTCAGTGTAAGCAGTAAGGTGAACAGTCAAACCGGTTTTCCTGTAAAGGC
Organism: Rhinichthys klamathensis goyatoka; assembly: GCF_029890125.1. NCBI lineage: Eukaryota > Metazoa > Chordata > Actinopteri > Cypriniformes > Leuciscidae > Rhinichthys > Rhinichthys klamathensis. The sequence goes on from NW_026606808.1 coordinate 1,545,977, forward strand.
GTTCAAGACAATGACCAGCTGTTTTTAGATTGCGAAGTGCAGGGGTAAACCAGGGAGACGTGTTTGTAGAAGGTACAACTCTACTTTTAAGAGGGGCATGTATATCAAGAGCAGTGGAAATACAGGCATTAGCTATATTTGGTAAGGATATCGAGAGACTAGTGTGTTCAGTAATATCAGAGAGATGAGTTTGTACAGATTCAGAAAACAGCAAAGGATTAACAGAATTGAGGTTACGGTAGGTTATAGTGGATTTCACCCTGAGGCGGGGAAGAGGCATTTCACAGTTTAGTTCGATGAGGTGATCAGCAACATGGCATCATGACTTTGCGTAAGCATACACGCCACTTTCAAGTCAAGTGGCGTGTTATCTATACGCATTTTGAGCTATCCCCGTGAACCGCCATCTTTTGCGTGTATGTCTACGCCATTAAACGTCCGAGTGATTCCGCGTGTATGTACACGCCGTTAAATGTCCGAGCGAAACGAAGGAAAATGTAGATCTACATCTGGGGAGCGATATTTTTTTTCCTAGGATGGTAGGGGAAGACTCATAAATGGTATTAACCCCAGTGACGGGTAGGTTTAGGGACGGGGTTGGGGTAGGTCATATATTTATTTATACAGTAATGTAACGTTAAGTCAACGGCGTTGATAAACACGCTGAAAAGCGATTATGCGTGTTGATAGCACGCCAAAAATGGAAATACGAATTGCCGTGTCATACATACGCCATTTCATGAGATCAGTCTGTGATCAGAGAGTCCAATTTGAATTTTCATTAAACACTGGTATCATGTGACACGTCTCTGCAAACTAAATAAGACGCATCTAACAACCAGACTGATCACTCTTAGAACAGGCTTCAGTAACTTTGTGTCCATATAATACAATACAAATGCACTGCTTTTGCAAGGTATTTAATGGATGAATAACGTCAAACTGTAGACAAATATTAACATGATAATAATTCAAATACATAGATATAAACCAAGTTTGTGCCAAACAGTTCAATTTGATCAAAATAACCATTAAGGAAACACATGGAACCAATATATATGGCGATATGCCTGTAGGCCTAAACAAATATGAATGGAATTTTTTTAGCAATTTTTTTAGCAATCTTTTGTTTCTCTTTCTCTGCTGGTCAGATTGAGGACGTCACTGTAAGTAGCATTATTGACGCACTTGCCAGTGACGATAAATAGACAGTGTATTGAGACACACAGACTGTTTAAAGGGGTCATATAATGCCATTTTTGTACAAGCTAGTATGATTCTTTAGGGTCTAAATTAAAAGTTTGTAATATACTTTAATTACAAATTCTCATTAGTATTGTAAGAAAACACTTATTTTACTTGGTCAAAAACAGCTCTGTTTTCAGCACGCCGTTTCAGTGCATATGACTTTAAATGAAAATGAGCTTTGCTCACCCCGCCTCTCTGTTCTGTGCGTACACCGTTTGTAACACAATAACCATAACGCGTTGTTCAGTATAAACGTGGAATTATGAATTATATTGAGAACATCATACATAGAAAACATGCCGTAATGTACCCTAAGTGTAAACCTTAGACGCATTCATTGTGAAGCGTGCAGCTAGCGATTTGCAAAGATTAATATAAATATTAATATAAAGTTTAATAAAACATTGCACTCACTTAAGTTGTTCAGCAGGAACACGAATATCTGGTACCGATCCTTTTTTCATGAGCAGCTTCTTAGCAAAACCAGCTCATACTGACCCTCGTTTATAAAGCAGTCTGGTGTGAGAAATGATTCGCGCAAACATGAAAGCATTGACGTTGCTCGTGGGGAATATTCCCATCGAAAACAAACTCAGCCACTGCGTCTTCAGTGGTTCGGATTTAGGAACATTAAAATGACTGCTGTGTTCGTTATTACACCCAAGAACAGAACACCACAATCGCTTAGACGCCATTCTGCTCATAGACAGTGCTCCAGCATATCAACAATGACCGCGCCGATCCGCGCAGACTATGATTGACAGCTCGCTCACGAGCAAGGGCGGGTCTGTGTTGAAACGGTGCTGTCAATCAACAATCGTGGGAGGGGCTTCCGAGCGTGTGACGTCACAAAATCGAACGGCTCAATTTGAGGCAGGGGAAAACATATAAGGAGATTAAAACAAAAACACTGGATGGATTTTTATCATTATATGATGGTTGTGTACAGACACTGCCAACACACATTTCAGTACAATCAACTTGTTAAAGTGCCTGTACCATTATATGACCCCTTTAAATATCTGTAGTTCATCTAACAAAGAATGGATAAATCAAAGTGCTGTGATTTTCTCACTCACCGCCATTAGAATTTCTCTGAATGTTTGCATAGTTTGTTTGTCTATTTTTTTTTTGTGGCAGTACTTTAGGGCTTTTTCCTAACCTGAAAATTAATGTTTTGGTCAAAAGATCACTGACCTGTGGAATTGTTTTTTTTTTATCAATAGTTTATCAACACTATTCTGATAAATCATCAAACAATGACATCAGGTGATACACTTCTGCAATCTAGAGACAAAACAAACTGAATGTATCTATGTGTTAAGAACCAGACTGATCACTATGAGAACAGGGGTCAATTGTATATCATTTATAAAACATAATATAACAATGGTATAATACACATACAATACAAATGTTCTGAGTTTTTCTTAGACAAGTTTTTTTTTTAAACTGACAGTTGTTGTCTGACTCCTTGTTCATACAATGCAAATATTACTGGATTATTACAATTAATGGCAACATGAATGATTGGAAATGTAAATTGATATTGCTGGTACAATGAAGCAAAATATACCATCTTAAAACTAGGTTATTTGGTACTTACATGCCTAAAACATTTGCATGTATTGTAAATTTACATGAACCGAGTATGAAAGAAGCAAGAATCCTAATGAAAAAAAAAAAAATTTTGTTAATAACATATTTAACAATATCTTAAATGTTCACTGGGAGATTTGAGTATTTAATGTCTTGTTAATGTTATAAATATGAGTTTAGATTGTGTTGAAGGGTTGGTCAAAATCCCTTGCCTCTTCAAATACATATATAATCATATATCATTTTGAATGGTTATATACTTCCTTTATAAAAATCAATAATCAAATATATTCATTATCACATAATAATTTTTATATTCTTGTGCCTGTGAAATTATATTTTCTTAAATGCATGGATGCAAGTAACCAGTTTCTTTTGCCTTCCAATCTTACTTTGAGATTGCACGTAGTACACGCAGGACACGAAGGCCACGTAACCCACAAGGCCGTTTGTCTCTTTCTCTGGGATCAGTAGAAAGGTTAGAGGGTCCGAAAGGCAGCGTGGGCACATATGATTCTTCGCTGGACATATGGTCAAGCTATATTGAGCGTTACTATCAAACTTTAATTGTTGTATTAAAATGTATTCTTTCCAGTATATTTCCTTCCTTGGGAGTAAATGCCAGTGATCTGTTTTTCTCCCAAACGAGTGAATGTTTTAGCATTATGTTTTGGTATACTTAACTGATAATAAGGAGCTCAGACTCTCTTCAGCCTTGATGGGAGCTGTTATTTGCTAGTGTCTGTTATTTGTGTGTGTGTGCGTATGACATTCTATGTAGGTTCTGGACGGTCGGACCAGACACCCCGGCGCCCTTCTCTAACCTGCGAGGCCACTACAGACCTAAATCTAATGAGTGGACGACAACTATCTTGACTAATGGCGATAGGCACCCCTATCTCCTCACATGTGTTAAATTGTTTAGGCTCTTAATGTTTCTTAGCCAATGAGAATCATTCAACCTGTAAGCAATGACGTAGCTTAGACCTTGGAAATGGTATAACTGCTGTGATCTTTGTAACTGTAAGGGGGGCGGCCTACGAACTCCTGTGTGAGTCTTGAAGCTGACTTCTGCTGATGAAAATGCAAACTATCTTCAGTAAAACTTTTCTTTAATTTTTTATAATTCTGACTCCGGGTCTTCATTCTTCATATCTGGTTCTGGGTCTTTGACTGTATACCCCTTACAGTTATGGTGGAGGATGCGCTGGCAATTATTCTCGGTGACACCCCTGGCAAATCAACAAACAAGGTAGTAAGCTTTTGTTAATTGTTAGGGCTGTCTGACTGGAAGAGATTTTGAAGGAGAGCGGGAGAGCTTCACCCCGATGAGGCGAGTGAAGGAGTAAGTTAATTATACTGCTGACAGTATAAGAAGTCGCTGAGAGCGTCGTTAAGGGTAACGGCAGCAGACAGCGCAAGCGAAGCGTGCTCTGTGGGGGCCCCGCTGGGCATTACTGGTGTAGCACCACCCCAGCAGAGTACGTCCCTGGGCTAGAGGTCCAGTGGCACCGTAAACCTGCTCAATCTCTTCCATCTCAGATAGGGGATCCCCGAACTTAGTGAAGTGAATCAGGCAGTTAGGGATACTAACAATAACAGGGTTGTTTGCCAGGGATGCATCAGGAACAATTCCGAGAGAAAATTTTTAAAAGTTGTGACCCAAATTGGCATGGACCAGTATATGTAACTGTGATTTTGGAGTATACTTTGCAGTTTCATCACGCAGAAGCCAAGCTGTGTTGTGCAAAGATCGCCGCCTCCATTTCTGCAATAACTTCAGGTGAGTATGAACTATGATTAAGATATGAAAAAAAAAAGTGAAAAAAAAAAAAAAATTTAATAACTTAATCAGTAACCTGAAGAGTCCTGAAACAAATAGTGAGTCAGGAAAAGCAAACGCTGTAAGCAGCTGTGCTCTAAAGCCCTCACTTTAAATAAATTTGCAGAAATGATTAAGTAAATGGTAGTCAGGATTTTGATTCTGATTGGAAATTTAAACAACTTGACTGGCTACAAACAAACAAAGAAACAGAAAAATTAAAATGTTTAGCCTCGTATTGCTTACGATGATTACAAGAAGCAAGGGAAAGAAATTCTGGGTCTGGGATAATTTCCCTGGACAAGCGACTAAAGTTAAACATAAACTTTGTGAAAACAACTTAGAATATTTTGAGCATTTCGATGCAGCTTATGAAAATGGATGTTCTGCCAATAATAATGATGAAGATTATGATTGGGCTATTATGATTAAATCCGCCACTGGTGGACTGTAAAAGAATACAGAGAACTGCTTAATCAGTGGCTCTGTTTGCATTCCTGAATGGGACACACTGCTTCAAGGGCGTGTAGTAAGTTGGAGCCGTTGAGGCTGACACATGAACCCTTTTGAAGAAAAGATCTATAATACTAATTTTTATAAGTGAATTGATGAATACAGGTTGATGTAAAATTAATGACTCCAACAAATGTGAGTTGCAAAATATATCAAAGTAACTTAAAGGATGATTGTGTTGCAATTAAAATTTTTTAAAAGGTTTTAGATGATATAGAGAGACTAATCTCACAGATGATTTACAATAACTGCAAAAGTATCACAAGCAGAGAGTGCTTGCCTCGTCAAACTTAGTGTGAATCCTAATTTGAGATTGATAAACTCCAAGAGAAAACTTAAGTCAAATATTAAACTATGGTTGAGAACTTGACAATTAAAATTGAGATTGAGAAATGTGAAACGTTATTGAGAACTAGAATAATTATTTTTATGTAAGAACAAATAAGCAGAAGCAGTACTGGATTAACAGTTGCTAAATGCTGATTAAACAAACAGCTTTAAAAGTTGACCATGAAAGAACTAGAAGCTGATGTTTTGCTTTCAAAAGTTAAGTTTGTTATTGGCTGTAATGAAACAGTTTCCTTATCTGAATCTGATGTGTGCTGTGGCTGAAACTGCCAGTGCAACAGACTCAATCTGAGTGGAAATTTGTAATGCCTAAATTTCCTGATGTGTGGGCAAAAGACAAATATAAATATGTTTATTTGAAACCGTATGTAATATCTGGCAAAGATGCCTTAAGCTGGGATAGAGTTAAAAGATGGTAGATAAAGTTAGACGTTCAGAGTGCAGTGTACCAGTCCCTCTCTCATTCAATGTCTCTCTCTCAGTCAATGTCAGCTAAAAGCTGTTACCTGAGTCGGTGTCATAAGTGATAATAAGCTATTTGTAGTGACATCTTTGATTAGGTTATTTTAGGACCAGTAACTTCTTTGTCTGATCTTAGTCCCCACCATGAAACGGGGGAGGGGCCGACGGAAATGTACACTGCATGTACGGTTGTGATCTAAATTCACTGAGTATAATCCAAGTAGCTAGGTTGCTGCTTTTAAGATAGTTAATGGATTTAAGTGATTAAATACTGTTGTTATTGACCTGTCTCCCTATGTGAACACTATTAGGCAATCCGAATGGCTCTGGTGACTCTTGAACGTGCCTTTCCTAAGCTCTAGAAAACAGCTGAGTTCTGTTGAAGCAAACAGCCTGTGATGGGAAAGAGCGGTCACCAGTGGGCACGAGTGACCATCTCTATGACGGGTAAGACCTTCTATTGGCCAGACAGGGGGCAACCTAAGCCAGAGTGGATCACGTAAAGTCACTGGGCATCTCAAGATGGAGGTGTTTATGTGAGAAAGGTATGAGAGTGGAGCGGATGACTGTGAGGCCAGCAGCATCCTTTATCGTTAGGGCGGATGAGCTGTGAGGAGTTACAGACAGTCTGACCCAGAAACGTGAGTGTTCCTCTAATACCAATCACCAGAAACCGCATTCATTGTATGGCTTGTTTTTTTTATTGTGACAAGCGTCTGCAAATATGCCAGGGGAAAACACCCTGATGGAGATTATAGATAAAGGGCTAACAGGAGTGGGCTTTCAAGAGCCAGCTGAGGCCATGAAGTGATTCCCATTAGTTGTTGTGGAGACAGTAGCAAAACTTTTTATGTACTGGTTTGCCTTATGGGCAAGGAAAATCATAGTGTTGATTTTGAACTAATAGGTCTATGACATAGTTTTAACTCCTGAAGGTCGTTAGACATGGTGGTGGCTAAAGATGAAGACAGCTTTTGTAGATTTGAGAAAAGTCTGGATAACAAGGTGAATGGTCAAAGGTTATTGTAATTAATTTAATATTACATCTTGTCTAAGTTACAGCCTTAGAAGACTGTTGAAAAAGATTATTTATTTATAGTGAGAGAGACTGCTTAAGCAGAGGAAGGGATGGTAACTGTGTCTGTCTTTCCAGTATTGGCCTGCTAGAGCAAGCTGAAGCAAAATAATGATAATGAAACAAAACAACCCAGCTGACCTTGTTAAATTCTAATGAATAATGAACAAGACATGCTTTGAAACTGGTTGGGAGACCATGTAAAATTAGGTAGAAGCTACCGGAAAATGGGAAGTTTAAAATCTTATTTAAAATTTAAATCTTTTAGCAATAATATAAAGAAAAATGAACATTGAAAATGAACAGTTAACATATGTGTGTCTAGTATGAGTGCGTATGATGGTGACAGCACTTTATGTCTTGTATGTATTAGTTTGGGGTACTATTATTTCCTGATTTTGAGGATATTGTGTCATTAACCTCTGGAATTAGTGTTTTATCATTACAGATGGGTTAAGTGAAATGACCAACTTTAGAAAAGTTGATAATTCTAAGTCAATCTGATGAAAAGACAATGCAGAACATGGGACGAGCTTTAATTGGAGTGGTTTTCCAGCTCTGTCTGCTATTGGTAATTATGAATGCTTTTGTCATTTATGATATTGAACTGAATTACTCTCTGGATTAGTATTTTATATAAATTGGAATTGCAAAGAAGATTGCCGTCCATTATGGGGTAAAACTCTTGTCTAAATTCAACTGAGGGTCTAAATTTAAATAGACAACTAGGTGGGATCATAAGGATAAACGTAGAAAAAAAAATATATATATATATAGACTTGACGGCAGAGAGACAAAGTGACACATTGGCTAAGTCACTATCCAAATTATCCAGAGTGAGCTCCCTCATTTTTATTGAAAGGCCGGAGGGCGAATAAAGGAGGAGTGAATATAACTTCTAAAAAGAAAAGATTTTATTTCTCAATCCCTTAAATGTATGTATGACATTAGATGTCTAAGAAAACTACAATTTAATAAAGGTAAAAAGAGAAAGCAGCTCTATGGCTGTGGGCTGGGATCTGAGTAACATAATATTTTGGTTTCTGTAAAACTGTAAAGATAAGTGGAACTGAGACAAATACTGTGAGAAGTAGTTATAATGAAAAATAAAGTTGAAGTTAATGATAAGAAAACAAGAGTATTGAAGAATTAATAAAATACCATGATTCCCCTAACGAGGGAACTTTAAGTGTCACTAGGCTGACAGTGGTGAGAGACTCGGATGCAGAAGGAACTGGCATTTAGGGCAAGATGGAAGAAATATAGTAGAAGAAAATGTATGTTATGAAAATACAATTTCTGATAGGATTTATGGAAGTCAAATTAAGTTTAAATGGTATGAAAAAGGCTAGGGTTAGACATTGTATGATTGACAGGGATTCAAGTGATATAAGCATAAGGAATGAACAAAAGCTTTATTAAGCAGAATGGGGAACGATCCTATATTTTAGTGGTAAAATAATGACTGAAATGATGATGTGAATTTGTTTTATTTTATTTCTATTTTTGAAACAAACAAAAAAGGGTATAAGATGTTATACAATTAAAATGGTACATGCTATGTGACTGTAAACTGAAGGATGATTTCAGTAAAGACTTAAAGTGCTTACATCGATTATTATGGGTCTTAATTATTAATATTTTATTGTTTGTTGTTTATTTTTAGTTAGACAACCATTGTTTTTTAAACCTAAAGGGTCTATAAAAGGGGTAGTGAAAATAATGGATTAACCATCCAACTTTGTTTATAATAAGAGGATTTGGAAATCATAATTTTATAAATAAAAAAAAAACTAGTGCATATATTCTGGTATTCATGATTATAGACAATGTCTTTATTTAGGATCTGAGTAGTGACTGTGGATCTAGCCCATGCTAGTAGGAATACAGCAATAGTGCTTGCTTATTTAGCCTGGCTTCCAGAGAATAAATATGTACTTGTTACGTAATCAGTTATGTGTTTTATAAAAATTTTAACCTGACTGATAAACTGAGGAAGAATGACATTGATGTCCTGTTGTGAGTGGAAGGTGGGAGAGCCTCTTAATGGGGACTGGAATTTTTAGTATCCAGCATGTCCATGACGAGGTGAAGAGACAAGTGTGACCCGTCAGGGGAGCATGCGTCACCACTCCTCCCTTCCGTAGTGACCTCACTGGTTAGACCAGACGTGGCGGTATTGGACCCCACATTGGTCTAAAACGGGGGACTGAAGGGTTGGTCAAAATCCCTTGCCTCTTCAAATGCATATATAATCATATATCATTTTGAATGGTTATATACTTCCTTTATAAAAATCAATAATCAAATATATTCATTATCACATAATAATTTTTATATTCTTGTGCCTGTGAAATTATATTTTCTTAAATGCATGGATGCAAGTAACCAGTTTCTTTTGCCTTCCAATCTTACTTTGAGATTGCACGTAGTACACGCAGGACACGAAGGCCACGTAACCCACAAGGCCGTTTGTCTCTTTCTCTGGGATCAGTAGAAAGGTTAGAGGGTCCGAAAGGCAGCGTGGGCACATATGATTCTTCGCTGGACATATGGTCAAGCTATATTGAGCGTTACTATCAAACTTTAATTGTTGTATTAAAATGTATTCTTTCCAGTATATTTCCTTCCTTGGGAGTAAATGCCAGTGATCTGTTTTTCTCCCAAACGAGTGAATGTTTTAGCATTATGTTTTGGTATACTTAACTGATAATAAGGAGCTCAGACTCTCTTCAGCCTTGATGGGAGCTGTTATTTGCTAGTGTCTGTTATTTGTGTGTGTGTGCGTATGACATTCTATGTAGGTTCTGGACGGTCGGACCAGACACCCCGGCGCCCTTCTCTAACCTGCGAGGCCACTACAGACCTAAATCTAATGAGTGGACGACAACTATCTTGACTAATGGCGATAGGCACCCCTATCTCCTCACATGTGTTAAATTGTTTAGGCTCTTAATGTTTCTTAGCCAATGAGAATCATTCAACCTGTAAGCAATGACGTAGCTTAGACCTTGGAAATGGTATAACTGCTGTGATCTTTGTAACTGTAAGGGGGGCGGCCTACGAACTCCTGTGTGAGTCTTGAAGCTGACTTCTGCTGATGAAAATGCAAACTATCTTCAGTAAAACTTTTCTTTAATTTTTTATAATTCTGACTCCGGGTCTTCATTCTTCATATCTGGTTCTGGGTCTTTGACTGTATACCCCTTACAGTGTGTTTAGACTTAACTCTCTTTTCTGTTATTTTAGAGTCTCTGCAAGTCACAGTAGAGGCTGTTATTGGTGGTCTTGATGTATTCTGCTATTAAACATGATGTTAAACTTTATGACAATAATGTGTTTTGGAGACACAATGACAGTGGAATTGTGTGTGAGAAGTCATTCAGAGAAACAGGATCCAGAGTATAAAAACAGAACTGAAACTTTTCCTGGTGATTTTCTGAGTGGAAACTTCATCAAACTCATCAATCTTCAATACGCTGATGTAGGAAAATACACCTAAAATCACAAACTCATCTGAACTTCAGACTGTACAGCTGATTCAATTCAATTCAATTCACGTTTATTTGTATAGCTCTTTTCACAATACACATAATTTCAAAGCAGCTTTACACAAAGTGCATGAGTCCATATTACAATTTAGAGGGTTCAGTTATCAGAGGTAACTGTCTAAGTTATGTATTTCAGAAATGTACATACAGTATACAAATCACAGTTAGATAAAAATGTATTCATTTAAACAATGTAATAATTGAATGCAGAAACATTAAGCTCATTGAAGTAATGAATACTTGTTTGTTAAAAAATGACTATGACATTTAGAAAATATAGCATTGGTACTGTCACGGTTCATGAATTCACTGTGTCCTTCTGGTCTCGTGTCATTGTTATTGTGTGTGTGTGGGCATTTGTGTGTGGGCACTACCGCTGATCAGTGGCGTCAGCTTTATCTCGTCTACTGCGCCAGCTGCATCTGATCAGCGGTGCCTATATACTCACAGTTTTCGTCTTGTCTTTGTCAGATCGTAGTGTTGTTCCCAGTGTTTTGTTCCTGTCTGGCTTTCGCTCGTGGTCTCAGTGCCTGTTTTGGATTGTCTTCGTCTCTGCTTCATCGTCTTCATTAAATGGATCTGGACTCACCATATCATCTATCGACCACCACCAGCCTGGTTTCCTACGTCACTTGTCCGCCCCTGTGTGTCGTATGTTGTATGGACCTCTTGGTTCATTTGCTAATAAACGAGACTTAACCTGCTTTTGCCTTCTCCTCTTTATTCGCACATGACAGATGCATGTTGATTCAGAGTTTGTGTCATCTGAGGTCTTCGCTGGGGTTGGCGCCGAATTCAAAGTTGTTGGGCATCTGAAGTCTTCATAATAGGCTGGATCCAAACTGGACCTGACACACTCTAGTTACCTCAGGATGGGCATCCAAAGATAAAACAGAGAAGCAAATAGAAAATAATTAGAGTAGCTGCTGTTCAAAATATCAAGCAATAATAATCATGTGCATTTGATCTGATATAAGGGTAGGAGATGCATTATATGAATTCTTGGCTAAGGAGATGTCTTTAATTTAGATTTAAACTGGGAAAGTGAGTCTGAGCCCCGAACATTATCAGGAAGGCTATTCCAGAGTTTAGGAGCCAAATGTGAAAACGCTCTCCCTCCTTTAGTGGACTTAGATATTCAAGGCACTATCAAAAGATGAGAGCTTTGTGACCTTAAAGAGCGTGATGGATTATAAGGTGATATAAAATTAGTTAAATACACAGGAGCTAAATCATCCGGTCAGTAGCAATACTTTGCAATTGATATGGAACTTAATAGGTTACCAGCGATAATACAATTGGTGTTATATGCAGAGGTGGGTAGAGTATCCAAAAACTGTACTCAAGTAAAAGTACAAGTACTAATATAAATATTTACTCAAAGTAAAAGTTACTTGAGTAAGAGTAAAAAAGTATCCAATGAAAAAACTACTCAAGTAGTTAGTTACTAGTTACTTTGGATCACATAGGCCTATATATATATATATATATATATATATATATATATACATATAACATGATATTAGATATTTTTTCATTTAAATGACTAAAATTATCATAATTGGATAATTAGATAATTATTTAATTAACTTTTAATTATTAAAAAGATAATTATCTTTGCAACAAAAACGGAAGAGACAAACATTATTTCTGTATATCTGTATATTATATCTGTAGCCTGAAAACCATTGCCTGTCCTTTGGTTTGTATAATAGTACAGTAACTTATACAACTACATTTGGATTATTAGACAATGTCGGAATAAAGTGACTCTATGGAGTTTTGCATTCAAATGTAAAGGGATGGCAGTCATGTTATGTCCAACACAAACAACGATCAAATGCAAGAATCTTCTTCTGTCTGTTCTCCAAAATGTATTTAGGCTATATTTATGAAAGCATCTTTAAACTGGTTAACTGAGACTTGTACTTTTACACACATTCATAAACTGGACGATGATAGCTTATTTAATGTATAAAGTAATGTATATGTCCAAAAAAAGGGTAATGTCATACTTTGTTGTAGTAGTGCTATATGGCGTAATAATCTGTTTGGTTGTAAAATGTATTACCTGAATGAAATCGAATGTATCGTCGTGTGGAATAATTCATTCACAGACAGCACGAAGTAACATACGAAGATGTTCAACTAATAAAGATCTTCATCGCTGGCAAAAAATATGATGGATTTGCAGATTTACTTTCTAGACTGTACTGTAGACTGTGGACCGCCTGTCACGACAATCACGGCAAGGAAGCAATATGCAAGTAACTACTCGGTTACTATCGTAACCTCAGTTCCCTGAGATAGGGAATGAGTATTGCGTAGCTATACGCAGTGGGGAAACTCCCTTTCCTCGATTTACTGAAGCCTATATGTAAAACGCATTTGCAGCTGCACAGCCAGCCCCCTGAGCGTCTGACCCGCTCATAGGCTGTGCTGCAGCAACTGCACATCCAATGGCGCTGGCGAATCTGACGCACAAACAATAAGCTAGCCCAACGTCAGAGCCCGTCGAGGGGGCATGCCCCGCCTATATAGACCCCCGAATTCGCCATTATAGCAGGTTATACGACTGAAGCGACAACTTCACCAGTTACCATAGTGCGGCCGGCTACGCAATACTCGTTCCCTATCTCAGGAAACTGAGGTTACGATAGTAACCGAGTAGTTCCCTTTCGAACGGTCACTTCGTATTGCGTAGCTATACGCAGTGGGGACACCATGCAAAACGCCGCACCCTGAGTAACTGGTTGTCCTGCCACTCAGGACCCCTGAGCTAACAGAACAAGCCAGAACCCAATAACATATGCATATACATGTATATATAACAGACCAGACACAGTCGGGTCTGAATAATATACATAATAAGTCAGTCACCACTAACAGAATATACTAACAAAACCAGACCCCGTCGGGATTATTAGTATAACTTTATTACCGGCCGAAGCGGGTTTATATAATATGTATGTGATTATGCACAGTAATTTTTGTAGACAAGACCAGCCACTGTCAGGTCTCAATCATACCGAAAGCACCTTCGCCTGCAGGGAAGGTACCTCCATATTATAGAACTTCATAAATGTGGAAGGCGGCTCGTCGCAGTTTTACTGCGGGGGCTGGGGGGAACGGTGACCATCAATGGGTGCCCAGGTTGGCAATTAGTCAGGCAATCAGCTATTCCTATTATTACACTTATCTTTAATAGAATAATTACAACTCCTCTCCTCTGAATCACTCCCTCTCAGTGTTCCAGCTTCTCTCCGCCCGGCCCAACAGCAAGCCAGCTTTACTCATATGCACACACATACACACATACATCCTCACATACTCACCACCCCTCACCCCTCACCCCCACCCCCATCCCAACACCACCTCATTCAAATCATCCTTAGCCTTTCTGAGATCTATGTTGTGTTATGTGTGTCGAAGCCACGTCATTGTAATATCTTGTTAAGTTACAGTATGTGTTTGTGTAATGTACATCTGTCTGTTATATGTAGTATTCTTGTGCATGCCGTAGGGTTGCATTTTCTGTAATGTCAATGGTGTTTAATAAAAAAAATAAAAAAATAAAAAATTTAAATAAATAAATGAATAAATAAATGTGGAAGGCGAGGACCAGCCGGCCGCATCACAAATATCTTGAATGGGAAAACCAGAAGACCAAGCCCACGACGAGGCCATACCTCTGGTCGAATGGGCCTTGACACCTATGGGGCAAACCTGACCCACTGCGGTGAAAGCCAAAGAGATGGCATCCACTATCCATCTAGACAGTCTTTGCTTAGTGACTGGATCACCCTTAGATCGGCCCCCAAAGCAGACAAACAGCTGTTCTGATTGTCTAAAAGACGCAGAACGCTCCAAATAGATTCTCAACGCCCTGACAGGGCAGAGAAGATTAACCTCCCCATCCTCAGCAGAAGGGGGAAGGGCTAATAGCGTAATAACTTGTGCTCTAAACGGCGTTGAGAGCATAACCATGCCTGGGTTTGAGAATGACTCTGGAGTCATCCAATCCAAACTCCAAACATGCAGGACTCACTGAGAGGGCCTGCAGATCTCCCACTCGCTTGATAGATGCCAATGCCAACAGGAGAGCAGTCTTTAGCAAAAGTGGTTTTAGATCAACCGACTGGAGCGGCTCAAAAGGTGGTCCCCTCAGGGCCCTAAGGACCGTGGAGAGGTCCCAAGGCGGCACCGAAGGGGGCCTGGAGGGGTTAATCCTCCTAGCACCCTTCAGAAACTTTACCACCAGGTCATTCCTTCCCAGTGATTGGCCAGCCACCAGAGCATGGTGCGCTGCGATGGCTGCCACATACACTTTGAGCGTGGACGGGGTGCGGCCCGCGTCCAGTAGCTCCTGCAGGAAGGCGAGCACCACTGAAACCTCACATGACTCTGGGTCAATACGATTTCTCGAGCACCAGCTGGAAAAACCCCACCACTTTAAAGCATAAAGGCGCCGAGTAGACGGGGCCCTTGCTTCAGAGATAGTGCTTAAGACCCTGTCAGGCAGGTCCCCGGATACCCGTTTAGGGGCCACACATGGAGGGCCCATAAATCGGGTCGGGGATGCCACATCGTTCCGTTGGCCTGTGTGAGGAGATCCTTCCTCATCGGAACAGGCCAGGGGGTCGTGTCCGACAACTGAACCAGTTCCGGAAACCATGGTCTGGATTTCCAGAGAGGAGCCACCAGAAGGACTAGGCATCCGCTCTCCCTGACCCGCTCGATAACCTGTGGGATCATCGAGACGGGGGGAAACGCGTAAAGGGGGCGGCTGGGCCAGAGATGAGCCAGCGCATCCCTGTTTTTCGAGAAGAACACCCTGCAGTGGGTGTTGGCTCTCGAGGCGAAAAGGTCTACTTCGGCCTCGCCGAACCTCTCCCATATTAGTCTGACTGTCTGAGGGTTCAGGGACCACTCGCCTAGGGGAGTGTTGCCCCTTGAGAGCATATCCGCGCCCACATTCTGGACGCCCGGGACATGCGCTGCTCTCAGAGAGCTCAGATTGGCTTGTGCCCACATGAGGAGGTCCCTCGCCATCACATACAGGTTGCCTGACCTGATGCCACCCTGGCGATTTATGTAGGCCACCACAGACATGTTGTCTGTACGGATCAAGACGTGGTGACCCCTGAGGTTTGACAGAAAAGCTTTTAGGGCCAAACCAACCGCTTTCATTTCCAGACAGTTGATATGTAAGCTCTGCTCCGTGCTCGACCAGAGGCCGGAGGCAGGCTTGCCCTCGTGCAGCGCTCCCCAACCCATGTTGGATGCGTCTGTAAAAAACACTTTCCTCCTGGAAACTATCCCCATGGTCACCCCCTTGCAGTACCAGTCCTGAGCCCGCCAGGGAACCAGTGTTCTCAAACACCCTTGATTCACCATAATGCGCAGGCTGCCTGACTGCCATGCATGGGTTGGCACACGGCGTTTCAGCCAGTGCTGCAGCGGGCGCATGTGCAGTAATCCCATGTGGAGTACTGATGATGCAGCTGCCATTAGACCAAGCAGTCTCTGAAACCTCTTCAGAGGCGCGCACTCGCGCACCCTGAATGCGGCTACCAGTGTCTGCACCGAGAGCGCGCGCTCTTGAGTGAGCCGCGCTTTCATTGTCACCGAGTCCAAAACCGTGCCCAGAAAGACCACAGTCTGGCTGGGATTCAGTTCGCTTTTGGCAACATTGATTGTGAGACCCAAGCATTTTAGATGGCTGAGAATCAAATCCCGGTGCAGTATTAGTTCGTCTCTCGACTGCGCTAGCACCAGCCAGTCATCGAGATAATTCAGCACACGCACTCCCTGGCTTTTCAGCGGGGAGAGCGCCGCATCCATACATTTCGTGAATGTACGGGGTGCCAGAGCCAGACCGAACGGCAGAACGGTGTATTGATATGCCCTCCCCTCGAAGGCGAATCTCAAAAATGGCCTGTGACGAGGGTCGATCTGAATATGAAAGTATGCATCTTTCAGATCCATTGAAACAAACCAGTCCCCCGGGCGAACCTGCGCGAGAATCTGTTTGAGTGTTAACATTTTGAAAGGCCGTCTCATGAGAGCCCTGTTCAAACGCCTCAGATCTAGAATGGGTCTGAGCCCACCGTCTTTCTTTGGAATTAGGAAATAGCGGCTGTAAAACCCCGAATACATTAGCGCGGGAGGGACTGACTCTATCGCTCCATACTCTTTAGTTTATATATTAACGATTTGCCGGATGTAGTATGTCCAGATACACGTCTTCTGATGTATGCAGATGACGCAGTTGTGTATGCTTCTGCTGATACCTGTGTTTCTGTGGCTGACAAACTTAATACTAACTTGGAAAGAATATCATTTTGGTTAACATCATCTCATTTAACTTTAAATATTAAAAAAACAAACTCTATCTGTTTTTCTATTCGAAAACTACCTCCAGCACAACTTTTGAACATAAAAATTAAGGGTGAACTAATCGAGCAAGTACCTGAAGTGAAGTATCTTGGAATAAATATAGATTATCAGCTGAATTTCAAAAGTCACATTAAGAAAATCTATAAAACCATTAGGGCCAATTTGAGCTGCTTTAAGCTGATCAGAAATTGTCTTACTCTTGATTGCGCTTTTACCTTTTTTAATTCTATGATTCTTTCACATATATCTTACGGTATAACCGCATGGTCTCAAGCTCATCAATCATCAGTCGAAACTATAGAGTGTCTTTACAACAGAGCCTTGAAAGTTTTGGATAAGAAGAGAATAAGGTACCATCACTGTCAAATTCAAACAAAATACAAGATTTTAAATTTTGTTAACTTTATTTCTCTGCATCTGGTTAAGCTGATTTTCAAATGTTTGAATGATGTTGCTCCACTACCGCTTTGCAAAATAATAATAAGACGACAAAGCACTAGACCGACCAGATCCGCTTTTAAAGTCACTTGTAATATCCCTTTTTGTAGAACATCATTTGCTCAGGCTTCTGTTTCAGTGAAAGGGGCAAAATTATGGAATTCTCTGCCAGATCATCTGAAATGCATCCCGACATTAGATATCTTTAAAAAACAAACCAAATTGTGGTTAATTCAGGAACAGTGTTGTTCACATATTTAGTCCTTGTTGACTCTGCTCCTTTTGTATTATTTATATATATATATATATTTTTTTTTTTTTTTTTTTTTTGTACTACTATTCTTATCCTGGTATTGCATTTATCAAAAAGCCCATATCTTATCGCATTGTTTACATATTGTATTGCATGTATTACATTTTACCAAAAAGCCCTTCTAGGGACAAATGTTGTAAATTAGCTTTGGCTAAAAACATTGATACATGCATCAGATCACTGTTAAAGTGTACCTATGTTATTTGTATCTGTCCCTATCTAAATAAAAGCTTAATAATAAATAAAAGCTTAATAATAATAAGCTTTTGCTAATAATTCTTGAACTTCGGTGCGAAGCACGTGATTCACGCCGCTTCTCACCGATGTCTCGATAACCGCCTGGAATTTCGGGGGTCTGCGAGCGAATTGGAGCGAGTAGCCTCGCTTTATAGTGTTTATGACCCAACTCGACACACCAGGGATGGCTTGCCAGGCCATCACTCGTGTGGCTAGGGCGTGACACACTGAATGGGGGGGACCGCCTAACATAGGGGGACCTGATACCCTTATAATGTGATTTGTGCACATACTGAGTGTTTGACTGACTATATAGGCTTTTGCCTGGGGGGAAGTCAGTGTTACAACAGGGCGGGGGCCACCTAGTGGAGGGGGACCGTGAACCCGTGTGTTGTGATTGTGAAACATGCTCTTTTTGTGCCTTATTTGGGTCGCCGTGAAAAACGGCGTTTGTTTGCAGAGACGCGCTCACTGCTGCGGGCCTGTTTACAATAATAAAATCCCCAGCCGCCTGAACTGAACAGGGAGCTGTGGGAAGTTTTGCTGGTTTCTTCGAGGGTGGTCCGGCTAGCGCGAGACACGAGCCCTCTCTCTTTCGCCTCCGTGCTAGGACGACTTCGGAGGCGCCTGGTCGGCCGCGGCGCTGGGTCGAGGGCCTTGACGCCTGGGGAGCGGGTAGCGCTTCGCAGGCCTTGACTGGCACTGGCTATCAGCCGCAAGGCGGGGCTGAGAGGCCTGTTTCGCCGGCTTGGCTGGATGAGGCGAAGGCGGAGGTTTGGGCTTGCTGGACGCGGAGCCCGAACGCTTCGGCAAGAAGTGTCGCATTGCCTGGGACGCTTTCTGTGCCTCCGTGTACCTCTCCGAGAATCCCTTCACCGCCGGGCCGAAGAGACCGGAGCATCGAGAAACCTCGTTTTGTCGGCCTCCTTGATCTCGGTGAGGTTAAGCCACAGGTGGCGCTCGAGCACGACCAAACTAGCCATGTTTCTGCCGATGGCTTGTGCTGTAGACTTAGTA
The DNA here is from genome assembly GCF_029890125.1 of Rhinichthys klamathensis goyatoka. Taxonomy (NCBI): domain Eukaryota; kingdom Metazoa; phylum Chordata; class Actinopteri; order Cypriniformes; family Leuciscidae; genus Rhinichthys; species Rhinichthys klamathensis. The sequence goes on from NW_026606808.1 coordinate 1,564,999, forward strand.
GCACGCAGCGCTAAGTCCGTAGCACTCCTCAGGTCCCGAAAAGTCTCCGGGTTCGGGCCAGCCTCGTCCATGGACCGGAGGAGTTTGGCCTGGTAGACCTGCAACACGGCCATCGTGTGCAGGGCCGATGCAGCCTGGCCGGAGGCGGCGTACGCGCGTCCAGCGAGGGCTGAGGTGTTACGGCAGGGTTTGTTGGGATGAGCGGCTCTAGCTCGCCAGCTAGCTGCAGAGCTCGGGCAAAGATGAGCTGCCACGGCCTCTTCGAGGGGTGGCAAAGACTCATAACCCTTTTCCGCTGCGCCATCCACAGAGGAGAGCGTCGCGGAAACTGCGGATCCCACACGTGCTGAGTATGGAGCGCGCCAGGCCTTGGTTAGCTCCTCGTGGACCTCGGGGAAAAATGGCGCCGGTTTGTGACGCGGGGCCTGCTGGCGCCCCTCCAGAAACCATCCATCCAGCCGACTACGAGGCGGCTCCTCGGGCGAGGCCCACTCGAGGTCGAGGTCCGCGACGGCCTTCGTCATGATCCGAAGCATCTCGGCGTCGGAATTCGTCCTGGTCGCTAATCCGCTGGCCACCGATTGAGAAGCGGTGACGGGGTCGAGAGAGCCCGGCCACTCGTCCTCAGAAGCGGCGATGGATAAGCTGTCGTCGCACTCGAGAGATCCGCCGAAGGAGACGAGGCCCGCCAGGTGTGGGGGGGGGGGGGAGAAACAAAACGTGGGGGCGGCGTTTGAGTCGGAGAAAGTGAAGCACGCGGGGACGCGGCCGGCGTGCGTTCACAAATCTCCATACCCTCCGGTTGCCGTTGGCTGCGACGCTTCTTCCTTGGAACGGAAAGCGTGGATGAAGCGGCCTCGCCGTCCCGGGAGAGAGCTAGCCGATTGCGCAGCGCGGATATAGGCATGCAGTCACAGACCTCACATCCGCCGGCAGAGAGAGCATTCTCTGCGTGGTCGATCCCCAGGCAGGAAATGCAGCTAGTGTGCTGGTCTGCCTCGTGCAGACGGCCTCGGCACGTGGCGCAGGATGGACGAGGCATACTGAAATAGAATGTTAGCAATAAGCACAAAGGATATAAATGTCGCCGGATAGCCACAGGTGAGACGGCGTCAGGAGAAATCGACGTGCAGGCGAAGTCTGCTGAAGAGAAGCACGCTCAGGCTGAAAGGCTTGTTCGACGGCGAATGCTACAGTAAAAAGCTCAGGGACATGTGTACTGTCGCTGAAGGAGTAAAATCTGCTATAATGGTGAATTCGGGGGTCTATGTAGGCGGGGCACGCCCCCCTCGACGGGCTCTGACATTGGGCTAGCTTATTGGTTGTGCGTCAGATTCGCCCGCGCCATTGGATGTGCAGTTGCTGCAGCACAGCCTATGAGCGGGTCAGACGCTCAGGGGGCTGGCTGTGCAGCTGCAAATGCGTTTTACATATAGGCTTCAGTAAATCGAGGAAAGGGAGTTTCCCCACTGCGTATAGCTACGCAATACGAAGTGACCGTTCGAAAGGGAACTCAGTTTATTAATAATATTGGTCAGAACAAGGAGAGACACAGGGTGTAGCGCAGGGACGTCGATGGCCAACAGAGTGAAGATGGAAGGTAGATGGTGAAGATCATGACTTGAGTGGTAATCCAGACACGGAGACGAAGACACGACCAGAATCAGGAACGAGAACCAAGGCACAAGAACGGGACGTCAACCGGAACTCAGGAACACACAACAAGAACACCAAACAACGATCTGACAAAGGAGAAGACAAAACAGTGAGTATAAATAGGTAAGTGAATGAGCTGCAGCTGGTGACAGAAAGTGAAACCAGCTGCGCGCTGATCAGCGTTGACGAGCTGACCACGCCCTCTACTCACACACCCACACACGTGTAACAACAAAGACACGAGACACGAAGAACACAATGAATTCGTGAACCGTGACACCGCCACTTCATACAACGCTCTTGATGTTCTTAAATCTTCCTGTTACGACTCCGAGACGATTCAGTGCGTGCAGGCAACTGAACAGATCATTCAAACTGATTCGCGAACCGATTTAGACAGATCTGCCCAACTTGTTTGATGAAGTCTTTGAACAGAATCGACTCAAAAGAGTGATTCATTTGTGAATTGAGCATCGCTCATGCCCAGAAAAAAAGAGAGAGTGCGCGCTTAGAATAAACTATACGCTTTTAATAACATATTGTATTAAAATAAAGTAACGAGAGGAACGTCGCCCAACGTAACGAAGTAAAAGTACAGTTTTTTCATTAGAAATGTACTCGAGTTAAAGTAAAAGTAGCCACAATTAAGTCTACTCTTAAAAGTACAAATTTTTCAAAAAAATACTCAAGTAAATGTAACGAAGTAAATGTACTTCGTTACTACCCACCTCTGGTTATATGATCATATCTTCTTGACCTATTAAGAACTCTAGTAGCTGCATTTTGGACTAATTGTAGTTTATTGAGGATACAGGACAACCAGCTAATAAAGCATTACAGTAATCTAGTCTATGGTCATGAATGCATGAACTAACTTTTCTGCATCAGAAACCAGAAATAATATTCCGGAGCTTAGCAATGTTTCTGAGGTGGAAGAAGGCTGTTTTTGTAACATTTGAAATATGATTTTCGATGATAATTTGCTGTCTAATTTAACTCCCAGGTCTTTAACTGTAAAGGATGAAGTAACTGTACATCCTTCAAAATGCAAATTGTATTCTAAGAGATTCTGTGGACAGGTTTATTGTCCAATAAGTAATACCTCAGTCTCATCTGAATTTAATTGAAGAAAATTACAGGTCATCCAATATTTTATATATTTAACACAATCTGTTAACGTATAATATATAACTGATCATCTATGGTGTACAAAGTATTTTCAATTTTACATAAAGTTGTATGTTTTCAAATTACAGGCATATTATTTTTACGATCTACTCCAGTATTTTCAGGTATATTCAGAGGAGGCAAGAAGCCAAAAAAAACCCAAACATCTGCAGTAATATGAGTTTTCATTTGTGTGCACATTTGGAATAGATTCTTTGAAAAGTATCAATGTTTGAACTCCAAATAAATGTACCCTCATCATAACCAACCCACATCAAGCACTCCTATTAAATAAAATGCATCAGATAATGGCATCAAGTCAAACCTCTGTAAACCACTGAAGAAAAATCAAACTGAATGTCTATGTGTGATTAAGAAACATTATGATGACAATATGTATCAAAAGCATTTTGTCCATATACTACAATAACACACTACGAAATGCTATAATACTTACAATACAAAAAGAAAAGTTAAATGCAAATCTGCCTGCAGGTTTGTGACTTCCTGTCATGACAAAATAGTAATAATCAGTGCAACAGGACAATAACATCAACAATGAATAACAATTATATAAAACAATTCCATTTCATAATTTTTATTTTATCAAACTTTTTTTTTTTTTATTGTGTGTAATTGTGTATGTATGTAAAATAATGTTACCAGTGCTTTGGCATAAAGCCTTTTAACATCCCAACATAGCCAGTTCAATCTTGAATCGATTAACATTATAACATTACAAAAGAATGCATGTATAGAGCAAAACAAATGTACGTGTGCCAATGAATTAAAAAAGTTAAATTAAATTCAAACAAGCAACATATACAATCAAACCTATACATGCTGATACTGTATGTTTATAATAAGCAAAGTTTGAAAGGCAAAAGAATGACAAGGCTGTGAGTTTGAGACTTTTGCTTTCTATCTTTTAGTTTATCTGTAGGTCAGAATGAAGATGCAGAATAAACAAAACACACTGTACTTGCCCAATCACCAGCTCATCTAGTCTGACAACTACAGTTCCTCCTCCCATCAGACGTCAGGGAATATCAGCGTCAGTCTCTCAGCTCTTGTTCAGTCTGTCAGCATGAAAACAAGAGAGAGGAACTGTGAGGCTGATCTTTATGGATTGAGCCCAGATATGAAAAAAAGGTAACTTCTTCTTATAGAAAAATGTCATCTGTTTAATTCATTTCTGAAAACCATTTGAAAGGCAAATTCATGAAAAGCCAGGCTTTATTCCACTGTTGTAAGTTTTCTCTCACTCTTCTCTGTAGGTCAGAACGAGAATGTTGCTGGAAACTGCGATCTTGTCCTGGTCTAACAGTGTTAAAGTCAAAACTTGACAGTGAATTAAAGCACAATGACAGCAGGCAAAAATATAAGACATCATTCAGAGAAATGTTTTACTTGAGGATCAGGATCCTGAAAACAACATTTTCTCAAAGGGAGTTTATAAAAGAAGCTTCAATCTCATTCTCATGTAAGTCTGAGTCCATTTACTTAATTCACTGCTGTTCATTTCACTAATATGATCTAACGTCACATCAGCCATAAGGACGACTATAGCAACCTGCTGAAAAGACCAGCTTATTTTTATCATTATGCATAACTTGATTATTTTTCAGTGAAACTAGCCTAATATTTTGTAGACTAAGAAGAGAAATAAAACTGTGCTTTTTGTCATGTTTTTTATTGATTAATTAATGTCCAGACATGACAGACAGATGATTGGAGATACAATGAATGACATCAGAAACACAATGACTGAGATCCATATTAATAATAGTGAAAATTCAGTAGAAGATCAAGAGTCATGAATATACCGAAGTAAACCTAAGGAAGTTTGACGAATGTCTGGTGCGCATGTCTGATCAGTTCATGTGATTACTGTTGACGTCACTTACGTCTGATAGAAAGCATGGCATATACAGAAGATGCGGAAGTGTTTATGATACTCTCTGTTGAAAAAATAGTATTTCACCCTAAGTTCAGAAATATTTATATGCAATATAGTCAAATAAATCATATTTTGGACTATCATGAAGAACAGGTACGTTTGATGAATTCGGAATGAAACGCTATTTGTACAAATAGTGTCATAGGCCTACTTCTTAGCAAACTTTGTTTGGCCTGCTGTGTTTTGTTTTTAAAGCCTTTATTTAAACTGGAATAACAAATGGAAAACTTTTAAGCATCATTAAACATTAATTATTATAAATATCAGGTTTATCTGCTGTATTTTGATTTAGTCGTTAGCAATTAGCTTTAGCATTTTGTATTACCGTCTTTGTGTCCTAGTGCACGTGCAGTTAGTTGATAGTAGTTTGATTTTGATAGTCTTACAGTGTATTTAAGGTTTGACCAGTAGGGTATAATGTGTGAAGAAGCTTCCCTTCAAGAAAATGTTATATTAAATTAGAACATATTTAGAGATAAGTTTAGCATGTACAGGATAATGATGCAGCATCCAGTATATTATAAATAATATCATTAAAGAGAATAGATACATGTATTAATTTACTCAACTGATGAATTTGGACAATTTAGTTGAATAATGATTAAAAAAAATCAAATGATGGAATCCCAGTCTAAGTGATTGTTACAGATATTCAGTTGTTTTGTCTCAGTTTAATTTTCATGGACTTTTAGTTTGCTTTCCTTCAGTCACATGTTTCCTTTGTTCTAGTTTCCCGCCTGGGTCTGCCACTATGGCTGAATCCGAAGTCGGCCCCTAAACCCTCATTCTCAATTCCCTACGTTAGTCCAGTAACTGTTCACTTGAAGGAGTAAATGAAAACGAGTGAATGAATTCGGACACCCGTTGAGTGTACATCGGCTGTACACTCGTTATTGGTGCAATGTATATTGAATGAGTGCGGTTTTGGACACCACTACAAATGGCTGTCCCCTCCAAGCGTCCTATTTGATGGTATAGGGGGCGATTTCGGATTCAACCTATGGTTACTGATATGTCATTCTGTTCAGTTGTTCGTCATTAATTATCGATGAGTATTTATTTGCCGGTATTTTCGGTTCTCTTTGTTGGTTGTCGTTAACGTTACTTCTGAGTTTGGTTATGTTTTAAGTGTTGTGAAAAAAGTATCTTTGTATTAATCTTCTTCAAATGACAGAACAACAGACCCTAAAATGGATCATGCCGTGAAGTTTATCGCTCTAGCCCGGAAAGGGCTTCCTTTATTGGATTGCACGCTTTATATAAATCTTTATTGGATTTACTTTATATGAAATGATAACATTTCGATCTGTTCGTGACTTCTGCAGCAAACACGTTTAGAAAGATTACATAATGTTAAACAAGACAACACTTTGAAACCTAAAAAATTAATAACATTTCTCTAATCATTTAACCATTATGATTATGATTACAAAAGGCTTTTTCTCAGTATAGTCCTATATGCTGTTACTGACAATAGAACCATAAATAATCTGTGCGATTGCGAGGAACAGATCTAAATTTAAGCCTTTATTCAGCTATTTTTATCTTCATTCTCAAAAAGGACGCAAACATTATGTTCTGTTAGTGTCATCATCATGGACTTTTAGTTTGATTTTATTCTAATCATGTGTTCCATTGTTGCATTTGTGTTCATTGGTTTCAGCTGCGTCCTATTAATTATCCTCATTTGTGTTTGCTTTATAAGTTGATCCCTCACATTCATTCTCAGTTCGGTCTACATTGCATTTAGTGTGTGTTGCTTTTCCTGTCTGATTATTATATTGTAGTGGTGGGCAGATCGATGCTTTGTGAAACACTGAAACAGTTGAAACAAACAATCCGACACCTGTCTCCACGGTGAGCCCTAGTGGTCAGAACAGTGTAAATGCAACAACAACCCATGCCAAACATGCATAAAAACCGCTTTTGCAAATCTATTGCAAATGTTTTATTGAAAGTAAAATATTTCAAATGCAATTATCTAATCATCTAATATCAAGTGTATATATGTTCTTTTATCAATTTTCAGGGTTTGTTTTGTTTGTTCTATGAATGTCTCAGCTAAACAGGCCAATAAGGCTATTAGCTACCATTATTCATTTTAATTATATACTAATGTCTAATTGAACAAATTCCTAAGCTTGAATGGATACTTTGACAATTTTCAATCTGGTTTCCGATCGCATCACAGCACAGAGACAGCTCTCATAAAGATAATAAACGATATTTGCTTAAATACTGATACAGGCAAATTATCAGTGCTGGTACTACTCGACCTCAGTGCTGCATTTGACACTGTCGATCACGACATACTTCTTGACAGGCTGGAAAAATGGGTGGGGCTTTCTGGGATAGTCCTAAAATGGTTCAGGTCATACTTAGAAGGGAGAGGTTATTATGTGAGTATAGGAGACCATAAGTCTGAGTGGACGTCCATGACATGCGGAGTCCCTCAAGGCTCAATTCTTGCACCACTCCTATTCAACCTGTATATGCTCCCAATGAGCCAAATAATGAGAAAGAACCGAATCTCTTACCACAGCTATGCAGACGACACACAGCTCTACTTAGCCCTATCGCCTAACGACTACAGCCCCATTGACTCCCTGTGCCAATGCATTGATGAAGTCAACAGTTGGATGTGCCTAAACTTTCTTCAGTTAAACAAAGACAAAACTGAAGTCATTGCGTTTGGAAACAAAGATGAAGTTCTCAAGGTGAATGCATACCTTGACGCTAGGGGTCTAACTAAAAATCAAGTCAGGAATCTTGGTGTGTCTCTAGAGTCAGACCTTAGTTTCAGTAGTCATGTCAAAGCAATAACTAAATCAGCATACTATCATTTGAAAAATATTGCAAAAATTAGATGCTTTGTTTCCAGTCAAGACTTAGAGAAACTTGTGCATGCTTTCATCACCAGCAGGGTGGATTATTGTAATGGACTCCTCACTGGCCTTCCTAAAAAGACCATAAGACAGTTGCAGCTCATACAGAACGCTGCTGCCAGGATTCTGAGCAGGACCAGAACATATGAACATATCACACCAGTCCTCAGGTCTTTACACTGGCTCCCAGTTACATTTAGGATTGATTTTAAAGTATTATTACTGGTATATAAATCATTCAATGGGCTAGGACCTCAATATATTGCAGATATGCTCACTGAATATAAACCCAACAGATCACTCAGATCATTAGGATCACATCAGCTAGAAATACCAAGGGTTCACTCTAAGCATGCAGAGTCTGCTTTTAGCTATTATGCCAGCCGCAACTGGAACCAGCTTCCAGAAGAGATCAGATGTGCTCCTACAGTAGTCACATTCAAAGCCAGACTAAAAACACATCTGTTTAGCTATGCATTTACTGAATGAGCACTGTGCCAATGCTCGTCCGACTGTTTTTACTGTACTTTATTTTATTTTTTATTCTAAACTGTTTTAATTATTTCCTCCTATGTAAAGCACTTTGAATTACCAATGTGTATGAAATGTGCTATATAAATAAACTTGCCTTGCCTTGCCTAATTAAATAGTCTACAAATGTATAAAACTGATCAGAGATCAGGTAAAACCCACAGACACTTGTTCAAAGGTTCTTAGTGAATCCTCGTGATTCATGGGTTGACAGAGATCATCGCCCCCAGCGGTGAACCATTGAAATTACGAAGTGTTTCGAAACAGTTATGAAGTAATGGAGCCTCGTTTACTGAAATCACGTGACTCTGGCAGTTTGATACACGGTCCGAACCATTGATTCGGAACAAACAATTTTTAAAGGCTTCGAAGCTTCATGAAGCAGTGTTTTGCAATTGCCATCACTATTATCTTGTATTATCATCATTACACTTTATTTTTCCTCTTCGTCTGCCTTCCTGCAAACACTCGTGACAGAATCTTTAAAAAGAAAAAGAAAAAGAAAAATGGCTTTAAGAGAGCAATTTTTTGCATTGGCTCAGAAGAGCCACGATTTTTATACCTTCCCTTCACTGCTGGGTTTTTCTGTCTTGCCGTCATCAGCCCGCTCGACGACGAGACCATAAAGACCCTGTTCTGGATCTGTAAACTTCCACAACCCCATCAACCTCCCAGACACCACCGGACTGAGTTGGAGGGAAGCCGTCGCGAGGTGTCTGGAGAGTGTACAGCCCAGAACCCAGCCAGACCCAGAGGACATACGGGCTCCACTCCCTTCTCCCCTACGGCTGCAGCGGGCTCCTTCCTCCCTTCAGCATCACCTCAGTCCTCGGTCTCACGACCGTCGCCCCAGTCCTCGGGTGCTCTGGTTCAACCTGTGGCGCTCGCCTGGGTAGCCAGCACCATCGACCCTCAGTCTGCGCCATCAGAGCCTGGGCCCTCGTCTCCATTCATCGTCCCCCAGATGTCGGCAGCCATGCCTTCTATCTTGGCTCATCCTCCCTTCGTGTCCGCCGTGGGCTGTCGGCTTTGGGGAGCTCTGGGTCTGCGCCATCGGACTTTCGCCACCTTCAACATCTGGGTATCTAGTCGTCATGCCGTCACCAGCCTTTCTCCATGTCCTGCCTCCACCTTCAGCCTCCATGTATCATTTCACTATATCCTCGTCCTCCTCCAAAGCCCCCTCCGGCCGGCCCTCCCTCTGTTCTCCCACGGCTTTGGGGTCACCCAATTTTGCATTTTTAATTGCATGCCATGTGTCACGTTTGCAATTAACAAAGTATTGTCAAGCATGTTAATAAACCTCTATATCTGTCACGGCCTCATTTTACTGCAGTTGCATTTAAGTAGATGTTTAAGAAATCCTTTTTGAATAGCAGCTGAGGTGCTTTTGAAGTCAAACTGGGAATTGTAATCTGCATTTTACAGTATTTCTCGATTGCTTAAACACATTTGTCCACTCTGACATCACATTTATAAAACAGTTAACAGGCTAAAACTAAAGCTCAATGGCCAAAATGACTCATTTTGTTAGCAAAATGCTCTAACACTCACAAAACATTAAAAACATGCAACATAAGCAAATATTTTCATATCTATACAACAATATCTACAATGGCAGACTCCTGTTCAACACTAAATATATTGCCATTAATCATATTAAACTCAACACATTTCCAGAAAACCCAACATGTCTCAATAACAATTACAACATTTATTTTGTAGTGCTGTAAGAATGAACAAGGTGCTATGATAGACAGGTTTTTTGTATTTAATGAATTCATTTATTTATTAATTAATTTATGTTTGTCAGGTAGACACATTTCTAATTGGCTAGTCACATATGGTGGCCATGTTAGATTTCCAGTCTAGTGAGTGTGTGCATAGAAACTCCCAGTTATGCCTGATGTCATGCAGAGAGCCAGAGAAAGCTGAAAATGATCTACACTTAAAATATAATAAATTACTATTACATGAGCCAATGGGATTTAAAACTCACATGTTTGTTAGGTGAATGAATGAAATGCACACTGTAAAAAAAATGGCAGCTGTGGTTGCCAGAAATGTACCGTAAAAAATACAATAGCTACATTTTAGGTTTTACAGACTTAACTTGAATTTACAGTAAAAACCTGTATTTCATTATCTGATATAATGTTAATTTACCGACCTATTGAAGTACTAATATCTGATTTGTACCATTTTAATACACTGACTATGGTGAATCAAAGCTCACCGCAAGCAGCTTTTTCACAAGCAAGTTAATACTAATATATTGAAGCTACACAGTGTCATTCACACAAACACTAAACACCATCATGGTAACACACAAGAAATTTTAAAAATGCAATAAACATTCATTTAACAACCTGAAATGTAACATAAAACCTTAATGTACATAACTAATTAGAAAAAAAAACTATGAAGAAACAGTTAGTGAAAAAAAATAGTTATTTCAACTAAATACATCAAATGTGAAGTGTCACGCAGGGAATCTCCATTTAAATTTTTTCACTGTAAATTATACAATGACTTGTTCTTTTTCACTTCTAAAAACTGTACATTAAATATACGGTTATATTACAGTTATTCACCGTATATAGTACGGAAACTTTTTTCACCGTTTTTCAAAAGTTTTTGACCGTAGCATTTATACAGTGCACTTTACTGTCCATGAGGAGAAAATGGTCTTGGACTCGTGGTGCATACACATACGCTATGTTTAATGCTGCCTTGACATCCTATCGGAAATGTCCTACTTCCCACTTGTCAAGTCGTGATTACCAGCTCGTCACGTTTTTTGTTATCACATGTAGCTTTGTTATTGGAAATAATAGATATCATCCTGGATAGCAACATTGTGTCGACCCAGATCTGGCCCTGTGGAATGATTGCACTTGGAGCTCTACTTTCAGATCTGAACCACAATCAGGCCACAGGAATGCTGCATATCAGCCAAGCGCAAAGCAAATAAAGCACAACTGTATCTTATCTGGGTACAAAAACTTAACAAGCAGAATCACTGAAGGCTTGGAAAAACAAGAACAGATAAAAGAGAAGAGATGAGATGAGCAAAAACATAACAACAACTACACCTGACTTCCAGCCACAGCCTTAGATGAAATTAACTTTAAATCAAAGAACACATTAAATCTCAGCAGAAGATGATTAAACAACTCCAAAAACAACATAAGTCATTACTAACCAGTTTGACTTTATTTATCTCATACATCTACAAAAGTTCTTATATAAAATTAACAGAGGTTTAGTTTTAATGCTAATTTTTTATTGAAAACAATAGCTTCATTTGTCACCATTATGGTGATTAGTGTTTCCTTTAGTTGGGCTTTGAACCATGATTTTGTTTTAGTTTTGTTTTCTCTGGCTGCTGTAACAGTGTGTTTATAAAACACATTTACCGTAACAAAGGAAGCTAAGACAAAATGTGATCGGGTGATGATAGCTAACTATTGATACCAGCTCTCAGTGATATGTGCCGGGTGCCCGCTATGAAAACAGTAACTTTCTCAAATGTTTACATAACAAGCGGGAACCCAGTGTGCCTGTATCTTTCTCTATTGCTGTTCGATTACATGATAGAAAGTCTAAGGCCTTCAAAAGCCGTACAGCAAACCCATCTAATCTGGTGCCTATTACACGCCAAACTAAGACAAAAGTAACAAAAAGTAAGACTGTTAAGTTAGCACTATTAAACATCCGCTCACTTAAAAATAAATCACTTCTAGTCAATGACTTAATAACCACATACAACCTGGATTTTATGCTTCTAAATGAAACTTGGCTAGAAGACAGCTGCAGTTCAACAGTCCTCAATGAAACAGCCCCTCCTAACTTTACTTTTATGAGTGTCTGCAGAGCGGGTAAGAGAGGCGGGGGCTTAGCTGCTCTTTTTAAAGATGTCTATCAATGTAAGCAAACATCATTTGGTAACTACCCCTCTTTTGAATATCTGGGTATTGTATTAAAAGGGGCCCCACGCATTTTACTTATCATTATTTACAGGCCTCCAAAATACTCTCCAGCCTTTGCTGAGGACTTTACAGAACTGTTATCAACAATTTCCTCAGAGTTTGACTGTTTTGCCATTGCTGGAGATTTTAACATTCACATAGATAATGCAGAAAACAATATGGCAAAAGAAATCAAAACTGTTTTAAAAACTTTTGATCTGATTCAGCATGTACATGGACCCACACACAATCGTGGACACACTCTAGATTTACTTATCAGTAAGGGTTTAAACATCTCATCGATTGTTATTAAGGATGTAGCACTGTCTGATCATTTCTGTATTTTCTTTGATATATTGATCTCTCCTGCCATTGAAACTAGATCTGTGTCTGTCAAGAAGAGATGCTTAAATGAGAACACTAGTGTGCTATTTATGAAGGCCATATCTTTAAAACCAAGCATATCTGCTGACTCTGTTGATTTTCTCCTTGATTCTTTTAACTCAAAGGTTAAAGATGTAATAGATTATATTGCTCCTGTGAAAGTCAGGAAGAGTGGTAGACAAAAAGCACCTTGGAGAAACTCAACAGCTGTGCAAAATATGAAAAGAACATGCAGAAAAACAGAGCGCATGTGGCGGAAGACAAAACTTGTAGTCCATTATAACATCTATAAAGACAGCATCCATGCTTTTAATATTGAACTAGGCAAAGCTAGACAGACTTTCTTCTCAAATATTATAAACAGCAACTTAAACAACACACGCACTCTTTTTGCTACTGTAGAGAGACTGACAAACCCCCCAAGCCAGATTCCCAGTGAAATGCTCTCAGACAGCAAGTGCAGTGAGTTTGCTTCTTTCTTCTCTGAGAAAATCAATAATATCAGAAAGGTGATCAGCTCATCCTTGAGTTGCACTGGGGTCAGACAGATCAGACCACAACCTGAGAAAGTAGTTACTATGTCTGTTTTCGAAGAAATTGATGGCAAAATTTTGGAAGAAACCGTACAACACCTTAAAACATCAACCTGCGCCTTTGACGCACTTCCCACATCTTTCTTCAAAAGTGTGTTAAACAGTTTAGAAGCAGATCTCCTAAAAGTGGTTAATGCCTCACTTCTTTCTGGTAGTTTTCCAAACTCCCTGAAAACTGCAGTTGTCAAGCCCCTCCTGAAAAAGAGCAATCTGGATAAGACTATATTAAGCAACTATAGACCGATCTCAAATCTTCCTTTTATAGGCAAGATCATTGAAAAAGTTGTCTTCAATCAGCTGAACAAATTCTTAATCTCGAATGGATACTTTGACAATTTTCAATCTGGTTTCCGATCGCATCACAGCACAGAGACAGCTCTCATAAAGATAATAAACGATATTCGCTTAAATACTGATACAGGGAAATTATCAGTGCTGGTACTACTCGACCTCAGTGCTGCATTTGACACTGTCGATCACGACATACTTCTTGACAGGCTGGAAAACAGGGTGGGGCTTTCTGGGATAGTCCTAAAATGGTTCAGGTCATACTTAGAAGGGAGAGGTTATTATGTGAGTATAGGAGACCATAAGTCTGAGTGGACATCCATGTCATGCGGAGTCCCTCAAGGCTCAATTCTTGCACCACTCCTGTTCAACCTGTATATGCTCCCAATGAGCCAAATAATGAGAAAGAACCGAATCTCTTACCACAGCTATGCAGACGACACACAGCTCTACTTAGCCCTATCGCCTAACGACTACAGCCCCATTGACTCCCTGTGCCAATGCATTGATGAAGTCAACGGTTGGATGTGCCAAAACTTTCTTCAGTTAAACAAAGACAAAACTGAAGTCATTGCGTTTGGAAACAAAGATGAAGTTCTCAAGGTGAATGCATACCTTGACGCTAGGGGTCTAACAACTAAAAATCAAGTCAGGAATCTTGGTGTGTCTCTAGAGTCAGACCTTAGTTTCAGTAGTCATGTCAAAGCAATAACTAAATCAGCATACTATCATCTGAAAAATATTGCAAGAATTAGATGCTTTGTTTCCAATCAAGACTTAGAGAAACTTGTGCATGCTTTTATCACCAGCAGGGTGGATTATTGTAATGGACTCCTCACTGGCCTTCCTAAAAAGACCATAAGACAGTTGCAGCTCATACAGAACGCTGCTGCCAGGATTCTGAGCAGAACCAGAAAATTTGAACACATCACACCAGTCCTCAGGTCTCTACACTGGCTCCCAGTTACATTTAGGATTGATTTTAAAGTATTATTACTGGTATATAAATCATTCAATGGCCTAGGACCTCAATATATTGCAGATATGCTCACTGAATATAAACCAAACAGATCACTCAGATCATTAGGATCACATCAGCTAGAAATACCAAGGGTTCGCTCTAAGCATGGAGAGTCTGCTTTTAGCTATTATGCCAGCCGCAGCTGGAACCAGCTTCCAGAGGAGATCAGATGTGCTCCTACAGTAGTTACATTCAAATCCAGACTCAAAACACATCTGTTTAGTTATGCATTTACTGAATGAGCACTGTGCCACTGTTCGTCCGACTGTTTTTACTGTACTTTATTTTTTATTCTAAACTGTTTTAATTATTCTTATTTGTTTTGATTATTGTAATTTCTTCTATGTAAAGCACTTTGAATTACCATTGTGTATGAAATGTGCTATATAAATAAACTTGCCTTGCCTTGCCTTGATGGTAATATAATCATCATGAAGTGGCCTGATTCCCTGATCTCATGTGAGGTCTAATCATAAGTCTGTAGTGCCATGAATGGGAACTTTAGCAAAATGTTCTTGGAGCATATTTTTGTTTGTTTGGGATAGTATTGATACTTTTCATGATAACTGCATTCCAATGCAGTTACAGTACATGTGAGTCCTGAGGGTTTCAGAAACACACTGTTGCAAAACAAAGACATTTTTCAGCCTCGAAACAACCCTCATCTCAATCTGATCTCATTCTGAAGCTAAAAAATGAACAGTGAGATGTTGATCATACGAAACATCCAGACGCAACAGCAGTGTTTCTTCATGATTGTGTTATATGTTTTTAGCTTCTGTTAGATCAGTGTTCACATAATAGTATTTATTATACAAAGGGCAACATTATTTCTGTTAATAAAAAAACATTAAAATAAGTGTAAATCAACACAAAAAGTATTTCCAGTTGATTAATATGGACTGGTATTCTAAATAATAATAAAAAATGTTTAAGTTAAAACTAATTTTATGCTAGCTGTACAGTGAAAATGAAGTAATGTGGCACTGGATGAGAATCTATGAGTATGTGTGTGTGTCTGTGCGTGCGTGTGTTTTCATGTTTGTTTTGCTTGTGTTAAGGCAGACTGCAACAAGACAGTGGGTTTGTTTAGTCTCATAAACATTGAAAAACAACCTCAACAGAAAGAAAGTCAAGAGATGTCAGAGAGAGACAATCACAGAGAGACAGGATGAGCAGATATCCCAGCAAACATTTGGACGTGTAATGACCGTTGAAAAGACGTCCGTCCGACACGTCCCGTCATGGTTGAAAAATAGTTCCAAAATGAAAGTTGAACCGACGTCTTTGACGTCATCTGGCCGTGAATTCCACGTCTCTTCTGGCCGTGAATTCTACGTCTTTTCTGGCCGTGAATTCCACGTCTCTTCAGCGCGTCCCTGGACGTCTAAATGCGTCGTCATTTGTGTGTTTAAATGTGTTGCTGCATAATTAAGTGTATATAAGCCTGCATTTAAAATAATCACACACATATTGTGTAACATCGTGACAGGGAATCAAGTCTTGAAGTTTACACATCTTGACAAAGGTTCTAAAAAGGTCCAAAATTGGTCTAGTCAGACCTGACCGTCAATAAAACGTTTTAATCACGTGTACATCACAAACAAGAACACATTTGTGGACATAAGAAAAAAAGAAGCATGTTCTGATTTAGCACATTTTATTGATCTTGAAAAGCCAAAATGTATCTTAATATTTTTTCAATGTTTAACATTTGTTAACCAAACTAAAATACCAATTACAAAATACTGAATTATTATATAAAGGGATAGTTCACCCACAAATGAAAATTCAATGAAGAAAGGTATACAGGTTTGAAACATGAGGTTGAGTAAATGATGACAATTTTCATTTTTGGGGAAACTATCCCTTTAAACACATTGTTTGGCTCAGTTTTTGTATCCACCAGCTGTTCGTGTTTCAGGTGTTCTGCCATTGCTGCATCAATTTCAGAGTCTGTAGCATTTGGGCTCCACCTCTTCACAGCATCTAAGGCAGTGTTTCTCAACCTCTCCTGCAGGGACCCCCTGACAGGCCATGTTTTTGTTTTAACTCTGAAATGACACACCTGATTCAAGTAATTAAAGGCTTAATGAGTAATTAGAGTAGGAATAGTTCAATTAATCAATTAGTCAACTACTCATTAAGCCTTTAATGACTTGAATCAGGTGTGCCATTTCAGGGTTAAAACAGAAACATGGCCTGTCAGGGGGTCCCTGCAGGAGAGGTTGAGAAACACTGATCTAAGGGAAGAGAATATATATATATTTAAATAAATAAAATTATTATTAAATTAAAATTTAAGGTAAATGATATGCACTTATTTTCAAAATATTTTTATGGTCTACAGCTAAATTTAAAAAAAAAAACATGGAACAACATGAATGAATCATGAATGACACATTAGAAAAAGGTAATCAACATGCATTACATTTTATTTTATTGTATAAAATATGTTCTGCTTTTATTTTTAAAGCAGTTACTGAAAACATACATGTTAAAATCCAGCTAAACATTTCATTCCATTTCAGATAATTTACTTTCTGAAAGAAACTCTCAAAAGGCTACATTAATAAGTTACAGTAATGACTGTATCATTAAACAATATACTTGGTATAACGTTACCGTTGTTGTATACGTTCAAAGTTACTTTTAGCCTACTGGCTAATTTTAGCCAAACTCAGTAAATTTCAGTTGACAATGTGGGCATAATTTCTTTCGGTTCATTCATGTCACACAAGTAAAACTCAAGCACGTTAATCTAATACAAAATGTAGGCCTACTTACCCAACAGTAGATTTTTAATAATATCGACACAACTCCCTCCTCTCCTCGTGTTTGTTCACAGTTCCAGAATCTATGGGGAGAACGCGTTAACATCTCGCGAGATAATCCCATCGCATGATTTTGTAATATCGCGAGATCTTTTGTTACTACATCTTGGCAGCACAGTTTATTTGGGCAGAGGGTTTGGGTAATTACATCCAACTCAGACATAAATGGTGACCGGGTATATTTCTGTTTTACATGTACATACATTCCATAAAAAAATAACAACGAATACATCAGGTACAACAGGTTAAAATAATGATTAAAAGGCAGTGGCTTTGCAATCACTTGACTATACTGTGCATTTTGTGATTATAATTTATAAAAACAAGATAAAGTAAATATATATTCATTTGTATATAAATCGTGTATTTTATAAAGAATTATAAATCCTGATAATTTTTTTCTGTCTTGCTAGACTAGACGTGCAAAAGACGCCAGTGGACGTATAGTATTCACAGCCTGACTAGACGTGTAAAGGACGCCAGTGGACGTCTTCTTCACAACCTCTTAAAAACTTAATGGGCAACTACATTAATTATTGCAGTATTAACCATGCGAGGATTAAGCGCAGCTTTTGCATATTTAACAAGGAATTCATAGAGGGTCATGATGGACTTTAAATGCACGTGTAAAAGACGTCGCCAGGTGACGTCCTCTCACCCGATACACTAAACATAACTACACGAGCTAAAAGTTAAAATAACAATTATACATGCAACTGTAGACATGTACAAATGTATCTGAATGCATTTTTAGGAAATGTTTTGTGTTACATTTTTTACCGATTTATGACGTCCTGGCCGCAACTATTTTTGGCCAGGGACACGACGTTGCCGTCGGACCAATGTTTGCTGGGATGAGTGTGAGGGACAACATGTCTCTCTGCTCGTGTGACTTTCGTGGTTTCTGGTTTCTTGTTGTGTTGTGTTGGTTTAGACAAACACCGATTCAAAGACGAATGAGACTCAGACAGACAGAAAATGACAGAGGGTTTATGAATTAAAGCAGGTCAAAACTAACACAACACAAACACAAAAAAGATCACATTTACACGCCATGGGCCCTATCTTGCACTCGGCGCAAATGGCTTTGTACACTGACGCATGTATCATTCCTATTTTGCACCCACGCAAAGCGGGCTTTTCCCTCCACAGACACACGTCGGTTAACTAAGAAATACACTTGCGCTCCCCGGGGCGGTTCAGCGCAAAAAGGAGGCGTGTTCCGGCGCAAACTTTCCCTCATGCTATTTTGCTGTTCTATGTAACAAATGCGCCACTGACCAGAAAAAAATAGTCTAAAGTCAGTGGCGCGTTGCGCGTTGTTCATTATGCTATTTTAAGGGCGCATGCTTGGCCATAATCAATGTAGCGTGTGCACAACGCGCATACACTTTGATTCTCTCATCTAAGCAGCAGTTTTCATTTTTGCAAATCATACATTATTACGATAGATAGATAGATAGATAGATAGATAGATAGATAGATAGATAGATAGATAGATAGATAGATAGATAGATAGATAGATAGATAGATAGATAGGCAATTTATTATAAAAGCATACATGTAGCTTACACATTTACCCAAATTATCACGCCTGTTTAACAGAAGTTAATTTGGGTGGGTTTCTACATCCCCAATGTCACTTCTCTGTGTTTTACGGCCCTGACGAGAACGTTGCTCTCCTCGGCTGTGAACCGCTCCTGGCGCGCGCCTAGTAAATCCGCCGTTATAATAGGAATCCGCTTTAGAACAAGCGCGCCTGCTCTTAAAGGGAATGTGAGATGACGCTCTGATTGGTTTATTTCACGTTACGCCCAAACCACACCTATGAATAATGAAGCTACTTCAGACCAACCCCTTTTAGATTTGCGCCAGGCGCAAGAGGCATTTATCCCGCCGGGAAAATAGCAACAGCGCCGGGATCCGCCCACAAAGTTACTTGCGCTTTGCGCTTTGACACTTGCGTTTCAGATCGTTAAAATAGGGCCCCATATGTCACACACACAGGACATAAATTAGCTTTAAATAGGCTACAGAGAGAAAGAAAGAGGGGACAAGTAGGGAACATTCTCAGAACATAGCTAATGTTCTGGCAAGGTTCTCTCAAAGTTGTGAATAAACATTCTCCAGTAAAATTAATAAAGCATTTGTTCAAAGTCATTTTAACTTCAATGCATATTCAAATGAACAGAGTATGAAAGAAGCAAGTGACTTTGATTAAAAAAATAAATTGTAACATATTTAATATCTTGAATGTTCACTGGGACATTTGAAGTGTTCAATGTCTTGATAAAGAGTTAAGTCGTGAAAATTTTGCCTAGCCTGTCATTTGAAGATGATCGTAAGATGATCATAAACTTCAAGACACTGATGTGTGCTGGAGACACAATGACAGCAAGTTTGTGCGTGATGTAATTCCCTAAAATCAATTACGATTTCCATTACACGAGAGTAGATGTTAAAACTTCATGCTGATTTGTACTCGGCTTTCGCCAAGATAAGCAACACTAAGACGTAGCTTTACAGTAAACTATGCTTCACCCATTTACGCTTCTTTCCATATGGTGGTGTGACTCCCCTTCTGTCCGGCGTTAACGGCTGCAGTGTACTTGGCGCGTCAGCACCCGCGACGGCTGCAACTACAGTGTGGTCTCCCCACAGGACCAGCACCACTACCGTCTCGATTGAGCCGAGTAGGGGACATCTCTAGGGTCTTCAAGTGGGCACCTTCCGTCCTCAGTGTTTCGTCTACTAGCCCACGACACCTCAAGAGGGCTCGACAGTGACTCTGGCGTCCCAGAGTCACCCCCCTTCGTCCCCCACTCAACTCAGCCCAGCTTACTGACCTCTACATCCCTCCTGCTGCTGAGACCTAACCACAATCTCACAATCTCTCCGCAACCCAACCATACGCGCCAACCCGTCTATCAGCATACTGTATGTGCTATCACATGTGGTGGACATTGTGACGCTGAAGTGTGTCGTGAAGCTCCTCCTCACGCAGACTTCCCAACATACTTACGTATATATGTGTGATTAAAAAGTGAGTTAAAAGTATTTAAATTATTAGTATTTTTCTTCAACACACCTATCTTTTCACTTCAGAAGACATTGATTCATCCACTTGGGTTGTATGGATTACGGTCACGACCGATGTGTGTCATTTTATTTAGAGTCATCTGAGAGGCATTTCAATTTTACTAAAAAAATTTATGTGTGTTTATCTGAAGAAAGAAAGTCCTATACATTGGGGAAGGCATGAGGGTGAAAAAATAATGAGAACATTTTCCTTTTTGTGTGAACTGTCCCTTTAACTTTTCCTTTGTAGTAGGCTATTTTTAAATTATATATAGAAAATTAACAAGTTGCAATGGTAAGAAAACAAACCAAGCTTTCAAGAATTTCAAATTTCAGGACTGTAAAACTGTGTAAGAACGCCAAACCTACTTGTGTTTTGAGGCAATTCACTGGGGCTCGTTTTGGGCCTATGAGGTTTTTATTGGCCTTTATTTGGGCCCAACAGTATCTCAGCACCATAATATCATAAACACATGGGGTAGAGTTTCCACATCAACACCACTCCATACTAGTCAATGAAACGCATCAGGCATCAGGTCAAAATACTGAAAAACAACCAAACTGAATGCCTGTGTGTGATTCAGAAACATTATGATTACAATATGTATCAAAAAAGCATTTTGTCCATATACTACAAAAACACACTACAAAATGCTATAATGCAATACAAAAGAATATGTCACAAATAAAAGATATATGCAAATCTGGCTGCAGGTCTGTGAGGTCCTGTCATGACAAAAGAGTGTCTGTTACCAGTGTAACAGGACACAAACATGAACATAACATTTAAATAACTCTCTCATTGTTTTTCTTTTTCTTTTTTTAATTGTGAGTAAATGTTTGTCTGTAATTCCATGTTAGCAATGCTTTGGCAATGTAAAGCTTTTTACCAAGCCAACAAAGCCATTTGCATCTTGAAACTATTAACCTTACTTAAAACAACACATGTATAAAACAAAACAAATGTATGTGTGAAAATGAATAAAAAAAATGTTAAATTAAATATAAAACAAGCAACATACACAACCAAACCTAAATGCTGATACTGTATGTGTGCCGATAAACAAGCCAAGTTTGAAAAGGCTGTGAGTTTGAGACTTTTGCTTTCTCTCTCTTTCAGTTTCTCTATGTCAGAATGAGGATGTTACTGGTGACAAAATCAAGATATGATGGAGTATACGATACACAACAACATACTTGCCCTCTTATCTAGTCTGACAACAATCCTGTGTCTGTTTGAGTTTCTCCTCCCATCCAATCATCAGAGAATACAGTCTCTCAGCACTTGTTCAGTCTGTCAGGATGAAAACAAGAGAGAGGAACTGTGAAGCAGATCTTTATGGATTGAGCCCAGATATGCAAAAGAACACAGGTAATTTATTGTAATTTCTTAACTCATTTTTGAAAAGCCAGGCTGCATTTCCCTGTTGTTTTCAATTCTTTCTCTCTTTCATTTTTCTCTGTAGGGCCGAATGAGGATGTTGTTGAAAATTCTGCAATCTTGTCCTGCTCTCTTACACAGCGACAATGAACTATAAAATCAAGACATGACAATGTATTACAGACTCAGTGACAGCAGGAATAGGTTGACCAGGATCCTTTCCCATGGGGAGTTTAAGAAATGATACTTCCCTCTCATTCTCATGTAAGTCTGAGTACATTTACTCAATTCATTCACTGCTGTTCATTTCACTAATAGGGTCAAACATTACGTTAAACATAAGGACGACTATAGCAGTCTACTGAAAAGACCAGCTTATTTTTATTATTATTTTATCAGCCTTGAAGAGTCTTGAAGTAACTGAAGTAAATTTGGGGTAAGATTAACGAATATCTGCATGTCTGTTGACGTCACTTACACCTGATTATATACACTCACCGGCCACTTTATTAGGTACACCTGTCCAACTGCTCGTTAACACTTAATTTCTAAGCAGCCAATCACATGGCGGTAACTCAGTGCATTTAGGCATGTAGACATGGTCAAGACAATCTCTTGCAGTTCAAACCGAGCATCAGTATGGGGAAGAAAGTTGATTTGAGTGACTTTGAACGTGGCATGATTGTTGGTGCCAGAAGGGCTGGTCTGAGTATTTCAGAAACTGCTAATCTACTGGGATTTTCACGCACAACCATCTCTAGGGTTTACAGAGAATGGTCCGAAAAAGAAAAAACATCCAGTGAGCGGCAGTTCTGTGGGCGGAAATGCCTTGTTGATGCCAGAGGTCAGAGGAGAATGGCCAGACTGGTTCGAGCTGATAGAAGGGCAACAGTGACTGAAATAAATACTCGTTACAACCGAGGTATGCAGCAAAGCATTTGTGAAGCCACAACACGCACAACCTTGAGGCAGATGGGCTACAACAGCAGAAGACTCCACCGGGTACCACTCATCTCCACTACAAATAGGAAAAAGAGGCTACAATTTGCAAGAGCTCACCAAAATTGAACAGTTGAAGACTGGAAAAATGTTGCCTGGTCTGATGAGTCTCGATTTCTGTTGAGACATTCAGATGTTAGAGTCAGAATTTGGCGTAAACAGAATGAGAACATGGAACCATCATGCCTTGTTACCACTGTGCAGGCTGGTGGTGGTGGTGTAATGGTGTGGGGGATGTTTTCCTGGCACACTTTAGGCCCCTTAGTGCCAATTGGGCATCGTTTAAATGCCACGGCCTACCTGAGCATTGTTTCTGACCATGTCCATCCCTTTATGGCCACCATGTACCCATCCTCTGATGGCTACTTCCACCATGTCACAAAGCTCTAATCATTTCAAATTGGTTTCTTGAACATGACAATGAGTTCACTGTACTAAAATGGCCTCCACAGTCACCAGATCTCAACCCAATAGAGCATCTTTGGGATGTGGTGGAACGGGAGATTCGCATCATGGATGTGCAGCCGACAAATCTGCGGCAACTGTGTGATGCCATCATGTCAATATGGACCAAAGTCCCTGAGGAATGCTTCCAGCACCTTGTTGAATCTATGCCACGAAGAATTGAGGCAGTTCTGAAGGCAAAAGGGGGTCCAACCCGTTACTAGCATGGGGTACCAAATAAAGTGGCCGGTGAGTGTATGTATATATAACGCATGGCGTATACGGAAATGGAAGAGTTTACAATACTAAGTTTTGAAAAGTAGTATTTTACCCTAATTATAGAAATATTTATATGCAAAATAGTCAAATAAAACATATATTGACAATATATATGGGCTTGAATTATGGGTCCTACGTGGGTTTGTCGATGTGTATGTCGTTCCTATCTGAATTAGCCCAAGTTGGCTGTGACTATGATGATCAGGTAAGTTTGATAAATTCTGAATAAAACGCTATTTGTACAAATAATGTCATACTTCTTAGCAATGACCGTCTGATGTAGTTTGTTGCTCATCGTTGTGCTTGGCCTGCTGTGTTTTGGTTGTCAAATGCTTTATTTGAACTAGAATTAAAACAGAAACCTTTTAAGCATCATTAATACATTAAACTAGCCTGGCAAGCCAGACCTACATCAAGATGTTAGGTCTGGGAACTCACAATTGGCATACCTCAATCCGAGGGGCGGGATAAACGGTTGTCTTTCAATATCCCTTGGCACGCAATAGGATAGCGCTACAACCAACCAGAGCAACGAACGGCTGTGGCTGAGTGAGTCCCATGCGTTTTTCCACCAGTGAACCAGCTAGTTGGTATATTAAACTTTTGCCGTATCCGGTCGTCAAAACTCTGAACACATCTTCCTGTTTTAGGAATGAATTAAGTGACGTTCTCTTAACTCCAAGTCCAGAGTCGCCGCCAAAGCCGATTCGAAAGACCGCTGTTCGCCAGCGGCATCTTGTTTGTTTTCAAGTAGCAGGGAAATCACGCGGAACCGTCACAACTCTGTCGTCATTATGTAAAGCCCGCCCGTCGACTCTATACACGATGTGATTGGCCGGACCAGTTTTTGGTTTTTCTAGCTCAAAAGTCTATGGAGAGTTGCTAGACCACACTTTGCTGCAAAATAATTTTTGCTGCCGCTAGGGTGCGTCTAGATTTCTTGGCTAACATTGAACATGAATCGGTTAATTAACGATTATGAGGTTTGTCTGCATGGTTTATCTGCTGTAACTATTATTTTGATTTATTTGTTATTAGCATTTTGTTTTACCGTCTTTGTGTCCTGGTGCACGTGCAGTTAGTTGATAGTAGTTTGATTTTGCTAGTCTTACAGTGTATTTAAGGTTTGACCAGTAGGGTATGATGTGTGAAGAAGCTTCTCTTCAAGAACATTTACTGCCAAATTGGAACATAATAGAGATGAGTTTAGCATGTACAGGTAACATTTTTTGGTTAAAAAATATATTAATGTCATAGAACCCTTTGACAATTATTTTAAATAGATTAAGAAAGCCGACACAACTGGTCACATCTATGGTTGGATTGATTTTTATAGATCCAGTGAAGTCGTGTGGCGTAATTTGTGGGTGGGAAGGATGGGACATGTCCCCACCACTTTTTCTCAGGATCGATATTGTCCCCCAACACTTTTTGAAACATTGAGGCATGGATGTACCTAATACAAATAAATAAAACATCTCCAGTTAACTAGCAGAGCATTCATTTAGTTCGCTATTAAATAAGAGATCTAGTGCTTAAATATGTTGTTTTTTAAACCAACTATACATTTGTGGATTAGAAACCGTAATCTCTGACACGTTGGCAAACGATATACCACTAGACCATTGAAGAACTCAAACAAAATTTGCAGATCGATGGATTTATTTACGGGTTGAGCAGAGAGGCTGCACAGTTTGACCAGCGGGCAGCGGCCGCACACCAGGCCGCCGGATGGTGTTGCTAAGAACTTGCAATATATAACTATTATCAGCCCGGCCCTCGCGGCCTCGAAACACTAACAGCCCACCGGGAGAAGTCCCAACTCTCCCGAATGCCACTGTTCTTTCCCTGTTGTGAGATGCACACAGAGTGACTTTCTATTGTATATGTGAAAAGACGGATGCGACAGCTTGAGTAGACTCACAAATGTAGGCTACTACAACAACTCTTAGACTCAACAACTCAACAACATAGACTGCGTGCTCCCGGTGGTGGGGTTTATGTGAATTTTAGGGTTGGTGATGTCACTAACCCGTGAGGAATGTCTTGTAGTCCCTACCAGCCGTTTGTTGTATAGTCCCTAAAAAAAGATTTCTTTAAAAGCAAATATCTCCCTTTGCTTTAAACTTAGAGCGTTGCAACTTTGCAGATGTTGTTTATGCTCAAACAGCAACATTACACACTAACCCCTCTGACATGGCCAACTACTGACCAATCTCAAATCTACCATTTCTTTCGAAACTGCTTGAGAAAGTGGTCGCTGCTCAACTTCAAACAGACTTGTCATCTAACAACTACTATGAATGTTTTCAATCCGCTTTCCGCGCCCTCCACAGCACTGAAACAGCACTTCTTAGGGTTGTCAATGATCTCCTTCTGGCCACTGACTGCGGCTCCACCAGTTTTCTAATTCTTCTAGATATTTCCTCTGCATTCGACACAAACTCTCACGTTATTCTTATCTCACGAATCTCTGTTCTTGGTGTTTCTGGTACTGCCCTATCCTGGTTCTTCTCCTACCTGTCTGGTCGCCAGCATTACATCTCTATCCGCCAGGCTAAGTCGACTACTGCCTCTGTCCCACACGGTGTTCCCCAGGGTTCTGTTCTTGGGCCTCTTCTCTTCATCATCTACATGCTTCCATTAGGTAACATCATCCGTCATCATGGCTTTAAATTCCATTGCTACGCAGATGACACCCAACTATACATCCATTCAAAACGCAATGCTCCTTTTTGCACAAATTCCATATCAGCCTGTATTGATGATATAAATGCTTGGATTACCAGTAATTTTCTCAAACTCAACACTGATAAAACAGATCTACTTCTTATTGGTTCACCTCAAATTACATCCCATTCTGTGTTGACAATGTTAATATTGCTGGAGTTTCGGTTCAACCTTCCACCACTGTCAAAAACCTTGGTATAATCTTTGATTCCTCTCTTTCCTTCCTTCCACACATTTCCTCGCTCACTAAGTCTGCCTTCTTTCACCTTCATAATATCGCGCGTTTATGTCCATTTCTGAATATCAGCCATGCTGAAACCCTGGTTCATGCTTTCATCACTTCACGGCTTGATTACTGCAATTCTCTTTTCTATGGCTTAACCAACTCATCTATAAATAAAATCCAATATATTCAGAACTCCACAGCTATAGGGTCCTTACATACACAAAGAAATCTTCCCATATTACTCCGATTTTACACAGACTTCATTGGCTACCAGTACGTTTTTGTATTAACTACAAGATACTCCTTATCACATTCAAAGCACTCCATGGTCTTGCCCCCTCCCCTATATTTCTGATCTCATCCATACTCCCCAGTTCGCACACTTAGATCCTCTGATAGTGGTCTGTTGACGATCCGTTGGCACAAACTATCATCGTTTGGTGGATGGGCTTTTTGTACCGTTGCCCCAACTCTCCTGAATTCTATTCCCCAACACACCCGCGACCTTTCATCATTACACGATTTCAAAACTCACCTTAAAACATATCTTTTTGATACTTGTTTCCCTTGATTTCTAGGCATTTTCAATACTTTTTGTGGTATTTTCGCCTCATGCTCCCATTCATTTCCAACCCTGGTTTGTGTGTATTGGCCCCTTCTGTTGCAAGGTCCATTTCAAGAGAACCGGGTGAAACATAGCAATTAGCAAAGGCCACTAAATGCTTGTGAGGTCCAAAAAGTCCTTACTACTAAAAAATGGGAGAGAGAGAAAAAAAGACTAAACACCTTTAAGTGATATGCGTTCAAAACTAGATCAACATTGGCTGTTTGTTGGCCCAGGAACAACATTTCAGTCAAAAATATTTCAGTTAACCTGAACCCTACTTGTACAAACCCGAAGCATAACCTACTCCTAAAATTTGAGGGAAAATGTCATCCGTTATAAGCAATGCTGTACAAGCATAACTCTAACCCAAGCCTATTCTAACATTAGCCTTAAACCCAGCCTTGAAATCTGAGTGGCATAGGGATGTTGTTGCAGGACCAACAAGGATGTTGATAGAGGAAACCTGTCCTGTAATCACATTCCCCTCTATGCACATATCCCTCAATGTAAGCTGCAAATGTGCTCTTTGCCACCTTGTATGTCCAACATACAGTATTTTTTAGCCATGTAATCCAGTAATAGTTCCTAAAATATTAAGATATTAAGTCAAATCAAACCTTTCTACTTCTCTACTATATTAAGGTCATCACTGCTCACTGTTGTGTGGCGCCCTCTACTGGATAAACACCTGAACCAAATCTTTGAAATACTGTATGCAGTGACCCTAACATTTGGACACCCAAGCCACACTTAAAACATGTATTTGCATTATTTAACAAATTATAGCACAAGCACACTGTAAGTGGCACTGTGAATTCAATTAAGTGCACTTGTCCTTATGTATAGCACTAAAACTGTCAAGATCCAAAAACAAACCCTACAAGACCAGGGTTTATGTTACTCCTGATGAACCTCAAATGTGAACAAAGCCATAGACCCCCAGATATGATGCTCCTCTTGTAAGGCACCCATTTTTACTTTGTAAAAAAAAAATTAAAAAAAAAAAAATTCATTAAAGCTAATGAATCCAATCCGATTGCATATTTTGAAAGTTTTTGTTTATATTAATTGACCCTAAATTTTGTAATCCGATTCAAATTTTTGTTTACATATGTATTACATGCATTTTTGACAAAACTTCAGCGCATGCACAGTGCCCAGTCACTGAGCACCTTAGTGCTTATTTGGGGACATTTCAGTCTCTTTTTCGATGGTTTGCTCCATGGGTAACTTATATACTTCCTATTGCAATATCATAAACCTTTCAAGCAGGTCGTTGGACTTGTCCTGTCAGGACAAAAGGACAATGTAAGGAACGGGCCTCAGAGAACTGGACACAAGCTAGCCCCATCCCATCGTCTCTGGTTACTCAACATAAGGGAGGGTAGTGACTTTGTGTCAGTTGCTGACGTGGGGGACGTTCTTCTTTCTCAGAGAAATGCTGAAGCCTATGACGCCAATCCACACGATTGGCCAATGATGTTCAAGCATGTCAACTGGAGGCGGGCCTTTCCGCTATATAAGGAGGCGCTGAACAGTCAACAAAATAAGTATAGCCTACTTCAAGTTCCTTTTATTAAGTATCATTTTGGTAAAGTTCAAGTATATTTTTAAGTATACTTTATGTAGTAAGAGTATACTAATATCAATGTAGTATTATACTTGTAAGTGTACTGTTTTTAATACTAGTGGGACTAAATTGGCCCACTTTTAGTATATAAAAGTATACTTTTAAGTGTACTATAAGTGTAACAGTAGTAAGCTTTGAGTTCACAGCTAGTTTACATCTATGTTTTTTGGTTGTACTGCAATTGTACTACAAGTGCACTTATACTGATAGTTTACTAGTCAAATACTTGTAGCACATTTTTTAGTTTATGAAAGTAGACTTTGAAGTATACTCTCATTAAATACTCTCATTAAACCATACCAACATAACCAGTGTTCGAGAGTGACTAGTTACATGTAATAGAGTTACGTAATTTAATTACAAATTAAATGTAACTGTAATCAGTTACAGTCACTGTGAAAAAAATTTGTAATTAAATTACAGTAACTTATGAAAATGTTAACGGTTACATCTGAATATTTTCTGTAAAAATCTAGGATATGTTGAATAATAGGCCTATTAATTTTTGGCTTTGCCTGTTTTTGATGTGCATGATGCCTCCTGCCATTTAAAGCTTTGGACTATATCTGCCAATTACATCAATCCACATTGCCACTGAAATCTTTAGGCTATTTTTATCACTGTCATGGTGGTTACTGTCTGAGAGACAGGTTGTCTGCAACAGAAAACAGCTGAAAGGTTGCTTTCACCGGCTGAATTGTTCACTGCGTTCCACTTTCGGACTAAAAATATATCTGTGCAGAAGTTCTAAAATTGACCAGAACTATAAGTTAATACAAATTGTATGCCTAAAATATTTGATAGCTCTGATCCTCAAACTTGATTGGTAAGCAGCACTGGGAGATGTCTCTGTTAGTATCACCCTGCTTGTGTGTTCGCAGCAATAGGCCTCATATTTACAGACTAAAGTGAATGTTCATTTTATGTTCACTTGCTTTTTTCCCCATAATTCCAGCACTTTTAATAGCATTTGTGTAAGCATTTATTTCATTGGTTGAAGCCTTTGAGAAAAACCCTAGATTCATGTGAAATGGCTTTGACAGTTTCAGTTTCCTGGACATTCACAGCAATATAAACTTTGGTATAAGTGTTGTAAACATGCTTTACATGTGTTAACACACTTGGCAAGTACTAAATCAGCAGGGCACTAAATGTGCAGACCAAGTAAAGAAAGAAAGCAGGCATACTGCAATGCTGCTCTGTTTCCACTTGAGGTTTAGACAACCGTGAGAACTGAGATGCATAAACTTAAAGGTTTTGGAAAAACACTGCCCTCGGTTAACAGTTAAACCTCCACTCTAGACAAAGGTGAGAGTCGCTGGCTGTGCCCAAGACAGTGGAACATGTTTATGGTTTTGGTTTAGCACTTCAATTAAGTTCAGTTAAAAACACCAATGCATAGTGTTACTTTTTTACTTAACAAATTGCATAATATCTGTATTACTGTACTGTATAGAAACCTATATTAATAGACATTTTGTTGTACATTATACTATATATCAGTTATGCCAGGCCATTTCCAATAAACCATTCTTTTTTTCTTTTTTTTTTTTTAATTATTGATTTACAATGAATCTGGAAATGGTGCTTAATGTATGTCTGTGTTCACTATAAACGCCAATCAATTTGGCCATCAATATGGACATTATTTTATTTCACATTGAAATTTCATTGACTTGTCTTTGTTATTGAAGTAAAATGCTGTTTACACGAGGAAGTATAGGAAGTAGCATTACTAGAGGGACTGTATAGTGATACCAGCAAAGAACGTTTTTGTAGATTATTAAAGTGACATTCTCAAACACACAAAAACATACACAAAAATATATATTTATTCATGATGAAGCAGCTTTATAAAGGTATATTATGACTGAAAGGCTGGACTGTGTTCTCATAATAAAGTTGTTTTCCTCAATGTTTCCTAAAGTTTTCACATGGGATTTAAATATTGTTCTTTTATATTAATTATATATTATTTATATATTGTGAAACTAATTGTAAAGTTCATGTAGATCTAAGAATGGAAAGTGTTAAAGGCATGTCATATCAATATGATTTTGAGCATGAGTCAAAAATAAGTACATTTAAAGGGATAGTTCACCCAAAAATGGAAATTCTGTCATCATTCACCCTCAAGTTTCTTTCTTCTGCTGAACACAAACGAATATATTTTGTTTATATATTTTTGTTGGTAACCAGACAGTTGACGGTAGCCATTGACTTGTATGGGGAAAAAAATACTATGAAAGTCAATGGCTACCGTCAACTGTCTGGTTACCAACATTCTTCAAAATGTTCAGTTGAAGAAAGAAACTCATACAGGTTTGCAATAACTTGAGAGTGAGTAAATGATCACAACATTTTTATTTTTGGGTGAACTATCCCTTTAAAGTAAAAGAATGAGAAAATCGAGAAAATATTTCTGCCATTCATTTGCGAGCACATTTCTTCTTATTTGAATACCTAAATATACTTGGATGTTTTCTCAATATAAAATGCATTTTAAAAAAACAACAGACGGACTCTTCACATTCTCATTTTGTTTCACAAAAAAAAGAAAAAAAAAGAGAAGAAAAAAACCTTGAGAGCTGAGTTCGAGAAAAGTAGGTTGACAAGCCACAACATTTCACAATAGCAGACTGTATCATCGTATTGTCATTTAACTAATTCTGTTTTTCCTTTTTTTTTATCAATATTATTTTATACAGGCATTAATTGAAACATCTTGACAAAATAAATAGTCTTCTTTATTAAATTAATTGTTAAATAAATTTACTTCTTGGTCTAAAAGCATGGAAAACTCAACCAAAGCAGGTTTCACAAAAATAATGAATAATGTGCACACACTCTGAAAAAAAAAAAAAAATACACTTCGATAACTACCACAATACTAAAATATACTAAACTTGTATACTAAAATAAGTACTAAGTATTAAGTAACTACGGACACTTACTATAGAACTACTATAGAACTACTATTAGGGTTTGGTTTAGGTTAGTATAATTTACTGTTATTACTATAGTAAATACACATAGTAATGTGTAACTACATCACCTTAAAATAAAGCGTTACCCAAAAGTCTTTCAACTGACAAAAAAAGAGAAATAGACCAACTAGTAAACATAATTTCATCTGCAACAGGAGTTTTTAAAGATTTTTATTCCACCAATCTACACATTATTACAGTTTTGTTGGATGTACACATAAGGAAAAATATAAAACTATAGCTGTCAATTCATTAAAACACTTATTTCAATGTCAATTCATTAAAATACTCAACCAGTCTTTAGAAAGAAGAATGAAATATTAATAATAATATTAAATTTAGTTGATTTTGATGTTATTTTTTTATTTTGTTTTTTTCAGTCTTTTCCTCCGACCCCAGTTTCAAAACACCTGTTTTAAAATTATTTTTAGAAGTTTCAGAGTGAACAAAGTGAACAAAATAAGTATAAGATCAGTCATACGCGTGTGTTCATGACTTCGGCAGGTTTAGAGCTGCATATGTGCTGTTGATTTGGCTGGGCCGAATATTTCTACGCAGCTTCGAAAAATCCATCGTGGCGTACTGAAAGAACAATATTAGCAAATTCAGCTACAGTTGACTAAAATTAACTAAAATGAAGGTAAATAGAACATGTTGGAAAAACAGGTCAGCAGGAATCCTTAATATTATTAAGACAGAAATGAGATTTGTTGTTGTAAGGATGGGTTTTAAGTTTATTCTTACCTGTAAGTCGTGCTCTTCTGTAACTCGCGTCTGCTGTATATCAGTGTTGAGTTGTGATTCTTCTGCAGACCTTCTGTTTCCAACAACAAAAAACTTTACCAGTCCTAAATATGGAACAGTGAATTCAGATTTCAAAGGTTGCATTATTCTTTTTAATAATAATGAAATAGTCAAAAGCCTAAATAAATAATATTTACATATTCAATTAACTTCAGCTGGCTATATATGGAGAAAAGCATGATATGAATATTTTTAAAAATGGCTGAAAATCTCTCACCAATCAGCACAATGAGCAGAAGCCCGTTCATCAGTCCAGATATGATGATAATAATCTGCCATTGTGTGTGATTCTGATCAATAAACTCCACCGCTTTCTGATTGTGACACTCAATTGTATTATTGTAACACTCAGTTACTTCAGTTGATTCTGTAAAGAAAGTGTCCAGTCTCTTACAGCAAAAAAAGATTTAAAGCACTGAGAATTATGATAACATATTGCTATTTATTAATATAATTATGTTTTTCATATCTAAAAATGTATAATAGCAAGTATGTATGTAAGCAGTGATCATCAGTATGTCTTGATCACTAAAAAAGTAAATGTTGCACTTACTGTTGAAGTGCAGTCTGGTGCTGTTGCTGAGTTTTGGAGGTGTGCCTGTTTTCATACAGTAATAAACTCCTAATTCATCAGCGGTTACATTATTAATAACCAGACGGTGTTTAAATATCACAGAATATTTATTTCTGAATGCATTATTTGTGTAAAAAGGTGATTTTGGTGTTGGAAATGACCGTAGAATCACTGTTGGAGGATCTGGTGTTTTCAGTAAAATCCAGTAAACCTCATTTTCATCAAGATCGCAGTTTATGGTCACATTTGATCCCACATCAGTGAGTTGATCTGATACTGCAGCTCGACAACAGATTAACACATCTATAAGATAAAAACAACAACAACGTAAGATTACTTTTACTTGAAATTTAATATAATTTTAATAAGTTTACAAAGCCTGTATATATAGCCATATCACATAATAAACTCACAGAGCTGAAGCTGAATGATCTTCATGTTGTCGAGATTAAAACACTTCAATATGATTCTACTTCCCTCTACACAACATTAAGATGAATCTACTGCAGCTCTGAAGAAAAGACAGGAAGACAAAAAACCTTCCACATCAAGCGGAGGAAGTCAAAGTCAAACTCACTCTGACCACACTTTTTTTCAACATCTAATGCCCTTATTGCCATCCCCACTTTATTAATCATTTAAAGGGATAGTACGCCCAAAAAAAAGAAAGTTCTGTCATCATTTACTCACCCTCATTAACTCATACAGGGTTGGAACAACTTGAGGGTGAGTAAATGATTTTGAAACAATTTTCATTGGGTGAACTGTCCCTTTAAGCATGTTTTTATATTTGATCCCGTTACAGTTTTTCCCGGTAAATTTCTCAGAACACAATTGAAATTCTCAAAATTATTGTCCAACCTCCACATAATCTAGTCACTTATGCACATCATAAAAGCAATTTAACATTCTTTTTAACAAATTGCCAATCATGTGGTGTGTTGTGTGGGTTTGGAGGGTGTTGTCTGGATCCAGGCTCCGCCCATAGCCGCGGGAACGTATTTTGAGCAGGGGTGCTGAGGTGGGGGGTGCATAAAGGCTGATATATACTTCTGCGTCGGACCTACGTCGTAGGCTACGTGTCGGTTTTCATGTACACTTCTGCGTTGTTGTCCGTGTCGACGCACAATTACACATGCAGACCACTAGTAGGCAGTGTCCACGGGCATGTTGATGGGTAACCCACAGTATGAAGGCAAAAGCCAAAGAAGAACCAGCTTGTTGTGTATGTTGTTGTTGTTGGTAACACAGTCTCATCCCAAGACGTCATCTATCTGACGCTTTTGGCCATACGTCAACATCCGACGTTTTAGGGTACCATTTAATGTCAGTTAGATGACGATCCTAGGGCGTCATCTAACTGACGCTTTACCTTTAGCGTCAGTTGGATGACGCGGGTAGGTTTAGGTCTGGGGTAGGGTTAGGATTAGATAGCGTCATCTAACTGACGTTAAAGAGTACCCTAAAACGTCGGATGTTGACGTATGGTCAAAAGCGTCAGACAGATGACGTCTTGGGATGAGACTGGGCTGTTGTTGGAGAAGCAGCAGCAGTAATGGCGGCAAATAGACAGCAACTTTTGTTGTAGCTTGAACTGTTACATATCGAATAACAGATCATTTATAATCCGCAAGCGGAAATGCGTATGAGGAAGTGCGACGCTATCGCAGATTATTATTATTTTTTTTACTTGAGGGAGGGGTTCTAGCAGACCAATCACAGTGCTTGCGGTCCAAGTAGAATTGAAACGTTGTTACATTTTTGGAGAGGTGCACGTCAGGCTACGCCATAGGCTACGCATGCTACACACAGCCTACAACGTGGCAACGGCGTGAGTTTGATGCAGAAGTGTAAATCTTAATGTCATAATGGGCACGGCACAGAGCAAGAGAAGCAGCGCAGAGTCGCATGAGTCATGTGACAAGAGTGATACACAATGATTGACAGGACAATACCAGAAGCAAGATAATTTTTTTTACAAAAGTGCCATTTCTTTGTTTAATAAAAGTGAATTTGTCTGTTTTATAGTTATAACTTATCATTCGTTTTGAAGTGAGGGGAAAATCCAAAGACCTTTCATTTATTTGTTACAACCAAGGGGCAACCTTCCAGTCTCTCTCTTGAAACCAACACGGAAGTGACTTAACTGCAATTCATCGACTGGCCGCTAGAGACAGGGTCCAAAAGAGAGTCCATGTTAAAATGCCCAACTTTAAAGCAGAAAAAAATATGTTTACAGCCTGGTGCAAAACGTGGTTTTGGTCTATATAGCTAATTTTGCCCTTCATGAGAACTGTGAGGGGGGTGAATTGTTTTATAACTCATCCATTTCAATTATATTAAGCCTTAAAGTTCTGCATAATTTAGGGTGTGGCCACTTGAGTGACAGGTTGATTGCTGCTGCTGTCACTACTAGCCGTTCATCTGCTGTCTGTTAGCCATTACGTCACCTCAGCTAATCCCGCCTTTGCCCATTTTCGGTTATCCGGGAGTGATGCGCGGTGACGCGCTGCCAAGTTGGTGACGGTCAGCTCCGTCCAATTTGGGCTTCAAAAATGTTCTTCAGAAACCTACGGGTGACGTCACGGACACTACGTCCATATAACAAGTAAGTTTGTCATTATACAATTTTTTTCATTAAGAATAATTATCGGTAACACCGGTGTTGTCAAAAGGTTATTAATTAAACAACCACATAAACACAGGTAATATGTATGCCTGTAATCAAAGCACAATCTCCAAACACATCTGCAGGCTGCACGATGACAGCACATAAAATCAACTCAGACCTACTGTATCAGCCAAAATAAATATATTTCCAATCAAGAAATATCTAATTGTCTTACTGCAGGCATGCATGTACAGCTTCAAATGTGGCATTTCTCTCCTGGTTGACGCTGATGAATTCCTGCATGAGGGCATCAATGTCCAAACTGTCTAATATATCTCCATGCACATGCATCAGAACAAGGTTGGTCAGTCTTTTTTGCGTCATGGTTGCGTCATGGTTGTGTGTAACCATGTCATCAGAGGGTGGAAAAATGTCCTCTCTGATAAAGCAGCTAAGACCATACACTTTAGACCATCTAAGTGAATGGTCAAAAGTGCACGGCGCAAGTGCACTTAGGGCGTGTCCCAATTCACTTTTGTCCAATTCATGTTATGGTCCCTGGTCTAGGTCAGGTAACATGAATGACAAACAAATTCTTCATATTACCCATATTTATTTTTCTTTTCTTGTTCTCTCGGCTGTTTTCAGAATGATATTCGTGGTTTTAACAAATCAATTTCTTTAAACAAAACAAATGAATAAGAAACAACAACCAAACAGTTTGGAAGCAAAAACTTCAGGGGTGAGCTATAATGCCTAAAACAACAAACAGAAACTAACTTCCCCGCAAGAAAAAAAACTAACTTCCTTATGAATCAGAATAAAAGAAACAAAACATAGAATGACATACCCTACCTCATTATCTAACCAATAAACAGGAGAAAAAGTAGTGGCCTTTTGGCCGACAAAATAAAAAAGGCACTACCCTACAACTTCTCAAATAATGACGAAGCTATACAGCATCAAACTGTAGCAAAATCAACTAACAGCACTCTGTTAAACACCACGAGAGAGAGAGAGAGAGAGAGAGAGAGAGAGAGAGAGAGAGAGAGAGAGAGAGAGAGAGAGAGAGAGAGAGAGAGAGAGAGAGAGAGAGAGAGAGAGAGAGAGATCCCAGAAATCTCTTATCACACAGCATCACAGCAATCAAAGATGAAGAGAGAGCACCCTCCAGAGGAATTCTGGGAAATGTATAGTCCGGAACTCTTCCTTGGTCCAATCATCAACAATCAACAGCCTCTCGTTACCTCCAGGACCAATCCTAGAGGAGGGAAAAAAAGAGACAGCAAGAACAACAGAAACAATGCAGCTACAATCTGTCACGAATGTAACACCCCACCCTTAAAATTACATTTGCTTATTTCTAACAATTAAACTCTTAATCCTCAAGCTTACATGTATGCGACAAGGCACATTCTCACAACCCTACTTGTGACACATTTCCAAATTAAAACCTTGTATCAAAAGAGACCAGCACATCAGTCTTTGGTTTGAATTTGACATTCGAAACAAAAAAAACTAATGGATTATGATCAGTGTAAACAAAGATGGGGACATTACAAGCATCAAGATACATTTCAAAGTGCGGGAGTGCAAGCAACAACGCAAGAGCCTCTTTTTCAATTGTGTGATTGTGTTGCTGCAACTTTGTAAATTTCCTTGAAAAATATCATATTGATCAATTGCCACAGCATCCTCCTGAATAAGGACTTAATAGGGACTTTAACGACTGGAAAAATGGTCGGCGCATGGTCTAAAAGGGGTTGTACCTCTTCTCTTTGAGAGCCACCAGATGGCACTCCACATCAGACTATTGCCATTCCCCCACAAACTACATCTCCCATAATTCTCTGCCTGGACTCATCAGCACTCATTATCACATTCACCTGTGTCTCATTATCTTGTTTAGTTCACCCCATATAGCCTGGTTCACCCCATCACTCACTGCAAAGTTTTGTATGTTGTTGCGCTGCAGTTCAGGGTATTCGCCCTTGTTTCATTGTCTCTTGGATTCCCTTATTGCATCTGTTGTTTGTTTGGACTGCCTTTGCCTGTGTTTGATTACGATTCTGGATTACTCTAATGAACTGCATTTGGATCCTCGACCTTGTCTTGGAGCAGTTTGTACCAGTAACGTGTGTGTTTTGGGCGCAACGTGCAATAAACCAATCAGAGTCTCATCTCCCATTCCCTTTAATATCCAGTTGTGCTCGCACCATGGCATTTAATTTGTAATATTTGGCATATTTGTGTGCTGCTGCGCGTCCCTGTGTGTGTAATAAGCAGAGTGTATGTTGTGGACACGCCGGTAACACTTTATAATAACTACACGCTAATAATCATTAGTTAAGCATGAGTAAACAGTTAATTCATCATTCATAAATCATTAATAGACATTAATAAGCAGTTTATAAATACAGCTATAAATGCTTTCTTCTTGATTTACAAGCATATCTATAATTTATTTAATAATTGTATTTTCATCCTGATCAATTTATTATTTCTAAATGATTAATTGCATTTTTTATAAACCAGTTATTTAAGAGTTTTCAGTGGTTCACAAGATTACTTAGAACGTGTAAGTAAACGATTAATAAACTATTTAAATGTACATTCATACATCTTAATATTCAGACATATAGTGATGGTTACTTAGTGTGTTAATAAATGCTTTATTAACATGTATTTAAGCTGTAATTCAGAGTTAATTCGGGTAGTTATAAAGCATTTCGTAGTGGTCAGTTAACTATGTTTGTGAGCTCATCTAAAGTGAGGACTATTCATGCCTTGTAAAGCATTTATAAAGGAGATTTAAAGGCTGTTAAATATTTCTATGTTGTGTATCACTGTGTTGTGTTTGTTACATTTTTCTGTTTAGAAGATTGATGCGCCTTTAAATCTCCTTTATAAATGCTTTACAAGGCATGAATAGTCCTCACTTTAGATTAGCTCACAAAATAGTTAACTGACCACTACTAAATGCTTCATAACTACCTGTATTTACTACATTTACTTACACTTTCTAAGTGATCTTATGAATAACTGACAACTCTTAAATAACTGGTTTATAAATAATGCTATACTTCATTTAGAAATTATTAATTGATCATTAACAAAGTATGAAAATACAATTATTAAACGCATTATAGATATGCTTATAAATCAAGAAAAAAAGTGTTTATATCTGTATTTATAAACTGCTTATTAATGTCTATTAATGCTTTATAAATGATGAATTAACTGTTTACTCATGCTTAACAAATGATTAATAGCATGCAGTTATTATAAAGTGTTACCGACACGCCTATAGGCGCACACTACCAACGCGCTCTTTAAATAATGGAAAAAATACTGAGAGAGGTGTGTTGGCGTGTTGCTATTTTGAGGCAACTGAAATAGAAGTGCGCCATTGACTAACTGAAACCTGGTCTAAAGTCCAAAAATGTATTTAAACAACGTGGCGCAGGACGTGAAAATAAAGGACGTCTGGCTGAAACTAGCACAAAAAAAACCCGTATCGGTTACCTAACGTAACCTCGGTTCTCTCTAGAAGAGGGAACGAGTATTGCGTAAGTTAGCTTACGCTACGGGAAAGATGAATCTTTTCGAGATATTGAAGCCAAAAAATTATCCTTAATTTTGTATTAATTGTCAACGCAGTGCAGCAGCTAGCAGACCTAGAGCAGGCTGTCTAGCGTGCTCATTGGCTGCCCTGCGATAAACTGCAGCAGCCTACCACTGAGCCCGGCGTGACAAGCCGGCACAAGTACATAGGGAATACAGAGCAGCGCCGGTCCGTATAAGCATGTAGCATATTAGCCCAATATAGTGCAGCTCAACCAGGAGAGCTAAATCACGTGAGAGTAGCCTGCACACGATCAGATCTGGACAGAACGTACATCTCACTTATACTGACAGGAGTTTAGCCTGCAGGGCGGGAACTTCCAGGTTATAGAGCCTAACAAATGTAGACGGGGAGGCCCAGCCTGCCGCCACACATATGTCATGAATAGAAATTCCGCTGGACCATGCCCACGACAAGGCCATGCCTCTAGTGGAATGAGCCCTGACGCCCAAAGGGCATTGCAGACCTTTCGACGCATAGGCAGTTGCAAAAGCGTCCACAATCCATCTGGACAGGCTTTGTTTCGAGGCGGCGAGACCCTTGGTTCGCCCACCAAATGAAACGAAAAGCTGCACCGAGCGCCTGAAAGGGGCGGGGCGTGTAATGTAAGGCCTCAGCGCCCTGACCGAGTAGGAGATTAACATCGCTCTCGCTATCGGATGCTGGCAGAGTCGATAGAGAAATGACCTGCGCTCTGAATGGAGTACCAACCACTTTAGGGACATAGTCATGTCTAGGTTTGAGGATGACTTTAGAGTCATTCGGTCCGAACTCCAGACACGCAGCGCTGACAGACAGCGCGTGTAAGTTCCCCACACGTTTAACTGATGATAGAGCAGTCAGAAAAACTTTTTGAGTGATAGGAACCGACGAGGGGCGCGGGGGATTCATCCTCCTAGCTCCTCTAAGGAAGCGGATGACAAGCTCGTTCCTTCCTAGTGATCGGCCGCGCGTCGACTCTGCGAACGCTGCAACGGCCGCCACATACACTCACCGGCCACTTTATTAGGTACACCTGTCCAACTGCTCGTTAACACTTAATTTCTAAGCAGCCAATCACATGGCGGCAACTCAGTGCATTTAGGCATGTAGACATGGTCAAGACAATCTCCTGCAGTTCAAACCGAGCATCAGTATGGGGAAGAAAGTTGATTTGAGTGACTTTGAACGTGGCATGATTGTTGGTGCCAGAAGGGCTGGTCTGAGTATTTCAGAAACTGCTAATCTACTGGGATTTTCACGCACAACCATCTCTAGGGTTTACAGAGAATGGTCCGAAAAAGAAAAAACATCCAGTGAGCGGCAGTTCTGTGGGCGGAAATGCCTTGTTGATGCCAGAGGTCAGAGGAGAATGGCCAGACTGGTTCGAGCTGATAGAAGGGCAACAGTGACTGAAATAACCACTCGTTACAACCGAGGTATGCAGCAAAGCATTTGTGAAGCCACAACACGCACAACCTTGAGGCGGATGGGCTACAACAGCAGAAGACTCCACCGGGTACCACTCATCTCCACTACAAATAGGAAAAAGAGGCTACAATTTGCAAGAGCTCACCAAAATTGAACAGTTGAAGACTGGAAAAATTTTGCCTGGTCTGATGAGTCTCGATTTCTGTTGAGACATTCAGATGTTAGAGTCAGAATTTGGCGTAAACTGAATGAGAACATGGATCCATCATGCCTTGTTACCACTGTGCAGGCTGGTGGTGGTGGTGTAATGGTGTGGGGGATGTTTTCCTGGCACACTTTAGGCCCCTTAGTGCCAATTGGGCATCGTTTAAATGCCACGGCCTACCTGAGCATTGTTTCTGACCATGTCCATCCCTTTATGGCCACCATGTACCCATCCTCTGATGGCTACTTCCACCATGTCACAAAGCTCTAATCATTTCAAATTGGTTTCTTGAACATGACAATGAGTTCACTGTACTAAAATGGCCTCCACAGTCACCAGATCTCAACCCAATAGAGCATCTTTGGGATGTGGTGGAACGGGAGATTCGCATCATGGATGTGCAGCCGACAAATCTGCGGCAACTGTGTGATGCCATCATGTCAATATGGACCAAAGTCCCTGAGGAATGCTTCCAGCACCTTGTTGAATCTATGCCACGAAGAATTGAGGCAGTTCTGAAGGCAAAAGGGGGTCCAACCCGTTACTAGCATGGGGTACCTAATAAAGTGGCCGGTGAGTGTAGACTTTAAGCGTGGAGGGGGGCCTCCCCTTATCTAACAGCTCTTGGAGGAAACTAAGCAACCAGGAGACCCCACACGTTCGTGGGTCCATATTTTTGTCGGTGCACCATTTGGAGAACACAGACCATTTAGACGCGTAAAGCTTTCTAGTAGAGGGAGCTCTAGACTGCGTAATCGTGTTCATCACTCCTTCTGGCAGGATAGCGGGTATCCGTTGATCAACCATGGGTGCAGAGACCAGCACTCTGGATGGGGATGCCAGATCGAGCCGCGAGCTTGAGAGAGGAGATCTGTCCTCAACGGAATGGCAATGGGGCTGTTTGTGACAGCCGCGTCAGCTCCAGGAACCAAGTTTGGTTCTCCCATCGCGGGGCTATAAGGAGCACTGAGTGGCACGTTTCCCTGATGCTCTTGATCACCTGTGGCAACAGAGAGACCAACGGGAAAGCATCCAGGGGCGGCTGGGCCAGATTTGGGCTAGCACATCCTGGTTCTTCGAAAAGAATATTGGGCAGTGAACATTGTCTTTTGACGCAAAAAGGTCGACTTCCGCTTTGCCGAAAAGGCGCCATAGCGACTGGACTGTTTGGGGGTGCAGGGACCATTCCACCAGGGGAATAATGTCCCTGGACAGTGTGTCTGGGCCGTCGTTCAGGAGGCCTGGCACATGCGCAGCTCTCAACGAGCGCAGATGGTGCTGAGACCAAACGAGGAGGCGTTCTGTTAGATCGCAGAGGTTCCTGGATCTGACACTGCCCTGATGGTTCACGTAGGACATGTAGGTTCACTGTAAGCACTTCAGCGCATTCTCGACCGCTTTCATTTCCAGACAATTTATGTGAAGGAGCTTCTCTTGATCTGACCACAGGCCAAAGACCGGTCTGCCCTCGAAGAGAGCGCCCCAACCCGAGTTGGACGCGTCTGTCGAGATGACCTTTCGAAACGAGACAGACTCGCATCATCACTCCCCGCTTATACCAGTCGGCCGCTAACCAGGGCTGCAGAGCCGTAATGCAGCTCTGAGTCACTCTGATTCGTTCGCGGCCGGAGGCCCAAGCTCGGCGAGACGCTCGAGCGTTCAGCCAGCGTTGTAGCGGGCGCATGCGCATTAAGCCCAGCTGGAGCACTCCAGCAGCTGAGGCCATACAACCCAGCATCCTCTGAAATGTCTTCAGGGGGGCGATGCTGCCCTTCTGGAAAGACGCGGCCAGGCGTTGAATAATACGATAAACGAGCCGTCATAGCCACAGAGTCCAGTTCTATTCCTAGAAAGGAAAATGACTGGCTGGGCAGTAATGAGCTCTTGGTCCAGTTGACCGTGAGACCCAGGCTTTCTAGATGACTGTGGAGCACTGCTCTGTGAGATAAAAAGTCTATCTCTGACTGTGCCAGAATCAGCCAATCGTCCAGATAGTTCATAATTCGCAAGCCCTGATTTCTCAAGGGGGCGAGAGCCGCGTCCATGCACTTCGTGAATGTACGGGGTGCTAAAAACAGGCCGACCGGCAGGACGGTGTATTGATATACCTGACCGTCGAAGGCGAATCTCAAGAATGGCCTGTGACGGGGTATTATCTGAATCTGAAAATGGGCATCTTTCAGATCGGGAGAGATAGCCCAGTCCCTCGGGCGAACGGGCGCGAGGATTTTCCTGGTCGTAAGCATTTTGAACGGTCTTTTCACAAGAACTTTGTTCAAATGTCTCAGATCTAAGATAGGTCTGAGTGTCCCGTCCTTCTTCGGTACGAGAAAATAACGGCTGTAAAAGCCTGACTCGCTTAGAGAAGGTGGTACCAGTTCTATGCCCCCTTTGCACAGCAGCTTCGCTATTTCTGCGCGGAGTATATGCGCTACTTTCACATTCACTGTCGTCGCAATCCGCGCTCGAAAGCGCGGGGGACGGCGATCGAACTGTAGCGAATAGACCTGCCTTATTGTGCATAGCACCCATTCTGAAACCCCGGGAATCGCTTCCCATGCTTTTATACGTGTAGCTAGGGGCAGGATGGCCTCCGAGTTCTGATCGCCGCACTGCTTGGGCTCGAGAAACTGAACCGGAGGTATGGGCGCTTGAATACGGCGGCTCGCTGACAGTTGGACAAATCAAAGTATAATTTCGGGGTTAATTTTGGGTAATTTTGATGCACGAGGGAAGGATTTGTTACAGAATGCAAGGGAAGGATGATTAAAACACTACAAGCATGACGAATGTGCGAGTTGGGCGGTTAAGTAGAGAGGTTTATATACAGGGGTTTGAGTGAATAATTATTTATACCTATCTATATCTATATCTAACTTGACATATTTATTCAATGTTATCCACAGTATATTTCATCTGCAACAGCACTGAGAACTTTTGTAATGATAAGTTTGGTCATTAACTTTTAAATACAAACATTATATTTAAATTGCAAACACATGAGGAGAGTTCTCCGTGTGAAAGACCCACGACTGGCAGATCAATGTGCTAGCTACATTTCTCTCTGCAATGATAGGAAATTAAATTTAATTGAATGTGGAGGATTTTACATGTGAGAAGATGATTGACAGGCCAGTTAAACGGTAACAATATGCATGTAACTAAGCGACAGAGCTGTTCATTAAAGATGACAAAGTAGTAGGCCCTATGTCCCTTGTGAAGACCTCTCGTCTACTGACTGACTCGCTAATAAATACAGTCCCTTATTGCTGCCACCTGCTGACGAATCAATGCTACCTGCACTGAAATCTTTGAAAAATCCCCACCACTGATTTCTAATAGTTTCCACCATTTAAAAGAAGAATAGCTTATCCCTCTCTCTTAAATAACTTTTCCTGGACTG
The DNA here is from genome assembly GCF_029890125.1 of Rhinichthys klamathensis goyatoka. Taxonomy (NCBI): domain Eukaryota; kingdom Metazoa; phylum Chordata; class Actinopteri; order Cypriniformes; family Leuciscidae; genus Rhinichthys; species Rhinichthys klamathensis. Next base: position 1,609,282 of record NW_026606808.1, read on the forward strand.
ATTTTTTTTTAACAAATTTGTATTATTACAAAAGAACTAAATTTATTATAGATCTGTTATTTTATTTAAGCAAGTTTCATATATTTTTTAATAGTAGCCTATGTAGCCTAGTTATCACTTTATACTTTATTTGTTCCGGCCAGGCAATACAGGTAAAAGCTGCATAACAAGATACTCACATCAATACCATAACAATCACCCAGGTGTGTCCTTTGCACCAGAGTTTAACAGCCATGTAGCCAAAGGAATTTTTTGTATCTAAACCTTGGGGTACGAAAACGTCGACCATACTCTCATAAGCTTTGCTTGCTATGATCAAGTACAGGCAAATGCATGTAAAATCCAGACACGTGTTGCTTTCAGTTGTCTATCTCTCCCTTTCGTTTTCTCTGAAGCTCATGAATGAGGATGTAACTGGAATCTCTGCATTCTTGTGCTGCTCATGCAATGACAATAAACTGAAGTCAACAGAGTGTAATGAGACACAATGTCAGCAGGAATATATAACATCATATAAACATCATTGAAAGAAAAGTTTCACTTGAGGATCAGGATCTAGAACAGTCTCTACGGAGTTTACGAAAGGAAGCTTCCCTCTCATACTAGTGTAAGTCTGATTACATTTACTCATCATTTGATTTATTGCTGCTATTTTCATTAAAATTAGATTAAATAACATCCAACTCTTCTCTATTATAATGTAAATCTGTAAGAAAAAAAATCTGTAAGAACTTTCTTGTAGCACTGACATATTTAATTAATTATAATTGTATCATTATATAGGCTAATACATCATAATTTGACCGACTAAAACAATATTATTCTTATCTCAATTATAATACATGTATAGATTCTCAATTAATAGAAGACATCTGAGAAGATTAAGACCGTCTTTCTCTAACTACAGATTTTTGCAATATGATGTCTCTTGTTCTTCAACAAAAAAATAAACATAAAACACTGGTAAATAGCTTTGAAAGTCTGAACATCAACAAAAAGTAGAATAAGCCAGATGAGAGTGGGTTTAGAAAGCAAAATCTGCCTTCGAGAGAAGATATGTGACCACATATTTAGTTCCTGTTCTTTCCATAATAGGAGAAAAGTTGTCAAAACATCTACTCCTCATATTCTTAGAAATGACAATAACCAGAAAAGTAATTTTATTCTTCAACTGGCTTTTTTTAAGGCAATGGAAAACAATTGCTCAAAAGAATTAAATGCTTTATGTCATGACATAGCCTATTGGGTTTGGGAGAAGCATATAAAGCCGGGGAAGAGAAGCTTTCATAATACTTTATCAGTTTTAGTTGTTTAGAAAACAACCTGTATAATTCAGAAGGAAACTGTCCACTCCTGGAAATGAGTTGAATAAGCCCCATTCACTCGCGGGCATTCCCAGTGCTCGATCTAATGTTATTGGTGGACTGCATATCTAGCCATATAGAAAATACTATCACAAGTGATATATAAAACTAAGTTATCATTCTAATTTGACTAGGAATTAAGCTTAAAAGAATTAAAAGCAGCATTCTGCTGTTGGAAAGTATTGTTATATTAACCACAGCACAGCATTGCTCAGTGCATTAGAATAACAATCAATCTATCAAAAAATTAAACTCACTCATACTGTCAACAATTACAAAACCATTATTCATATTTAACAAATAATCAATTTTATTGTCCCTATAAATCAACATAATACAGGGGAAACTGTAATATGAACTGATGCAGTGCTAAACTGCTCACTGCATCATATACCGGTAATTAACAACACAATAACTATCAATTTATGAATCAAACTCACTAAGACAGTCAACGTTTTTTCTTCAATGCATCATTTTATTATATCCATGTATGAGATTACAGTCAAATCATATAAAACTGTCGATGGCCTTGTTGCCAGAGGTCGCCAATCGCCAGCGCTCCTTTGAAATGAATGGGATGATGTTGCTTTGTCGCTGGCGGTGTGATGGGGCTTCAGTAACCTCATCCAAACTAAAGCTTCCTCTTTGTAGCTTTGTACATTCTTATAAAGCTGTAACATGCATTTAAATGTACAGACATATAACTTGTAGATCCCATTTCATTCTGTTATACAGCAGTGCACATTGTTTTCGGTCAGTTTAATGAAATAACAAAATTATGAAATGCTTGTTTCACACTGCAAGCGTGAAGGAGACATGAGCTGCAGCAGAAAACCGTAACACTTGCGTTAATCTTCGGGACACAAATTAAGATCTTTTTGATTAAATCTAAGAGCTTTCTGTCCCTCCATTGACAGTCTACGCAACTACCACTTTGACGCTTTAAAAAGTTCATAAAGAGATCGTAAAACTAATCCATATGAATTGAGTGGTTTATACAATAACAGATACACAAACAATAAACAAAGCGGTGCGTTTTTACCGTTTTGAACATCAATCCTGCTGATCACTTTCTTTATTCCACTCCGCTCATGTTAATATTAAAGTCCCCATGTGGTGAAAATCCAGCGTTTAATGTTGTTTATATGTCTATGTGGTGTTTTTAATATGCTTTAATACAAACCATGTGTAAATTCATAAGTCAACACCATTTCTGATTTTCTCCTTAAAACTGCAGTGAACCAAAGAGTCTCACAAATACGGGGTTTCTCACGTCACAAACTACCTTGTAACCAATCACGTCAACGAGTGGATCTCTGAGCTGAGCAATTCATTTTAAAACATTGTATGACAGAGAAAATGCTGCATTACTGTTACTAAAAATAAAGCTGCATCTGATAATGCAGCCTGATCTCACGGCAATTCGTACGATTTTTGCTAATTCGAAGATATTCTACAAGTAACCAAATTCGTATGAATTAGAGATGCGCGGTTGGCGGTTACAGCCGCGGATAAACCGCGGATCGGGCGGATGACGGGACGAAAAAAAATATTTTAATTAAATTCGGGCGGGTGGCGGGCGGTTGAACCAATCAAATGAAAAATATACATTATTAAATATTGTTATCTGACTATACCTACATTTACATTTAGTCATTTAGCAGACGCTTTTATCCAAAGCGACTTACAACTGAGGACTAAACCAAGCGAGTCATCGTGAAGAGGCAAAAGCAACGCAAGAAGTGCTCAAAATACAAAGTTCAGACATAGCTCGGAGTAGCATAAGCCAGGCAAGCGAGGATTTAGAGGAAAGGATTTTTTTTTTTTTTTTTTATGTTAAGTGCTCCCGGAAGAGATGAGTTTTCAGTTGTCTTTTGAATGTTGTCAGGGATTCTGCATTCCGGATGAGGGTGGGGAGATCATTCCACCAGCATGGAACCGTGAATGAGAATGTTCTGGAGAGTGATTTTGTGCCCCGCTGTGATGGTACCACGAGCCGTCGCTCATTGACCGATCGTAGGCTTCTGGTAGTACTTCTGGTATGTACTTCTGGTACATCCAAAAAAAAAAAAAAAAAAAATCGAGCACTTTGAAATAGTCAAATTTTCATCAGCTAGTCGAGTCTATGCAGAGACTGCTTGTTGTTATCAGAGATGGCAACGCCGGCGAAGGAGCTACGTGACAAACTCAAAAAAGGAGAATTAAAAACAAAGGAAATAGAAGGTCAGAAAAGTGTTGCTTGGAATAAGTTGTGCGCTCTCTTGATATGCGCCCGTTCGATATTGTTTCTGGTAAAGGATTCCACCAAGTGGCCCAGACGTTGATTGACATTGGAGCTAAGTTCGATGCTGTTGACGCTGGACGAGCCTGTTCTGAAGACTCCCGTTAATTTTGAATGCACGGGAAGAGAGCGGATAGCGCGTCTTTTTCAGGCACAGTGCAATTCATTTTATACCATCAACAGGCCTAACAATCATAATAAATAGAGCCTCGATATTAAAGAAACGCCGAAGTTACTCCTAGGCTTTTTCGTTGGTCAGCTATGCCTACAAAAGACAGATGAAATCTAATATTAATAATTGATTCATGTCGGTATACACAGCCTAATATTTTATAATGACAAATAGCCTACACAATCAATATAGGCTAGACTATTTACTTTTTAGCCTATTTATTAAATACAGAAAATTGGTTAATGAAACATGGATTAAAATGAAGATACAATTAATACAAAACGAAATTCGCTTTAAAGGCAGGTTTTGTGCTTTTTTGAGGCCTCTGTGAAAGTTTGAAAGTCTTTTAGTGCCGCTTTCTGAGTGTTCGCGTCCGTAATGGAGAACTGTCACGTAACATTGTTGGCGCCCCATACAATAGCAGCATGTTGAAATTATGTGCCAAAATGCGTTTTCTATGAGGCTACAATGAACATATTGTACAGTAGCCTATCAGATAAGGTCAGGTTTGCCGAAGTGCGTTCAATTTAGGCTATTTATTTATTTTTGTCCCTGCACACCGATCGGAGAGGAGTTCACTGCTGATATTCTGAGAGCTTTCTAATCTCGCGGTTGTCATCAGCAGCGCCTTGTATCAGGCCAATCAGCGGATGGCAGGCGGGTGCGGTTTTGAAAATTGGTCAAAAACGTTGGTGCGGATGGATGGCGGACGGATGATGAGTTTTGTGATGCGGTTGCGGATGAAATAATAGCCCATCTGCGCATCTCTAGTATGAATTCATACGAATGACCAACCCCTGACCCCGCCCCTAAACCTACCCATCACGTGGGTTTAGACAAATCGTACGAGTGAGGTCGTACGAATTAGCCACCTTTTAATCACTCGTACGAATTCGTACGAATTGGTCGTGAGATAGCGTTGGATAATGTTATGTTAGCCACTTGACAAAATAGTGTTTTTCTCTGAGGCATGGTAAAAACATGGTACTCGTGGAAAGTCAAGAAAACAACGATTCAAACAATCAGACTAACAGTGTTGAGGTATATGACAATGATTACTTTTCTTTCTATAAATGTATCCAAAACAGTTGTTCCCTTGTCTAATAAAACATTTAATATATTAAAGCGCCTTTGGTGTTTCCATGATTTCTACAAAATAAAAATCGAAAATCGAGGGTAACGCGTCACTAATAGGCGACACAATGACACGGTCCTGGTTGAAAATTGCTTATTTCTCTGTATTTAAACATTCTTACAAACATTTGGGATAATGTAAGTACACAAGTCAACAAAATATATAACACTGTTCTAGTGGGTTTTGGATATTTGAATACAAAAATCTGAAATATTGTGCCTTTAAATGATAAAATTATTGACTATATTGGGGGCTTTAAAATACTCGCCCAGGAACACTCGGTTAGATGACGTAAAATTAGTAGCGTTCTATCTGTACCATTTTGACTTTCTTTGCTTGCTGTTATGCTATTATTCTCGTGCACTGACTCATTCACTAAGCTGAACAGCCAATCAGAGTTCTCTCTCTCACCGACGGGACAAAACTATTCTACATGCTGTATCGGCCCCAAAAAAAACCCTGCCGTCGTCCGACTAGAGCAAACAGTCAGACGACACTCAAAAACGGCCCAACACCCGATCATCGGCTTGGTGTGCCCCGGGCTTTACACACAGTTACAGTTAGTTAGTCTAAAGCCTGGAACACACCAAGCCAACGAACTAGCGCTGATGAAAGCCGACTGTGTTGTCGACTCTCGTCGGGGTAAAAAGCTGCACTTGAACACACCGAGAGAACTACAGCCGACAGTCAGCTAGAATGCGCGTTCTGCTCCTGCGTGTAAATGAGACAACTGTCTATTTCTGCAGATATATTCGTCTATATTCGTCATTCAAAAAGGGAAACCGACACTGCCGGCTGCAGATACACATACCTTAAACAAAGCAGTGCGTGCTTACCGTTTTATCAATCCTGCTAAACACTTTCTTTATTCCACTCCGCTCGTGTTACTATTGAAATATTCGCCAAGGAACACTCAGGTAAGATGACGTAACATAAGAACAGCCTTCTATCTGTAGAGTTTTGACTTCTTTGCTCGCTGTTTTGCTATTATTCTCGTTCATTGACTCTTTCACTAAGCTGAGCAGCCAATCAGAGTTCCCTCTTTCACAGACGGCCCGACGCCGATTCAACATGTCGAATCGGCCGAAACAAAGCCGACGAGGACCAATTTCAGCCGACGGCACGGAACCGTGCGGAACACACCGAGGAAACTCAGTCGGCCGACGCACAAAAACTGCCCGGCGGCCGACCGTCGGCTTGGTGTGTTCCAGGCTTAAGCCGTGCATGAATTTTAACAGCTATTATGAGAGTGGCTTGATGCAGCGCTGTAGATAACTTTGTGTAAAAAAAAAAAAAATCTGTCTCCTGTGCCAGCAGAAACATTTTCTTGACCCTTAAAAAAGTAATTAATGCGGTCACGTAAATCTGCTTCACAGGTAAATTAAACAATTTGCTAATTACAATAATGAAAATGTAAAGTCGGTACAAATACTAGAAAATGTGAAATAATGTAAATAATTGGGAATCTGTTTACTATGGACTAAACACCTGTCAAACATCGGCAAGCGTGCTGGACAGTGTCTTGGAGCTCTGCGCAGGGTGGCCAACAAGCTTGATGTCAAAGGTAGGGCCAATGTCTACAAGACACAAGTCAGGAGTACCATGGAGTACTCATGCTTTGCCTGGATGAACGCATCGCAGACCACCCTTGGGCAGCTTGACACCATCCAGAAAAAGGCACTGAAAATCATTGGGGAGGATGAGGACACTGCCCTAGGGAAATATGCGCTCAGCCATCGTAGAACTGTTGCAGCAACAACTGTGCTTTTTAAAATGCACACTTAAAACTGTCCAGAGGATCTCAAAGCTCTGCTACCCCCACCTGATCTCCTTTATCGAACCTCTCGAAGAGCACGACCAACACACGCCCTAAAACTCCCCAAGTCTAACACCAAATGCTTGGGGAGGAGCTTTCTTCATTCGGCTGTAACAACTTGGAACTGCCTCCCCTGTACTGTAGTAGGTGAAATCACCTCAAACAATGTTCAGGCCTTCAAGAAGAGACTAAACCAACATCTCCTTAGCAAAAAAAAACTGCAATTTCTTGATGCTTAATGTCACTTATCCCATATTCTTAGTCCTGAGTAGCTGCAGATCACGATAGGCTCTCGGGTCACGAACTCTGCCGTGCAAAGGCAAAAGACCGTAACTTCGTTTTTGGTCGAAAATGTGTTATTGATATTTTTGGCACATTCAAGACCTCCTTTATCATGTGGATAAGTATCTTGAGTCAATTCCGGGGTTTTTTCGAGATAATAATGGTTTGTCTTAACCGTAACTTCCAAAAGCCCATGAGAAACCAAGGACACCGTAACACCAGTTACCGCTCTTTGGCTTAGTTTTGGAACGCTCATATTGAGTTACAGCACTCTGCCTTTGTTTAGCCGGCGCATCAATATGAAGTTACTGTGCAGGCGTTCTATCAAATAATGCTACCTATCAGATTATACAATGTTCTGCCTTTGTTTTACTCTCCATTAAAAATGAAATTACGATGTAGCCTGTGTACAGCTACCATCCGTCCCTGTAACTTCTGATGTCCTCAGAGCTTTGTCCTGCACTAATGCGGTCAGAACATTTAGTATGCTCTTAACCCGCTCCATCGACAAACGTGCGATATCGATCGCGATCGAAGGATATATGCAGTGCAGAGTTGACAGAAAAATGTTACACATGCCGACGCCTTAGCAGGTCAATACAACAAAGAACTAAAGCCCCGCCTCACCCAGTTCGGGTACCGGACCTAGTTGAAACAATCATGCATCTAGCTGGCAGAGTGCCAAAACTTCGCCGGCGCCTTCAGCTCCGCCCTGAACACGGTCGAGCCGACGCGGGACTAAAATATCACAGAGTGATAATAATGAAGCAACAAGGCGCATACATCATAATGAAGCAAGAAGTGCTGGTGCATACAACATCAGAACAGCTGTGGTAAAGCATGCATACAAAACACAGCGTCCAGAATAAATCCGCGGGACGAGCGAAGTGCACGCACAATAATAGGGCAGACAGCTGAAACCAACGCATACTGAAAAGACGTAGAACACAGAAGGTTGTGCTATAAATGCATTAGTCGTCTAAGTAGTCCAGAACGCGCTCCCTACTGAGTCCTTAAGGGGTAAAGCACTGCATAGGCTACTTTTCGTGAACGGATCGTGACACCTTCGAACACGAATCTCGGTAAACGCCTGAAGTATTCGTCTTTCAGATCCACGCACCGCTATAAACAGTCTCCGGGTCGAATGTGCGCGAGGATCTGTTTTATCGTGATTATTACATTACATTATAACGCGTGTTTAGCAAGTCTTATGCCACTCGGTACCACTTGAAGATACTCTTTAGTCTTTACAGCTATGGAGGTATTTTGTCATGTCCAATGTATTAATAGGGCCACCAGAATGCAACAAAAGCACAATAACTAGAAGGCTAGGTAATTTTTAAATCATTCAAAATAAATGCCATGATCACTAGATTTTATACAGGTCTTCTATAATGATTTTGTTAATGGTGATCAGCAATCAAATATTGATAATGTGGAAGTTACTGCCTTTTGCCTTAGCATGACTTCTCACTTTTTGCTAACAATACAAAAGCAGAGTACAGTAACTTTAAAATAGAGGTCAAAAGTCAAGTTTGAGCTAAAATTTTTGTTATGTAGATAATTTTCATTACTTAAACATCTAATTGCCAGATTTTCAGTGTCCTACCTATAATTAATTTGGCGGGACAACTAAAAATCTTTAAAGTCATTTTTCTCAGTTCCACACTCTAGCGAGTTAAGGTATTTTGCCTTTGTAGGGCAGAACTGTTAAAGCCTGTATCTGCTAAAGCATTAATTAAAACAATTAAAAATTCAAAAAATATTTTTAGCAAACAACCACTTTTAATTTATCGATTATAACTTTTATGTCGTTTTGGTTTCCTTACAAAGGTCCAGAAATACAAGTTTTTCGCCAGGTGTGTGAAGTTCTTTTTAACTATAATGTAATGCGCTGCATTGCTGATTATGTTTTCGAGTATCAATAAATCTGCCCTTTCCAATTAACTTAATTTTCAACTTAATCCCGATATTTTAACCAAATCCACAAATTCGTTCGAAAAACTAAATTAAACAGGAATCAGTTATCATGAGCAAGGTACGAAGAATGGATCCCAGTTGTAGTAAACGGAAGCTCACGCATGTTCGCTTGATGTGCGAGAACCAATGAGGTTCATTCTTGTGTTACGCAGCATGTTTGAGCTTCCTCACGAGCCAATTGAGCTTCTGTTTACTATGTTAATAAGTAAATAAAAGACTAAAAGCAATCATGTTTCTTCAGAAAATGTGGACTAAACCGCTCGATTTATATGGATTCGTTTTACAATCTCTTTATGAACTTTTTGAAGCATCAAAGTAGTAGTTGCAGACTGTCAATTGAACAGAAATCGTTCAGATTTCATTAAAAAATATCTTCATTTGAGTCCCAGAGATAAAAAAAAAAAGTTAAAACGTATGGGTTCGGAATGACATGAGGGTGAGTAATTAATGACAGAATTTTCATTTCGGGTGAACTAACCCGAAGTTAGTATTTCTAACAGAAATGAACAATGAAAGCTGTACAAATTCTGTTAAAAGCCATGGAATAAGAGTAAAAAATAAATAAATAATGTATTTGTAGTTTATATCTCACAATTCTGGAAAGAAACGTAATTTTTTAATTTAAATTCGACATTCTCTCTTTTTTCCTTTTAAGTTCATATCCCACAATTTTCTCCTCAGAATTGTGATATAAATTTGAAATTGCAAGTTATAAAGTCTGAATTGTTAAATATAAACTCACAATTCCAAGAAAAGAGTCAGATTTTTTTTAGATAAAATTGTTATAGGCTTAAATATTATTTAATGCTGTAACTGTAGGGCTAACACGCAATGTCCCCTATGAACTGCATGAACATTGTTTACATAATTCAAGCTTTAGTAGTGGGGTAATCGCAGGTTTCATCAGTTCAGTCTGTCTGTTTAATGCAACAGTCTGCATTTAGCTTCAAAGATCATCTTCAATTACAGTATTCTACAAAAACTGAGACCAACTTTTTCTGACACTGTGATGTCTGCTCCCAAATGGTCTATAAGGCAGATCTTTTTCTCCGGTGAATTACATAGGCAAAATACAAAATAACAAAAATAATTACAGTTAAGAGAGTGCCAACACATATGGAAATGATCCTCGTCTGGTCCAGTCCTGGGTTTGCATGTTTAGATGTGTTTTCTTCTCCTGCTGTTGATTATGGAACCAAAGTTCAGAGAGAAAAAAAATTACTGCACAGGTATAAAGACAACATATCTTTCTGTAATTTATGTAAAGCAGCATTCGGACTGGAACATCACCAGTTAACTTTCTTAATTAAAAACTATATGGTTTGGTTTTTACGGAGCCCCTAAAGGGACGTGGTGGTGGAAAAATTTTTAGGGTGGGAGATATTTTTTTTTTTTTTTTTAAATCTTTTGCATTCCCTCGCAAAGATATTTGCGTTCCCACGCAAAACCTGTTGGCAGCTCGGACAGACACTTCCTGTTTAATGTCCCGCTGGCAGTGTTTCAGAGCTCCGTACGTTAATGGAGCGTTTCATAGTGTTTGAACTTGGACTCTAATATAAAGAAATGCGGTCAGTGCTTAACTCAAGGTGTTCAGTGAAGTTGGCAATATATTCACATGCTATTCGAACTTCTCGGATCAATATTCTTGAGCTAAACGTTGTTAAAACACAAACGACACCTATTTACAATCACAGTAACCTAGACAACGAGCTACAACCCAATTCTCCTCAAAACGAGCTTTATAATATAGGCTAAATGGATCTCTATGAGCAGGCAGGCGGCTGAGTCCGAAGGGACCATCTGCAAAGTGCAATATAACCCAAAAAAAACGACTACAGCATCAACTCATAATCAAAAATATAAAAATAGTCATTAACTTCAATGTTACAAACCACCCAATTCAGTTTACACATCAATGGTAAACTCACTGGTCATACTGCACTGCTTCTGCACATTTTATATTATATAAAAAAAATATTTAATAACTTCACTGTAACCAACCAAATTTAGTTCACACATCACTGCTCTAATGTTGGTTATACAACACTTAGTTTGGGAAGTAATTGCACATAAAAAAATAAGTATGCCTATTCTTTACACAAATTATATTGGTACTGTACGCAGCTAACATAATAGTTACAACCATAGCTTTTGCATTATATTTGCTTACTGAATTTGATGGCATTACACTGTATAACAGTGTGAAGTTACTGAATATTTTTTCTAAAAAGGGTAAAGTTATTGGAACTGAATTTGGTGACAGTAGCCTACAGTGTATCACAGTGATGCTATTGAATATGTTAAATAATATAAAATGTGCAGAAGGGTTTTGGGATTTGCACTTTGCAGACGGTCCCTTATTCGGACTTGTCTCTCAATCGGCCGGTTAAAGACATTTATATTATAAAGCTCGTTTTGAGGAGAATTGGGTTGTAGCTCGTTTTCTAGGTTACTGTGATTGTAAATAGGTGTCGTCTGTGTTTTAACAACGTTTAGCTCAAGAATATTGATTCGGGAAGTTCGAATAGCATGTGAATATATCTTCACTGAACACCTTGAGTTAAGCACTGACCGCATTTCTTTATATTAGAGTCCAAGTTCAAACACTATGAAACGCTCCATTAACGTACGGAGCTCTGAAACACTGCCAGCGGGACATTAAACAGGAAGTGTCTGTCCGAGCTGCCAACAGGTTTTGCGTGGGAACGCAAAAGTTTCTCGGGGGAACGCAAAAGATTTGAAAAAAAAAAAAAATTCTCCCTTCCTAAAAATTTTTCCACCACCACGTCCCTTTAGGGGCTCCGTAGGTTTTACAGACAGGGCTTAGATTAACCCAGGATTAGGCCTTCGTTCAATTAGGGCATTTAAGTGGCTTTTATAAACGTGCCATAGAAAAAACATTACTGGTGTGAATCTTGAGAAAAAAATAATGGCTTTGATATATTTTAAGTAGGGTTGTAACGGTTCACAAAATTCACGGTTCAGTTCGATACGATACACTTATGTCACGGTTCGGTACGTTTCGGTACTTTTTCGATACAGCAAAAAGAAAGAAATGCCAGAGAAATTTCCTTGATTTAATTTTTTTAAATATATTTTTATTAAAACTAACATCATAAAGTATGATTTTTTTTTAACTTTCAGCAATGATGGAGCTATACTTGACTTTTCTTAGGAGCTTATAAAACAAAACAGCTCCTTGGACAAAATGAAATGTAATATTGTAGTAGTTATAAACAAAGGTTTATTTTAGTTCAGATTAACATTTGAGGGCAGCAATAATGTCAAAATAAAACCGACATAATGTTACTTGAAAGCATTATAGCCTACTATTCCTGCCAAACGTCCATGGTTACAGTTAGTAGTGTTACTACAGTAAACCCATGGTGAATGTTGCTGATCTGTGGACACTGGATAGTTCATTCATGCCACAATGTTTCTTCCTGGTTTCCACGTCAGCGCTGTTTGATCTGTTAATAACGGAGAAATGTGAATGCTTCTCACTAGATCTCGCAGCGATGTTATTACTTCACTGACGAATTCAAATGCTTTCTTCACTGGATTTCGCTGTGTAGTAACAGTGCTGATGATTAAGATTGGCTCACGCTGCATTGGTCTGATAAACGGCCCGTCAACCACACAATAACGAGTCGCTCAGTTTCGTTCCGCTTACATTACATTTGCCATTTGATGTTGGGCACTGTTGTGGTCACGCCAGCGACTCTTACATTATGAGCGCGCTTGCCACGCGTGACGCGCCTACATTTGAAATAACGAAATTTTGGTCAGCAGGAAAAATGGTCCAATGAACCGTTCGGTTCAAAAATGCGTACCGAAAACCGAACCGAAAGCCTCGTACCGAACGGTTCAATACGAATACGTGTATCTTTACACCCCTAATTTTAAGATATGCAAGTGCAAGTTGCTTTCAATTAAAACAGCTCAAACATGCATTTTAGTCTGAGACTAGACTTAACCCTTGTCTGTGAAACCGGGAGTATATATTAATTAAGCAGTTTCACGCACCCTTGATGATCAGTACTACATTCTTCTGTTCGTTTGAGGGTGTGATGAGGCAGTTGAACTCTCCTGTATCAGTGTAATTGAGATTGTTGAGTTTGATGGAGAAGTTTCCTCTCTCATACTCCAATGGAAAAGTTTCAACTCTATTCTTGTACCGAGGGTCCTGTTCTACCACTGAATCTTCACCCTTGACTATATCATACACAATCTCGCTGTCATTGTGTCTCCAGCTTACATCGATGTGTTGAATTTTATGAACATGTTCACTGGAAGAACACGGCAGGAGAACAGAACCGCCAGTAACACCCTCTCTATGTACTGTTTCCTGCAGAGACACTGAAATGACAGACCCATTAACTGTAAACACAACACAGTCTGACATTTATACATGTAGCATGAATTTATCATTCAAATTCAAAGTTTAGATGCCAACCTTTGTTAATCAGCACTGCAAACACAAAGATGAAGCGACAACTGAAAAGAAACAGAAAAAACAAGTTACTTTAATTTCTTTCATCTCAACCAGTACATCATGACATTGTCAACAGGCTTGTTTGTGATGATCAGAGTAGAACTGATCACGCCGGTTAGAAAAGCTCTCTGACTTGCTGTGATGTAAACACTCTCGCAAGACTCAAGCAGGCGAAGTGTCTGTTTACCAGCTGCACAAACTAAAAGCATGATAGGAAGTGATTTGCTGCTGATAAAACTTAAAGCATATCGGCCTAGAATAATACTGAGGTTTGGTTGTCAAACATGTAAGTCTTTTAACTCTAATTTGCCTGCTCGTCTCCATGCAAGGTAAAGTGTTTGGAATTTCAAATGGGCTGAATGCTAAAGTTTGAGACTTTCTAATGCCTTTTTAAGAAATAATTGTTGTATTTCACATTCAGTGTGGACAAACTGTCACAGAAATTACACTCCTATTTTAAAGTAACAAAATACTGCATTCACATCACTAAATCTTGACATAATTATTACATTGTGATGTAGAAAGTTAAAGTAAAATCATTGGGGTAACATGCCCCCCATAATTATTATGATTTGTGGAGTTATTTAAAAAATCTTCCTCTAACATTAAAAATATGTATATATAAACATTAAATGGGATTCAGAATAACTGGATTAACTAATTTGCAAATTGTCACTAAATCATAAATTAACAACTGTTTTCATCTATTTCCCTTAATAATAAACTGGATGTTGCATAATTTCCCTGTAAGTTAGATGCTAAACTCTAAATATGATTTAGCAGTAACTAGGTGTTCTTGTAAAAAAAAGAACTTTATCTTACTCTGGTTAAAAAAAAAAAGAGAAAAAAACGTAATATCTTGAATGCACTGTAAAACAAGCCAATCAAATAAATGTAACTGCATGCACCGAGACACAAAGGAAATACAAGATGCTAATGCTAAAGGCACGTAAAATATCGCGGCAGATCTAAAGTGAAATGTATGGGAGGTAACGTTACAGCTCGTTTTGTGAAAACATAATTTCATTAAAAATCATAAAAATAACGTTACCCGATGATCAGGGTGCTCCGATATAACTCAATTATGTTATACATTATATTTCTAAATAAATTTGACAGAAAACAAAAAGTATCGAGCTCTGAACATTTTCCAGGTTTCCGGGTTCTCTCGGAACTCTGAGCGGAAGTTGTCATAGAAATGTTCTGCAGTAAATATTATTTTTATCCTTTTTTTTTTTTTTTACTCCAACAGCAAACAATTAATATATCGCGATTAAGTTTTCCCTATGTACAAAAAGAGGAAAAAATATATAGAGAGATCAGAGATGGATAGGCAGATTTTAAAATTTACCAGCACTCTCTCAACCGCTGGTGGTTAGCTGGTTAGTAGGTTCCTGTTAGTTAGTCCCTGTTGGTAGATCCTGGAACTACACCACCCGACTGCAAAAAGCATGTTTTTCCATAGACACCCTTTCAAAAGTAGGCTAGTACGTACGTGTCTTCTGATTAAATAAAAAGTATTTTTGCTCCTTGTTTAAAACACCCTCACAGGAGTTTTAACTATTTTTTTTGTAATTTCATGCCACGGTAAAAAGTAACGTAAACTATAAAGCAAAAATTTAAATAAAAATAAAAATAATTAGCTCCTTACATGCTTCAATTTTCTTTTTGCCAACTTTATTTAATTGCGAAAAACTTTTTTTTACATATAAAGACGTAGACCCATCCCCCCCCCATTTTAAGTTAATAGTTTATTTTCCTTTATTTGGATAACTTTGGCAAGGGAAACATGTAGTTTAAAGCAAAAGATAAAAGGGTCACACAAACACACAGCTACTAGTTCCCCAAGCAAGTTTTTTTGCAAGCACCAATGTCACGATGTTCCAGTGTTCCAATGTACAATGTTCCATCAAACATTTTCAAAGATTTTCAGTTTCTGAGATTATCAGTTTCTGTGAGTGGGTCATGCATAAATATTCATGAGTTTTCTTTTGAGTTGGGTTCAATCAACTTTGCATCAGCTGTCGCTATGGGGAAACTCCTTTCTCCGATAAATACCATTTATATGGTCTTAAAGGCTCTGGCAGCCTCCGTTCAAGCCACTGCTGACAGTTGAATTACGAGCAATCTTGCTGAATGGAGTGTACTACAATCTGTATAATGAGTGGGGGACTTGTCCACTTGTCCAAAACGCTGTCCACTTGCAAACAGTGTCACGTGTAGGTATACGGCAGACGAAGAGGATGAATGCAATAAGAATTTACCATATCTATACTCAAAAACATTAATGAGAGCCGAAAGTGGAACAGAAACACAGGGAAATATACACTAAGTGCAAACAAAGATGATTGGATAAACACAGGAACGGGAACTGATGAGTAACCATAGTAACCAACAAGATTAAAATGAGTAACCTAGGAGACGAATGAGAACACAGGCAAACGGAAAAAAAAGCAGGAAGATTGCAAATGTAACTAAATCCGGATGCACACTGTGCGATTTATAATATTCATCTACTGTACGATTGTTGCTTGTCAGACTGTACGAACATGATCATCGCTGTAAGCCATGTCACACTGAAGATCTCAGTTGTCATTAATGTCAGACTGCACAACAGTCAAGACGCGTTAAAAACGGACGCACGCAAGAAAACTTGTCCGGAGTTTTACATCATTAATTAATGACAGTGACAGTGACACATGGAATTAAAATGGTGGCTACAAAGAAATCTAAACATTAATTTTGGTCATGGCTTGTCTTGAAAAACGAAGACAATTTGACAGTCGTAGCAGAAGTCACACTGCAGGACTGTGAGCCAAATCTTCTGACACTGCCAGAATTTCGTCGGTGGTAAAATTTGATTACAACGGTCATTATTGGCTGTCAGTGAACATGTCAAACTAACGATCAAAAGCCGCGTTTCCACCGCAATTGCCCGGAACAATTTGTCCCAGGAACTTTTTTCCCAGGAACTTTTTTTGCCCCAGACCGGTAGCTTTCTGCGTTTACATCGCGGTCTAAAGTACCGGGTAAACTGCGCCCGACTGCTCATTGCTTGCTTGTGACGGACAGTAGACTGTAAAAGACAGTAATCAGTTTTGAGCGCCACATTTATAATAAATATGGAAGAGATTCACACTGTGCTGCAGTTGTTTGAGATGTATTGGTTTACTAACCAGGTAATTAACAAAACGGCAGAAAAGAGACGAGCACTGATACTAAAGCGTGTTCAGAAAGCTCGTAATGCTAACGTTAGATCTAAAATTAGACAGCGTATGTTATCAGCTATTGCGGACATTGACCGTGAGAAGGCTGGGACGAACGCGCAGAAAATTTCTCTTCCGCAAATACGCTTAATAAAGCCTGAATCTCGTCGTCGGTCCAGCTGTCTTTTTTATTTTTATTAAATTCCATATTTGCAGACAGACAACTCTTACTGCATGGAACTTCATTACTGCATGAAGCCACGAACTGCAATAGATTCTAAAAATTCCGGTTAAAATAAAATGCTGCGCGGAGTTATCCAATCATAATGCGGCGTGAACACAACCAATCAGCATGTTCAGCGCACAAGCCCCACCCGCGAAAGTTCCTGAACTTTGAAAAAGTACTACCTCGCGAGCAGGGACTTTCGGAGGGGGAAATATCTACCCGGAACTTCATTTAGACCCTGGTTCCTGCGGTGTAAACACACCGAGTACCAGGCCAAAGTTCCTAGTTCCTGGGTAAAGTTCCTGCGGTGGAAACGCGGCTAAAGACTTCAGATTTTAGCCTAGGATCAGAGGAATCTTTTAGGATTTGCTAAATTTGTCTCAGATGGCCAAATCGGGTCAGATGAGTGTGTGATGATGCAGCTGAATGCTCCAGCATCAGTGTGAGTGAGATTGATGAGTTTGAGGGAAAAGTTTCCACTCCGATACTCTTCTGGAAAAGTTGGAGCTCTGCTCTGGTACCGAGGGTTTTGGCGTGTAACTGAAACTTTACCTTTAATTAAATCATAGACCGTCTCACTGTCATTGTGTCTCATAGGCGGGTGTTGCTCCGATTTCGCGTCCAGCCGTGCACGAGCGCAAAACCTCACAACACCCGCCCCTGTCAGTGATTGGTTGGAACACTTTATTTTGGTTTTGAGTGGTGGTTGTACACATTTGTTTTTGTGTGCAGATCTCAGAGCCTAGGCTGCCTACAGAGACGCGGTTTTTGGACGGCATGCTTATGGGGCGAGCAGCTAGCGGATCGTTAGGAAAGATTAGACATTTATTTTTGGGCCAGAAATCACTGATACAACCTTTAAGGCAGCGGTAGTACAAAAATAAAACACCCTTCAATACATTCACATTGGCGTACACACACAGAGATACCTACTGGTATGCCAAACTCTAGGTTATCTGAAAAGATGAAGTGGAAAGAGAGGAGCGCAAAACTTGAAAACAGAAATTCATTTGAAAAATTATGAACATACCTGATGATCATATCGCCGCTATACAATTAATATATATATTTTACATTATATAAGTGACGATGGCTTTCGAAACATGCTTAAGGCCTTGCTTATACTTTCGCCTGGCTCCACAGCGCGAGTCTCCGCAGACTGCGCGCGCACATCCCCAAACGGACGAGGCGTCGACGCGCTCGCCTTTGTACTATTCTGTGAAACGACAGGGGGCAACTCAAGTAATGGTCCTCTTAACCATAGACAGTAAAATAATAACCAGGAATAAACGGTGAGAAGAATAAAAAAGGTCCACACGTGAACATGTTTATTTTAGTTCATCACCACCAACAACTACAAAAATAATTGTGTAAAATCCAGTAAACCCTGAGATAATTATTTGTGACCATAGACTGTTAAAAAAATGGATGTAGTGTCCGTGACGTCACCCGTAGGTTTCTGAAGAGCGTTTTGAAGCCTAAAGTGGGCGGGGCCGGCCATCGCCATCTTGGCAGCGCGTCACCGATCGTCACTCCCAAGGGGGTAATCCATAGACACATAATAAATACATAGACGCCCTATTGGCTGCTGGAGCTTACCTCAACGGCGCCGCCATATTGGGGAGGGCAACTTTCCCATACCTCTCATTACGGGAATTGAGAAAAATGCCTGCTTCGTGTGCTGCTTGGGGCTGTACAAATCGCCACACAATTGAAAACAGGTCTCGGGGAATTACCTTTCACAAACAAGACTGAACATTTTTGACTGACTATGGTCACTCCCGGATAAAATAAAATGGGCAAAGAGGCGGGACGTGGGTGGAGCTGAGGTGCTAATGCTATATGCTACTGGCCTCGCGCTAAAGTGACAGCTGATTGAAGAAGTAAAGCCAATAGTAAAAGTTCATGCTTTTGCCCTTCAAAATACTATAATAACTAAAAGACGTACCTAAAAGTGAGACTGTGTATCGTGATGTATTATTATTCTGCTATAAAAATGTAATGTCATGCAGTAACTTACAATATTGCTCTGAGCTTGTGTGTGGAGTGTCAGTCAGCATGGCATCGCACGTCAAGTTCGTAAAGAGCTTTATTCAGTCCATTTTAAAATCTGATTTTGGCCGCCTCTCAATTTCTCAAATGGGTTAAAACAAAGATATTACCTCAGAAGTTCAAGTAAATGCACTAGAAATCCGCGCTCATTCAAGGGTGTGCATCTATTGCTTGAACGGAGAGAAAGCACTGTCACTTGCAGGATTTCATCTGACGGTACTTTTTATTTAACAGTAAAAAGTTAAATAAGCATATCTGTTCCGTGAGAGCAACAGTAGCACATAATGAGTGTGGTCTCTATAACTTTATCTATAGACGTTTTTTGCAACAAAATTGTCAGACATCCATTAACGCAGAGGTGGAAAGAGTAATAAAATATTCTACTCAAGTAAAAGTACTACTACTTCAATGAAATTTTACTTAAGTACAAGTAAAAGTACCGGTCTAAAAATCTACTCAAGTAAAAGTAAAAAGTAGCTCATTTAAAATTTACTCAGAGTAAAAGTTACTGAGTTACTTTTTTAACAGTGGGTGGGGGAATCCCCGTGTAGGGCTGTAATGGTATGAGATTTTCACAGTATGATAACGTCTCAGAAAATATCACGGTTTACAGTATTAATCAATTATTAAAGGTGCTATATGTATTTTTTTAGCGGCCTCTATCGGTGATGTTTCAGATTGCAACCAATTTTTACAAGAGCGCTCGTGCTCGAACACAAGAGCGATCACTCATGGTACCGGCCACACTGAGACTTTCAACACACCGGAGAAAGCATCACACAACATGCTGGAAACTCATGTAAACTCCCACTGCAACGTTACAATAATAGGCTACTTTTATCAGCTTGACGTTGAACTAATGCTCCATGCTCGTACCATGATAACGTTACATTTGTGGTGTTATCTAGCATAAGGCATTTCACTAACCATTCGTGTATCTTTCACAATCAGCAATGTCAACATAGATGAATGTATAATATGATAACGAAAACGGTTAGTGACTAGACTGAACAATGTCAGTGTAACAGTAAGATCGTAGGAAGCAACATTACTGTACTAAACGTGTCTGGAAATGTGTATTATAAACAATATGATAGTAGTGGGATGAGTGACATTAGACTAGATCTAGTACATAAAATAAAAGTTACATCCTAAAGCACCTACTTTTTGTTATCCTGGAACAGTCTTTTGTAGTCTTTTGTATTCATTTCATGTCTCATGTATGTTGTAGTTTACCTTGCTATTTCATTACAGTTTACCATTATTTCAGCATATCTGAAAACTTGTAATTTATCACAATAAAAATAGCGGAGGTCTCTCCATAATTCAAACGCTCTGCCGATGTTGATCCGTGTTTTCGTCCTAAGTCGATCCGATTCGCGTTTGGCCTGACGAGCTTCAGCAGATACATTTTTGTTTTGTTTTTATATTTTTGTGGAGTTTGTGCTGGAGTGTGTGTTGTGCTGGAGGCAGGTCGTTTGTTGGTGTTATCAGACTCCATGTGGTCAGCTGCAGTGCCGTCGCATAGACTGTATATAAAAAGGAGAGAGGCTCGGGAGCGCGCATGCACGTCACATCCGATGGATTTCGCAGAAAATCCGACCCGGAGACTTACATAGAAATAGGAATACCGGCCTTCAGAGGTAATAGCTAAACCCGACAAGTGGATCATTGTAATGTGTGATTACAACCCCTTCACACACAGGCAATAAAAAAAGGATTCATTTTAGAAGAAAAGTTCCATATAGCACCTTTAAATAAATAAACGGTATTATTAAATTATTATTATCATTAGTTAAAATGACAGTTAAATTAATAAACTTGAAACCATTTGTTTATTTTATTTATTAAAATTTCAATAAAACATGTCTAATCAATTAAATTCAATAATTGATAATGAATTAGATTGACAACTTATTTTTAACATTAATAATTTATTAAAATGTTTAAGAATAATATAATCCTATGAAATGTATTTTATTCAGAAAATTAATGTTTCTTTTTATGATTTAATCCATTTATATTATCAAAAACTGTGGTAATCAAATGTAAATTTAAACTTTGTGTCCTTTTATTTTTTGGGGAAGCGCTGCAAAAACAGATTTACTAAATTAAACCATGGACAAAAAATTTATATTCCTTTAAATAATGTTTAAATAAAATGTATTATTGTTGTTATTATTATTTTGAGAAGTTCGTTCTATTGTATGCCCAGAATTTCTCCTTAGTAAAACCGAACTTTTATTTTGACAGGTTGTAGTGAAGACCCGTTTCAAAGTGTATTTGACAATGGTTTTTCTCAAATAAAATTATGAAAATGCTCATTAGGCGTTCTCTCAGAGCAGCTCTGGAAATGTATTCATGTCCTCAAATAGTTTGTGAGACGCTGAAAAACTTAGGTAAAGTTGGTTTTATATTCGCACATTCGCACATTCGCGTTCAAGAACTTTTTCAATTAAATAGTCAATGAAGCAATTTTTTTTCAGATTCGAAGCAGCTACACAATATTGACAACAAAGACTGTGAACTACAACATTTTCTACAATCGATCAAAATGTGCAAGTATATTTTTAATGCATACACACTTTGTTGAATATTCAATGTAGTGTGGTAACCAAGATAGGGACCGTCTAAAAAGTTTATATTGTTTTTCATCGTGTGCAAACAGACAACTACATTTTAGCCAACTACAGATGTACCAGCAAATATCTCTCACATTATGTGTTCTAATGCAATAGAATGTCCTTTAGCAACAATAAAAACTGCATTATAATGATGGTGTTTAAAAAGGTGTTTAGGAAATAATAAAGAATAAACATGTAGGCTACATGAACTGTAATCTGGTAACAATCCAGACTGTAGAAAGTGGAAAATCATGTGTAATCTCCTGAATATAGTTAATTGCTTCATTTTACGTCTGTTTATATTTATGTTTATTTATTTATTTGAAATCAAAATTAACAAGAACAGTGTTGGTGTTGGTTTTAATAATGACATATGATTTATTTCAATAGGTTTTGAAAGGATGGGCCGACTGTTCCAAAGCAAGTTGGATCGTCTTGTCTGGACCCTAACATACTACTGTTTTATCCACCTCGGTTTTTCTGTTTTTAAGTGTAATAAAGACTTTACAGTGTAACAGTGTTCTCCAGGTGCTGAATAAAAAGAATGGCCTAACAGTATTTTATGTTTTCCTGTTGTATAGCATCTTCAATTAACATTAAACTCTCACAATAACACAATTCGTGTGCATTGATTGATGTTTACAGTCCTGCAGAAATGTCACTGTCCATTGTACTGAATCCATCAGATTATTGACAAGTACTCAGAAAGCATGACAGCAAACATGATGTTTATTTTGGGGGTGAAGGGTGTGGATTTTGGAATAAACTGCTGCTTCAATGTATATGTAATGAGTGATTATAATCAAGGTTTTCTTTCTAAATATCACATGAGTGGAATGACTTATATAGGCATGTGAGATTTTACTTAGTTATAGAAGTTACCAGTATGATTACTGAAATGTTTGTTTCATGTATTTTCTAATGTCTGTATTTGATATCTGAAAACAGTAACAGTGCTTGCTCATTTAGTGATTGAGTCTTGAAGCTGACTTCTGCTGATGAAACTGAAAACTATCTTCAGTAAATCTTTTCTTTATTATAATTCTGACTCCTGCTCTTCATTCATCATATCTGGTTCTGGGTCTTTGACTGTGCGCCCCTAACAGGTGAACATTTAAAAAACTAGCAAAACTCCTATGGGGTTTCAATTAGTTTCAATGGCACACCTTCCATCAAAAAAAATTACATTATCTAAATGTATTTATTACTGTAATGGCTGAAAACAGTAACTTATTTACTTCATGGATGTATTTATAGAAGAATGATTTGCTTTAAAAGAACATTGAAACCATTAAACAAAGTACAGTTTTGAAAATATCTCCCTTACTGTACGTACAATTATCAAATGTGTATTAAAAAAAATACTGTATTTCCCCTAAAGTATTCTTTCCCGTTCCAAGGGCTGTAGTGCTTTCCTAGTGACCACACTGACTTACTACAGGTAAAATTCTGACAATAACTCCCTTACTGTACGTACAATTATCAAATGTTTATTAAAAAAATGTCTGTACTTGCCCTGGTCTAAAGTATTCTTTTCGTGTTTCAAAGGCTGTAGTGCTTTCCTAGTGACCACACTGACTTACTACAGGTGAAATTTCCACAATAACTCCTTTACTGTACGTACAATAAACTAATAAGTTCAAGAAAAAATTACTGTAATTCCCCTAAAGTATTTTGTCCCGTTCCAAGGGCTGTAGTGCTTTCCTAGTGACCACACTGACTTACTACAGCTGAAATTTTGACAATAACTCCCTTACTGTACGTACAATAAACTAATAAGTTCAAGAAAAATTACTGTAATTCACCTCAAGTGTTTCTTCATGTTCCAAAGGTTATAGTATGTTTCTAGTGATCACTCTACTCAATTAATTTTGATAAATGTATTAGGTAAAAGTATTTATTAGAACTGCTGTTCCTGGTACAACACATTTCGTTCATTGATTAAAAACTGTAAAGATTTTAGCTCAATCATATTTTTAACGTTATAAATAAGCAACAATCTTATTGTAATGATTTCAATCTGGAATCCATTGCTGCTTCAGTGTATATCTAATGACAAATTGGTAACACTTTACAATAAGGTTCCATTAGTTAACATTAGTTAATGCATTAGTTAACATGTACTAACCATGAACAACATCTCTGTTCAGCATTAGTTCATATTTGTTAACGTTAACTCACACATGTACTAATGCATCAATTCACATTAACAGCACGGTTAGTTAACATTAGTTAATGCATTAGTTAACATGAACTAACCATGAACAATGCCTGTAAATAGCTTTACTGTTTTGTAAGGTTAACTTACTGTACATATTTACATTAGTTTACGTAGCAGTTGACACACACTAAGTATGAACATTTCTAACTCAACATGTTATCCTAAATGTAAAAATACTGTTGTGTACCTTATCAACACTCTTTCATATTTATAAGGCAATTGATTTGTTGGTAAACATAATTCTACAGCGTAAAAATATGTTGTTCATGTTTATACGCACTTTACTATCATTACTTGCATTCAAATAAGCATTTATTAATGGATTGACTGAAAAGTGTACACTATTTCAACATTAACTGATGTGTTACTAACATTTGTAGACTCTTTATTAACATTAATTACCATTAATAACGCATTTATTAATGGAATTTATAAACCTTATTGTAAAGTGTACACCATTTCAACATTAACTGATGTGTTACTAACATTTGTTTTCCGCTGTAGCATTATGTTTACCAACAAATCAATGCCTTATATGAAAGAGTGTTGATAAGGTACACAACAGTATTTTTACATTTAGGATAACATGGTGAGTTAGAAATGTTCATACTTAGTGTGTGTCAACTGCTACGTAAACTAATGTAAATATGTACAGTAAGTTAACCTTACAAAACAGTAAAGCTATTTACAGGCATTGTTCATGGTTAGTTCATGTTAACTAATGCATTAACTAATGTTAACTAACCGGGCTATTAATGTGAATTGATGCATTAGTACATGTGTGAGTTAACGTTAACAAATATGAACTAATGCTGAACAGAGATGTTGTTCATGGTTAGTTCATGTTAACTAATGCATTAACTAATGTTAACTAATGGAACCTTATTGTAAAGTGTTACCGACAAATTTAATCAAGGTATTAATCAATATTTTCATTCTAAATATCAAATGAGTTGAATGACTTCTCTAGGCTTATAAGATTGTACATTGTTATAGAAATTACCAGTGTGATTATCGAAAATGTTATTTCATGTGTTCTCTAATGTCTGTATTGAATATCTGAGAGGTGCACTGTAAAACCCAACACGTTAAGCTAACTCATTTCAGTTGAGACCGATTACCTCAATTCAGTTAAGTTTATAAAAACAATAGTTGTGAGTACTCTGAACTTATTTTAATCAAGTCCACTAAAACAAGGATATTTCTTAATACACAATTAAACTTCTGCATTCAAATATATTGTAAAAACAGTGAAATTACAAACTTTAAATGAACTTTTAAGTGCTTGTAGTTACTACTAGCTCACAATATCACACACAAAGTCAAATCCTTAAGTTAAGCTAACTCATTACATGTGAGGACACCGATTACCTTAATTGAATTTAAAAAACAAAAAGAAGATATACATTGCAATCAATAAGTTAAGCAATTATTTAAGTGACTAATTAAGTGATGATTGAGCATTAGTGATGAACACCTGCTGTTAACAAGCAAAATCACTGAAGGAAAGAAAAACTTGAAATGCAAATGAGCTGCTGCTCCCAGCACAGGGGGCGGAGCCTCATGAGGTTCTGTCATTTTACCTCAAACAAACATGCACTGAAACTTTCAAAAACGTTTAGCCTTTTATTGTCAAACAGGAGACAGACATAGATGGAGTGACACAAGAAGAAGTGACAGAGGTTTAGAAGGTGATGATTTATTGAGTTTCGTTCAAGGTCACCATATTGGAGATTAGCGGTTATTTTAGTTGGACTCTTGACCCTTGCAAATTAGTTTGTGTTTGGCTGCTGTAACTCGTGTGTTTATAAAACACATTTGTAATGGCACAAAAGTCAAAAGAAAGTATGATCAGGTGTCAATGGTTGTGTTTTGATGATGAATTTCATGATGAAACTACAAACTTCAGTAAAACTTTCATTAATTTATTATAATTCTGACTCTTGTCTTAAATTGACTGACTAACTCCTGGTTTTAATTAATCATATCTGCTCCTTGGGTCTTTAACTGTATACAGTGGTAATCTATATTGCAACAAGAACAATAAAGCAGAAGTTTCGGCAGATATTATTTAATGATACAAAGTTTAGCCAACTTATCAAGTATTCTTAATGTAAGACATTACAATTTTAAAAGTGGCGTTAGGTTCCACTGTTTAACTAGGTACCCAGTGAGCACAACCATTGGGCATCTTTTCAGGTAGCTTGTCTGGTAATAGTCCAAGGCATGGTACCAATATTTTGCACTGTTCACATTGCTAAACATGACAAGGACTAATTATGTAATACACCACTAGCAGTTGTGTGTGTTAACCAATTACATTATGTAATAAAGAAATATTAAATAATTTTAATATGTTCAATTGCTTCAATATTTTGGTTTACCCAAAGTAGTCCTGACTGAAAACTGTGCTGAAAACAATATTTTAATTCAAATATACACATTTTTATTCGATTTATATTTTATTGTCACTTCACTAAAAGAAAATATAGTAAAGTAAAAATTACGTGACAAAACAATCAGTTAAAGGGTTTATGATAATATAAGAACAACTTAAACCAAGAGAGGATCAACAACAGCAAAATTATGAAGAGGTGATATTGAAATATTACTCTAACCATGAGGAATTAACTACAACTTTTATGTATAATCCCAGTTGTATTCCATGGACAATTAGAAAGATAATACATATAAAACAGTGTTTACATCAACAGTGACTTTCTACGTTACTTTGGTTGAATTTGGAGGGGGGAGAAGGAACATAAAAGTGAATGTCATATAAGTTTTTTGGCTGGTGGCTATATCAGCACATGTGACTTAATATGTGAAAATATTGACCATGAAGGACAACTACACTACATACAGATTGACAGGAGAGTCAGTGTCACAAAAGATGATGCCAACAGCATCCTCTTAACAAACCATTATTTTGGATAACCTTGCATACAAAAATATACCGGACTCGGACTCCTGCAATCAGACCCTTTATTCCTGCTGTACAAGAAGCAAAAATTACATGTTGGTCATAAAATTCTGCACTGTACAGTATCTTGAATGCCTTCTTGATCTTGCTGTACATTATCTGTCAGATTTGCTGCACCAATGCCAACAGGTTCATTCACTGCTGTTATTAATAATTTAGCCCCTATTAATATTCTACAACCTTAAACAAACAAAACCCCTTTTAGTGAATTACAGTATTATATTAGTATGTAATGTCAAAATTTCATGTGTATTAAGTCAGTCTGGTCACTAGAAAAGTACTACACCCTTTGAAACATGAAAAGAATGATTTAGGGAAATTACAGTAATTTTTTTTAAATTAACATTTGATAATTGTACGTACAGTATGGGAGGTATTGCCAAAATGTCACCTGTAGTAAGTCAGTGTGGTCACTAGGAAAGCAATACACCCTTTGGAACACTAAAAAATACTTACAGTGAATTACAGTAATTTTTTCATAAACCTTTTTGATAATAGTATATTCAGTTAGGGAGTAATTGTCAAAATTTCACCTGAAGTAAGTCAGTCTGGTCACTAGGAGAGTACTACACCCTTTGAAACATGAAAAAATACATACGGTGAATTACAGTAATTTTTTCATAAACATAATTGACAATAGTATGTACAGTAAGGGATATATTGTCAAAATGTCACCTTTAGTAAGTCACACTGGTCATTAGGAAAGTACTACAGCATTTGGAACGTGGAAAAATAGTTACGGTCATTTACAGTAAATTTTTCATAAACATATTTGACAAAAGCACGTACAGTATGCGAGTTATTGTGGAAATTTCAGCTGTAGTAAGTCAGTGTGGTCACTAGGAAAGCACTACAGCCTTTGGAACGGGAAAAAATACTTTAGGGGAATTACAGTAATTTTTTCATAAACATTTTAGTTTATTGTACGTACAGTAAGGGAGTTATTGTCAAAATTTCACCTGTAGTAAGTCAGTCTGATCAGTAGGAAAGCACTACAGCCCTTGGAACGGGAAAAAATACTTTAGGGGAATTACAGTAATTGTTTCATAAACATTTTAGTTTATTGTAAGTACAGTAAGGGAGTTATTGTCAAAATTTCACCTGTAGTAAGTCAGTCTGATCAGTAGGAAAGCACTACAGCCCTTGGAACGGGAAAAAATACTTTAGGGGAATTACAGTAATTTTTTCTTCTACTTATTAGTTTATTGTACGTACAGTAAGGGAGTTATTGTCAAAATTTCACCCGTAGTAAGTCAGTGTGGTCACTGGGAAAGCACTACAGCCCTTGGAACGGGAAAAAATACTTTAGGGGAATTACAGTAATTTTTTCTTGAACTTATTAGTTTATTGTACGTACAGTAAAGGAGTTATTGTCAAAATTTCACCCGTAGTAAGTCAGTGTGGTCACTGGGAAAACACTACAGCCTTTGAAACAGGAAAAAATGCTTTAGGGGAATTACAGTAATTTTTTATTCAACTTATTAGTTTATTGTACGTACAGTAAGAGAGTTATTGTCAAAATTTCACCTGTAGTAAGTCAGTCTGATAACTAGGAAAGCACTACAGCCTTTGAAACAAGAAAAAATACTTTAGGGGAATTACAGTAATTTTTTCTTCAACTTATTAGTTTATTGTACGTACAGTAAGGGAGTTATTGTCCAAATTTCACCCGTAGTAAGTCAGTGTGGTCACTGGGAAAGCACTACAGCCCTTGGAACGGGAAAAAATACTTTAGGGGAATTACAGTATTTTTTTTCTTGAACTCATTAGTTTATTGTACGTACAGTAAAGGAGTTATTGTCAAAATTTCACCCGTAGTAAGTCAGTCTGATTAGTAGGAAAGCACTACAGCCTTTGGAACAGGAAAAAATGATTTGATTATTGTCCTGTTGGGGGGGGGGTGGTACAGTTGTAAGACCTAGGATCAGATATGATGAAAGAAGACCAGGAGTCGTGAAATTTAATCAAATAAGTAAAATTTTACTGAAGAATAGTTTGCAGTTAAATTAGTAGAACCAGTGTCAAAGTCACGAGGAGGTCCCAAGCCAACTCTACCTTACACAAAAATCTCACACAATTATACATTTTACAAGGACATGCATTACATAATCATTTACTTCTGATTGGCTAAGACAACATATAGTCTAAACAATAATACATTTTTGATAGATAAGTGGGTATATAGCCAATAATCAGAATATTTGTCGTCCATTTCCGAGATTCAAGTCTGTGGTGACCTTCTTCCAGGGTACGAGAATGTTGTATATCACAAAGTTCAGAACCTCCAAAGAATATCAAACGCACACACACACACAGAACACTGACAAACAACAGTTCTCTTCGAGGCTGAAGAAGGCCTGAGCTCATTATCAGAACAGCAGTCTACCTTAACAGGCTGATAAAACATTTCACTCCAGGAAAGCAGGAACGATAATATTATTCCCCTTTACTCCACTCGCTAAAGAAATACACATGAGATGTTCACTTAATGAAAATAAGGTGAAATTATGTATAAATTGACCTTCAAACTTATACAAGTCAACTAAGACAAGATATGTGGATATTGTTATGAAATATGCAATTATTCTATTCTAATCATGGCTTTTGGTATATGAAGTATTTATGGGTTATAGTAAGCCACAATTGCAACCAATAAAAAGTGCTTTTATAATGAAAGGTATCATAAGTAGTTGTTAAACAATTTATTAAGAAAGTGTTTACTGTAAAACACTTGTATTAATAATCATTGTAACCAGAAAATAGTTTATTAAGAAAAACAACTTGTTTTTATAAAGATTTTTATTATGAAGCTGGTTTATTAAGGAAAACACTGTAACTTGTTTTATAAATATTTTTATTATGAAAATGGTTTATAAAGAAAAACATACCACACTGAATGTTGCAAGCATTTATTAAGCAGATGATGGTGGCAGAGTAGAGAGGAATTGAAAATTTATTAGAAAGAGCTTTGCAAAAGAAAGGAGAAAAATGCCATACCGTCTGTGTTGCGGACGAGATACAGAAGATACAGCGATGATGGAAAGGTCCAGAAAAAGAGGACAAAGGGACAAAGACTTTTATATGGAAAAGTCCTAAGGGCTCTTCTAGAAATAATGACAGTTCAAGATTTTGTGTTTGACCAATTGGCTGTAAAAGACTGAATGTATGCATGTCTCTCTCTCTCTCTCTCTCGCCGCTCTCTGAATCCCAAGACAACTATCATCAAAAGGCTTGCATGTGAACACAACCCAAGGGCACACACTGGAATGCACCTAAAAGAAAATGAATAAAGAATTGATTAGGATACATACTCGATTGTTGATTTTTTAATAAGAATAAAGTAATCATTCAAAAGGATATAAAAGGATATATAATTAAATTGAAGAGACAGGGGATTCTGACCCCAACCCTTCAGTACATACAGTAAGGGAGGTACTGTCAAAATTCCACCTGTAGCAGCAGTAAGTCAGTCTGGTCAGTAGGAACATACTACAACCTTTGGAATATGAAAAAAATCTCTTTGGTGAAGAATTACTGTAAGTTTTAAAACATTTTTGCGTACTGTATGTACAATAGCCTACACAAAGGTACACTAAAGCAGTCGTGATCTAGGTGAATACTCAGCAAATATCAAACCTGAAACTATTTTCACCCTGGTTGATTTTAAAAAAAATAACTTGACTATGTTCATGGTGCTGTCCACGTACTATGTGGTCCTGAAGGTCCTACATGATCAAGTCTGCAACTTGGGTACAGTTGCTTTTTATATTCGCTTCGCATATTTGCGGAGTTCCGCGTTCAATATCTCGTAAGCTGAATATTGTTACTACACAAATAACATTGT
Organism: Rhinichthys klamathensis goyatoka; assembly: GCF_029890125.1. Lineage (NCBI taxonomy): Eukaryota > Metazoa > Chordata > Actinopteri > Cypriniformes > Leuciscidae > Rhinichthys > Rhinichthys klamathensis. The sequence continues at coordinate 1,639,963 of NW_026606808.1, forward strand.
TTTAATATTTTAATCTCCTCAAAACGAGTTTTCCTTCGGGTTTGCACTTTGCAGATGGTCCCTTCTTAGCAGCGTGCTCATAGAGATCAATGTATTTTGTCCAGTGCGAAGGAAAGATCGTTTTGAGGAAATTTATGTTGTAGCTTCTAGTGTTTTATCTGTAGTTATCTGTGATATGCGTTGTGTGTAGCAACAACGTTTAGTTCACGAGTTATTGAACGCGGAAGTCCGCGAATGTGCGAATATGCGAATATAAAACCAACTTTACCTAAGTCGCTGAAAACACCATGAACGTCACGCGTACTTGAGTATTATAACGTTAAAACTATATTATCAACTATATTTTCTAAATAGTTTGTCTACTAACAAACTATTTGTTAGTAGACAAAGCGGCGCAGCTCAGCAGAACAAATATGTTATATATTTACATAGCAGTATTTTTGTGCTTCAATATTCACAGACCATGTCGCGATTGGATTTATTGCACAGTTCTACTTTCCATGTATTCATCCATCCATTATTTTGCGTGTTTTACGTGACATCTGCGTTATGCAAATTCCATTTTCATGACTGGATTCCGGGATTCCCTCTGCATCACGTAAGTCATTCGGCCTTAAGTTAAAATCATCGGGACATACCTTTATCTGCAGGAGGGATGGTGTCCTATGTATCCTCCTTTTGCAGCCACTTTGCGTCCACATTTTTTGCAAATTGGATATTTATCCTCGAGGACAACCACTCGTTTTTTCTACAAAGTATTTCCATACTGGCCATAATTCGCTTCATAAGAATTCGAGAGCGCTTTCAGCTTCAGCTGGGTCTGCGGTGCGTCACCTTTCTTGCGCGTTTGTTCTCCCGCCCTTCAACCAATGCAGTAGTTTCCGGAGTGTGATTTTTCTTTTCTCCCTTGTATTATTTTTTACTCAGTAACGGATATGATTTCAAATGTAGCGAAGTACAATACTTCAAACAAAACGTACTTAAGTAAAAGTAAAAGTACAGATTTTAAAAACTACTTAAAAAAGTAGAAGTACACAAAAAAACTACTTAATTACGTAACGCGAGTAAATGTAATTCGTTACTTTCCACCTCTGCATTAACGTTAGTGCATGCGAGGAAAACAACTGGAAATACAGCGCTGGTTGTTCTCTCCATACTCCAATGGAATCCAACGGCGTGGGCGATTGTATGCGTGTAATAAATTGTATGAAATAAACCCCAAAAAAGCTCAAACACAGCAGAGTACAGCAGCTGCTGGAATAGCTGAGGGTGATGTTAACAGACACCAGACAAACGGCTAGCAGTGACAGCAGCCACAATCCACCTGTCACTCAACTGGCCACGCCCTTAATTATGCAGAACTTTAAGGCTTAATATAATTTAAACGGATGAGTTGTAAATAAAATCACCCCCCTCACAGATGTCATGAAGGGCAAAATTAGATATATAGACCAAAAAACCCTTTTTGCTCCAGGCTGTAAACATGTTTTTTTGTTTTTTTTTTTGCTGTAAAGTTAGGCATTTTAACATGGAGGAGATGCAGATTTGACTCACTTCTGCTGCCTGCCTCAAGCGGTCAGTAGATGAATTGCAGTTTAATTCACTTCCGTGTTGGAATTAATCCCCCCAAACTAATCTAATTTCCTACCGTTTCGGAGAGAAATATAGTAGCACGTTGATCTGCCAGTCGTGGGTCTTTTGTGCGAGACAAGTTTGGGTGAGTAAAGGCAAAATGCATAAGTTATAGTAACTTCGATATCGCTTCTTTGTAGCAGACACAAACTGCTTCTGAAAAAGTAAGGTGCCATACAAAATGTAGTGTGTAAAGTGTAATTGCATAAAAGTACATTTACTTATTCAAAAATGTAGTCAAGTAGAGAGTAAAAGTTGCTAATATATTTGATACTCAATTAAACTTCCCATGACTAGATTCTTGCTCTAGAGCTTTACACATTTCAGACAAACATCCATACTTGTATCTAAATCCTCAACTAAAAAAAAAATCAATAGAGCATTAACCTTTTAGCATTTAATATCCGAACTGCCGCCACACGCCCAGGAAAAAATTTTGATAGTCCCTTTAGACATTCTGTTTACTATAAGTAATATTGCACCCACATGTCAACTAACTCTCATATGAAATCATTTTGCAAAAATATATTTTTTTTTTCATGAGACTGGCCAGCAAATGAGGCTTAATCTTTTATTATTAATTAGCAAAAAGAAACACACCACTGAAATTAAATGGGAATTAGTCTGAAAACCTGAATCCTAAAATGTGTGATTATTGGCACCTCGTTGTTACCAATTGTTCAGTCATTATAAATAACATGATATATTTTAAATAACTCCATTCGTCTGTCTGCTTGTCCATCCATCCATAATACTGATTATACTTTGTGATGAAAAAAGCACCAGAAAGAAAGGGCCGAATTATCCTCCTGATGATATATTGTTTCTTTATTGTGTTTGCTTTTGTTAAATATTTTTTGTTTTATTTATAGGCCTACATGATTTTATGTTTGCTAATATTAAAACTGCACATCATTTACCAAATCTGATTAATTAACTCCCTATGACACATCAGTCGATTGGCAGCAGAATTTGCTAAAGAAATGGATATTGCTCTTTTCAGTGTTTATAACTAGTGTTGCCACGGTAACACCACACTGGCATCATGTGACACACCTCATGTGACGCATCTATTCATTTATTTAACAATCACTCTGAGAACAGGCTTCAGTATACAAAAACTCACAACGCTGTAATACATAATACAAATACTCTGATTTTGCACACAAGGTATTTAATGGATGAATAATGTCAAACTTAGACAAATATTACAATAAATAAATAGTTCAATTCAATTCAAATTTATTTGTATAGCGCTTTTCACAATACATATTGTTTCAAAGCAGCTTTACAGAAAGTGCATTTCAGAAATGTACATAGAAAAAAATACAGTTAGTTAATCATGTATTAATTTAGGGCATAACATATCGCCGGCGTTGAGTCGTCTCTTCACAGGCGTCGAGTCGTCTCTTCACAGGCGTTTAGTCGTCTCATCGCAGGTGTTGGGGCATCTGAAGTCTCCGTGAGAGGCTGGATATAAACTGGAGCTGACGAACGCTATTTACCTCCGGACTAGCGTCCCGAGATAACAGCAGAAAAGCAGTAGGCTTGCCGCGATAGACGGTGTTGACGGTGTTACCGGTTTTAAGCCCCATCACCGGTGACATCACTTTCCCACCGTGACACGGCGATGTCTTGACTTTTTTAAAGTATTCGTTTTTGCTAAAATATTTATTTGAATGAATTAAAAATAATAATTATCAATTATTTAGTTCAGAAGAGAGCATACATTATAATTAAAAACTGAACGCAGTGCATGCCAAGAGGCGGAGCCAGTCACGTCACAGATCAGCAAGCATCACCATTTAGCACGTGTGGAGATGAGAACGAGTCAAATTACAGAAAAGCAAGATAATGGCGGAATGTGTAATTTATTTAGGCCTGCTTTATTTTCTTATTCGTTAATAAACGTTTTATGGTTCTTATTTGTTTGGGCCCACAGTTTGACGATTTTCAGCCTATGCATGGGGTTATTTTTATTCGTTCGTTATACTAATAAAAGTTTTGTCTATAAATAAAAGTTTTATTATCAGCGAGCCGAGTTGTTGTTTTTTTGTCCATTCAAGCAATTGACGCTGAATTGCCAATTGACGCTTATTTCGAAAGTGAAAGTATAACGCGCACGCATTTAAAAGCTATTTAACCCTCCCGCCCCGCCCCCCACGGTGACACCGGGATTACCGGTGTTGTGACACGTCGATTAACCGGTGGGAAATTTTCCTCACTGCGGCAACCCTAAAAAGCAGATGAGAAATAATTAGCGTAGCTGCTGTTCATAAAATTAATGCATTCGATCTGATTCAACAGTGGTATAAAAGGCAAGCATTATGTGAATGCTTGGCTAAAGAGATGCGTCTTTAATCTAGTTTTAAACTGGGAGAGCGAGTCTGAGCCTCGAACAATATCAGGAAGGCTATTCCAGAGTTTAGGAGCTAAATGTGAGAAAGCCATCCCTCCTTTAGTGGACTTAGATATCCTAGGAATGACCAGAAGCCTCAAATTTAGTGATCTTAAAGAACGCGATGGATTGTAGGGCGATAGAAGGTCCATTAAATACACAGGAGCTAGACCATTTAGGGCTTTATAGGTCAGTAGCATAGGCGTCGATTTCGGTGGGGACGGTGGGTACGCGTCCCCACCAGATTTCGTCATGAGTCATTTTGTACCCACCACTCTTGGAAACATTGAGGCACGGTCGGATGTACCTAATACAAATAAAACATCTCCAGTTAACTAGCAGAGCATTCATTTAGTTCGCTCTTAAATAAGAGATCTAGCTAAAATGTTTTGTTTTTTAACTCAAGCTGAGCGCTCGTGTCCGCTACTATCAGTGTCGTGGATACAGTGTTCTCTGTGGCTCGCGCACAGTCTTCACTCGGACGCGCACTTCAATCTATCGCCGTTGCGGAGAGACTCTGTATATATTCATTCCGGTGAAATTACAAAATAAAATGCACACAAACGTGTCCCTGGCTGCTTGATATAGACTGTAACCACTGATGAACATTATTCAGTTTTGAGAGAAAAAAAAACTATACCGAGGGCGGATTAGAACCCGTCACCTCTGACACGCTTGGCAAAAGATCTACCACCAGACCATTTAAGAACTCAAACAAAAATTTGCGGATCGATGCATTTATTTACGGGTTAAACAGGCTGCAGAATTTGTACCCAGCACTTTTGAAAATGCACTTCCGAATGAGTCTCTGTCCCCACCACATTTCAAACCAAACTGACGCCCGTGGTCAGTAGTAATACTTTGTAATTGATACGGAACTTAATAGGTAACCAGTGTAGAGATGATAAAATTGGTGTTATATGATCATATTTTCTTGATCTAGTAAGAACTCTAGCAGCTGCATTTTGGACTAACTGTAGCTTGTTTATTGAGGATGCAGGACAACCGGCTAATAAAGCATTAGAGTAATCTAGTCTCGAGGTCATGAATGCATTAACTAACTTTTCTGCATCAGAAACAGATAGCATGTTACGTAGCTTAGCAATGTTTCTAAGGTGGAAAATGTTTCTTGTAACATATGAAATATGATTTTCAAAAGACAAGTTGCGGTCTAGTATAACACCCAGGTCTTTTACTGTAGTGGATACAGTAACAAGACATCCTTCTAAATTAAATTTGTATTGTAAGAGGTTTTGTGGGTAGATTTTTGGACCAATAAGTAATACCTCAGTTTTATCTGAATTTAATAGCAGGAAATTACCCGTCATCCAGCATTTTATATCTTTAAGACACTCTGTCAATTTAGATAAGTTAGTGTTTTCATCTGGTCGTGATGAAATATATAATTGAGTGTCATCAGCATAACAGTGGAAATTAATTCCATGTTTTCTTATAATATTACCAAGTGGCAGCATATATATTGAGAATAGCAGAGGGCCTAACACCGATCCTTGCGGCACTCCATAGTCTACTGACGTTATCTTCGATTTTTCCCCATTTAAACAGACAAAATGGTAACGGTCTGATAAGTACGATCTAAACCAGCTTAATGCCTGTCCCTGAACACCAGTGTAGTTTTGTAGTCGATCCAAGAGTATTTTATGATCTATAGTGTCAAACGCAGCGCTAAGATCGAGTAGAACTAATATTTGGATACAGCCTTGGTCAGAAGCTAAAAGTAAATCATTTGTAATTTTAACTAGCGCAGTTTCTGTGCTATGATGCCGTCTGAATCCTGAGTGAAATTTTTCATAGATATCATTTTCTTGCAAGAAAGAGCACAATTGAGCGGACAAAAGTTTTTCTAGTATTTTAGACATAAATGGAAGATTCGAAATGGGTCTGTAATTTGCTAAGTTATTTGGATCTAATTGCGGTTTCTTAAAGGTGCATTGCGCACCTCTCTGAGTTTTTGCAGAACTATGCCCCCCTCTGGCGACAAGCGAAACTGCCTTACTGTCTTTGTCTTGCGTGGAGTTTGCGTTGGGGTTTATGAACTACAAGCCGGTCTCTTTGAATCCATCTTCTACTTTTGTCGAAAGTTGACTGAAGTTTTGTCGCTCGAGTTGTCTTCGGTAATACAGAGAATGTCGGCGAATACACAAACCTGCCACTGCCAGACATAGCCAGGGGAGCGTGAATGCGCGTGCATGACGTCACGCCCAGTCTCACGTTCCGGCCCGAATCCCTCTTATTTATTTTACTGTACAGGATTATAGAGGCAATCGCAGTGATCAGAGAAGGGCTCATTCAGCCCATCAGGCAATTGTTTAAGCATGTATGGGTTAGAAAAACGGGTATTTTTAACATGAAATGTTACGCAATGCACCTTTAATGAGAGGTTTTATTACTACCAGCTTGAATATTCTTGGAACATGACCTAAAGATAAAGACGAGTTAATAATATTGAGAAGAGGCTCTTCCACTAGAGGTAACACTTCTTTCAGTAGTTTAGTGGGTATTGGATCTAATAAACATGTTGTTGGTTTAGATGCAATGATAAGTTTATTTAGCTCTTCCTGTCCTATAGTTGTAAAGCGGTGTAGTTGTTCCAGAGGGGCCATAATTGAGGCTTAATCATAAGACACCATAAAAGATTGTACATTTACAATTGTGTTTCTGATGCTTTCTATTTTCTCAGTGAAGAAATTCATAAAATCATTACAGCTATACTGTAACGGAATATTTTGCTCATGTGATGTCTGTTTATTTGTTAGTCTAGCCACGGTGTTAAATAAAAACCTTGGATTATTTTGGTTATTTTCTATTAGTTTGCGGAGATGCTCAGCCCTGTCTGCTTTTAGAGCCTTTTTATAACGTGACGTACTGTCTTTCCACGCGATTCTAAAGACCTCTAAATTAGTTTGTTTCCATTTACGCTCTAAGTTACGAGTTTCTCTCTTGATAGCATGCGTCGGGGGAGGAGTGGACGCCAGATGACCGGCCGTCCCAGCCCCCGACTCACGTACCACCGCGAGGAGCCAACACCACAGAGGACACAGAGGCAAAGTAATGTAGAAAAACACAGAATCTTTATTGAATAAATTAAGTAAAAACAACCTCAAGCCAACTGGAGGAAGGTGAGGTTTCAGCCGTATAACTGGTCCTTCTCAGGACTCTGGCAGGCAAGGAACAGGTAAGAATTATCAGCGGAACTGCTTCTCTTAGGATTCACAGCAGAACTGTCTTTCTCTTCACAGGATTCGGGTGGACGGAGAGGAGTACGGAATCAGCACAGAGCTGGCTCTTTTCTCGGGGCACAGGCAGGCAGAGAACCGGTAAGAGTTATCAGCGACACTGTTTCTCTCGGATTCACAGCAGAACTGTCTCTCTCTCTTCCCAAGGATTCGGCTGGACGGAGAGGAGTACGGAATCAGCCACAAGACTGGCTCTCTTCTCGGGGCTCAGACAGGTAGAGGACAGGTAAGAATTATCAGCAGAACTGTTTCTCTCGGATTCACAGCAGAACTGTCTCTCTTCACAGGATTCGGGTGGACGGAGAGGAATACGGAATCAGCCACAGGACTGGCTCTCCTCTCGGGGCTCAGACAGGTAGAAGACAGGTAAGAATTATCCGCAGAACTGTTTCTCTCGGATTCACAGCAGAACGGTCTTTCTCTTCACAGGATTCGGGTGGACGGAGAGTACGGAATCAGCACAGAGCTGGCTCTTTTCTCGGGGCACAGGCAGGCAGAGAAAGAAGATGAGGATTCCACAGTGAAGCTGGTTCTACTCACAAGGCTCCGGCAGACAGAGAGAGAAGATGAGGATTCCACAGCAAAGCTATCTCCATCCACAGGGCTCAGACAGAGAGAAGATGAGGATTCCACAGCAAAGCTAGCTCCATTCACAGGGCTCAGACAGAGAGAAGATGGGGATTCCACAGCAAAGCTAGTTCCATTCACAGGGCTCAGACAGAGAGAAGATGAGGATTCCACAGCAAAGCTAGTTCCATTCACAGGGCTCAGACAGAGAGAAGATGAGGATTCCACAGTGAAGCTGGTTCTACTCACAAGGCTCCGGCAGACAGAGAGAGAAGATGAGGATTCCACAGCAAAGCTAGCTCCATTCACAGGGCTCAGACAGAGAGAAGATGAGGATTCCACAGCAAAGCTAGCTCCATTCACAGGGCTCAGACAGAGAGAAGATGAGGATTCCACAGCAAAGCTAGTCCCATTCATAGGGCTCAGACAGAGAGAAGATGAGGTTTCCACAGCAAAGCTAGTTCCATTCACAGGGCTCAGACAGAGAGAAGATGAGGATTCCACAGTGAAACTGATTCTACTCACAAGGCTCCGGCAGACAGAGAGAGAAGATGAGGATTCCACAGCAAAGCTAGCTCCATTCACAGGGCTCAGACAGAGAGAAGATGAGGATTCCACAGCAAAGCTAGCTCCATTCACAGGGCTCAGACAGAGAGAAGATGAGGATTCCACAGCAAAGCTAGCTCCATTCACAGGGCTCAGACAGAGAGAAGATGAGGATTCCACAGCAAAGCTAGTTCCATTCACAGGGCTCAGACAGAGAGAAGATGAGGTTTCCACAGCAAAGCTAGTTCCATTCACAGGGCTCAGACAGAGAGAAGATGAGGATTCCACAGTGAAACTGGTTCTACTCACAAGGCTCCGGCAGACAGAGAGAGAAGATGAGGATTCCACAGCAAAGCTAGCTCCATTCACAGGGCTCAGACAGAGAGAAGATGAGGATTCCACAGCAAAGCTAGCTCCATTCACAGGGCTCAGACAGAGAGAAGATGAGGATTCCACAGCAAAGCTAGCTCCATTCACAGGGCTCAGACAGAGAGAAGATGAGGTTTCCACAGCAAAGCTAGTTCCATTCACAGGGCTCAGACAGAGAGAAGATGAGGATTCCACAGTGAAACTGGTTCTACTCACAAGGCTCCGGCAGACAGAGAGAGAAGATGAGGATTCCACAGCAAAGCTAGCTCCATTCACAGGGCTCAGACAGAGAGAAGATGAGGATTCCACAGCAAAGCTAGCTCCATTCACAGGGCTCAGACAGAGAGAAGATGAGGATTCCACAGCAAAGCTAGCTCCATTCACAGGGCTCAGACAGAGAGAAGATGAGGATTCCACAGCAAAGCTAGTTCCATTCACAGGGCTCAGACAGAGAGAAGATGAGGTTTCCACAGCAAACTAACACTTCACAATGCCCCGTAACAATTAAAGAGGAGAAAAGGAGAATTTCACCCCTAGATGACTTCTTCCAACGGTCTCCATCCAATGAGTCGCGGACGATGTCTCCACAGCCAGGACCGCTTCCCCAATGTCACTGCATTACACCTCCACTCGTGCTCAACTGCAACTCGCACAAATCTGCACACGTGTTTACATTAATGAACAACACTGCAAAGTCTCGTCACTCACAAACTAGGGCGGAGACAGGGGGTCTGGTCCACTGCACCTCTCACAATCTCTTGGACTTTTTCCAATGGAGCGTGGGACATTCAACTTCCTCCAAAAAGACAAAATTACACTTCGTGCAGCCTCATCACATCCTCCAAACAGATTTCTCATATCACAGTCCAAACATCAACAGCACTTATCTTCTCATCACGTCCTCCACCAGATTTCTCATTTCTCAATCCAAACATCAACAGCACTTATCTCTTATCCACCACAGTTCTCCTCTCCACATCTCCAGATTCACCCGGATATCTCCCGCCGCTATTCCTCTCTCCTTCCTCTCCTTTGTTGAAGATGAAATGTCCTTTTATCCTTCCCAACTGACAACGCGTCCCAATCGCGATCGCAATCATCCTCTCCCGCACCTGTTTTGTATCAGCTAATCATCCTCCGTCTCTGCTCGGAGTTTTCCGGAACTGGAGTCTTCCGGGTCCCACACCGGAAATCCCTCCCCTCGGAAACCCGGCCGTGATTAAAAGGTTCCGCCTGCCTTTGTCACCCCGGTGACATCCCCCCCTGCCATTCGGGACTAGTCCCTAGGACCGGGAAACTTCGGCCCACTCGCCGTATCGCTGGGGTGGCCTCCCCTGGTTGTCCCTCTGGGAACGTCGAGGTGGGGATAAGGGGACTGCTCTTGCCGCCTCGATTTCGGGGCCCCTTGGGACCACGGCCCATCCCACTGATGGAGCTACTGGGGTCATAGACCGTTCAGGGGCCTCTTCCATCGGGGCCAAATAATTTGGGCAAGGACGAAGCAAATTCCGGTGGAGTACCCGCTCAGGGCCTAGCCTTCCTTCAGGGCGAACGGTATACACAGGTAGATCAGGCCTTTGTTGGCGTTCCACCACATACGGTACAGTCTCCCAACGGTCGCTGAGTTTGCCCTTCCCTGGGCGTCTATTGTCTCGCACCAATACTCGCTCTCCGGGCAGTAGGGGGGCTTCTCGAGCTGTCCGATCATACAACCGTTTATTTTTGGCTGCTGCTGCGCTCAGATGGTCCGTAACCCGACGGTAGGCGTAATGGAGCTGCCGATGATGACGACCCACCCACTCCGTCGTACTCTGAACTCCCTCCGTAGGCTTAGTCCCCAGCAACAGATCAACCGGTAACCGCATGTGTCTCCCAAACATCAAGAATGCCGGGGCATAACCTGTGGTGCTGTGTACACTGTTATTATAGGCTTGTACTAGGGCAGGGAGGCATTCCTCCCACTGACTCTGTTGGTCGGCTTCCAAGGTCCCGAGTAACCCCAACAGGGTCTGGTTGAACCTCTCGCACCCCCCGTTACCTTGGGGGTGATACGAGGTAGTGCGAGTCTTCCGGCACCCATAAAGGCGGCTCAGTTCTTGTACGACCCTAGCTTCAAAGTTCGGGCCCTGATCCGAGTGAAGAGTCTCGGGGCACCCGAAGGGCTGGATAATAGCTCGCCAGAGTACACCGGCAGTGGTAACAGCTGTTTGGTCTGGGGTAGGAATAGCCCATGCGTATTTGGTAAATAGATCAGTTGCTACCAAGATGTTCTGGTACCGATCCGTGGGCCGACCCAGCGTTAAGAAGTCCATCCCCACGATGTGCAGAGGTGCTCTAGGGCACATGGGGACCAAGGGAGCTCTTGCCTCTTTCCTGGTCTTAAAAAGTACACACCGGGGGCAACTTTGAACGAACACCCTGACCGTCGCCTCCATCCCTGTCCAGTGAAAATACCTCCTTAACAGGGATAATGTCCTTTCTTGTCCTTGGTGTCCTGTGTGCGTCTGGTAGGCTTCCAGCAGGGCCAAACGCTGTTCTTCTGGCACCACCACCTGGTATACCGCCTCCTGGTTTACTGGCTCTTGAATAAAACGACAGATCACCCCCTCTCTCAAACTGAGTCTCTTCCACTGCCCCATGAGTTTCCTTACTGCCACGGTTTGAGTCTGCCTCTCCTCTACCCCCGTCCTAGAACCTTGTTGCAGGTAAGCATGCACCCTTGCCAGGTCAACATCCCTCTGCTGTAACTCTTTCCACCGGCCTGGGTCCCATCCCCAGCCAGTGGGTACTCCCTCCAACCGGATTCCGGGGGCTTCCACCACTCCCACTAGCAGTCTTTCCTCCGGTTCAAAAGTAGGGGATACGGTTCGCCCACTCTCGTTAGGCACAGGGAGTCGGGACAGCGCATCCGCATTAGTATGCTCTCTACCTGGTCGATATTGAAGCTGGTAATCGTAATTTGCCAGCTGGGCCACCCAACGCTGCTCCACCGCTCCCAATCTGGCTGTCTGCAGATGCACCAGGGGGTTGTTATCGGTCACTACCATCACCTTCGCTCCCCATAAGTAGTCTTTAAATTTTTCCGTCATCGCCCACTTCATTGCCAGAAGTTCTATCTTGAAAGAGCTATAGTTGGAGGCATTCCGCTCGGCTGGATGGAGACTCCGGCTGGCATATGCAATAACTCTCTCCTCTCCCTGCTGTCGTTGTGCGAGTACAGCTCCCAATCCTGCATTACTTGCGTCGGTGTATAGGATAAACGGCTGAGTAAAATCAGCATACGCCAGGATCGGGGCCTGAAGGAGTTCCCGCTTGAGTTTTTGGAAAGCCGATTCACACGCCGAGTCCCAGTCCACGGAGGGAGATCCCCGGGGTCGGGAGCGTCCGGTACCTTCGAGGAGTCGATTCAGGGGCTTGGCAATCCCCGAAAACCCCTTGATGAAACGTCGATAGTAGCCTACAAAGCCCAAGAAGGACCTTACTTGCCGGACAGTTTTTGGCACCTCCCAGCCCTGGACGGCAGACACTTTCTCCGGGTCAGGGGACACCCCTGCAGCGCTGACCCGATGGCCCAGAAACTGCACCTCACTCCTAAATAGCTGGCATTTATCCGGCCGCAACTTCAATCCATATTTTTCCATAGCCTGGAACACACGTTCCAGGTGGAGCAGATGGGAGGCGAAGTCTGGCGAGAATACTATGACGTCATCGAGGTAGACCAAGGTTGAATCAACTAACTGCCCTCCCAAGCATCGCTGCATTAGCCTCTGGAAAGTCGCAGGGGCATTGCACAGCCCAAACGGCATCCGCTCCCACTCAAAGAGCCCAAATGGAGTGGTGAAGGCAGTCTTCTCCCTATCCCTCTCGTCCACCTGCACCTGCCAGTACCCACTGGCCAGATCTAACGTGGAGTACCAAGCGGCCTGAGTCAGACTAGTGAGGGAATCCTCAATGCGTGGTAAGGGGAATGTGTCCTTCTTCGTCACGTCGTTCAGCTTCCGATAGTCAACACAAAATCTCCAGGCACCGGTCTTTTTCCGCACTAGCACAATTGGGGCCGCCCAAGGGCTACTACTCTCCCGTATGATTCCTCCATCCAGCATCCCCTTCAGCAGGGTGCGAACCTCTGAATAAAGCGTCGGGGGCACCGGCCGATACCGCTCTCTGCTTGGTGCCGCGTCGCCTGTAGGAATCTGATGTTTGACAATCCCCGTACACCCATAGTCTTCATCGTGGGTAGAGAACACATGTTGCCATTTCGCCAGAAAGTCTCGGAGTTGGAGTTGTTGTTCCTCTTCCAGGCCCTCTCCTTTTAAGGAATCTCCTGCCACATGATCCGGTATTCCACCTCTCTGGGGGTCATTCCTCGGCTCTACCGATCTAACAGCCACTTCCACTACCACAGAGCTCACTTGACGGAAGCAAACATCTCTCTCTTCCCTCACCTGGTGGGAACGCACCGCGGTGACTCGGACCAGGCGTTGATGGCGGCGAAGGACGACAGGATACGGGTTAACGTTCCGTACCCGCACCGAGACCCGGCCCCGATGGACCACAGCCAGCCCTCGGGCCACTCCGATGGATTGGCAATCCCAATGTGGTTCGAGGAGGACCCAGTCATCCGCGCCATAAGACCTTGGAGGCAGCCGAGCCCATATCACTGCCTCGCTTCGTGCTGGCACTGTCCGACCAAACCGGCAAATTACTCGCCCAATGCTTTCGCGATCCTCCTCGCGGTTAGCCGCCTGAATCCTACGGCAGTCAGCCAGAATACGCTCCCATTCCTGTCGCTCTGGGACCGAAGGGGCCTGGGCCGGCCGGTTTCGGAACAGCTCTTCCCAGCATTCCGAAATGACATTCATGCCAATCAATGCTCGATGTGAACCCAAGCAGCGGTCTCTAACGATAACAACTCCTTTTTGTCGTACGGGGACCCCTTGAACATGGAAGTCCACCATCACATAGCTGGTATAGGGAATGTCTAGCCCGTTTGCTCCTCTCAACACAAGTTGTGAGGACTCCGCCTCCTGAAGTCGTCGGTTGTTAAAGAGTTCCCTGGACAGGCTCTCGGAGAATAACGTGACTTGGGAACCGGTATCGACTAAACCTTCAATCTCCACCCCATTAACCTGAATCTTCACGGTTGGACAACGTCCAACCCAGTCGTCTTGGAGGATAGGCATAGAAAGGGGGTCATTTAAGGGGGTCCCGGCCACTTGACCCGCAGTGGCCGGCACAACTAAAAACCCTCTTGGGAACTGCGTCGGGAGCCACACTGACGGCTATAATGTCCTGATTCCCCGCAGCTGTTACAAATGGGCCTGCCCTGACCATCCCACTGGAACCTCGGATTAGCCGGTCGTCCAGGGCGCCGTCCGGGCTCTCGGCTCCCCTCGGAATAGGATCGATCCCGGCCACTGAGCTGTCCCCGGCGCAATTCTTCTAGGAGGGTCCTAGATAGTTCAGCCATCTGTCCTTTGACGTCCTCCAACAGTTCTGCACGCAACTTCTGTTTCCAATCTACGGTTGGAGTAGAGGCACCACCAACAGCCATACACACCGGTGGGTCAGTTGCCTCACCCTGATCCATCTCCAACGCCAAGGCCTCCTGTCGGAGATCTTCAAAAGTTAACGCTGGATCTCGGCGGAGCTGGAGCTTTATACTCTGTCGGATAGGCTCGTCTCGGAGCCCCAAAACAAACTGATCTCGCAGTAAGGAATCTCCATCACCCAGACCATGATCGGGTCGGCCTTTCAATCGAACAAACTGCTCACGTAGCTTCAACGCATAAGCCCGTAAGGCTTGCCTAGGACCTTGTCGGAAGTTGAAGAACTGAGCCCGAAGGGCGGCCACGGGGGTAGTATCCCCATACAGTTCCGCCAAAAAGTCAAAGATGGCCTTGGCGGTGGCTCGTGCAGTGCTGGGTGCAGCTAGAACTTCCCTCTTTGCTTCTCCCTCCAGGGAGCCCAGAACAAACTGTGTCTTCTGTGCATCACTCAGCCCCTGGAGGCCAGCCAGGTATTCGGTTTGCGTCCTCCAGTCCTGGAGAGGTAGTTCTGATCCCGGTCCTCCATAACGCTGGGCCCAAGGGGCTCCCATAAACACGGGCATGACCTGTGGTCTTGCAGCCACCATCTCTTCGTCGGCCATAGTGAACCTGTGGCCGCTTCAACTCGCGGTGGCAACAATCCTGCCGACTACGCCACTTTATGTCACCGGGTCGGGGGAGGAGTGGACGCCAGATGACCGGCCGTCCCAGCCCCCGACTCACGTACCACCGCGAGGAGCCAACACCACAGAGGACACAGAGGCAAAGTAATGTAGAAAAACACAGAATCTTTATTGAATAAATTAAGTAAAAACAACCTCAAGCCAACTGGAGGAAGGTGAGGTTTCAGCCGTATAACTGGTCCTTCTCAGGACTCTGGCAGGCAAGGAACAGGTAAGAATTATCAGCGGAACTGCTTCTCTCGGATTCACAGCAGAACTGTCTTTCTCTTCACAGGATTCGGGTGGACGGAGAGGAGTACGGAATCAGCACAGAGCTGGCTCTTTTCTCAGGGCACAGGCAGGCAGAGAACCGGTAAGAGTTATCAGCGACACTGTTTCTCTCGGATTCACAGCAGAACTGTCTCTCTCTTCCCAGGATTCGGCTGGACGGAGAGGAGTACGGAATCAGCCACAAGACTGGCTCTCTTCTCGGGGCTCAGACAGGTAGAGGACAGGTAAGAATTATCAGCAGAACTGTTTCTCTCGGATTCACAGCAGAACTGTCTCTCTTCACAGGATTCGGGTGGACGGAGAGGAATACGGAATCAGCCACAGGACTGGCTCTCCTCTCGGGGCTCAGACAGGTAAGAATTATCCGCAGAACTATTTCTCTCGGATTCACAGCAGAACTGTCTTTCTCTTCACAGGATTCGGGTGGACGGAGAGTACGGAATCAGCACAGAGCTGGCTCTTTTCTCTGGGCACAGGCAGGCAGAGAGAGAAGATGAGGATTCCACAGTGAAGCTGGTTCTACTCACAAGCAGGGCCTGAAGTTAACTTTTTTGGCCACCAGCCACTGTGGCAGGTGGATATCAAAATTCACCTGCCACAGAGACTTTTTACCAGCCTTTTTTTTTTTTTTTTTTTTTGCCTCATAGCCTAAAGATGAAAAACGGGAATTTCACAATATTGTTCTTTAACTTGTACACATTTAAGTGCTGTCAAGTTATTAACGAAATCAATATAAGTAATAATAACTCTTAGAATATACATTTAAAAAAAATCTTTTTATTCATTGATTTTGACACACACACGCACAACAGATCTATAACGTAGACCTACCGCAGCTCGTATGTAACGTTAAACAAATCACCCGCGGCTGTGTTGATGGCTGATTTAGTCACGTAAACAGCTAGGTCCTAACAGCTTTTAGTTACAGCGTTCAGGAACCGTTAAGCAGAACTAAATTAATATTATTACTGGTAAAGTTACCGGGTACCGGACATTTTCTCACCGGTTCCCAACTCCCAACATGTACTACAGTTGCACACGCACACGCACACATCTGTACAACTGTCATTGTTCTGGAGCCTACAGCGTTACATTATCTCATCCCATCTCACCAACAGTTTAATACTCGCACATCCAAACGTAGTCAGAAAGGGCCTCATCTTCTTTCTGATCGCATGAACGTTACGAAACAACAGTCGCTGTCATAAATCAGCCGCTCACGAACCTTGCCGTTGTCGCCAATTGACCACTTTGTATTAAAATGTCTTCTTTTACTTTTCTTTGACTCATCCTCATCTTTTTGTTGGTTGTTTGTTTCAGCTGGCCTTTTTACCCCAGTAATGTGCCGCCACATTATAGCTAAGGTCCAACGCAATGAAAATGAAAACGTAAAAAAACCCTAATGAATCACTCAATTCTCATTGGCTACCTGCCAATGTGGCAGGTAGATTGACAGTGTTACCCGCCAATAGCAAAATTCACCCGCATTTGGCAGGTGGTCGGGTGTTAATTTCAGGCCCTGCTCACAAGGCTCCGGCAGACAGAGAGAGAAGATGAGGATTCCACAGCAAAGCTATCTCCATCCACAGGGCTCAGACAGAGAGAAGATGAGGATTCCACAGCAAAGCTAGCTCCATTCACAGGGCTCAGACAGAGAGAAGATGGGGATTCCACAGCAAAGCTAGTTCCATTCACAGGGCTCAGACAGAGAGAAGATGAGGATTCCACAGCAAAGCTAGTTCCATTCACAGGGCTCAGACAGAGAGAAGATGAGGATTCCACAGTGAAGCTGGTTCTACTCACAAGGCTCCGGCAGACAGAGAGAGAAGATGAGGATTCCACAGCAAAGCTAGCTCCATTCACAGGGCTCAGACAGAGAGAAGATGAGGATTCCACAGCAAAGCTAGCTCCATTCACAGGGCTCAGACAGAGAGAAGATGAGGATTCCACAGCAAAGCTAGCTCCATTCACAGGGCTCAGACAGAGAGAAGATGAGGATTCCACAGCAAAGCTAGTTCCATTCACAGGGCTCAGACAGAGAGAAGATGAGGATTCCACAGCAAAGCTAGCTCCATTCACAGGGCTCAGACAGAGAGAAGATGAGGATTCCACAGCAAAGCTAGCTCCATTCACAGGGCTCAGACAGAGAGAAGATGAGGATTCCACAGCAAAGCTAGCTCCATTCACAGGGCTCAGACAGAGAGAAGATGAGGATTCCACAGCAAAGCTAGTTCCATTCACAGGGCTCAGACAGAGAGAAGATGAGGTTTCCACAGCAAAGCTAGTTCCATTCACAGGGCTCAGACAGAGAGAAGATGAGGATTCCACAGTGAAACTGATTCTACTCACAAGGCTCCGGCAGACAGAGAGAGAAGATGAGGATTCCACAGCAAAGCTAGCTCCATTCACAGGGCTCAGACAGAGAGAAGATGAGGATTCCACAGCAAAGCTAGCTCCATTCACAGGGCTCAGACAGAGAGAAGATGAGGATTCCACAGCAAAGCTAGCTCCATTCACAGGGCTCAGACAGAGAGAAGATGAGGATTCCACAGCAAAGCTAGTTCCATTCACAGGGCTCAGACAGAGAGAAGATGAGGTTTCCACAGCAAACTAACACTTCACAATGCCCCGTAACAATTAAAGAGGAGAAAAGGAGAATTTCACCCCTAGATGACTTCTTCCAACGGTCTCCATCCAATGAGTCGCGGACGATGTCTCCACAGCCAGGACCGCTTCCCCAATGTCACTGCATTACACCTCCACTCGTGCTCAACTGCAACTCGCACAAATCTGCACACGTGTTTACATTAATGAACAACACTGCAAAGTCTCGTCACTCACAAACTAGGGCGGAGACAGGGGGTCTGGTCCACTGCACCTCTCACAATCTCTTGGACTTTTTCCAATGGAGCGTGGGACATTCAACTTCCTCCAAAAAGACAAAATTACACTTCGTGCAGCCTCATCACATCCTCCAAACAGATTTCTCATATCACAGTCCAAACATCAACAGCACTTATCTTCTCATCACGTCCTCCACCAGATTTCTCATTTCTCAATCCAAACATCAACAGCACTTATCTCTTATCCACCACAGTTCTCCTCTCCACATCTCCAGATTCACCCGGATATCTCCCGCCGCTATTCCTCTCTCCTTCCTCTCCTTTGTTGAAGATGAAATGTCCTTTTATCCTTCCCAACTGACAACGCGTCCCAATCGCGATCGCAATCATCCTCTCCCGCACCTGTTTTGTATCAGCTAATCATCCTCCGTCTCTGCTCGGAGTTTTCCGGAACTGGAGTCTTCCGGGTCCCACACCGGAAATCCCTCCCCTCGGAAACCCGGCCGTGATTAAAAGGTTCCGCCTGCCTTTGTCACCCCGGTGACACGTAGCACTGTTGTACCATGGTGCTTTCGTTTTCTCTCTAACCTTTTTTAATCTAATTGGTGCAACAATTTCTAATGTACTAGAGAAAATGGTGCTCAAACTGGTTGTCATTTCCTCTAGTTCATCTGTTTGTTTGGGTTCACTTAGCAGCTGAGATAGATCAGGTAAGCTATTTGAGAATCTATCTATAGTGGCTGGAAGGATTGTTCTGCCTGGTCTATAACGTGGCGCAACATGACAAATTTCAGCAGTGCGTAGTATGCAAGTTACCATGTAATGAACAGTGACATCATCACTTTGCGGTATAATATCTATATCGGTTAGATTGGTTCCATATGATATAATTAAATCTAGTGTATGATTTAGACGATGAGTGGGACCACTGACGTTTTGCTTGACCCCAAAGGAGTTTAATAAATCTGTAAACGCAGTCCCTAACGCATCATTGGTGTTTTCTACGTGTATGTTAAAATCTCCAACAATTATTGCTTTATCAACATTGACCAATAGATCTGAGAGAAAGTCTGCAAACTCTTTTAGGAAATCAGCGTAAGGCCCTGGCGGTCTATATACAGTAGCCAAGGCTAGAGATAATAGGGATTTCTTTCTTACATCTAAGAGCGTAACGTTTAGCACAAGTACTTCAAATGAATTAAACCTGTGACCTGTTTCCTGAGTAACATTAAGAATATCTCTATAGATTGTTGCAACACCGCCGCCACGACCGATCAGACGGGGCTCATGCTTATAACAGTATCCTGGCGTAGTGGACTCATCTATACTGAAATAATAATTTGGTTTAAGCCAGGTTTCAGTAAGGCAAAGTACATCGAAACTATTATCTGTGACCATTTCATTTACAATAACCGCCTTAGGTGTGAGCGATCTAATGTTTAGAAGACCTAGTTTTAGAAATTGTTTTTGTTCACTGATACTTAGATTTTCTGGTTTAATTACAATTAGATTTTTCCTAGATTCTACAGTAGATGTATTGTTTGGCCTTACTAAACGAGGAATAGACACAGTTTCTATATAATGTTCTACACTACTTATATCAATTAAGTTGGGACAGCAAAGACTGTGATTAGGACTTTTATTTACTAGTCACATGGTGTGTAACGTCTTGGAGATGTTGTCCGACAGAACAGCCGCTCCGATTCTGCTGGGGTGCAGGCCATCAGCACGGTAGAGCCTAGGTCGCTCCCAGAACAGATTCCAATTATTTACAAAGAGCAGTTTCTGCTCATTACACCATGACATTAACCATTCATTTAGTGCAAATAATCTACTGAACCTTTCATGTCCTTATAACACATGAAACCAAACCTATACGCCGATATGCCTGTAAACAAATGGCAAATTTATGATTTTTTTTTTTTTTTTTTTTTTTTACCCCTTTGTTTCTGTCTTTCTCTGCAGGTCAGATTGAGGACGTCACTGGAAGATCTGCATTCCTGAAGTACTTGATAAACCAGAAAGTGTATTGAGACACACTGACAGCAGGAATGTGTGTGAGATCAGAAAATGACAGTTTAAATATGTGACTCTATAAGAACTGTGGTGAGATGCATGGAGAAATACCTACAAAACTACAGTGTGGAGAGAGTTTTAGACACTTGTGAAAAATTATCTAAAGTGAACAACAATGCCATAATATATTTATCTTTTAAAAATGAACCTCTGTTAAATAAATCAAATCTATTAAAACAGCTTTGTCATAGTTTTAATTGTGTGTGTGTGTGTGTGTATAAATACTAACATGTACAGTGGTGTATATTTACATGAACTGGGTATGACAGAAGCCAAGAACCTTATTCAATAAATACATCTGTAACAGATGGATCTTCAATATTCACTGGGATATTTGAAGTGTTAAATGTCTTAATAAAATGTCTTGAAAGTGTCCCTTTATGATGATTATTCTAGCCTGTAATCTTTTCAATAATAAGCATTCTGAACACTTCCCTAAACTTTACCACCTTGCATGTCAAACACAGTATTTTTGTCTCTTTAAGATCTGTTTATTTGAGAAACAAAGCTGAGTATGAAAATAAAACTTGTTTTGAATATAATTTAATACAAGTCATCAGCAAAGAATAACTGAAATCAAGCTCTCTATATCAAGGTTAACAATGAGAGGAAACAGGTGACATGCATTAATCAAACAATGAATAGTAACGAATGCAAACAAAGAAAAAAGAAAAGGAAACAAAGGATACAAAGAAAAACAAATAAGGTTATGTTTACACGACAACGATGTACAAAAAATGGAAAAGTGTTTTCTTTGTACAGACGACAATGTTGTGTGTTCACACGGATCTGCTAAAACGACTTAAGTCGCTATATTATGTTGCCAGGCCAGTAGTTGGCGATGTCACTTTGTAAAGAAAGACTATGCGCCTGCGCACATACACATTCTGATGACAAACGTGCATGCATAGAGACTAAACACTTAATATGCATGTGCATGACGTTTTTGTAGTTTTCACTGAGACTATAACGGCATCGTTTTCAAAAACTTGCACTTTGAAAGGAAATTTTCAAATGTTTGCGTTGACAGGCCCCTAAAACGCTGTGGTCATGTAAAGGAACTGCCAAACGCATAAAAAATGTCCTAGTCTTAAAGGTGCTCTACGTAACTTTTAGCGGCCTCTAGTGGTGATGTTTCAGATAGCAACCAAATTTTACAAGAGCGCTCGTGCTCGAACTCATTGACAATACCATCTATTACGCAAATATCTCGGCGAATACTTGACGGATTCGGCGAGCACCGAGCTCGTTGGGACCATCTAGTCGAGCTGAAAAGAACCATATAAGTTCCATAGTTTTTGGTGTTTTTTTCGCGGAGATATTAGCAGAAAACCATCGGGCGCACTGCAAAATTGCGGACGCCGGTGACGTCACGATCTCAGAAGAAAATCGCTCGTATCTCTGGAACGCAAAGACCCAGAGAGCTCAAATTCGGGGGAGGAGGTCCCAGGGGAACCCTTGCCCGAACGCTAGAGTGGCGGGCCTCGGGGATGCCCCCTACTGGATCACCGTTCGCTGGGACCCCCGAATTCGAACGGCTATAACTCGGGGAGCCGGGCGAGTTGGACCTCGGGGGTGGGCTCGTTCGAAAGGCCCCGTCCAGCACTACGAACGATTAGAGTCTTGGGAATATTGATCAAAGATTGACTGAGATATAAGCCGAAAAACGTGCGCCTTTAACCGGACGTAACTCCCTGACCGTCTACAATAGACTGTATATAAGGAGAGAGGCTCGGGAGCGCGCATGCACGTCACATCCGTTGGATTTCGCGGTAAATCCGACCCGGAGACTTCACATAGAAATAGGAATACTGGCCTTCAGAGGTAGGCTAATAGCAAAACTCGACAAGTGGATCATTTCAATGTGTGATTACAACCCCTTTACACACAGGCAATAAAAAAAGGATTCATTTTAGTAGAAAAGTTACATAGAGCACCTTTAAGGTGCATTCAAGGCATTACGTTGGGTGAAGATTTGTGGGAAACAAACACATGACTTAGGTGTTGCCAGAAAAGATTTGATAAAATCGGAATCAAATAAGTGATTGATTTGATGGCTGACGTGACGACGTTCACTGTGTTCCAGTCTGGATTCTGCTAAAAGTTTTACAATTCAATTACTAATCAATCAATCAACTGTGCTGACTATTTGTTACATTCAGATAAAACATTTTTACACTATTTTTAAAACAATAAGGTTTTACACTCTTTTGTGCTGTTATATTCTGCTGTTTGTACCGCTTTTTTATTTTTATCACAGAATGTAAGATCCTGAAATGGATTTTTGGTTCTATATTGGTTATGCCCAATATATAATATAACCAATGTATATAACCAATGCCATAGGTAAATACAATTGAGTATACAATTACAGGTTACAAAATCAGGAAAATATCATACAAATAAGAATATCATACAAAATCGTTTTAAGGGCTTTGGAGTTGCTGGATGTAAGGAGAGTGTCCAGGTAGGATTATAGTTCCTTACATAAAATTAAAAAGTTGGACTTAACGCCCTGAAATTTGCATTTATATCTGAAAAATAAAAATAAAAAATTGAAATCTTTACCAAATAAAACATCTTTGTATTATAAAGAAAAACTCAATAGCAAACTCTCGTGGAGTGACAAGTATATTATACTTGTTCAAAAACTCTGAATAGGAGAGCTGTATGCTGTATTCGAGATGAGTTTGGATGTTGGAATATGTACCACTTCAGATCTCAGTGAGTGACAGTTGTAACCAGTGGCGTAGCCACGAGGGGGCCTGGGTGGGCCTAGGCCCCCTCATTTAAATGTCCGGCCCCCTCAGATTTCTGATTGCTTAAAAAAAAAAAAACTTTAGGAGGCAAAAATATTTTTTAGTGATTAAGGGGTGTGCCTGTTTGTTTCAGAATTGGTGATGACGGTTATGATCGGGGTCAAATGTGACGGTTCGTAACATAACCGTCGTCGTCCGGGGGAGGGGGGGTTATAGGACGTTCGGTTGAATAACTGTTCGTCTGTTATGGGACAACTCGCTCTTAAAATGAACAGCAAGACAACTAGAAGTGAATGTGCTTTCCATTAAATGAATCACACACAGTAAACAAAACCTTAACAAATTAACTTTGCCATTTAGACGCGCAAACTGCGTGCCGGTGCGGTGAGACATGCTCGGGCAGATTCGGCTGGAAGTCGGTCATCCTCGGACGCGGCGCCGCGCGCGCTGTTACAAAAAAGCCATGCACACAGCCAAGCGAAATGGGGTCTTGCCGGTGTTCTGACGATTCATGCTACCCATCGAGATTTGCTACTTAATGGTTATGCGCATGTGCAGACGCACAGTTTTTTTTTTAACAAAAGGTACATTTTCATGTGTTATATTGTAATTTCCCTTTAAAAATGCTAACTAGCATATGAATATGTGTACAGTCAGCCAGCTGAACAATAATAACTGAAAGTTTCAGTTACTAAGGAAAAGTGTGCTTTGACAAGTCAAAGATGAATATTTGATGATAATTTTTTATTTTCACACCGTTTTAAAAATAAAAACAGTAGTCTACAGCAGCCTTTCTCAAAGTGGGTGCCGCGGCACACTGGGGTGCCCCCTGACTTTGTCAGGGGTGCCGCCAAAAAATTACGTAGGCTAAAAATACATATATATATATTTGAATTTACATAAATACATTCTTCTTCTTTTTAAACATATGAACGTATTAATAAAATTGTAAATTCATTTTAGATATATATATATATATAAAATTAACCATAGAAATCCGTCTCACAAGACCGAAGCAAGACACACACACAACTTGACGCAAGTGACGCAACCCATAGCACCGCGTTATAGCAACAACACCGACCGCGCGAACGCGCGTCACACAGCAACTGCAGGCTCTGACAAACACACATACAAACTATACTATACTTCTGCATAACGTGTCTCTTTTTACAACAAAAATGTGAATTCTGCCGGTATTCAGACAGTCCCATGCATACAGATACAGATCCGGCCTACAATCGCCTACGTAGGCGAAATTTGTTTGACATTTCTAATCGTAAACACAGCCATGTCGAAGCCTGCAGTAATGTTTTTCATTGATGTTATGGCAGTCCACTCTGCTTATTGTTTTTCGAGAATCTTGCACTCCTGTTTGTCATTGTGCACGAAACTTCATGCCAATAAATCATCAGAAATATTGCTGACTTGTGCGCGTCTCAAGCGCACTCTTTACGCTCGTGCTAATGCCTGTTAGTTGTCCGTGGATTTGCCTATATTTGGCGCTGAAAATGGAAACGTCTTTAGACATGGAAAATCGATTTTACAATCGATTCAATGAACGTTTATGTCTCAAAAATCGATCAGGATTTTTTCACAAAAGTGATAGCCCTGTAAAGTTATTATTATTGTTATTTACAGTTCGTATTATGCTCTGTTCATTACTGTTCTGTCTAAATAAACAGGACATTTGCATTTACATTTGGGTTATGCAGTGTTTTTAATTTATATTTTACACTGGGGTGCCTTGAGATTTTATGCACTTTTGAAAGGTGCCCCGACTGAAAAAAGTTTGAGAAAGGCTGGTCTACAGTATACAGTAGCTATTCATAACTTAGAATTGTATTATAATTGTATTTCATATAATATTAATCGACATTCTGTGATCGATTCGCGTTACGGTAGCATTTTTCGACAAGGCAGCACAAATCGTCAGAACACCGGTCTTGCGCACCCAACGCGTTTTTTTGCCGAGCGCACCTTCGCGCTCGTGCGGACGCGTCGAGTACAAACAAGGCTTTACTCCGTGTCAGCGCGCGCTCTTATCGGTAAAGGGGCAGATACCTCTCCCGAATCATCTCCAGCACTCAGCCTCCGAATCCGAAGCACCACTAACTCCGCCTCCGTTTCCCTCGTAAGCTGATATTAGTATTTAAACATTCTCTATGATAAAAAATGTTTTAAAAAATATTTTAATATTTTACGGTTTAATATACGCACGGTTTTGCCGTTTATAGAGTTCTAATGACGTTGTTCAACTATAACCGTCGGTCTCATGGTTATAGCTAATAACGTCACACCCTCAGTGCGCAAACCAAAGTAATACTAGGCCTATCCACCGGATGAAGAAGGGTTGGCTCTTAGTCTCCACAGTAGCCTACATAAAATATTCATTTTATTTTATTTATTTTTCGTGTTCGCATTTATGAGGAAAAAACAATGTTATATGGACGTGTTCTCCATTACGGACGCGACGCGCTCTGAAAGCGGCACTAAAAGATGCTTTAAAACTTTCACAGAGACATCAAACAGAAAGCACTTTAACCTGAATTTTAAACTTTCTTTAACCTGAATTTCGTTTTGTATTAATTGTATCTTAATTTTAATCAATGTTTCATCAACTTTAATGACTTTAACAGGATTTAATAAATAGGCCTACCGAACCGAAACTCAGCATATAAGGTAGGCTACCCTACTTGCCTCACATGTCTACTTTTAAACAGAACAATTCAAAACGAAAGAAAACAGACTACAGACTGCTCTCTGCTTATGTAATCCGTATGAAATGTGCATTTCTCGGCGCGTTCACTACTGAAGATCGCGAGTCAGCATCGTCAACTTCATCTTAGCCGACAAAGAAAACACTTGTTTATTAATAAACAATTAAAATATCTCCTTGCTATATTTTTTACATATTCAAAATCATTACTTTTGCCGGTTCTGTGTGACAGCTTTTAGGTGCTTTATTGGCAGCGCCACCCTTACATGTTACACGAGTCGCCACCGCATCACCGCACCCACCAGAATAGGCCTGTATATATAAAATTCTGGCTATATATAAAAATCTGGCTATATATATATATATATATATATATATATGTTGCCCCCTCATTTAAAGACGGGACCCCCCAAAAATAAAATTCTGGCTACGCCCCTGGTTGTAACAGGCCAAAACAAACCAAGCTTGCAAAAATTTTTAATCTTTGTAAAAACAAGCCACTCAGTTTGTTCACAGCTGCTAGCCAAGCGTAGAGTATGGCACCTACATGTGAACACACCTCTCCTAAACCTGCCATAGAGGTGCAGTGGCCAAATCTCACCGCCCCTCTTTTACCGCAGCAACCCAGGCTGTCAGTGTGGGGTTGTTTAAACTGTACGAATAATTTACCAGACATTGGAAACCAAGATTAGATTTATCCAATAATGTATTATGTTAAACTAAAAAAAAATTACTCCCCTACAACGTTGACAAAAAATGACCATGGAACTAATGACCCATGGATTAACATTAGATAGCTAGTGTTTGTTAATTAGTGCTTTGATAATGAAGAATGTATTGTTCTTTACCTCCTGAACAGCAGCATTATTGACCCATCCAGATTGAAAGTACATATACATATCTGTACTTTTATAGACATTCACCCTGGAAGGGAGTGTAAGGTAAGGGATTCTCCACAAGATAGATGTAAAAATCGCTGAAGTGGAGCTCTGGCAGGCACCTGGCGGTTTAAGGTGACTAAAATACAGCGGCATGTTGGTCAATTGTTTTGCCCTCCAGGCCACCGCACAGGTCACGTGACTGAAACATATGTGTCTGTTTTATCAATACAAGCGGAAGCTGCAGGCATGTTTTCTTTCACAAAAGACATTTTTGTCGACATTGGAACACAATTGAACATTATAAAAGTCATTTTTTTGGTATGAAAGCTATTTTTTTGTAATAGTGAACATTACTTGTTATATTATTGTTATTATATAAATACTCTAACAAAATGCTTTCAGAGCTTCTTAAAGTGGATGAATAAAGTGGGTTGGGATTAAAATTATCGCTCCACTTGTCTGTTGTTTGGTTTTGGTTTCATTTCTTATGAGTATTTAAAGCAGCACTCAGTAGAAATTCCGTTTTTGTCAAACAGCGACCCCTAGAGTCGCTGTGGAGCACTTGTACTGTCGTGAATAGCACTCACGCAGAGATGGCTCGCACTCACGGCCGGATCCCCTCGCCCTGTACACCGGTACCTGTTCAGTAGGATGGACGCTGTAACGAGTGGAAATAAGGTATGGCCCCTTTAAGAGCTGCGCGCGCCCAACACCACATGTATACAGCGCCGGGTTATTTCTGTTTGATGCTCATTTTATCAGAATTTTATCAGATCTGTTTTTTTGCCGTAAAGCAATTCGTTACCTCGCGAGACCTGATATCACACGATACTTCCTAACACTGAGGCCGGCGGTCTGCCGGTCCAAAGTTGCAAGGGTGGTTTTGCGGCTCACAGGCACCAGGGGGGTGCGAGACGACCACCATTCAACACGAAATCAGTAATATAAACATTACAATGACTCCAAAGCTGTTCGGTTAAGGTAAAAAAATTACTTAGTTCACCTTTAACACAGTCTCTTTCCTGCTAGCGCTCAGTCGGTTTTATCTATACAAGCTGAAGTTGTAAGCATGTCTTTTTTCACAAACGGCTTTTCTTCCAATACGGGAACACAGGGAAACACAGGTGGAGAATCCTTAAGTAAGTGTCTCTAAGTTTCTTTTACAAGTACATCTGAGTGTAATGCTGTTACATGCTAATTTCTTTTTCTTTTTTTCTTAGTTTGTAATCACACTGGAACAATTTCAACTGTTGCTGGAGGAGGTGATAAGTAGCTCTAATTTTTAAGACCTTTTGTGAACAGGAAGGACCTCTATAATGAACAGATTTTCTAATGTTGTCTTATAAGTGATTCTTGCATCTTAGAATAAAAATATATAGTAGTTTTAATGCTGAATTAAATGTTCGTGTGATATGGTAGGTTGCATGCTTAAAGATTACTTCCTCTTCTTGGCCGGGTTAAGTTTGTCTATGTCATAAACCAAGGCTTCTAAATTGTGAATTTTTGGGGGCGTGATATTTAAATCACAATTGTTTTCAGCCATCAAATTTATGATCATTCATGTGATAAGATTGGTGGCAAACGAATGTTTCATAACCGTTCAGGGGTGCGTTTCCCGAAAGCATCGTTAGCCAACTATGGTCGCAAGTTGGTCGCAAATCCCATTGAACTCTATTGGTAACGACGGAACTTGCGACCATAGTTGGCTAACGATGCTTTCGGGAAACGCACCCCTGATCTGCTCTCGTTTCTACGTTAGATTGGTAAATGAGGCAAAATGTCCTGGAGAGATGCATATTCATTCACACAAAAAGTTTTATCTATGAGTATGCATCCCTAAGTCTTTCTATGGCCTGATCTTTGTGCTGTCGAAAGTGCCGACTGAAATTTTTAAAACACGGATCCATCTATCAGCGGATGTCATTAGGTGTAAGCGCTCGGTGAAGAAAACATGTTTTTAAAGCATTGATCATTGTAGCCAATCAGAGACATATATGTTGAGCGCGTAAACGCAATGGCCAATCAGAGATGTTTAAAAATCCGTTCAACAGCGCCGCTCAAAATGATAGAGGGAAATGCTGGTATCATCACATTTTTTAAATTTCAGTATAGACTTATACCGAAGTCGATAGTAACAAATAATTGTGTGTTTGATTTGTCTCAGTCACTGGGTTTGCTTGTAAAGTTGCATCTGATCGTGTTCCTGTTCCACCTCTTGGTAAGATAATATATAATCCAAAAATATGTGATTTTGGAATACCATAATTTAATTTGAAATTATGTCAATCTCTCTCTCTCTCTCTCTCTCTCTCTCTCTCTCTCTCTCTCTCTCTCTCTCTCTCTCTCTCTCTCTCTCTCTCTCTCTCTCTCTCTCTCTCTCTCTGTCCAGACAGTTTAATAAGAAGATATTTTTTACATACAGTCAACTTCGCGTATACAGGCAGAAGCCATCTTTGAAATACAGTATCTACCAGTCGATCTATGAACGCCGATCCAAGCCTGCTGTTCGTGCTCACCTTTTCACAACTTATAGCTCGTTCACATTCTCACCAGCGCACTTGGATCGGCGTTCGTAGATCGACTGGTAGAGACTGTTTTTCAAAGATGGCTTCTGCCTGTATACGCGAAGTTGACTGTATGTATAAAATATCTTCTTATTAAACTGTCTGGACACTGACAAAGTTCTCAATGCTTCGTTTTGAAGGTAGGGACCCTCATTATGCTACCGTGTTAGTGTGGGGCTATTTTCAGCCTTGTTAGTGGTATTAACAAGCGATTTTTATTTGTCATTACACTATGCCCAATATAGCCTACTAGCGTTATACTAGCTTTATCGGCTAAACTGTTTTTAGAGATAAAACTATTTACATTCGATAATCATGAAAACAAATCTCAGATAACGGTTGACTAGGTAACAATGTGTAATTAGACCAAAGGTTCATTTTGCGCCGGAGTTCTCCTTTAAATTTTAGGGGACCCCCCCAAGAGTCCTAAGTCATTTCGAACCCTGGTCAGCACCCAATATGTGATCTTAGTCTTTATCAATCGCTCTCTCTCCAGATCGAGATGTCCTTTTGCCTGACTCGGAAGTGCGCCCAGGAGCCTCTTTGGCTCGGCCGAGGACAGTGTTTAAATTAAAGCTGCTGTCAGTTAATGAACATTTGATGGATGAACTTGCGACTCAATTGGACTCACAAAAGTAATAAGACTTTTCAGTTTTATGGACGTCGCCATTTTTGATATCACTTTGGTCACTGTCGCTATGGTTACTAGTAAGAGAATACCAGCTTGACTCTCATTGCAGTTCATACAGACAGTATTCGAGACACTATGTAAGTTGCTGTGTGAACAGAAGACAAATATTAACATAATAACATTGAAAATTAATAAATATAAAACAAATGTGTGGCAAATTCCTGAAAAAAATCTGACTCCTTTGTTTTTTCTTTCTGTGCAGATCAGATTGATGACACTGGAAGCTCTGCATTCTTGACGCAATTAACAGTGACAATAAATACACAGTGTATTGAGACACACTGACAGCAGGAATGTGTGTGAGATCAGAAAATGACAGTTTAAATCTTTGACTCTATAAGAACTGTGGTGAGATGCATGGAGAAATACTTGCAAAACTACAGTGTGGTGAGAGTTTTAGACACTTGTCAAAAAGTTAAAGGTTGTATCAGCGATTTCAGGCCCAAAAAAGGCCCAAACATAAATGATCACATTCATCTAATCTTTCCTAACGATCTGCTAGCTGCCCGCCCTATAAACAGGCCGTCAAAAAAAAAAACGGGTCTCTGTAGGCAGCCTAGGCTCTGAGATCTGCACACAAAAACAATTGGTTTCACCAACCAAATAAATAATAAATAGTGTTCCAACCAACCACCGACAGGGGGCGGGTGTTGTGAGGTTTTGCGCTCGTGCACGGCTGCACGCAAAGTCGGAGCTGAAGAAGAAGCCAGCGTCTATCAACCAAGCGGCAACCTCCCTGTCTCTCTCTTGAAAAATCCAGTGGTGGAGGAAGTACTGAATCTCAGTACTTAAGTAAAAGTACAAATAACCAGAGAGATATTTACTTTAGTAAAAGTAGAAGTACCACAATGACAACCCTACTTAAGTAAAAAGTAAAAAGTACCTGATTTTAAATGTACTTTAAGTATTAAAAGTAAAAGTACTTGCATAACAATTTATTCTCTTAATGTCTATATTCTAATGATTAATAAAACAGTTAATTCTAACTCATTCAACCTAATACTCATATAATGATGTTCAATATGATGGAAAAGCAGTTATATTTTAAATATTTGTCACCATTTCTGAACAAGCTTGCAATTACGCAATATACACATCAAGCTTACTATATACCCTTACTATATACGGTATATATATATATATATATATTAGGGGTGTAACGATACGCGTATTCGTATCGAACCGTTCGGTACGAGGCTTTCGGTTCGGTACGCGGTACGCATTATAAACCGAACGGTTCGTTGGACTAATTAATTACATTTGAAAAATAAAAGGGTGTGTGAAATATAATGTTATGCGCTCAATAAGGTAAACGACGCCCAAACGACGTAACAGGCAACGCCTCTGCCACCCCCGAAGAAAAAAAAACATTATGTTAGTTAGGCGTACGCGCTGAACAGACTCGTTGCAAAATGGCCAGTAATGCGTTTAACGGACCAGAAATAGAAGATCCTCCAATAACCAACAGATCTGGTGTTTGGGTCCACTTTGGTTTCCCTGTAAGCTATGATGGTGATGGCAAGAGAGTGGTGGATAAAAAAACAACGGTATGTCGCATCTGCTACATGACAATAGGGCACACCAACGGGAATACTTCAAACATGTCAACTCATTTACGACGACATCACCCCAGTGTGTCAGTATCCGGAACAAGACGAAAACAAGCAGAAACATACATGACACAATCTATCCCCGCAGCATTTAGACAGGCATTTCCAACTGATTCAAACAGGGCAAAACAGATCACCGCGGCGATTGGTACATTTATAGCCGCGGATATGAGACCTTACTCTGTAGTGGAAAACGCAGGTTTTAAGAACATGCTTAATGTAATTGAGCCCCGTTACACTATTCCCTCGCGAGCCCATTTCAGCCAGACTGTAATTCCTGCTTTGTACCAAAAAACAAAAGCCCAAATAGAAAACCAATTGGCCAAAGCAACAGCCGTTGCTCTGACAACAGACGGCTGGATGTCAAGGGCTACACAAAGCTACCTGACTGTAACGGCACATTACATTACCGCTGAATGGGAACTGAAAAGCCACGTTCTTCAGACACGCCCCCTTGATAGTCACACGAGTGAGGATTTGGCCAAAGGGATAACAGAAGCAGTGGAAGTGTGGAAGTTGGAGAGAGCTAATCTAACTATTCCTGTGACTACTGACAATGCCAGGAATATAGTTAATGCTGTTGTTGGAGCTGCTGGACTTGGGCCACAAATAGGGTGCTTTGCCCATGTCATTAATCTAGCATCTCAGAAAGCAATGGCAGTGCAGCAGATCTCTCGTCTCCTAGCAAAGATCAGAAAGATTGTGACCTTTTTTCACAGAAGCACAACAGCAGCCCATGTGTTGAAGACAAAACAGGAGTTGCTGCAGCTTCCTGTTCACAAACTCATCCAAGATATACCAACTAGATGGAATTCAAGCTATGATATGATAGAAAGATATATTGAACAGCAGGCTGCAGTGTATTCTGCAATGACAGACAAAGCTGTGAAGAAAAATGTTAAAGACATTATGACTTTGTCTGAAAACGACATGCGACTGGCTGAGAATGTTATCACAGTTTTGAAACCCTTGAAAACTGTGACAACCCTTATGTGCACCGAGTCCTCTCCATCTGCGTCCATGGTCCTTCCTATGAAAATGATGATCCTGAAATCCATGGAACTGTCTGATGATGACAGCCCAGCAGTGAGGGGTGTCAAAACAGCCATCAAAAATGACCTGCAGCAGCGATACACGTTACCTGATCTTCAAGATTACCTACACAAGAGCACAGCTTTAGATCCACGTTTTAAATCACTGCAACACTTGGATGCTACCACTCGCCTGAGAGTCTATGAAGCT
The DNA here is from genome assembly GCF_029890125.1 of Rhinichthys klamathensis goyatoka. Classification (NCBI taxonomy): domain Eukaryota; kingdom Metazoa; phylum Chordata; class Actinopteri; order Cypriniformes; family Leuciscidae; genus Rhinichthys; species Rhinichthys klamathensis. The sequence continues at coordinate 1,672,619 of NW_026606808.1, forward strand.
CTAACCACAGAGATTGTGACTGTGAGTATTGAACAAATGGTACTATTTATATTTTGCTGCTTACTATATTTTTGATTAATTATTTGCATACCTTTAGTTTTAAGGGATTTTTTAATAACATTTTCATATCAATACTTTGACACCGAATACATCCAGATGTTATGTGCATTATAATCTGTTTGTAATGTTGTATCCCATGTCCCTGTGTATAACATTTGCAATTGCGTGTGTGATTTAGAACATTTTGTAGTAAATCCCATGCTATGGGTTATATGATGAGCATGTATCTAAGATTATTGTTGTTTATATTTCTCAAGGAGCAAGCTACGAGCACCACAGAGCCAGCAACCTCCATAGAGACAGTGGACTTGGAGCCCTCAACATCACCTCCACGAGAAAAGAAATCAGCCATGACTGAGCTTTTTGGAGGAATGTTCATGACCCATCATCATGATTCAAGCCCCAAATCTGTGGCCAAATTGGCAGAGGAGGAGATGAAATTGTACATGGTGGACTCTATTCCCCTGGATGCAGATCCACTAAAATGGTGGAAAAACCATGAGCACTTATACCCTCATTTTGCCAGGTTGGCACAGCGTTACTTGGCTGTGCCTGGAACCTCTGTCCCTAGCGAGAGGGTATTTTCCACTGCTGGGGACATTGTTTCATCAAGCAGATCTGTGCTGTCCACAAAAAATGTGGACATTCTCATCTTTCTGAAAAAAAACTTAACAATTGAGTAAAAACACACTCCACATAAAGAGTTATAGAGTTCCAGATAAAAACAAAATTGTATTTGTATCTTTGTATTTGTTCATAACTACAACAATATTACATTTTCATTTTTTTTTATAAGGAGCTGTTTTTGTTTTACACAGTATGCTGCTAAGAAAATACCATAGAAGATGGGTAAAGTATTGCTCCATCATTGTTCAATGTAAACAAAAAAGTCATACTTAAGTTCTAATGAATAAAACATTTTAAAAAATCTGGCAATTTTTTTTCTTTTTGCTGTATCTAAACTATACCGAACCGTACCGAACCGAACCGTGACACCAGTGTACCGTACCGAACCGAACCGTGAATTTTGTGAACCGTTACACCCCTAATATATATAAACACACATATTATGTTAAAACGCTGTATATGACGGCGTTTGGCTGTAAACGCGATTCATTTATGGCGTAATTCTGAACCTCTTGGCTTGCCATACTAATCCTAACCAAACGTATAATACACACACACCCCACATCACTACTAAACCTACCAATGCGTTTCCTATGCATGTAAAAACTCATTTTCGCGTATAAATTGTACGATAAACACACTGCGTGCTATAGAGACGCATTTACACTCACCTAAAGGATTATTAGGAACACCTGTTCAATTTCTCATTAATGCAATTATCTAATCAACCAATCACATGGCAGTTGCTTCAATGCATTTAGGGGTGTGCTCCTGGTCAAGACAATCTCCTGAACTCCAAACTGAATGTCAGGATGGGAAAGAAAGGTGATTTAAGCAATTTTGAGCGTGGCATGGTTGTTGGTGCCAGACGGGCCGGTCTGGGTATTTCACAATCTGCTCAGTTACTGGGATTTTCACGCACAACCATTTCTAGAGTTTACAAAGAATGGTGTGAAAAGGGAAAAACATCCAGTATGCGGCAGTCCTGTGGGCGAAAATGCCTTGTTGATGCTAGAGGTCAGAGGAGAATTGGCTGACTGATTCAAGCTGATAGAAGAGCAACTTTGACTGAAATAACCACTCGTTACAACCGAGGTATGCAGCAAAGCATTTGTGAAGCCACAACACGCACAACCTTGAGGCGGATGGGCTACAACAGCAGAAGACCCCACCGGGTACCACTCATCTCCACTACAAATAGGAAAAAGAGGCTACAATTTGCAAGAGCTCACCAAAATTGGACAGTTGAAGACTGGAAAAATGTTGCCTGGTCTGATGAGTCTCGATTTCTGTTGAGACATTCAGATGGTAGAGTCAGAATTTGGCGTAAACAGAATGCGAACATGGACCCATCATGCCTTGTTACCACTGTGCAGGCTGGTGGTGGTGGTGTAATGGTGTGGGGGATGTTTTCTTGGCACACTTTAGGCCCCTTAGTGCCAATTGGGCATCGTTTAAATGCCACGGCCTACCTGAGCATTGTTTCTGACATGTCCATCCCTTTATGGCCACCATGTACCCATCCTCTGATGGCTACTTCCAGCAGGATAATGCACCATGTCACAAAGCTCTAATCATTTCAAATTGGTTTCTTTAACATGACAAAGAGTTCACTGTACTAAAATGGCCCCCACAGTCACCAGATCTCAACCCAATAGAGCATCTTAGGCATGTGGTGGAACGGGAGCTTCGTGCCCTGGATGTGCATCCCACATATCTCCATCAACTGCAAGATGCTATCCTTTCAATATGGGCCAACATTTCTAAAGAATGCTTTCAGCACCTTGTTGAATCAATGCCACGTATAATTAAGGCAGCTCTGAAGGCAAAAGGGGGTCAAACACAGTATTAGTATGGTGTTCCTAATAATCCTTTAGGTGAGTGTAGTGTGACCGGGTTGATATATCTATGGCAACCAAACTTCACTGGTGAGACAGAAACGTGCGATGAACGGACGGTCAGGATGACGTTTTGGCAGGGGAAAAACTGATCAGAAAATGTAACGAAAATGTAACAGAACGTAGTAGAAATGTAGTGGAGTAGAAAGTATAATAATTGCTACAAAATGTAACGAAGTAAAAGTAAAAAGTATGCACTATTGATTCTACTTAAGTAAAGTACAGATACGTGAAAAATTTACTTAAGTAAAGTAACGAAGTATTTGTACTTCGTTACATTCCACCACTGGAAAAATCAGCCAAAATCAGATTTTAAAATGGACCGAATAAAGCTCTTTACGAACTTGACGTGCGATGCAATGCTGACATTTATGCGCATGAATCACTCCACGCACAAGCTCAGAGCAATATTGTAAGTTGCTGCATGATAATACATTTTTATAGCAGAATAATAATACATCACGATACACAGTCTCACTTTTAGTTACGTCTTTTAACTATTATAATATTTCGAAGGGCAAAAACATGAACTTTAACTATTGGCTTTACTTCTTCAATCACCTGTCACTTTAGCGCGAGGCCAGTAGCATATAGCATTAGCACCTCAGCTCCACCCACGTCCCGCCTCTTTGCCCATTTTATTTTATCCGGGAGTGACGAGAGGTGACGCGCTGCCAAGATGGCGACGGCCGGCCCCGCCCACTTTAGGCTTTAAAAACGCTCTTCAGAAACCTACGGGTGACGTCACGGACTCTCTGTCCGTATTGTCTATGCTATCAACGAACAAGAGAAATTGAACATGGCTGAGTCAATCCCCAAGAGGAGGAGGAGGATTAGGGCGAGGGAATGACATCGTGTTTATTCCAAGACACGAATAGTTATCGGGAAGTCTTTTGAAAGGTGAAGAGAACTTGCGCGTGCATGATTCTTTTTTTCATGATGCATGAAACGGGAGGGAGGGGCGAGCTAACTTGGTTTGTTTGGGATCTCGCTTCAAACACAAACAGAAGTGACGACACCACAATCGCTGATACAACCTTTAAGGTGTTAACTGTGTTTATACCCTAAATTTCAACCATAGAGTGTTATTGGAGGATATTATAAGACTTCTAAACATTTGTGAGTTTTTTAAAAAATATATTTTTTTTAGGTTGGAAATCAAGGGCAATGAAGTTACCATATGGTTCCTCGCCAGTCTAGGGTAATTTTTTCCCCTTAAAAAGTGTATATATAAAAATATAATAAAAACGCATAAACTTGTTACAAACATAAAAATATTTATTTAGGAACATTTTAAATTATTATTAGGAACATTTTAAATTAAATTACACCTTTTGGCAGAGGGGCCTATATCACTCTGGCCTGGAGTGTCTAGGTTGTGGGTGGGTGGGAGGAAGTCAGGGTCTGCCTAGTCTCGCGTAGCCAGACCTTCAGACTGACAGCTGAAGGTCTGGAACTCATAGCAGCTTTCTTTGGCCAAGGCCCGCCCATAAGGCCGTTTGACCGACATGTCAAACAACCAATTACAGTTCGTTTCGTTCAGCGTCACGTTTCGGGGCGTGGAAATGTCCCCACAACAACAGACTGGCGTGCTACAAGTCAGTCAGCATAGAAAATCAAAGAAGGAGAAGAAAACTTCAAAGAGTCTATGCCGTGAACCTCGCATACTTTTGAGAATCCTACGTTTAGCTGATCTTGATAAATGCTCATTGTCACTCATGTAAGGCAAGGCAAGGCAATTTTATTTGTATAGCGCATTTCATACATAGCAGCAATACAATGCGCTTCACACAATATGGCATAAATAGTTAAAATGATATATATATAAAACACCAGCAAAAGACATTAAAAAGATTAATACACAAAAATATTAAATAATGAACCAACATACCTATACATACATATACACACATATACATATACATACACATACACACATGCATTCATTATGCATTAACTACAAAAAGCATCTGAAAAAAAGCTTGGTCTTTAATCTATTTTTAACAATTGTAATAGTTGGAGCATTTTTAATGTTTTCTGGAAGCTGGTTCCAGAGATGGACGCCGAAATATTCAAAAGCAGCTTCCCCTTGTTTTGTTCTAACAATGGGCTTTAGTAGAAGCTGTTTATGCTGTGATCTAAGGGGTCTTGGTTGAGTATACTGTTGAAACATATCATGAAGATATTTAGGTCCCATCCCCTTTATTGACTTAAAAACTAATAAGAGTGCCTTAAAATTAATCCTGTATCTAATTGGGAGCCAGTGTAAGGACTTTAAAATTGGAGTTTTATGATCTATTCTTTTAGTTTTTGTAAGGATCCTGGCTGCACTATTCTGTACCATTTGGAGAGGTTTTAAAGTCTTTTTGGGGAGTCCAGTTAAAAGCACATTACAATAATCAATCCTACTAGAAATAAAAGCATGTATGATCTTTTCAAGATCGTCCTTAGACATACATTTTTTAAGTTTATTGATATTCTTAAGATGAAAATATGCTGATTTTGTGATTGTTTTTATGTGACTATCAAATTTTAGATTATTATCTATTAAGACACCAAGGTTTCTTACCACTTCCTTTGCTATTAAACCCTTTTTTTTCGAGCAGGGTAGAGATTTTAAATTTTTCCTCATTTCTTCCAAAAACGATAACCTCAGTTTTATTTTTATTAAGCTGGAGAAAGTTCTGTGACATCCAAGTATCTATTTCTTCAATGCACTGACAGAGAGTTTCAATGGGGGTATAGCCATTAGGCATTAGAGGTAAATCAATTTGTGTGTCATCAGCATAACTGTGGTAGGAGATTGAATTTTTCATTATGAGTTTACCAAGTGGTAGCATGTAAAGATTGAATAATAAAGGACCCAAAATTGAGCCCTGGGGAACTCCACAGGACAAAGATGTTAGTGTTGAGGAACAATTTCCAATTTTAACAATAAAACTCCTATCACTAAGATACGATTTTAGCCAGCTAATCACAACACCAGTGAAACACAACAGTTTTTCTTCCGCAATCACACGTCTGCGCTTTGTTTCCCGGCGGACCGAAAATAAACGCGACACTCGCGCCCCCCGGAAATCCGATAAAATTCAACCAATCAGATGACGACTTAGACATTCCTGAAGTGTTTCCAGTTAAGTGTACCATATGCATCAGACGTTTAGCCAACGTTCCGTGGGCGTGACGTCTGAGGCTGAGACTTGGGTCTGCCACATCATCATCTTCCTCCTCAGAGCCCTCATCATCACTGATGCTGGGGTGGGCTGGCACAACTGTCTCCCTCTTGCCGTAAAAGATTCGCGTAGATAGCTGCAAAGAACAGAGAGTACATTTTTGTTGAGTTATATTGAGTTATTTGTTGAGTAACAGTGAAGTGCAGATCTACTGAAATATAAATAATAAGAAAAATAAGTGAGTAACATAGGACTGGTCTGTCATAACACTTAAGTGCTAAAAATATAAATCCTTTGAAATGTTATTAAAATGATTAAAAATGTTTATTTTAATACATTAACATAATTTGAAACCAAATTAATGAATAGGGTATTCATTTATGGTTTGTGCTCCTAAGAACATCTAATATGATTCATGTTTTATAAATGCACATTTGTGCATTTATAAATGTTATAAATAAATGTTATAAATAAATGTATACATTTATAAAAGATCTGTACTACTGATCTTTGGTATGGTCAAGTACTGGTGGTACCACTTATTTTAGCAGTAAAGTCTCACAGTAACACTATCAAAAGTGGCTAACAGCACTCTGTTAATCAAAAAAGAGAGCATAGCAATTACAATCTGTTGCATTACATTTCCACCTTCACACACAGCACAATACAGTCAGTCAAGACTTAAAGTAGCTGTATGTAAGATTGTGGCCAAAAATGGTACTGCAATCACTTTCAAATTACTGTAGAGCGGTGCATCCCCTCCCCCTCCCCCCTGACTCGAGGTTGCCAGATAGGCTGCAGGATCCAGCAGGAACATAGGCTGCTACAAGGAGCTTTCAACTAGAGCAGAGCTGGCAACCCGGATGCCGAAACACTACTGACTTCGTGATTGGTAGATAGGTGGAGGGTGGGGCTTCAGGCCAAAACACAAGATGACAACATCAACATCAGTTGAGGGCTGCAACTTTACTTTTTAAATGACAATATCGTGGCCGTACTACTGTTGTCAGTGATATAAGTATTTGAAATGAACATGATTTCTTAATATCTAGAGACACATCAGGGCCATTTTATGATTAATTGAAATACATTTCTTACATACAGCTCCTTTAAGAGCGATCAAAGAGGCAGAGAGCTCCTTCCAGAGGAATTCAAGGGGAATTCGGGAATCCGGGTTTCTTCTCCGGTATAACCACCAGCTGCCTCCCATTACATCCAGGAGGAAAAGGAGACAGCAAGAACAACAACAACAGAACCAAAAGTATAACAACATTACAGTACGTCATGGACGTAAGAACTGTAAGGATGTTTAAAAAAAAAAAAGAATAATAACCTCTATTAACTAAATCAAATCAATATCGATCACCCTTTGCCATGCAAAACTTTTGTCATATATATACATTTTGTGTGTGTGTGTGTGTAAAAACACTAACATCTGTACTAGTATCTGTATTATGACAGAAGCCAAGAACCTTAATGAATCATGGGTGACAATTTTATTGATCTTGAATGTTCACTGGGATATTTGAAGTGTTCAATGTCTTGATAAAGTGTTTTAGTGCCTTATATAAAAAAACATTTCATTATTTAAAAATGTCTTTATTTTTTTTTTTAGAATGAAAACAGCTAAATCATATGAATAGAGTAAAAATACAGAAAGTTCTCTTACGAGAGTATCTCGTACTGCGTAATAGCTTTACGCTAGGGGAAAAACTCTTTTACACGAGATATTGAAGCCAAAAATTATCCTTAATTTTTTATTAATGTAAAACGCTTTGCAGCAGCAAGCAGACATAGGCGAAACAGCTCGCGCGCCTATTGGTTGCTCTTGCGGCAAATGCAGCAGCCTATCGAGAGAGACTCTGCGTGACGTAATGACCAATGGGGGCAATTCGCGCCCATATCGTCACGTCCCGCCAGAAAGGGCGTGGTCTCACCCTATAAATATGCTCGTTAGGCTGGTACAAGCTGATTTTTATCTCTTCAGCGACGCACACGCATCACTGGATCCGGAGTGAGAAGCCGCGCCGTCGAAGCAAGCCTTTCAGCGGGACGAGCTCTGGAGTCGCTGGCCTCGCCGCCTTCAACTGCCGTACCTGCTGCGCTTTCCGGCGTTCTATATCCTTTTATACTCTGTGTATCTTTACTCTGCTGAGAGTGTTTGCTCGCTTACTTGACGCGACTCACACTTCTCTTCACAAAAGAGCTGCGTCTTTTTAAAGATGCCTTCCTGTGGCTCGTGCCGCGCCCCGCTCAGCGACGGAGACCGTCACGTCATCTGTGTGTCCTGCCTGGGTGAGGATCACGCGGCTCTCGCGCTCGCTGACGGCGGATGCCCTCATTGCGAGTTTTTGCCTATGGTGACTCTGAGGACTCGCCTGGCATCATTCTCCGAGCCTTCACCACAGCCCGCCGTGGTGCCGCGCCGCAAGAAGCGCCGCGCCCAGCGCTCCCGAGCTTTCTCCAGCCCGCCAAAGCTCGCCGGTTCGCCCGCCAGCTTCGCCGGCTTCGCTCGAGTCGCTCACTGACGGACAATGGCCGCCGCCTGCCGCCGCGTCCGTCCACGAGTTCGACGAACCCACCGAGGCGTGTTCTCTTCTGGCATCCGATAGCGAGGATTGGGCGAGCTCCGTGGACCTCCCCTCCGCTAGCGTTTCCCGCCAGCCCACTGGTAAGAGAACCGGCATTGAGACTGAGCTGATGCGTCTGCTCTCTCAGGCCGTGGAAAGCATCGGCCTCGATTGGGAGGCGCCCGCGCAACCGCCGCGCAACAGGCGAGCTCTGTGGACCTCCGCCTTCTGTCCGCGAGTCGTCAAGGAAACGGGCCAGCATCAAGACCGCGAGCCCTAAAACCGCGGCTAGCTTTCTTTACGTTATAAGAAATCTACCCCGCCCCCCATGGGCGTGCGTCACCGGCAAATGAGAAAAGAGTGTGTTTTAGTCCCCGCCGAGGCCGGACTAATCTCCATTTCTTAAACATTTCTCAGCTCCTAGTTTGAGCGGCTGAAAATGTCATTATTGCAGCAATGAGCCTGTTGTATAACACGCACAACTGCATACAAACGCCGACACACACAAAACTGTGATGACACTCTCTTATCTGCTTGCGCTAGTGTAGTTCTCCCTGTGGCCCAGTGGCGGAACCCGAAGCTTTCACGCGAGAGACCCGTGTTCGATCCCGGCTCTCGCAGCAGATAAAAGTTTAGTCTCGCCGCGGCCAGACTTCCACCGAAACTTTTCGCTCGTTCAGTTCCAGAAAATGCGACTGTTCCAGTGTATTTTGCAGTAAACAAGCTGGTACCACGGCCCGCTTGCCTGCACATAAAGGCCGTTTCCACAGCGACCCAGAAAAATCATGTAATCATTGTATTTCTGGTTTTCCGGCCACAGCCGATGGTGTTATAAGTGTAATAAAATGCTCACAGCCCAGTGTTCATTTCTACACACAAACACAGCCCGCCACGGTACAGGGCTCGCACAAATGAAATCGACGCATGTCAATTGTGCATTAAATGTAGTGAATGTGCCCACAACCCAGTGCCCACAAACACTACCACGGTTTCTGTAAAACGAAACCAACACAAGTCTTCCTAGCCTCCTAGGAAATCGACGGTGTTTCAGTCTCGCCGTGGCCAGACTTCCACTGAAATTTTCGCTCGTTCAGTTCCAGAAAATGTGACTGTTCCAGTGTATTTTGCAGTAAGCAAGCCAGTACCATGTAGCCTGCACACAAATGCTGTTCCCACGGCGACCCAGATAAATCACATAAATGGTGTATTTTCTGGTATTCCGGCCACAGCCGATGGTGTTATGAGTGTATTGAAAATGCCTACAACCCAGGGCTCATTTCTACACACAAACACAGCCCGCAAAAATGCAGGGCTCGCACAAACAAAATCGCCTCATGTCGATTGTGCACTAAATGTAGTGAATGTGCCTACGTCTCAGTGCCCACAAACACTACACACCACATGTCCCACGGGTTCTGTGAAAACGAAACCAACACGCATTCAGTCAGCTCAGGCCGACGGTGTTTTTCAGTGCAGTAAATGTGCCCGCTGTCCTGCGCCCACATTCACTCAAAGACATGTTAAGCCCCACTGGGCTCGCCCCGCTCTCTCTCCCTCAGCAAACTGCTATAAGGGTTTTGAGCGCGGCCAGGCTGCCCGCCGCGATCGGCGCGCCCCCCGCCTCACACACTGTAAACACAGTGTCTGCGTTACAGCACGCCGGAGCTCTCTTGCCGTCACTATGTCTCGGCCAGAGCCCAGATCTCATTCTACCCCTAGCTATTCACGCGAAAGTGTGGGCACAGCTTCCTGGGGTATCAGAATGGGTGCTGAACACTATAAAAAGAGGCTATTCGCTACAGTTCGCTCGACGTCCCCGCCGTTATACGGCGCGCGTCGAGACGACGGTGGAAAACGAAGTATCTCATCTACTTCGAGCCGAGATAGCGAAACTACTGAGCAAAGGTGCTATAGAACCTTTATCTCAAGCTCAGAGCAAAGGGGGCCTACACAGCAGATATTTTCTGGTACCGAAAAAAGATGGAGGTCTCAGACCCATTTTAGATCTGCGACAGCTGAACAGAGCGCTTGTGAAGCGCCAGTTCAGAATGCTTACGACCAGGAAAATCCTCGCGCAAGTGCGCCACGGGGACTGGTTTATGTCAATAGATCTGAAAGACGCCTATTTCCAAATACAAATAGCGTCCCATCACAGGCGATTCTTGAGATTCGCTTTCGAGGGCCAGGCATATCAATACACAGTACTGCCGTTCGGCCTGTCCCTAGCACCTCGTACATTCACGAAGTGCATGGACGCGGCGCTCGCACCCCTGAGACTTCAGGGCATGCGAGTCCTGAACTACTTGGACGATTGGCTGATTCTAGCTCGATCACGATCGGAGCTCATAGAACACAGGGCCGCATTACTCGAGCACCTCGAGGAGCTGGGCCTCACAGTCAATTGGGCGAAGAGCTCACTGTCTCCCAGTCAGAAAATGTCCTTTCTGGGAACAGTGTTAGACTCGCTATCCATGACGGCACGCCTGTCACCAGAGCGCGGACTAAATATTCAGCGCGTCGCGAAATCCTTCCGCCACGGCTCGATAGTTCCGCTCAAAAGGTTTCAGAAAATGCTGGGGCTGATGGCCTCAGCGGCCTCTGTACTCCAGTGGGGCTTGCTTCGCATGCGCCCATTGCAGATGTGGCTGAAAGCGCGGGTTCCACCCAGGGCATGGACAGCGGGTCTGTTTCGCCTCAGGGTCAACCTACAGTGTGTTTCAGCTCTGGAACCTTGGAAAATAACCGACTGGTATCAGTCAGGTGTGAGTCTGGGGACCGCTTCGAGTGTGAAGGTGGTGTCTACGGACGCCTCCACCTTGGGGTGGGGAGCACTGCTCGAGGGCAGACCGCTAGCTGGCCTGTGGTCAGAACGGGAAAAGCTCCTTCACATAAACTGCTTGGAGATGATAGCAGTCGACAAAGCGCTACGGCGTTTTTGTCCCCAGGTAACAGGCCACCACGTCTTGGTCCGGTCGGACAACATGTCAGTGGTGGCATACATAAATCGCCAGGGCGGCGTCAGGTCACGAAACCTTCACAGGCTGACGGAACGCCTCCTGGTCTGGGCTCAGCACAGCCTGCTCTCACTGAGAGCAGCGCACGTGCCTGGTCACCTGAATGTGGGACCAGACAGACTGTCCAGGAACAATGTTCCAGCAGGGGAATGGTCGCTGCACCCGCAGACGGTCCAGCTGCTGTGGAAAACGTTCGCCAGAGCACAGGTGGACCTATACGCGTCCCACGAAAACGCTCATTGCCTGGAGTTTTTCTCGAAAAGCAAGGACGCGCTGGCTCATGTTTGGCCCCGCTGCCCCCTATATGCTTTTCCTCCTGTCTCGCTCCTGCCTTAGGTGTTGGAACGAATCAGGGAGAACGGATGCCCAGTGCTGCTCGTAGCCCCGCTCTGGACAAACCAGACGTGGTTCCCTGCCCTGATGCAGCTGACCAGCACTGCCCCATGGCCTGTACCATTGAGGAGAGACCTCCTCTCTCAGGCGGAGGGCTCGATTTGGCACCCTCGCCCGGAGTTGTGGTCCCTGCACGCATGGGCCATCAATGGGTACCCGCTAGCCTCCCAGAAGGAGTGTTAAACACGATCGCGCAGGCTAGAGCTCCGTCTACCAGGCGGCTCTACTCCTCGAAATGGTCTGTTTTCTCTGCATGGTGTCAAGCCCAGAGCTTTTCACCTGTGGAATGCGGGGTTTCGGAAGTGCTTTCCTTCCTTCAAGAGCTACTGGATAAGGGCAGGACCCCATCCACGCTCAAAGTATATGTGGCGGCCATAGCAACGTTTGCAAAACCGGTGTCTGGCCAGTCGCTGGGGAAAAACGACTTAGTCGTGTGTTTCCTTAGGGGAGCTCGGAGGCTGAACCCTCCCAGGCCCCCTTCAGTCCCGACGTGGGACCTTTCCACGGTCCTGGAGGCCATGAAAGGCGCCCCGTTCGAGCCAATCCAGCTGGTGGACATGAAACACCTGTCGTTCAAAACAGTGTTTCTCATGGCTCTCGCTTCAGTGAAGCGCATAGGGGACTTGCAGGCGCTTTCAGTAAGCGCGTCGTGTATGGAGTTTGGGCCTAATGACTCGAAGGTCATTCTCAAACCTAAGCACAGGTATGTCCCGAAATCCCTCAATACACCGTTTAGGGCCCAGGTAATTTCCCTGTCCGCCCTTCCGGTTCTCAGTGAGGAGGAGGACGCGAGTCTCCTTTGCCCCGTCAGGGCATTGAGAGCTTATGTGTCACGCTCGTCTGTTTTCAGACAGACGGAGCAGCTTTTCGTTTTGTTTGGTGGGCGTTCCAAGGGACTCGCCGCCTCAAAACAGAGCCTATCCAGATGGATAGTGGATGCCATTGCGCTCGCTTACTCTGCAAAGGGCCTACAGTGCCCCTTGGGTGTCAGAGCGCACTCCACGAGAGGCGTGGCCTCTTCGTGGGCTTGGTCGAGCGGGGTTTCCCTGCAAGATATCTGTACGGCCGCGGGCTGGGCCTCGCCGTCTACATTTATAAAATACTATAACCGGGAGGTACCCGCCTTACAAGCTAAGCTTTTGGCGGTCTAAAATTCAGTGCTATCTGCCCTGCTGTGCGGCCCAGATGCTGAGTTTACTGCAGCCCCATGAGTGTTGACACACGTATGGCCACCCAGATCAGGCTGAAAGCTTTCACCCTGGCTGCGCGTTTTATTGTCATATGATAGCCACGCTGGGTGCTTTTTTATAGGGAATGACGCTTCCAGCCTCTCTTCCTCCACTCTATGTGAGTTTATGGTGATTATGCACTACATGAGCCCTAGGCTTCGGCCCTTGGGACTTTGGTGTTGGATCCCTGTACGCACGGCGTGTTGCATTGTGTTCCCCTAGCGTAAAGCTATTACGCAGTACGAGAGATACTCTCGTAAGAGAACGTACTCGGTTACTAACCTAACCTCGGTTCTCTCTAGAGAGGGAACGAGTACTGCGTATCTTGCCGTGCTTGGAATACGCTCTGGTTCGCTTCAGCGATAAAAACCAGCTTGTACCAGCCTAACGAGTATATTTATAGGGTGAGACCACGCCCTTTCTGGCGGGACGTGACGATATGGGCGCGAATTGCCCCCATTGGTCATTACGTCACGCAGAGTCTCTCTCGATAGGCTGCTGCATTTGCCGCAAGAGCAACCAATAGGCGCGCGAGCTGTCTCGCCTATGTCTGCTTGCTGCTGCAAAGCGTTTTACATTAATAAAAAATTAAGGATAATTTTTGGCTTCAATATCTCGTGGAAAAAAATTGTTTTTCCCCTAGCGTAAAGCTATTACGCAGTACCCGTTCCCTCTCTAGAGAGAACCGAGGTTACGTTAGTAACCGAGTACGTTTTCTGTAATGGGTAGTTTTTGGGGTTGGCTTAGGGTTAGGGGATAACTTTAAACTAGACACAACATACTAGATTATCCCCATGTTTGTTTTGTGAAACCCTTAACCCCTCTGTGTGTTTCATTGTTGGTTGTTGTCCTTATGGGCATCTTGTTATTGTTTATTAATTGTTCCCTTGGTTTTTTGTATGTTTCTTTGTTTTCTATTAGTTTTGTCAATAACTGTTTATTCTGAACACCCCGTGTTACAATGATCTTATTTGACTTTTTAAATAGCAACCTGTGTGTGTGAGTGTAGCTAAGTAAAAAATACATTTGTGTTGTTTTACCGTTATTATGTTCTTTTTTTTTAAAACAATTATTCAGTTATCTTTCATTTTATTATTAATCTTATGAATGTGTGATCTTCACTCGTTAGAGATGAGAGGGAATGTCTTCATTGTGTCATAAAATGAATGTGTGACTAATGGATATCAAGTCAAACATTGTAGAGTGAGGTTCAACATGACAACTGAGGCTTTGCATGAGAAAATGGAAGAAAATGTCCAAAATGCACATTAACTTTCTTTACAGACTGCACAAAATGAGTAGATTGTGTCTTTATCTTTAAACTTTAACATATTTGCATCACCTGCACGAGACAAAGATTTGCTTATTTGCTCATTTACATGTTTCTGTGAGACTATTGATGGAATACAATTAGTCTTCCGGGTTTTATGGAAACAAGCTGAAAGTCATAAATGTACTTTTGTATGCAGTGTCCTGAACTCTTTACCATCTTGCATGTCAAACACAAGATTTTTGTCTTAATAAAAATATCTCAATATATAAACAAGATCAGTTTATTTGAGAAACAAGACTTTGTATAATAAGACTTGTTTTGAGAGAATATACTTGAATTAAGTCATCTGAAAATTGTTCTTTTCCTTTTATGTATCAATTTACAAAATATAGTGGGAGTTATGCCCAAAATTAGAAAGGGCTTGAAATATACACTATTCAGACATAAAATGCAGTGTATTTTCTCATTTACTGCCATTAACAGCCTCTTTCTGAATGATTCTATACTTGTCTAAGGTTAATGACCACTGACCAGTAGTATTATTAAAAAAGACATCTTCTCAATGAATGTCCAAACGAAACCAGGCAGGCAAGCAAAAGTGGTTGAGAGATTCTGAATGACATTTATCTTAAAAAGAAATGACATAAATCTCACTGTTCTTTGTGTAAATTACGTACCACTGCAATGGAGTCTATCAATGTAGGTTTGCATGATTGAGTTTTAATAATTACTAAATAATTTCCTAATCTTAAAATGCATTCAATGCATTAGAGGGAATCCAACACATGACTTGGTGTTGCTACATTTTTTTAAATTATAAAATGTGAAACCATAAATGTAGACTACTTGTTATTTTGTGGTTGTTAGTATGTTGTTAATAAATGTTAATATCAGTTTATTTGTGTTAATACGCGTTTATATTAAAGTGTTAATTTTATAATAAAAACCCATAATCTTTATAAATGGTTGAATTTGTGTTTTACTGCCAGTTTCTGGGCCACATCTGGCCCGGGACCCAGCCGGCTCTCAGCCAGATCTGTCTTACAGTGCCTGTGTCAGGGCTCACAGAAGGAACAGACTGGATGGTAAATTATAAAGTTTATTTGTGCAGATGGATATTCAGTCGGAGATAACAGGTAAGGATCAATAACTTTGAAACATGAAACAGGCTTAGCTGAATGGATAATGTCCTTTTCTCTCTTGTAGATGGATTGGATGCAGTCACATCAAAGATGGATGGATCGGGAAGCAGGTAAGTAGCAGGTTGGTAGATGGTGAGTCTGTGAGTCATGGATAGACGAGACCAGACCGTGACTGCAGGGAGAGTGAGAGTTTTAGGCCCTGTCCCAATACCCGCACTTGCGCCCTTGTGCCCCTAAATGCGCGTTCTCGCTAAGGGGTGCAAGACCGTAGGGTGTCCCGATCCTCTAATAGTGTTCTCCAGGGGTGATCATAAGGGCACTTAATGCACCCCTTTCGCAAGTGCGCATCAGACCTCACTTTGCTGTGGGATATTACCCAGAATCCTTGTAGTGTTGTGACGTTTCGAACAGCTAACCAATGGGGGAGAATGGTTGCTATGGTGCTGTTCGGGAGCGGAAACTCCGAAGATAAAGGAAGCCGGTATGGTGAAGTGTTTTTCAAGGCCGCGAAATTAAAAAATATTAGTGTTATCGTGTCTCGAAATGTAGTTTTAAGAGTTTTTCAGTCGCGAATATAGTTGTTTAAAGCTCAAATCTGTGGTTTGTTTATAAAGATAGCGCCTATTTAAAATTTTGATCTGACTTTTTCGGAGTTCCAGGGATCAGCGGGCGCACAGCGCTCATGTACCCCGCCTGGAACAGCCTGCTAGTCATTCTGACGTTTCCCGCGGGCTCTGTGTCTAGTGGTTAAACATGAGCTTTAAATCGGCTTGTGTATATCTAACAGGCGATCTTTGATCTCATTAATCTATGATTTGTTCCCTGGCAAATCGTTTTGGCTGAGTGCAAAGTGAAGTTTCATAACTTTATATATTTATGCTATTTAACTGTAACGTTGTAACGTTAGCCTGTTGACTTCTGTTTGACTGAATCTTTTAACTTGCTTTATTTCTTGACTTATATAGCTTCTTATACTTTTTAGGCTACTTATAATTTAATAATGGCTATTATTGATCAATAAAACTGAAATTTAACAAAAAAAGACAGGGTTGTGTCATTTTATTTCATATAGCCTATGTAAGACTTTTAATATATAGCCTTAGCCTATATATAATATATCACCAACACGTCATGTATTTTTTCATGTATGGGATGGGAAGAATTTCATCTATCAATTTCCATAATAACATAATTAAAATTGCATTTCGAATCGCTGTGAATACGGTAAGGCAGTATAAGCTCAGGTAAACCCCAATCACAATTTATTTTAGCCAAAAACTGTTTTAATATTAATAACATTAACAGAAAGGTTGGTAGCTAAGAGTAAAAAAAGATATTATTTTTTTCATTCAAAGGATTGTGTCATGTTACAGCTATTATAAGCAGCACACACATTAGCCAAATGAATGGTGTTTGCTCTCCTGATCACAACAGAAGTGACGTGTGCAAAACTGTCCCAATTCTGCTCTTCACAGCTTCGGGCCCTTGCGCACTTACTCCGCTAAGTGCACTTTCAACAAGTGTCCACTTCCAGGAAGGCCTTAGGGCTCAAGTGAGAATTGGGACTGGGCCTTATAGTCCATGCTGGTGATGGGACACAGGTGACGGTGATCATGATGATGATGAGGTGCAGGTGCAGGTGATGATGACCGGGAATGCTGGGAAGTGTAGTGAAGACACAGATGAAGGAGGTGAATGTGACAGCCTGGGCCAGAGCTGGGTCATATCAATAAAAAAAGAGTCATTTTACAGGGTGTAGGCCACATCTGGGCCAGAGGAAATCGTTTGTGTCCGATTTCAGTGTGTGGGCCAGTTTTTAGCCGAGGACCCAGCCAGAACTGGGCCAGAATTGAAGAAAGGATGAGGCCCAGAGGTGTGCCTGACACATTTCCCTATCTGGGAAGTGATTGTTTTGATGTCTGACATTCACAGGTGAGGTTCCAGTCTGAATGCTGATAAAAGTTTTACTATTCAGTTTCTCTAACTGCTCTGACTATAGTCTGACTATATACCTTTTTACACTGTTTTGTGCTGTTTTGCACTGCATCATTCTAATAACAGAATGTATAAAAGTCGGTCAGTATGTTGCTGACTGAACAATTCCATACCATAAGTGTTCTTTCTTCACTTTTATGTTGTTAATGTATTTTCTTTATGGATAATTTTATATTTCTTAAGATTGGAACAATGTCTTGAATCTATTAACTAAAACTGCTTTAAACTTTAACCCCCTGGGGTTGGCAAACACGCATCTTGAATCTATTAGCATTATAATAATGTAAAAGAATAGATGTCACGGGCACAAATCCAGGCCCCCCCCTGTGCATATACCACCTCGAGGAGTTTACCCAGGGGCACCACAGACGGACAACAAGGTAAGTAACAAAAGTTCAATTTTATTGAATTAAAATCCTATTTACTAAGACAAGGGTGGGGAGGACTTGATGCCACAGTCGCGACCCAACGGGTAACGAAACAGGGAAGTCGGTGCAATCGTTCGTCTTCCGTGAGGACTGGCAAGTAGCCTTTTAGGCAACGGTAAGGAGGAGGAGGGGTGTCCCACAATGGGTCTTCCTCGGAGCGGGCGATGGTACGGAGTGGGACGGTTAGTGGGGGACAAACGGTAGACAATGGAACAGACTGTGGTACGACACTTTTGTTCAGCAGCTTAACTTCAGAGCAGGCCAGCGGCTCCTCCTCAGAACAGACAGCGACAGGCGGTGGTAAGGACTTTCATACAGCAACTTAACGTCAGAGCAGGCTGGGGAACAGACAGTCGACAATGGAACAGACTGTGGTAAGACACTTTTGTACAGCAGCTTAACTTCAGAGCAGGCCAGCGGCTCCTCCTCCGAACAGACAGCGACAGGCGGTGGTAAGGACTTTCATACAGCAACTTAACGTCGGAGCAGGCTGGGGAACAGACAGCAGACAATGGAACAGACTGTGGTAAGACACTTTTGTACAGCAGCTTAACTTCAGAGCAGGCCAGCGGCTCCTCCTCAGAACAGACAGCGACAGGTGATGGTAAGGACTTTCATACAGCTTTTGTACAGCAGCTTAACTTCAGAGCAGGCCAGCGGCTCCTCCTCAGAACAGACAGCGACGGGCGGTGGTAAGGACTTTCATACAGCAACTTAACGTCGGAGCAGGCTGGGGAACAGACAGTAGACAATGGAACAGACTGTAGTAAGACACTTTTGTACAGCAGCTTAACTTCAGAGCAGGCCAGCAGCTCCTCCTCAGAACAGACAGCGACAGGCGGTGGTAAGGACTTTCATACAGCAACTTAACGTCGGACCAGGCTGGGGAACAGACAGTAGACAATGGAACAGACTGTGGTAAGACACTTTTGTACAGCAGCTTAACTTCAGAGCAGGCCAGCGGCTCCTCCTCAGAACAGACAGCGACAGGCGGTGGTAAGGACTTCCATACAGTAGCTTAACGTCAGAACAGGCTGGAGAACAGACAGCAGAAAGTGACACAGACTGTGGTAAGACACTTTTGTACAACAGCTTAACTTCAGAGCAGGCCAGCGGCTCCTCCTCAGAACAGACAGCGACAGGCGGTGGTAAGGACTTCCATACAGCAGCTTAACGTCAGAGCAGGCTGGGGGACAGACGGTAGACAATGGAACAGACTGTGGTACGACACTTTTGCTCAGCAGCTTAACTTCAGAGCAGGCCAGCGGCTCCTCCTCAGAACAGACAGCGACAGGCGGTGGTAAGGACTTTCCTACAGCAACTTAACGTCGGAGCAGGCTGGGGAACAGACAGCAGACAATGGAACAGACTATGGTAAGACACTTTTGTACAGCGACTTAACTTCAGAGCAGGCCAGCGGCTCCTCCTCAGAACAGACAGCGACAGGCGGTGGTAAGGACTTTCATACGGCAACTTAACGTCGGAGCAGGCTGGGGAACAGACAGTAGACAATGGAACAGACTGTGGTAAGACACTTTTGTACAGCGACTTAACTTCAGAGCAGGCCAGCGGCTCCTCCTCAGAACAGACAGCGACAGGCGGTGGTAAGGACTTCCATACGGCAACTTAACGTCGGAGCAGGCTGGGGAACAGACAGTAGACAATGGAACAGACTGTGGTAAGACACTTTCATGCAGCAGCTTGACTTCAGAGCGGACAGTAAAGCAGACAGCAGATAGGATGGAAAAAACAGATAATGGTAAACAAATCTTCACCCCGCAGCTTCTCTTCGGAACACACAGCAACGAACTGTGGTATGGTCTTTCATACAGCAGCTTAACTTCAGAGCAGGCGATGGAGCAGACAGCAAATAGGATAGAGAAACAATTAATGGGAACAAATCTTCACTCCACAGCTTCCCTTCGGAACAGACAGCAACAGTCGATGACAATAAATCCTAACAGTAGTTCCTACACAACACCAGCTGAATCAACAATGGTTAGATGGGCCCTCCAGCTCCAACCTCGCAGACTTGCCCACTGGGGCTAACGGGTGGGAGCATAATTATACACCCACACTTGTGCACGCAATAAATCACTTCAAAGAGTCACACGTGTTCACTTCACACTAAGCACTGCAGTACACC
Source organism: Rhinichthys klamathensis goyatoka (assembly GCF_029890125.1). Classification (NCBI taxonomy): domain Eukaryota; kingdom Metazoa; phylum Chordata; class Actinopteri; order Cypriniformes; family Leuciscidae; genus Rhinichthys; species Rhinichthys klamathensis. The sequence goes on from NW_026606808.1 coordinate 1,692,567, forward strand.
TCAACTCACAGTGAATAAGGCTCCCACTCGCGGTCCCGGCCGGCGTCCTCTCCCATTGATGGATCTACTATACAGCACGGTGAAGATTACAATGCTGCTTGGACGATGTGGATGCTCAGCCACTCTTTAATCCTTGTCACTCTTACGTTATGAATCCATTCCTCCAGCCTCCCGAAACGCCGAACATAAAGGCTGCCTTCCCACGTTAATCCTTCCCTTTCTGTTCCTTCCCCTCCTTCATGCCAGAATGGCCTTTTTATAATCCCTGTAAAGGATTCGTGTCCCAATCGCCGTTAGCTTTCCTCCTCTCGCACAGCTGACGCTCGTCTCCTCATTTAGAAGTTACGCCCGGACGCAATACATGGGGAAAACCCCGGAACCAGCCTGGTGTCGCACCAAATCCGCTCCCACTCGGGAACATTTCCGGGAACAATAGTTCCGCTTGGTTCGTCACCCGGTGACATCCTCCCACACTATTTCGGTCTAGTCCCTAGACCGGGGAAGCCGAAGTCCAATCTCCATACCTCTCGGGGGGTTGACCCCGCGTCTCTCGTTGGGAGCGTCTAGGGGGCGAGACAGGGTCCTCTCTTCTCACATCCATATCTGGGCCCCTTGGGACCACCGCCCACCCCAGCAGGGGTAGTCTCGGAGGCACCGAGGCTGCCGGAATGCCTGCCGTGGGCTTCGGGTAATTTGGGCAAGGGCGCAGTAGGTTCCGATGCAACACCCGCTCCGGACCAACCTTCCCTTCGGGCCGAACGGTGTATACCGGTTGGTGAGGTCTTTGTTGTCGCTCCACCACGTACGGCTGCGCCTCCCACCGATCATTAAGCTTCCCTTTCCCGTGGCGCCGATTGTCCCGTATAAGTACCCGCTCTCCCGGTAACAAGGGAGCCTCTCGAGCTGTCCGGTCATACAGCCTCTTGTTCTTAGCGGCCGCCCTACCGATTTGGTCTGTGACTCGTTGGTAGGCCACGTGGAGCTGCTGATGATGCTGATTCACCCAATCCGTAAGACTCGGACGCTCTCCGGCCGCAGCCGTTCCCCAGAGCAGATCCATGGGGAGGCGCACATGTCTCCCGAACATCAGGTAGGTAGGGGCATAGCCGGTAGTGCTATGCACACTGTTATTGTATGCCTGTGTCAGAGCAGGAAGGTTATCTATCCAATGGCTCTGGTGGTCTGTGTCCAGGGTTCCTAATAGGCTCAGAAGGGTCTGATTAAACCGTTCGCACTCTCCGTTGCCTTGAGGGTGGTACGGAGTGGTGTGGGTCTTCTTACACCCATAGAGCCGGCACAGTTCCTCCACAACCTTGGACTCGAAATTTGGCCCTTGATCAGAATGTAGGGTTTCCGGACATCCAAACGGTTGAAACACCGTCCTCCAGAGGGCATTCACCGTAGTGATCGCTGTTTGGTCCAGAGTTGGAATCGCCCAGGCATATTTTGTGAATAGATCCGTCACCACCAAGATATTCTGGAAACGATCAGTGGGTCGGCTCAGCGTCAGATAATCCATGGCCACAATATGTAAGGGAGCCTTAGGGCACAATGGAACCAGAGGGGCCCTCACCTCTCTCCGGGCCTTAAAGAGCGTACAGCGAGGACACCCCTGGATGAACAAGTTCACGGACGCCGACATCCCAGGCCAATAGAAACATCTCCGTAGCAGGGACACCGTCCTCTCCTGCCCTTGGTGTCCCAACTGGGCATGATAAGCTTGTAACAGCGGACGAATCTGACCTTCCGGTACTACCACCTGGAGCACAGCTTCGTGGGTTACCGGGTCCTGGACAGAGCGACAAACCACTCCATCTTTTAGGCAGAGACGCTCCCGTTGTCCCAGAAGCTTCTTCACCACCCGTGTATGAGTCCGTCTCTCTGCTGCTCCAAGAGGCATCCCCCGTTCCAGACAAGACCGCACCACCACCAGGTCGCCATCTTCCTTTTGCCGTTCTTTCCATCGCTGTGGGTCCCAGCCCCAACTAGCAGGGGTTTCCTCCGGATGAACTCCGGACGCCTCTACCACTTCTACCCTCAGTTCTTCCTCATGCTCGGCCAACCGCATCGGCGGGGGGCCACCGGTATCAAACGCCGGGAGTCTGGATAGAACGTCAGCGTTAGTATGCTCTCGGCCCGGTCGAAACTGTAGCTGGTAGTCATAATTGGCCAGCTGAGCTACCCACCGCTGTTCGACAGCCCCCAGTTTGGCCGTACGTAAGTGTACCAACGGGCTGTTATCCGTGACCACGAGTACCTGGGCTCCCCACAGGTAATCTCTAAACTTCTCACACATGGCCCATTTCATGGCCAGTAGCTCGATCTTAAAGGAACTGTAATTGGAATCGTTCCGCTCCGCGGGATGGAGGCTCCTGCTCGCATAAGCTATAACCCGTTCTATCCCCTGTTGTCGTTGGGCCAGCACTGCTCCAAGCCCGGTATTACTGGCATCCGTGTAAAGGATAAAGGGCTGGGTGAAATCCGCATAGGCCAGAATGGGGGCCTGCACTAATTCCTGCTTCAGCCGTTGAAAGGCTATTTCACATGCGGGATCCCAAGCAACAGGGGGAGATCCTCGACCACGAGGGCGTCCCGAGCCCGCGAGAAGTTGGTTCAATGGCTTGGCAGTCTTGGAGAAGTCCTTTATGAAGCGCCGATAGTACCCCACGAAACCCAGAAAAGATCTTACTTGTCGCACCGTCTTGGGTGGTTCCCAATCCTGGACAGCCGCCACTTTGTCCGGGTCCACAGAAACTCCAGCAGCACCCACGCAGTGACCCAGGTATTTCACCTCCTTTCGGAACAACTGGCACTTGTCTGGTTGTAACTTTAGACCATATTTCTCCATCGCTTGGAACGCCTGTTCCAGGTGCCGTAGGTGTGAGTCAAAATCCGGGGAATAAACGATCACATCGTCCAAATACACCAGGGTGGAATCCATCAACTGACCACTCAGACACCGCTGCATCAACCGCTGGAAGGTAGCCGGGGCGTTACAAAGCCCAAACGGCATCCGGTCCCATTCGAAGAGCCCAAAGGGGGTAGCGAACGCGGTCTTCTCCCGATCCTCCTCTTCCACCCGCACCTGCCAATACCCGCTGGCGAGATCTAAGGTGGAGTACCATGCGGCCTGTGTCAGACTGGTGAGGGAGTCCTCTATCCTCGGCAAGGGGAAGGCGTCTTTTTTTGTAACTTGGTTCAGCTTCCGATAATCCACACAGAATCTCCACGCTCCTGTTTTCTTCCGTACCAAGACGATCGGGGCAGCCCACGGGCTGCTACTCTCGCGGATAACCCCCTTCTCCAGCATCCCTCGTAACAAGGTACGGATCTCTGAATACAGAGTTGGTGGGACTGGACGGTATCGCTCTCGACTGGGTGCGGCGTCGCCTGTACAGATCGGATGCTTTACAATGTCCGTACATCCATAATCTTCGTCATGAGCAGAGAATATGTGCTGCCACTTTGCCAAGAAGTCCTGGAGTTGTTGCGCCTGGCCCTCTTCCAGACCCTCTCCTCGCAGCGACTCCCCCAGGAGATGGCCCGGCATTCCCCCTCCAATGGGGTCCATCGGCGGATCCACTCGCCCAAGGGCCACCTCGACCACCGTGGAGCTTACTTGACAAAAGCGTACTTCTCTGCTCTCCCGCACTTGGTAAGGACTCACCGAGGTGACTCGGACCAACCGCTGATGGCGGTAGAGGTTAACGGGGTATGGGTTCACATTCCGCACCCTCATGGAAACACGGCCTCGACGGGCCACCGCGAGTCCTCGAGCCACTTCAACACTTTGACAGTCCCAATGGGGCTCTACTAGGACCCAATCCTCCGGCCCATACGACCGAGCGGGTAACCGGGCCCAGACAACAGCTTCGCTCCTGGCTGGGACAGAAAGGACATATCGACAAGCCACTCGGCCAGTATCTTCCCGGTCCCCCTGAGAACTGGCCATTTGGATCCTACGACAATCAGCCACGATCCGCTCCCAGTCCCTCCTCTCTGCTATCGAAGTGGTTCGAGCTGGTCTAACACTAAACACTTCCTCCCAGCAATCCGTGAGGACATTCATGCCCAGAAGGGCTCGACGCACCCCAAGACAGTGGTCTCGTACAACCACAACCCCTTTCTGGGGTACGGTGACTCCATGAATCTTAAAATCAGTTACCAAGTATCCAACGCAGGGGATGTCCAGGCCATTCGCCCCTCTAAGAGTGAGCCACGGAGCTTCCATTCCCTGCAGTTGACGGGCATCAAAGAGTTCCTGGGCCAGACTTTCAGAAAACAAGGTGACTTGGGAGCCAGTATCGATCAGGCAAGGGAACTCAACGCCATGCACTTGGACCTCCACAGTCGGGCAGTGCCCCACCAAACCGCCTCCAGGAACAAACAACGAAGAAGGGTCCGTCAAGGGGGTCCCGACCACTTGACCCACAGTGGCCGGTGACTCTAAAAACCCCCCTGCGAACTGCGGCGAGGGCCGCACTGTCGACTAATGTGCCCAGGCTCTCCGCAGCTGTTACATATGGGCCGCCCCTGTTCATCCCACTGGAACCTCGGACCAGTAGGCCGGGCAGGACGTCGCCCCGGCTCTCGACTCCCGTCCGAGTAAGAACGTTCCCTGGGTAAGGTCGGGGGATGGGGCCGGCCCCGGCGCAACTCCTCCAAGAGGGTTCTAGACAACTCAGTCATCTGTTCTCGGACGTCATTCATAAGCTCCGTCCGTAAGGTCTGCTTCCAATCGGAGACTTCCGAAGGTGCAGGGGCACAAATCCCACTAGTGGCCATACACACAGAAGGATCAACTGCCTCGGCATGGTCCAGCTCTAGGGCCAAGGCCTCTCGTCGCAGACCCTCGAACGTCAGTGCAGGGTCCCGGCGAAGCTGTAGGCGTAAACTCTGCCGGATGGGCCCCTCACGGAGTCCCAGGAGGAACTGATCCCGCAACAAAGTTTCTTCTTCCCCCAGGCCGTGATCACGTCGCCCCTTCAACCTAGCAAACTGCTCCCGTAGTCGCAAGGCGAAGGCCCGCAGAGTCTGTCTGGGTCGAAGTCGAAGTCGAAGATTGCTTGGGCGGTGCTACGGGTGGCTTCGGGCGCGGCTTGTACTTCCCTTTTGGCCTCGCCTTCAAGTGAATTCAACACGAATTGGGTTTTCTGCAAGGCACTCAGCCCCTGTAGTCCCGCCAGGTACTCTACCTGAGCCTTCCACTCCGTCAAACTCAATTCTGATCCTGGTCCTCCATACTTCTGGGCCCAAGGGGCACCAACAAAGACAGGTGTAACAGGAGGCCGGACTGCCGGCAAGTCTTCGTCCGCCATCATGGGCCTCTGGGCGCTCAACCCAAGGTGGAATCCTGCCGACTACGCCAAATGTCACGGGCACAAATCCAGGCCCCCCCTGTGCATATACCACCTCGAGGAGTTTACCCAGGGGCACCACAGACGGACAACAAGGTAAGTAACAAAAGTTCAATTTTATTGAATTAAAATCCTATTTACTAAGACAAGGGTGGGGAGGACTTGATGCCACAGTCGCGACCCAACGGGTAACGAAACAGGGAAGTCGGTGCAATCGTTCGTCTTCCGTGAGGACTGGCAAGTAGCCTTTTAGGCAACGGTAAGGAGGAGGAGGGGTGTCCCACAATGGGTCTTCCTCGGAGCGGGCGATGGTACGGAGTGGGACGGTTAGTGCTACGAGGCCTCCGCAATTCCTTCCTAGAGGCGGTCGATGATGGGTATGGTGGTTCCTCTGCCGACCAGCCAGTGGTCAATACCTGCAGCAACGACAGCACGGGATTCTCACAGCAATTCCTCCTCCGAACAGACAATGGCAGACTGTGGTAAGGACCTTCGTACAGCGGCTTAACGTCGGAACAGGCTGGAGAACAGACAGCAGAAAGTGACACAGACTGTGGTAAGACACTTTTGTACAACAGCTTAACTTCAGAGCAGGCCAGCGGCTCCTCTTCAGAACAGACAGCGACAGGCGGTGGTAAGGACTCCCATACAGCAGCTTAACGTCAGAGCAGGCTGGGGGACAAACGGTAGACAATGGAACAGACTGTGGTACGACACTTTTGTTCAGCAGCTTAACTTCAGAGCAGGCCAGCGGCTCCTCCTCAGAACAGACAGCGACAGGCGGTGGTAAGGACTTTCATACAGCAACTTAACGTCAGAGCAGGCTGGGGAACAGACAGTCGACAATGGAACAGACTGTGGTAAGACACTTTTGTACAGCAGCTTAACTTCAGAGCAGGCCAGCGGCTCCTCCTCCGAACAGACAGCGACAGGCGGTGGTAAGGACTTTCATACAGCAACTTAACGTCGGAGCAGGCTGGGGAACAGACAGCAGACAATGGAACAGACTGTGGTAAGACACTTTTGTACAGCAGCTTAACTTCAGAGCAGGCCAGCGGCTCCTCCTCAGAACAGACAGCGACAGGTGATGGTAAGGACTTTCATACAGCTTTTGTACAGCAGCTTAACTTCAGAGCAGGCCAGCGGCTCCTCCTCAGAACAGACAGCGACGGGCGGTGGTAAGGACTTTCATACAGCAACTTAACGTCGGAGCAGGCTGGGGAACAGACAGTAGACAATGGAACAGACTGTAGTAAGACACTTTTGTACAGCAGCTTAACTTCAGAGCAGGCCAGCGGCTCCTCCTCAGAACAGACAGCGACAGGCGGTGGTAAGGACTTTCATACAGCAACTTAACGTCGGAGCAGGCTGGGGAACAGACAGTAGACAATGGAACAGACTGTGGTAAGACACTTTTGTACAGCAGCTTAACTTCAGAGCAGGCCAGCGGCTCCTCCTCAGAACAGACAGCGACAGGCGGTGGTAAGGACTTCCATACAGTAGCTTAACGTCAGAACAGGCTGGAGAACAGACAGCAGAAAGTGACACAGACTGTGGTAAGACACTTTTGTACAAAAGCTTAACTTCAGAGCAGGCCAGCGGCTCCTCCTCAGAACAGACAGCGACAGGCGGTGGTAAGGACTTCCATACAGCAGCTTAACGTCAGAGCAGGCTGGGGGACAGACGGTAGACAATGGAACAGACTGTGGTACGACACTTTTGCTCAGCAGCTTAACTTCAGAGCAGGCCAGCGGCTCCTCCTCAGAACAGACAGCGACAGGCGGTGGTAAGGACTTTCCTACAGCAACTTAACGTCGGAGCAGGCTGGGGAACAGACAGCAGACAATGGAACAGACTATGGTAAGACACTTTTGTACAGCGACTTAACTTCAGAGCAGGCCAGCGGCTCCTCCTCAGAACAGACAGCGACAGGCGGTGGTAAGGACTTTCATACGGCAACTTAACGTCGGAGCAGGCTGGGGAACAGACAGTAGACAATGGAACAGACTGTGGTAAGACACTTTTGTACAGCGACTTAACTTCAGAGCAGGCCAGCGGCTCCTCCTCAGAACAGACAGCGACAGGCGGTGGTAAGGACTTCCATACGGCAACTTAACGTCGGAGCAGGCTGGGGAACAGACAGTAGACAATGGAACAGACTGAGGTAAGACACTTTCATGCAGCAGCTTGACTTCAGAGCGGACAGTAAAGCAGACAGCAGATAGGATGGAAAAAACAGATAATGGTAAACAAATCTTCACCCCGCAGCTTCTCTTCGGAACACACAGCAACGAACTGTGGTATGGTCTTTCATACAGCAGCTTAACTTCAGAGCAGGCGATGGAGCAGACAGCAAATAGGATAGAGAAACAATTAATGGGAACAAATCTTCACTCCACAGCTTCCCTTCGGAACAGACAGCAACAGTCGATGACAATAAATCCTAACAGTAGTTCCTACACAACACCAGCTGAATCAACAATGGTTAGATGGGCCCTCCAGCTCCAACCTCGCAGACTTGCCCACTGGGGCTAACGGGTGGGAGCATAATTATACACCCACACTTGTGCACGCAATAAATCACTTCAAAGAGTCACACGTGTTCACTTCACACTAAGCACTGCAGTACACCTCAACTCACAGTGAATAAGGCTCCCACTCGCGGTCCCGGCCGGCGTCCTCTCCCATTGATGGATCTACTATACAGCACGGTGAAGATTACAATGCTGCTTAGACGATGTGGATGCTCAGCCACTCTTTAATCCTTGTCACTCTTACGTTATGAATCCATTCCTCCAGCCTCCCGAAACGCCGAACATAAAGGCTGCCTTCCCACGTTAATCCTTCCCTTTCTGTTCCTTCCCCTCCTTCATGCCAGAATGGCCTTTTTATAATCCCTGTAAAGGATTCGTGTCCCAATCGCCGTTAGCTTTCCTCCTCTCGCACAGCTGACGCTCGTCTCCTCATTTAGAAGTTACGCCCGGACGCAATACATGGGGAAAACCCCGGAACCAGCCTGGTGTCGCACCAAATCCGCTCCCACTCGGGAACATTTCCGGGAACAATAGTTCCGCTTGGTTCGTCACCCGGTGACATAGACGTACAGCAAAACAAATGTATGAGTAGCAATGAATTCACAAAGTTAAACTGAATTAAAGAAAGCAACACGCAACCAAATCTACATGATGATGCTAATACACGAAAAGCAAATTCAAATTCAAACTTCAGACTGAAGTTTCTCTCTCTCTCTCTCTCTAGAATGAGGATGAACAATAAACAAAACCACAAAACATACTTGCCCAATCACATGCTCATCTAGTCTGACAACAATCCTGAGTTTCTCCTCCCATGAGTCTCTTCCTCCTCCCATCAGTCTCTTCCTCCTCCTCCCACCAGATCATCAGGTAATATCAGCCTCAGTCTCTCTTCTTCAGTCTGTCAGGATGAAAACAAGAGAGAGGAACTGTGAGAAAGATCTTTCTGGACTGAGATCAGATCTGAAAAAGAAACAGGGTAATATCTTGTTGTAGAAGATTAATTTGTTAATTCATTTTTGAAAACCATTTTTAAAAGCCGGGCTGCATTTCCTTGTTAATTTCAATTCTCTCTCTTAAATTTTTCTCTCTAGGTCAGAATGAGGATGTTGCTGGAAGCTCTGCAATCTTGTCCTGCTGTTACAGTAATAATAAACTAAAGTCAAGACATGAGTGTGTATTAAGACTCAGTGACAGCAGGAATATAAGACGAAATGTTTCAGTTGAGGATCAGGATCCAGAACACAGTTTTCTCAGAGGAGTTTAAGAAAGAAGCTTCACTCAGATACTCATGTAAGTCTGAGAACATTTACTCATTTACTGCTGTTCATTTCACTAATACTGGATCAAACGTCACATCAGACAGAAGGACGAGTATAGCTTCCTGCTGAAAAAACAGCTTATTTATATTATTATACGTCAAACCTGATGATTTTTCAGTGAAACTAGAACAATATTTTGTTCACAGTTAAAACATGTTTATTGGTTTACAATACATGGTAAAAAGAAAAAAACTGCAAATGTTTTTAAACATCATATGAATTTTACTGTAAAATAAATGTATGGTTTTGGCAAGTAAAAACGATGAAATACCAGATAATTTAGGCAGTAAAAACAGTAAAATGACATTCAGTTGAATTTATATTAACCACAGCTGCCATTTTTTTACTGTAAATTTAACGAGATATTTTTTCATAGCCTAGTCAAAGAAAATGATAAAATGCTTTTAAAATAAAATAAACGATAAAGATAAAATAAAAAGCTTTTGTCTTATCTTTTATTGATAAATTAAAGTGCGTATATGACAGACAGATGATTAGAGATTTAATGACTAAGATCAGAAACATTACATTAATAATGAATATTCAGCAGAAGATCAGGAGTCTTAGCCTACCGGAGTAAATTTAAGATGAACGAATATCTGCGCATTTCTGATCATTCACGTGATTTATGTTGACGTCACTTACGTCTGATGTCATCATACGTGGAGCGCATGTCGTACGGAAGCTGGCGATGAGCTACGATACTTTTTGTTAAAAAGTAGTATTTCACCGTAATTAAAAAAGTATTTTTATGCAATAAAACATATATTGATAATATTACGGCGTCATGATGATCAGGTATGTTTGCTGAATGCAAAATGAAACTCTATTTAGAAACATGTGTCGTAGGCCTACACCTCAACAATGAAGGCCTGATGTAATGTTAGCTTGTTCCTCGTGTTCGTGTTTGGCTTGTTGTGTTTTGGTTGTCAAATGTTTTCTTTAAACTAGAATTGAAAAGGAAATCTTTTAAGTTTAAGATAAAACATTAAACACTGAATTGGTTAATTAGTGAATATAAAGCTTATATGCCTGGTTTATCTGCTGTAACTATTATCTGGATTAAGTGGTTAGCTGTTAGCTGTTTGAACGGGTGTGCAGGGAGTTTTTATTTGATTTGTATTGAATTCAAGGTTTTACCAATAGGGTCAGAAGGGTAAAGTTTCCCCCTTAAAAACACTTACTGCCAGTTTGTAACATATTTAGAGATGAATTTAGTGACATCTGTGATCAGTGATAAAACTATGGGAGGGACACTATCCTTTCTTACCATCTTAACTTTATTATGTGTGTTATGTGTGAATCAAACTCATGACTTTAGTTTTTGTACTGTGCTATTTAAGTTGAACAAAAGGAAGTTAAATAAACTTGTTTTTCTGTTTCTGCAGTTGTGTCTTCTTATGTGTGTTTGCAGGGCTGATAAACAAAGGTAAGCAGCACTTTAACTACATTTGAAAGATAAATGAATGCCACCGACTGTTGAGTACATTTACAATTACCATTTTTACCACAATTACCAAATCATTAGTTAAGCATTAGTAAATAGTTAATTTATCATTTATTAAGCATTATTAGATATTAATAAGCAGTTTATAAATACAGCTAACAATGCTTTTTCCTTGATTTATAAGCATATCTATAATGTGTTTAATCATTTTTTTTCATACTTAATTTAGAAATTATAAATTGATCTTTAATAAAGTATTACATTATTTACAAACCAGCTATTTAGGAGTTGTCAGTGGTTTATAAGATCATTTAGAAAGTGCAAATAAATGATTAAAACTATTTAAATGTACATTTATAGCCTGCAAATTATTTAGACGTATAGTAATAGTTACTCAGTGTGTTAATAAATGCATTATTAACATGTATTCCTACTGTAATTCATGATTAATTCAGTTATAAAACATTTAGTGGTCAGTTTTGTGAGCACATCTAAAGTGAGGACTAGTTATGCGTCGTAAAGCTTTTACAAATGAGATTTATCTCTTTCACTGCTGTTCTCTAATGTTTTAAAGTTAGTACTGATGTAGTTTTGACACTGTGGAATATTTTATTATATAATTATTGTTTTATAAAACAAAACAAAACAAATATTTGTTGTATTTTGGCACTCCTGTAATCCAGTGTTGGGACTGGTAAATTTTTATTCAGCAATGTTTACACTTTACAGAAATGTATTTTTTATATCAGATTGCAGAGGCTTAGTTTCATTTTACTGCAGTTATGTTTTCTGGAGGTATACAGAACTTTTTATTTTCTATGACATAGAAGAGGTTTATTTTTCATTTTATATCAAGTTACCAGATTTACAGTTTTTTTTTTCTTGAAGTAAATATTTCTGTTCTGTATCACTCTGTTGTGTTTGTTTCATTTTTCTGTCTAGAAGATAACTGAGCCTTTAAATCTCCTTTGTAAAAGCTTTACAAGGCATAAATACTCCTCACTTTAGATGAGCTCACAAACATAGTTAACTGACCACTTTTAAATGTTTTATAACTCCCTGAATTTATCGTAAATTACAGTAGGAATACATGTAAAGCATTTATTAATGCACTCAATTACTGTTACTATAATAAGTTTAAATAGTTTATAATTCATTTACTTACACTTTCTAAATGATCTTATAAACCACTGACAACTCTAAAATAACTGGTTTGCAAATAATGTAATACATAATTCAGAAATGATAAACTGATCATTAATAAAGTATGAAAATACCATTATTAAACACATTATAGATGTGCTTATAAATCAAGAATTAAGCATTTTTGCTGTATTTATAAACTGCTTATTAATGTCTTTATAAATGATGAATTAACTATTTACTAATGCTTAAAGATGAACTGAACTGAAATTTGAAAAACGGTGATATAACAGATCTATTTTATTTATTATCATTGGTACAATTATTAAAATGGCAGAATTTGTTAAAAGGGATAAAACTGTACATTGAAAATGTTGTTTTTGTTACACGGGCGCCGCCATGTTGGATTTCAACATTCGGCTACGTCACTGGCATGGTAGGCTACTCCGTTGCCAACCAACACCAGCAGAGCAGCCAACCATAGCATGTAAATAGTTTGAGGCTAGCTGACATGGCTGGGGAAACAGAAACCAACAGGTCTAAAGGGGGTTCATACTGTATTGCCCCTGGCTGTAGTAATGAATTGTATAGGGCTAAGGCAGCTGGGGTTACGATACATTTTCACAGGCTACCTTTGACAAGGAAACCAGCCCTCAAGTCAAGGCTTGCTGCCTTTAACTGTCTAGCCCTCCGACAGCCCCTGGATTTCGAGTCTGTAGTGAGCATTTTTTAGTGACAGACTATTTAGTAGGCCTGTCGCGATAGTCAATAAATAAATTAATCGCACGATAAAAAAAAATTAGCTCGATAATTTTTCCGGCCGCGATAATTTCCATTTGCATGCTTGTTTGTTTTCCTCGTCTCTTTCTCTCTCTCTCTCTCTCTCTCTCTCTCTCTCTCTCTCTCTCTCTCTCTCTCTCTCTCTCTCTCTCTCTCTCTCTCTCTCTCTCTCTCTCTCTCTCTCTCTCTCTCAATCTCAGTGCATGCTGGGAAGTGGTAGTGTGGGAGTGTGTGGGAGGGTGATCACGGTGAGAGGGAAATTTGAAACTTTTTTCTTAACTATTCTTTTGGGAGCTTATTGGAAGCATTTCTATGTATTTTCTTTCGCAAAACTAATTTGGTTTTAGTCTGTTATATTCTCAGTTTTTTGGTTCGTGTAATAGTCTAGTAGGCTAGCCTATTGCGTGTCGGGGATGGAGATGGCGTCGCACGGGAGTGTGCAGACGTCGTCTCTGTCGCTCCGTCACGGCATCAGGTGTGTCACGAACGCTGGAGAGTCTGTGGAAGACGTGTTGTTGGATGTAGCCGAACGCGTTGGTCACGACAACATTGTTTCTGCATCCCGGATGAACAAAGCCGTGGTGGTTTTTCTCAAGGATGAACACCTCGTGAATCGTTTGATCGAAAGCGGGATCTCGGTAAGTGGTGCTTTTATTCACGTTCAACCGTTAGCAACACCAACAAGTAAAGTAACCGTTTCCAATGTTCCACCGTACATTCCCAATGCTGATATCGAGCGCGAGCTTTCGCGTTTCGGTAAACTTGCTAGTGGGATCAAAATGGTTCCACTTGGCTGCAAAAATGCGGCTTTGAAACATGTGCTGTCGTTTAGGCGACATGTATTTATGTTCTTAAACTCGCAGACTCTTAATGTGTCGTTTCGATGCATGTATGAAGGCAAGTCGTACATGTTATATGCGACCGCAGGTGAGATGCGATGTTTCGAATGCGGTGGTGTCGGGCACGTAAGGTTATCATGTCCCAATAGAGCCGAGGCAGGCCCGAGTGGAATTGAAACTGGAGTGCAAATAGATACACATAAAGATCAGGTTGTTGTGATTAATGCTGAGAATGTAAGGAATGATGAGGAAATTCTTACTGAGAAAGTAAATGATGAGGAGGTCTCTACTGAGAGTTTGAGGAAGGATGAGGAGTTGTCTGTTGAGAATGAACAAATGGATGAAGGTGATGTTGAAGTACAGATGTCTGAAATAAATGATGATGTGGGGATGGAAGGTCAAAAAAGAAGAGATTGTGTAGTGACTGAGTCTGGAAGCACCGAAGATCAGAACAGTGTCAGAAAGGTAAATTCAGGTGAGCCTAAAGAAAAACTACAAAAATTAGCTGAAATAAATGAGGAGGATGATGAGGATGGTGTTTTATCTGATACTTCAGATTTGTCAGATATCTCCCAGGTACGTTGTGATCAGATTTACTCTTTGGATGAAATTAATTCGTTTTTGGATGAGACTTTTGGAAAGGTTGCTGAAGTAAAGAGTTACTTTTCAGATGTGAAGAAATTTGAATTTTCAGTTCTATATTGGCAAAAGAGGGTAGGAGAAGAAAAACTGAGTACACGAAAGAGGTTTCGCTTAAAAAAGATTCTCACTAAACTTAGAAAGGGGAAAACCCCAGTTAAATGTAAACCAAATTGATTTTGTGAAATGAGATACAAATCAAAGGTGTCTTTGCAGTGCTTTCTGTTTTTTCTTTCTCTTTCTTTTCTCTCCTTATATCTTTTTATGGATATTTTGAGAATAGGATCTTTAAACATTAATGGAGGGAGAGATAGGAATAAGAGAGCAGTGATCTCAGAATATGTTCATCTCAAGGATATCAATGTTATGTTTTTACAGGAAACACATTCAGATAATCAAAATGAAATTGAATTGAATAAATGGTGGGATGGTGAATGTATTCTGAGTCATGGAACAAATTTGAGCGCAGGTGTAGCGATTATCTTTTCTAAACATTTGGATTTAAAGATCCTATCTACTATTGAATTAGAAAAAGGTAGGGTTTTAATAGCTATAGTAGAAATTAAAGAGTTAAAATTTCTTCTTATTAATGTATATGCTCCAAATTTAGGTTCACAAAGAATGGAATTATTTGAAAAGTTAAACAGTGCAATAAGAAAATATGATGATGGAAAAATGTGTGTAATAATGGGAGGAGATTGGAATTGTACCACTAATTTTGTTTTGGATAGGAATGGGCAAGAACCTCATTTACAGTCTAGTAATATGCTTCTTAAGATAACTCAAGAACTAGAACTGAATGATGTGTGGAGAAGTAAGAACAAATTAACGAAACAATACACATGGGTTAAAATTTTAGATTCTACTGTGAAGGGAGCACGACTGGATAGAATATATGTGAATAAATCAGACAATAATAGAGTCATGAATGTTGCTATATCCCCTTGTGGGTTTTCTGATCATCATATAGTGACTATTGATTTTAGTACGAAAAGTGTGTCACATCCAATATCTTATTGGCATTTTAATGTCAAACTGGTACAGGATAAGTTATTTTGTGAAAAATTTAAATGTTTTTGGGAGAGTTGGACACTAGAAAAAGAACGTTTTGAAAATGTAATTCAATGGTGGGAGGTAGGAAAAGTCCAAATCAAGATTTTTTGTCAGCAGTTTTCTTGTAATAATACTGTGATTGTAAAGAGAAATATTGAATGTTTGGAGAAAGATATTAATGAAATGGAAAATGTAATTGATTTGAATGTTTCGGGTATGACTGAGGATTTAAAGAAAAAGAGATTGGAGTTAAAAACACTGTTAGAGGAAAGAGCAAAAGGTGCCTTAATCCGAGCCAGGATATCTTCCATTAAGGAAATGGATGCTCCAACAAAGTTCTTCTTTAACTTGGAGCATAAAGTAGTCAAACAAAAAAATATGCTTTACCTTCGGAAGGAAAATGGCACATTAACTTCAAACCCTATTGAAATGAGAAAAATCGCAGTGGACTTTTATGCTGAACTTTTTGGGCCCAAAGATTGTGATCCTGAGAGTATGGATCAGTTATTAAAAGGACTGCCTAATTTAAAACCTGAGGACAGAAAAACATTGGACAAATTGATTACATATGAGGAACTTTCAGAGGCTGTAAAGCAACTGTCCACAGGACGTGCCCCGGGAGTAGATGGTCTGCCTGCTGAGTTTTATAAATCTTTTTGGAATATTTTAGGAGAGGACTTTTACATTGTAATTGGTGAATGTTTTAAAAAAGGTATTTTACCTAGCAGTTGTCAAAGAGCAGTACTATCACTTCTGCCTAAAACTGGTGATTTAGGGCTGTTGAAGAATTGGCGCCCTGTATCTTTAATGTGCCAAGACTACAAAATATTGTCTAAATGTTTAGCGAATAGATTAAAAAAGTTTTTGAGTATTATTGTGAGGAATGAGCAAACGTATTGTGTTCCAGGACGTACAATAATGGATAATCTATTTCTAATAAGAGATGTAATGGACCTTTCTATGAGTGATGATTTTAATATTGGGTTCTTATCAATTGATCAAGAAAAAGCATTTGATCGTGTGGGTCATGATTACCTTTTAAATGTTTTGAAAGCATTTGGGTTTGGGGAAACATTCGTTTCTTGGATTCAGTTACTGTACAGAGGGGCCTCAGTAATGCTTAAGGTTGGAGGGGGACTGGGTTGTCCAATACCTGTTAAGAGGGGAATTAGGCAGGGTTGTCCAATTTCTGGACAACTCTATAGCTTAGTTATTGAGCCTCTGCTAATTAAGCTGAAAAATAATTTGAAAGGTTTTCATATACCAGGGGATTTTAATGGGTCAAGTGTCTCTGTTTCAGCTTACGCTGATGATGTAACAGTGTTTATTACTGGACAAGAGGATGTTCAGATACTGTCTAGAAGTTTAGCTTTATATGAGAGAGCTTCTTCATCAAAGGTAAATTGGGCAAAGAGTGAGGGTTTTGTTGTGGGTCCCTGGAGAAATGGTGGGCCTCCTAAGCTTCCAGCGGGTTTACAATGGAATACAGAAGGAATAAAAGTTCTTGGAGTATTTCTGGGTAAAGAAAATTATAGACAAAAAAACTGGGAGGGAATGCTGGAGAAGGTGTCAGCCAAGTTGTCTAGATGGAAATGGCTATTACCTGAACTATCCTACAGGGGTAGAGTCTTGGTTACAAATAACCTGGCCGCCTCCATGCTATGGCACAGACTAAATGTGCTGGATCCTCCAAATGAACTGATAAAAGTTATACAGAAGAAATTTGTAGATTTTTTTTGGTCAGGGCAACACTGGGTTCCTGGATCTGCATTATATCTGCCTTTACAAGAAGGAGGACAAGCTCTGATAGACATAAGAAGCAGGATTATGACTTTTAGATTGCAAACAGCACAAAGAATATTATATGAAGAGGATCTGGGATGGATTCGTGTTGCTTGTGCTATTTTAAGGACAGTATCTGGTCTTGGTTATGAGAAACAATTGTTTTTACTGAGACTTAAAGAACTGGACTTAAGTAATTTAACCCCGTTTTATCAGTCAATGCTGAAGGCTTGGCTTGATAACTTCAATGTCAACAGACATTTTTCAGAACCAAAGGAGTGGATTATGGGAGAGCCATTGTTTTACAATCCACTGATAGAAACCAGAACTCTGTCATCAGGAAGCTTGATGAACTGCCTGGCGGGAGCTGGACTCAAGAGGATAGGAGATCTGAGAGACCTTAAAGGATGGAAAACGGCTGCAGCTCTACAGTGTGAAACGGGTGTCCGATCTCTGCGTCTTCTGCAGCAGGTGTTGGAGGAGCTGCAGATAGTATTGCCTGGGGTCTGCAGGGAAGCACTGGAAACTCAACCAGCTCAAGATTGGAGGAGAAACTATCAGTTCCCATCTATCAGTGTATCTGCAGCAGCAAAGGAAAACTATGAAGATGCTGACACAATATTAACTTTTAAGACCCCGGAGATGGGACAGTTTCGTGAAACAAGTAAAAAAGCGATCTACTTTACTTGTGTTAAAGTTGCCCATCAGACTGTGTTAAAACGAGTACGAGCAGGGAGGTGGACAGAAGTGTTTGGACCAGACTTTAAAGGATCCTGGAGGTCTCTGTACAAGCCTCCCATTGAGAAGCGTACAGCAGACCTCCAGTGGAGACTTCTTCATGGTGCTATAGCTACAAACAGACACGTGGCACACCTGAATCCAGCAGTGGGTAAAGAATGTCCTTTTTGTGGTATTGAAGAGACAATTGACCACTTATTTATTTTTTGTGTAAGGTTAGGTAGTCTTTTTATTGTTCTAAAAAAATGGTTTGAAGGTTTTGGTGAAGATTTTTCCAATCAGTGTTTTATAAGTGGTCCCAAATATACATATCATGAGAGAAGAAAAATATGCATATTAAATTTTCTGTTGGGTATGGCCAAAATGGCAATTTGGAAGACCCGGAAAAATAAGTTATTAGGTATAGGTACAGTAGATGCAGAAAATGCTTTTAAAGGCATGGTGACTGCTAGAATTAAAATTGAATACACATATTTTAAATTGGTTAATGATATTCAAAGGTTCTCCGAAATATGGTCTGTGGAAGGAGTTTTGTGTGAGGTTTTGGATGATATGTTGGTTTTAACATTTTAAAGGTGTTTGAAGTATAAATGCTATATGTGAATATTGTATATTTATTGTATTTATTTATGTGAATTTTTGGATTATATGATCAGATAAGGAATATGGTTTCTGGAAAAAGTTAAATGTTCTAATAAAGTCGTGTTAAGCCTCTCTCTCTCTCTCTCTCTCTCTCTCTCTCTCTGAGTGGATGTTGGGAGTGAGTGCGTGTGTGAGAGACACGTGTGGGAGAGCGTGTTGCGTTTTTCAAGCTGATTTATTTTGGTTTATTTTCTTTATTTTGTTATCTTTATCTTTTTTTCTTCTTTTTTTTCTTTATTCACATCTCTGATCACTCTTTTAGTGTTTTTAGGGTAGTTTTAGGTTTTAGGTGACGTGTGGTGTGTGTGTGTGTGAGGCCGTATGACGTCTACCCCTGCGGGGGGAGCGTCGCCTCTCACCCTCCGAAATGGGTTCAGGTGCGCCCCGGAGGCGAATACCTCTATTGAGGATGTTCTCCTTGCTGTTGGAGCCAAGGTTGGTAATGACAATATTAGTTCTGCCTCAAGAATGAACAAGGCGGTCGTTGTTTTTTTGAAAAATGAACATCAAGTAAAAAATCTAATTGAAAGCGGAATATGGATCAATGAAACGTATGTGCCTATTACACCGTTGTCGGCACCTGCAACGAAAATTGTAATCTCAAACGTGCCTCCATTCGTCGGCAATGAAAGTATTATTAAAGAGCTGACTAGATTTGGCAAAATTGCTGGCGCGATAAAGGAGATTCCATTAGGTTGTAAAAACGCCGCACTGAAACATGTGCTATCTTTTAGGCGACATGTTTACATGTTCTTGAGCTCTCCCGATAAAACGCTTGATGTATCTTTTCGGATATCTCACGGAGAGAGTTCATATATGGTGTACGCTAGTACGGAAACTTTGCGTTGTTTTGAATGCGGGGATATTGGATATAAACGTTTCACTTGTCCGCATAAAGCGCGTAATGTTGTTGAGGGAGGCCCAACTGAAACACCTGATAGACCGCAGATTGTGATGGAAAGTACACCGCAACAACCTGAAAAGGCAGATACGAACACTGAGGTAAGGCCAAATGTTTTGGAAAATATTGTCATTGATGCTGAGGTTCCAGGTTGTAGTGATGTGGGTAATAGTGATGTTTGTGTTGGTGTAGTAGTACAGGAAAATGAGACGCATGAGGGGCAAAGTGAGGAGATGGATGATTTGTCAGAAGCAACTGTAGAGAGTTGTAGAGATGATGAGTCATGTGCTGACGTTGATGTGGCAAATTGTGGAAGTGATCTGTATTCAGTTGAGCAGATTAATGCATTTTTGGATGAGACAAAGGGCAAAAGTGTTGAAATTGGTAAGTTTTTTCCAGATCTAGATAAATTTGTGTTATCTGTTATGAAGGTAAGACAGGAATGCAGCCTAGAAGTACTATCCCAGCAGAAAAGGTTTCGTTTAAAAAAATACATAACAACAATTAAGCAAGGAGTAAAACCAGGCCGGGCAAAACGCCGGGCCGTGAAAGGTAAACTAAAATAAGTGCACAATGGGTATCTATCCTCCTCTTGGTATTCTTCTCACAATTCTGTTTATTTCTGCTTTCCTACACTTTTTCATAATGGATGTCCTAAGAATGGGGTCTCTTAATGTAAATGGGCTTAGGGCAAGTAATAAATGGTCATTGTTAAAGGAGTGCATAAAGCTAAAAGAAATTAATGTGATGTTTTTACAAGAAACACACAGTGACATAAATAATGAAGTAGATTGGGGTTTGTGGTCTGATGGTCAGTGTGTTCTTAGTCATGGGACAAATTTAAGTGCAGGGGTGGCAATATTGTTTTCTCCTGAATTAGATGTAAATATCTTATCAATTGATGAATTGGAAAAGGGGCGACTTCTTTTAATTAAAGCTAAAATAAAAGATATGTGTTTTGTCTTCGTTAATATCTATGCACCAACTATTGGTAAGGACAGAATTAAGCTTTTTGAGATGTTAAAAAATACTCTTGTTTCTCTTTCACAAGAAGTTTTTTTAATTATAGGTGGTGATTTTAATTGCACCCTTGATTTTGTTATTGATAGGAATGGTGAAGAACCACATCCTTCTTCTGCTAAAGTTTTGAAAGCAATAATCACTCAGTCAGGGTTAGTAGATGTGTGGAGGGAGAAAAATAAAAACGTAAGACAATATAGTTGGATTAAAGTGGCAGTAGGTAGAGTTAGTGCGGCACGTCTGGATCGATTTTATTTACATAATAATCAGTGTAATCGAGTGATAGGTGCATATATCACACCCTGTATAATCTCTGATCATCAGCTCATTTCAGTGAATGTTGTTTTATCAGAAACGAAACCACAATTCTTTTATTGGCGTTTTGATATTAAATTAATTCAAGATGTTAATTTTTATGAGAATTTTAAAATGTTTTGGAATTGTTGGGTTGAAGAAAAAAATGATTATGAAAATCTGTTGCAGTGGTGGGAAATAGGGAAAACACAGATTAAACTTTTTTGTCAACAATTTATGGCACATAATTCTTGTAAAATTAAATATGAAATGGTAAAATTAGAGAAAGATATTTTAAAAATTCAAAGTATGTTAATTGATCAAAATTATGTAAATTTACAAGATGATCTTAGTCGTAAGAGACAAGAGCTAAGTAATATGTTAAATGAAAAGGTAAAAAGAGCTCTTGTAAAATCACATTTTGTTTCTTTACATGATATGGATGCTCCCACAAAATTCTTTTTTAATTTGAATAAGAAGCGTATACATACTAATTATATGCATGCATTACGCACACCTGATGGGAATGTTACTTCAGATCCTTTGGAAATGAAGAGACTTGCTGTTGATTTCTATGTGGACTTATATGCTAAAGAGTGCACAGGAACTTTTGTCACAGATGAACTTTTTAACAACTTGCCTGTGCTGGATGAAGAAAATATAAAGAACTTAGACTCTGATCTGACATTTGAGGAAGTTACAAAAGCAGTGAATCAACTTTCTTCTGGTCGTGCACCAGGAATCGACGGATTACCAGCAGAATTCTTTAAAACCTTTTGGGGAATAATCGGAAAAGACTTTTTTAAAGTTGTACAAGAAAGCTATAAAGCTGGGGCTCTACCAAAAAGTTGTCAACGAGCAGTGCTCTCTTTGATCCCAAAGAAGGGAGATCTTTGTTTGCTAAAAAACTGGAGACCAGTAGCTGTTTTATGTTCCGATTATAAGATATTATCAAAGTGTTTGGCAAACAGACTTAAAGGTGTTCTTGATGTATTAGTACAAAAAGACCAAACATATTGTATACCAAAAAGGTCTATTTATGATAATTTGTTTTTAATGAGAGATATTATGGATTATGCTGGAATATACAATGTTGATTTTGGTCTGCTTTCTCTGGATCAGGAGAAAGCTTTTGATCGTGTAGATCATCACTATCTTTTCAAAGTTCTGAAGTGTTATGGGTTTGGAGAACATTTTTTATCATGGATAAGAATATTATATGCTGATGCTGTAAGCATGGTTAAAATAGGAGGCGGTTTAAGTGTACCAATTCAAATGAACAGAGGAATAAGGCAAGGGTGCCCTATGTCGGGTCAGTTATATACTTTGGCAATAGAGCCTCTACTTTGTTTATTAAGAAGAAAATTGACGGGTATTTTAGTGAGTAATAAGCCAGAAGCTGAGTCTATTAAACTTTCTGCTTATGCAGACGATATAACTGTTATGGTTAGGAATACGCATGATGTTCAAGTTATAAAGGAAGCTCTAAAGATTTATGAAGAAGCATCATCAGCCAAACTAAATTGGCAAAAAACAGAGGCGTTATGGTGTGGTTCTGAAGGAAGCTCTTTACCTGAATTACCAGCAAATGTTAAGTGGGGGAAGTCCGGTTTTAAATTCTTAGGAGTATATCTCGGTAAAGATGAATGTAGGATGAAGAATTGGGAGGGGTTAGTAGAGGGAGTGCTTGCAAAGTTGTCTAAATGGCAATGGCTGCTACCCCAGTTATCCTACAGGGGAAGAGTCCTGATAGCCAACAATCTTATAGCTTCCACACTGTGGCACAAGTTGATGGTTTTAGATCCTCCAAAATATATGATTGAAGATATTCAAAAGACTCTTGTTAAATTCTTCTGGTCAGGACAACATTGGCTAAAAGCTGCTGTCCTATACCTTCCAGTTCATGAGGGAGGACAAGGATTAATTGACATTGGTTCTAGGATTGCTGTTTTCCGTTTGCAGGTGGCACAGCGTCTGTTATATCATCAGCATCAGCAGTGGATGGACGTAGCATGTGCTTTGCTGCAAAAAACCAGAAGAATGGGGTTGGATAAGCAATTGTTTGTTATGTCCTTTAATGGGCTAGCATTGGAAGGAGTGGCGGTTTTTTACCAGAGTGTGTTGCAAGCTTGGCAGACTCTATCATTTTCAAGAGAATGGGAAGGATCCAATCAGTGGGTTTATGAAGAGCCTTTGTTTTTCAATCCACTTATTTCTGTTGAGTTGTTGAGCTCAGCCACTGTAAGGTCGGCAATGTTGAAGGCAGGAGTCTCCAAACTCTGCCACCTCCGCAGGGGACGGAGCTGGATATCTGTAGAGGAGCTGGCACAAAGGCTGGGCTTCAGGTCTGAACGGGTTATCAAGAGGATGTTGGAGGATCTTGAGGAGGCCCTCCCTGTTCCTATAAGGGATTTCATGAAAGTTTGTCCTGTGGAGAACTGTGATGCTAGAGGTAATGCCAATTTTCCTGAACTGCATGTTTCCATAAAGAAAGAAGACTGGCAGGAAGATGGCAGAAAGTTGCTTTCTATGGATATACCAGAACTGAATGTTTTTAGTAATTTGAGTAGACAAACACTCTACAGAGCTTGTGTAAAAACCATACATTTCCAACATCTTAAGGATGTAAGAGACTCTAAATGGACAATGGTGTTTGATTCAGGCTCTTCCCCGAAAGGTAGCTGGCGGTCCCTGTACAAAAGACCCATTGAGAAGAGAGTGGCTGATCTTCAGTGGAGAATTGTGCATGGGATTTTAGCTACGAACAGACACAAAGCACTCCTTAATGTCTCAGATGATGAGGGTTGTCCGTTTTGTGGGGTGTCTGAAACGGTTTTTCATCTTTTTATTGAGTGTCCACGCTTAGATCAAACTTTGGGTTTAATGGAAAGCTGGAGTATGCAGCTTATGGGAAAGTTTAACCAAGAATTGTTTATTTTTGGTCCCAAATATACAACAAAATATAAATCCAAAGTGGTTTTATTAAACTTCTTGTTTGGTGCAGCAAAGTTGGCAATCTGGTGTACAAGAAGAAATAAAGTGGAAGGGAGGGAAAGCGTGGACATTGTTTTGATGATGAGAGGTTTTATAAAGAAGAGATTAATGATGGAATATGCATATTTTAGCCTCATAAATAATGTTAATTCTTTTTTTCATGTGTGGGGAATTGATGGTTGTATATGTGAAGCTGATGATCAGAGTGGTTTTGTTTTTAATTTATGAGTGTTCAGGATGTTTTTTTATTTTTGATCTGTTTTATGGTAAATATAAATATATGGATGTATTAAGGGGTTTTATCTTTTAAAATATAGGCCACTGATGTTTATATTGTTTAATTAAAGAAGACCTAAAAGTCAAAGTCTCTCTCTCTCTCTCTCTCTCTCTCTCTCTCTCTCTCTCTCTCTCTCTCTCTCTCTCTCTCTCTCTCTCTCTCTCTCTCTCTCTCTCTCTCTCTGTAGCAAAGAGACTGGATGACAACTCTCGGTTCCTTAGCGTAGGAAGAGTGAACTAGAGCGTATTCTGCCCGAGCGATATTTCCCGACACCATCCTTGAGACGTGCACTCCCAACGTGCTGCGCGGCACTACATCTGATGGCCGAGACTCCGAGTGCGAGCGCGGGCGGTTATGCACTCACTCTGTGTGTGCGGGTTATAAATAAAACGATTCGCGGGGCTCCCGCGAACTAGAAATATCTATGAATAAAAAATAATAGATTTTTATTTATCTGTTGCAGAAAAGCAACAAGAACAACTAAAACAAAATAGAAACGATTTACAAGCCAGAGTTTCTATTCATAACATTCTATTCATAACAACGCTTTAACATCGCGTTGAGTGATGTAGCCAATCACAGTTATGTGTTGCTTATGATCGGCCATTGCGTTCAAGAAATCATTTAAGATAGACTGCCTTTTTGGTATTTATTCAAGTGCATTTTTTGTAACAGAGACTGTTCTCTGCAACAGATTGACTCCGGTGCAGTGTCCATGCTCCGGCAGCTCACACACCCACACCAGTCACTTCGCCCCATAAGATCCTGTGCTGTAGGCTATGTGGAGCCTGAAACTGATCCTCCATGTGGTGGTGGTAGTCAGAAGCTACTGGACTGTCCCTCACAGGTTCAAATGCGTAACCCATGCCGTTAAAAGTGCTCATTGTCGTCTGCACTGTAAAAAGTAATACCTAGATCTAACTTATAAAAAGTGAGGCAAGTGGCTGCATTGGATGTTTTATGTTGATTCAACTTGCAGCCTTTTTTAAGTATATTGAACACTTTAACATTACTTTATAGAAACGCAACAAAATCAAGTTGAGTTAACTAATAGTACTAGTATTACTCAGTTGGATAAACCTACTTTTCTTGGTACAGGTAACTTATTTATGGGTTGCTACAAGTAACCTGTACTCATTTTAATTAGGTTTTATGAACTTTATTTTCTTAGTAAAATTAACTTAATCATATGTGAATAAACATTTTAATATATTTTTTTTAATTGTCAATAACAATTACAAATTCAATTGAAGAAGAAAAAGATGAGAAGATAGATTGAAGACAATATATAATTTATTCAATGTCAACCAGTGTCACTTTTAACAGTGACTACAAAACAGCAAATAAATGTGGCCGCACATGTACACTCTAATATAAAACAAACACTGTAGAAGTGTATTTTCAACCTGTTCTGAACGGTACAGTGAAATATCCAAACTGCCCAATCTGAAATGTTTGGATCAAGGTAAATGTGAGCCATAACATCACATTGTATCACACTGGAACTGCAATGTCAAAAATTACATGATGATGGTTTAGGACGCACAGGGTCCAATCCTACAAAAAGCCTCTGATATATATCAAGTATACACCAGTTTTGAGGGATACATGAGGTCGAGAGCATAGGTAAGTTCAAACAGGAGGCAGCATGCTTTCAACAGGTTTGGCACACCTCTGACCACGGGCTGTCCTTATATGATAATCCCAATCGTTTCGGGGTGATGAAACATGTAAATTTTCAGTGGGCAACTGCCAAGCTCAGCGTGCACCTCTTTTTCAGCCCGACTCTATTGGTGGAGACAAAAAAGAAACAAGAGTTTGGTCAGACAAATAGGAAATGAGATGAATATTAGCAGACAGGTAGAAGAGATAAGACACAAAGTCCAAATTGTACTTTTGTTGCTAAAGGTGGTGGATACAAGATGGATACTGTGACTAGAACATGTGACCAGAGTGAAGTCTACCATGACAATGCCATAGAGTGTGGGTACTAAAATATCATGATCTACTCTAGCATGAGTGTTGTATTTTTCTGGTTCAAAGGATGCATTACAATAAAACAAATGCAATTGTCCTTGCCTGTACCTGATTGGTCATCACATTACTGTTAATTAAGCTACAGAGTTTAAATATCTTTCCAGAGCAAATGTAATCACCCCATATCATCACAATATTAATAAACCCACTAAGCAAAATTATGTCCAAAAGACATCTTTTCAACGTCTTTGTCACAAAGACGTACATTGAAAAGACGTCCACTGAGGAGCCAGAATGAACGTTTTTACGACTTTTTTTGAGGTGTTCTGTAATGAACGTTCACGGAAGCTCCATTCAAGGTTGAAAACTAGTTCAGATGTGGACAATGTGGACAATTTTCAACATCATTTAAGGTCTCATCTGGACAATTTATACTTATTCTAGACCAAATAAACACTCTCAGGATATATTAAATTAAAACTCACATTTATTTCAATGTAATTTTCATGTGTAATTGCAAAGCAATTCACAGACAGTGAAGTTTCTTTTCATGATTTTTGGACAAACACGCACTGACACCTTTAGACAGTTTAGCATCTGTCATTTAAACATCTTTGGATCATGAGAGAAATCAGATTCGAACCAGGGACCTTAAGCTGCCTGCCCTAAGTAGACAGTAATGATTTCATGATTTTTGGACAAACACACACTGCTTTGCAATTAGAAATTACGTTGCAATAAACATGAGTTTTAATTTAATGCATCCTGAAAGTGTTTGGTCCAGAAAAAGTTTAACCTCTTAACCGTCTCCAGAGCGTCGGCGCACTGAAGCGTTTTTTTTTTTATTTAGTTCAAATATACTATCAGATTTAATGTTATACCTTGACAAACTATACATCATTAAAAAGATATAAGCCTCAAGATTCAGTATTTGACCACTATTGTATTCTGAGAAACTTATAGTGACAGTTATGTCTTAATTTGTGTCAGGAGTTATGAAATGAAAACAATGAGTCGATACCTTTAATATGAATTATGAGCGTCAGCTGGTCCATTCATAAAAAACACTCCGTGCTGTCGTCATGACAGCGATTCACAAAACAACGTCCCTGAGGGCTTTTAGCTCAACAATGTGCAGATGTGGAGAAATATTGATATATTCTCATAGATTCACATCATATTTCTATAGACAGGAATAATATTTATTGAATTTATACCCAAATGCGTCGATGTAAGTTATGATCGCTTCTTACTGAGATGTGCTGTGTTTTCCATTCATACCAATGGCATGGGGGCGCTATATGTGTCCAATAAAAGTCCATATATGGATCATGAAGAAGAAGACCCATAGTCATGTGACATTCCAGGACGTCACTGAGTGATACAGAAAGTAGCTGACAGAGATCGCTGTAACATGCAGATAAAGATGTTTTGAAAACAATAAACATGATTGCAATGATATTTGAGTTACCTGTGTTCTTCAAGCCATGCCAGGTATTTCATAATAATAGATTATATTTATAATGTAATGCTAATCGATATAGATTTCATCATCGTTCAGAACACTAAATAATACATTTTCTGTCGGATTTTTTTTTAATATGAAGCCAAGTTAGATCACAGAAGATTATTTAAAACACTAGACTTGCGTTATATAGTAAGTTTGGAGCACAAACATAATTTTAATCTCATAAATGGTCGTGTATTGATGGTGTGCTAAGCTAACATGCTAGCGAGCCCAGGCGCACCTGCCACGAGCAGTTATTGTTTTATGATTTTTTTCTAAATAGGAATGCTTACTGAAATGTTTCAGTGCATTTGATACCAGTTTCAAATATTTAGTGAGAATTTTGATAAAAGAAATTAGGGTTTGAAACCCTATGAATAGCCTGTGAATAGCCAGTCGTTAGTAGCTATAATGCAGACAAAAGAAATGCATATTTAGATCCATAATAACCAGTCTGGAGAGGTGTGAATGTGTACAGGGGAGACTGACACTGAATGGGGCACCACAAAACAATAGAGACAATAGACTGAATAGATGACTCAGAGGATGACTAAACATCAGTTTGCTAATAGAGTCTAATCAAAATAAAGTAATTTGACATGATCTTGAAAAACATTTAACTAAATACAGAGTTTTATACTTATCATTTTCAGATTTTAAATATAAAATGGTCAGACATGTGGCTTTAGCTGCAGTGCATTTCTAGATTGCTCCAGGGCCAACTTCCATTTTATTTTCATAAAGATGTTTCATAAAAATAAATTTCTAATAACTTTACAAAACTTTGAAGCTATTTAAAATTGTTTTTTTTCATTATGACAATAATTCATTCTACATTTACAATAAACAACCAGGTGTCAGCTTTCAAATGAGATCATACTTGTGCTTTTAGTGCAAAGGGTTCATGAACTGTATCTGTTTCAGTTTGGGTATGTGATTTCTGGGGATTTTTCAAAAGTGGGCTTGAAGCTTAACAGGTTAAATTGTCTAAATTAGACATTAAATTACATAAAATATGTCCACATCTGAACTAGTTTTTAACCTTGTATGGAGATTCCCTGAACGTCTATTGGACTTACAGAACACGTATAATCTGATCAAATTGTAATTGAATCTATTCTGAAGTTTGTCTTACCTGGATGTGAAGCTCGAAGACCCCAGGTAACAAAAGTGCTTGGGTATCTAAAGACCAGGAAAATGTTAGATGTTAGAAATAAGGTTAAAAAAAATCAGTTGTAAATGTAACTTCTTTAAGTAATAGGTTAGAAATAGTATAAAAATCTAGACCAAAAATCTGTCATTAATTGACAATGCAGCATTAAAATATCGTGGATCAAATCTCTAAAATCAGACAGACTACTAAACATACATACAGTCTAATCTGTGCATCTGCTTTAGTAATGCAAAAGTATAATAACATAATCTCTGAGTTCTGTCAAAGACACAGAACACACAAAACAAAGTGTTGTCCATAAAACACCACATCTTACTTTCCCTTATTTGCCCGCACAACTATTGCCTGAAGGCTCGAAATTGCGACCGTTTCGATCGCATATGATCCCGAAATTTAATCTGTGCAATCTAAAAATATAACTGAGGGCATTTGTGCAACTAATTATTACATACGTAACTTGTATGTGTTTTTAAACACTGCTGCTGTTGTCTGCCGATCGACCACACTGTGCAGCCATCTTAGCTTACCATGTGTGCAGGATAGCTAGCTATACAATTTGCAAACCTAACCTCAGCTCCCTAGTGGAGTAAGCGATTTTGTGACTTTAGTTTACATCACCAGTCATTCGGCTAAATTTGCTCAACTTACCGTGTTAATCAGACCCTGAAATTCAGATCCGCTGCAGCGACCAAACAGTTGAAGTGCCGAGGAAGATATTGCATCTGTCTGGAGTCCCCGCCAGTGAAAAAGGGATAATGCCAACTTATAAAATTTAAAATATTTACGTTTGATGAACACACCTGTCACATCGACAGCTGCTCAAATAAATTGTGCATTGTCAACTCACTTTTATAACATTTATTGTACACAACAACCACATACAAATAACTACCCAAATAAATTGCATGGGTTTTATTTAAAATATATTGTTATATAAAAACTGATATATTTTAAGTAAAGAGGAAGTATTTTGATACTCTTTTTGTATAAAACCAATAAAATAAACTAGATTACAAATATTTAAAATATATAAAACCTACTTTGTGGGTGTAGCACTTTTTACAGTGTGTGTATTAGGACCTGCAGCTGTTGCCTATGCACCTTTGCGTGTCCTACCATGCCAGTGACGTCATCGAATCTGCCAGCGACAAGCGCAATTTTTGTGTTGCTTAAAAAAAGCTATATTGATATTTTTAATTAAAAATTTTAGTGTAATTTACTTTTAATTGTCATAAACAACACGTTATCAACGTCGATTTTTTTCAGTTCAGTTCATCTTTAACTATTGATTCATAGCATGATGCAGTTATTATTAAGTGTTGCCAAAGTTTCTGTTGTTTCAGTGTGTCTGCAGGAAACATTTGAGGCTGTTATTGGCGGTTCTGTTCTCCTGCCGTGTTCTTCCACTAAACATGATCATAAACTTGAAGACACTGATGTGCATTGGAGACACAATGGCAGCCAGCTTGTGTATGATATAGTCAAGGGTAAAGATTCACTACAGTTACAGGACCCTCTGTACAAGAACAGAACTGAAAGTTTCCCACAGGAGTATGAGAGAGGAAACTTCTCCATCAAACTCACAGATCTCACTCACACTGATGCAGGAGAACACAGCTGCCTCATCACACCCTCATCTGAACAGAAGACTGTACTGCTGATCATCAAAGGTGTGTGAAAATAGTGGATTAGGGAATGAAGTTTTTAATTTTAAATTAGTTTGCTTTAAAATTTAAATATTGCAAGATGTTGATCCCATATGTGAAGTTCACTAGTGATGTTTCAGTCTGAATGCTGCTGTATATAAATTATAGACGGATCTATTATCTTTATCACTGTGAGGTAAAGTTTCCAGTTATACGGTTTTGTTGCAGAATCAACAGCAGAAAAAGGAACCGCATCGACTGAACAAGAAAACCAAGGAGAAACAGAACCAGACAGTGTGGAAACATCATCGCCTTGGCTCTGGGTTGGCATTGCATCTGTAATTATAGTTACAGGTATAGTTATAGGTTTTATTGTAGCTTGGCGGATAAACGACATGGGCTAGACGCTCATGAGGTTGCACACATGAATCAGTAATAGCTGATGATAATAATAATAAAGCATTTAACAGCAGAAACTGCTTGAGCTTTAGCGCTAAACACAGGGGTCCGGGGTACGAATTCATTAGAATTTGTTAACTCGTAAAATATGTACGAATTAGCAAAAATCGTACGAATTCGTACGAGGGAGGTCGTATGAATTCGTACAAATTAGCCACCTCGTAAAATTTGTACGAATTACTGTGAGATCGGGTTGAATTTTGACTTTATGATTGATGATTGAATTATGAAAAAATTATATTATCACATTAAAAAGTAAAAATTGACAAAGACCTAATTATGATAAAGAAGTCAAAAGTGATGCACCTCAAACCATCAGATTCATGTGCACTGAAAAGCAGAGCGACTCGCAACTCTTGTATTTACCAGAACTTAATGTTCCTACAAAATAAGTTTTATTCTGCAACTGCTAAAGTATTCGTACGTAATTAAAGTATTACGTATTCTTGCCTTAATGACTATATTTATGTTTTGTACCCTTTACGATTGTCACTTTTAAGTAAAATGCCTGTACTTGTCAGTGTATAAAGTGTGCTATAAATAACTTTGCCTTGTCTTTCCACTTTATAAGTTATATTTAGTTTTTACAGTTTTCTGAAGCAAAAGACACTGTTTTGTACTGTTTTATTCTTGCCTTATGCACTGCATTCTTATTAACAGAATAAGATCTTGAAAAGGTACATTTTTGGTTGAAAGACAAGTGAGTCTGTCAATAAGTTGCTGCCTTAAAAATGATGTACTGTAAACATTCATCTTGAAAATATTGTTTTATTTGCAGGAACTGTGAAGTGTTTAACATATTCTCATGTATAAACAGAGGAAACAAGAAGTGTATTTCATTGTATTTGCATGATCTTATTATGATCAAGACCCAATAAAATGTTTTGATGAAATAATGCATCTGTCAGTTGTTTGGATATTTCTAATCATACTTTTTACAAAAAACAAATGTTTTGCATTTACATGTAATCATTTGGCGGATGCTTTTATGCTAAGTGTGAAAGCAGAAATGTGGTTTGTGGATCCGACGTGCCGTCCGCGACCCACGGTGTGTTTCAGAGGTTTAACTATTTGAAAGACAAAACTCCACAAAAACAAAAGTAAACATAATACATATCTTTGGAAAGCTGAGATACTCGTGATTCGAACGATATAAACCATTTTAAGATACAGTCAACACAGCGGGTACAATCTGTCTCTTTGTCAGACCACCAACAGCCACATAAACAAACCCAAACTGGAAGAAACTCACCCATGAAGCCTCCTGTTAGTCCACTGATCCATTACATTCCAACTAAAACGGTTTGGGTACACTGTAAAGGGTCCATACAATCCAATTCAATGAAGTATTTAGTCCATATAACACATTTCAATAAACACCCACGGAATGTTGAAGTAGCATTTCGCGTTAGCCGATAGCGCTATCACAACTTCGACGGTAGGGGAAGACTCATGAATATTCATTAGGGAAGTCATCCCTGATTGGTCTTAACCCCAGTGACGGGTAGGTTTATGGGCGGGGTTAGGGGTAGAACCCCAGTGACGGGTAGGTTTAGGGGCGGGGTTAGGGGTAGAACCCCAGTGACGGGTAGGTTTAGGGGCGGGGTTAGGGGTAGGTCATCAGACCCCCAGTGACGGTTAGGGGAATGAATATTCATGAGTCTTCCCCTACCATCCTGCAAAAAAAAAAATTCACGGCTCGGTCTAGCTTCATTTGAAAAGTAAACATTGAAGAAAATGTGATGTCAAAATGGCCACTGACCCCTGAACTTTTGATAGACAGGTCATTTGAGCCAATCCGTCCATGAGAAAGGTGTCACCTGGTATCGCCAAGGAGCGCCAATGATGAAGAATTGTACCTCCCTCTCTTTGAGTGACAGTAAATCGATCCAGTTGCAATAGAGAATGGAAATGACGGTATTTTCTGATAGCCAATGAATTTCTGTAAAGATTGGTATGCAGCTTTTGTGGGACGAATCCTCAGGTCATGCGGAAAGTTCGTGCGCAAAGTACCAGAGTGAATCCATAACTTCTCACAAAAAATCTGTTGTTCCTGTTGCACCTTAAAAAGTGTCCGTGTGCAACGCAAAATGTACTTTAGTTCCTAGTTAACATCAACACTCAATATTCATGAACAGATTAAACAAATATAACAAAAACATGTTCAATAACAGAAATAATATGTATGGCAGTTATACTCCCACCAAATGACTATTTTGTCATTTCACCTCACAATTCAAACCTTTTCACACCTTAATTTTAATCATACAGTATACCTTAAACCTTACAGTAACATAAAATACTGTTTCCGTGAAATGGTAACCTTAACCTTTATTCTGCCTCAAGCAGTACAACTGTCTTTTGTACAGGCCTATCAAGGTAAACTGGCTTGGAAATGCGTCTTCCCTGGCTGTCTAAGGTCGAGTCACTAATTAACAGTTTCACCTTTCGAACCTTTCCATCAGTGCTCGGATACACCTGTGTCACCCTTGCCAATCTCCATTGGTTACGTGGAGAACTGTCCTCCTGCAGGATGACAATGTCGTTAACCTTCGTATTTCTCTTCTCTTTCTGCCATATTTGTCTTTGCTGAAGATTAAGGAGATACTCCTTCTTCCACTTTGTCCAAAATTCGTTTGCCAAAAACTGCACCTGGCGCCATCTCTTGCGCAAGTATAGATCCTGACTCACAAACTCACCTGGAGGTGGGAATATTATGTTAGACTTCATCATAAGCATGTGATTGGGTGTGAGAGGTTCAAGGCTTGTTGGATCATTTAAATGCTCGGTTGTCAGAGGTCTGCTATTTATAATAGCCATCACTTCATATAGAAAGGTTCTGAGCGAGGCACTGTCGAGTCGTTTAGCAGACTGGTCAAGGATTGCAGTTAAGACACTTCTGATCGTCCTTATCTGTCTCTCCCATACACCTCCTATGTGGCGATGATGGGAAGTTCATTATGAACTCACATCCATGTTCCTTTAACTGTTCATGATCCAAGTTCTTCATTGCCTTCATGAACTCTCCTCTTGCACCTACGAAGTTTGTGCCTTGATCACATCTCAACTGTCTTACATGTCCGCGTATTGCGATGAATACACGCAATGCATTGATAAAGGCATCTGTAGTGAGGTCATCAAGCATTTCGATATGTATGGCTCTAGAGCACATACAAGTGAAAATAAGACCATATTTCTTTAGTTCCTTTCTTGCTTCCTTCACATAGAACGGTCCAAAGCAATCTATGCCACAATATGTGAAAGGAGGTGTCATTTCCATTCTTTCTTCTGGCAAATCTGCCATTTTTGGATCTTGTGTGTTCCTTCTGAACTTTCTGCATGTTGTGCACTTGTAAATATGTGAGGCAACTGCACTGCTGCATCCTATGACCCATACTCCATTGGATCGCAATGCATTGGCAGTTATTCCTCTTCCTTGATGATGCACCTTTTCATGGTAGTGCTTAATAAGCAACGATGATACATGACTCTTATTTGGCACAATGGCAGGATGCTTGACATGCGGATGAAGAACAGATCTTGTCAAACGTCCTCCAACCCTAAGCACACCATGCTCATCTACAAACGGACTCAGTTTGTGTAGTTTGTTTACTTTGTCTTTGGGTTTTACTTCCTTGCCTTGCTTTATACCTTTGATTTCACAGCTGAATTCTTCCCTCTGAACCAACTTGATTATAAACAGCTCTGCTTCCCTTCTTTCCTCAATACTTGTAGCTCCACTTACTTTATCTTTGATGCCCTTGATCTGCTTAGCATGGCGCTTTAGAAGAGCAATAGCCTTGACAGCTCTTTTCCAGGCAGAGAACTTTGTTAGACGTTCTAACAATGACCTCTCCTCCCTCACCTTGGTGTTGAGCACCAGGGCCTTCCGAAGTTCCGGATTATCATCATAGACTTCTCCCACCATAACATCTGCTCTGGGTAGCTCTCTTTGCCATAAGAAATCTGGGCCAGTGAACCAATTTGAAGCAACAAGCTGATCTGCGGAGAGACCTCTCGACGCATGATCCGCAGGATTATCTTCAGACCTTGCAAAGTGCCATTGTTTAGGATCTGTAGTGGACTTGATTCGTTGGACTCTGTTCGCTACGAACACATGAAACCGTCTGGCATCATTGTTTATATAGTCAAGTCAAGTCACATTTATTTATATAGCGCTTTTCACAATACAGATTGCATCAAAGCAGCTTCACAGTGATAACATGAAAGTAGTACAACACAGTTCAATAATATTGTTGAATATTAAATATCCCCAACTAAGCAAGCCAAAAGCAAGGCGACAGTGGCAAGGAACCAAAACTCCATCAGATTGGATGGAGAAAAAAACCTTGGGAGAACCCAGGCTAGTCAGGGGCCAGTTCTCCTCTGGCTAACAATCATAGGGTTTTAAAGAAGCTTTACAGTAAGTGCATATCAGAGAGTACCTGGAAAATACATTTAGTTAATCATGTTAATCATATAGCCTAGGACGACCTTCGAGTCAGTCCAAAAATGTTCTTGAAGACCCTCTATTTCAAGCTCATTTCTAAGCATAACACTTATTCTTGCTGCCACAACTGCAGCCGACAACTCAAGCCGTGGCACTGTGGTTACCTTGGTAGGAGCAACCCGTGCTTTTCCCATGACAAGCGTGCAGTGAACATCTCCCTTGACGTCGACTGCTCTGAGGTAAGTACATTCACCATAACCGATGACACTTGCATCTGAGAAGTGGTGAAGTTCGTACTGCTTGACATCCTTAAAGTTATCTGGGATATAGCACCTTCTAATCCTTACATTAGATAAGTTTCGAAGATCTTGTAGCCAGATTTCCCACTGTGATCTTAGCTCTTGTGGGAGTGGCTCATCCCAAGTTACTTTGTCTCGACACAGTTGTTGTAGGATCTGCTTTCCACGGAGAATAAAAGGCGCTACAAACCCCAATGGATCGTAGATGGAAGCTACTGTAGAAAGTACTCCTCTTCTGGTATTTGGGTGTTCCTTGACAGTCACTCTGAACTGGAAGTCATCAGAGGATACACACCATTGTCATCCCAAACCATCCCAAACCCACATCCATATCTTTGACACTTTCAGCACACTCTTCCTTCGGTATTGATTTCATTACCTCCTTACTGTTGGAGATAAATTTGTGTAGTCTAAGTTTGCCTGTGCTGCAAAGGTCTCTCGCTTCCTTAATCAGTTGGATTGCTTCAGCGTCAGATGTTGCGCACACCAGCCCGTCATCAACATAAAAATTCCTTTGGATGAACTTAACAGTGCTTGGGTTAAATTTATCCTGACCTTGAGCGGCTAGATGCTTAAGTCCAAAATTGGCACATCCAGGTGAGGAGGCTGCCCCAAATAGGTGGACCTTCATCCGAAAAATTGAGGGTGGAGACTCTAGGTCACCGTTCTCCCACCATAAGAACCTGAGGTAGTCTTGGTGCTCAAGCCTTACATGGAACTGGTGAAACATTTTTTCCACGTCACACATGATGGCAATCGGGCCTTTGCGAAACCTACAAAGGACTCCCACCAAGGTGTTTGTAAGCTCTGGACCAGTAAGAAGTTGATCATTCAGTGGCGTTTCTTGGAACCTTGCTGAGCAATCAAAGACCACTTGTATCTTCCCAGGCCTATGGGGGTGGTATACGCCATGGTGGGGAATATACCAGACCGGTTGATTGTCAAGCTCTTCTTCAGGGACCCTTTCTGCGTCGCCACGAACAATGATGTCTTTCATAAACCCCAAGTAGTCAGTGCGGTATTGCTGGTCTCTCCTGAGCTTTCGTTCCAAGGACATTAGGCATTGAACAGCACATGATTTATTATTTGGTAGATTTGGTCTGTCTTGTTTGAAAGGTAAGGGCATTTCAAAATGACCGTCTTGCTTCTGTCTGATTCCGTCTTTCAGTTTAGCCAAGAAGTGAAGATCTTCTTGAGAGAAGGTTGTCTCTTCTCCACCTCTCTCACTGAAATCAGATTCCAACATCTTAATTATGTCATCTGGAGTGACCATTTCACTGACCTGGGTATGGCAAACATAGTGTACTTCTCCTTTAAGCTGGACCATTGCATTCACTTCAGGCATGATTTGTTTTACGATTGAAGACTTAAATCTCATCATTTAATATTGTTTTTAGTTTTATTATTACTTTTTATTGATATTCATAACAGTAGTATTATGTATCTGTTTTGTACTTTTTATATGCATTCATAATCATACGTAATCATTGTATTTTGTGAATTCTACTGTTCACATACTGTTCTGAACATATGTGGGGAGAGAGACTTTGGGTGCGTGTTGAGAGACTGAATGTATAGTGTTTTTCCACCAAGTAAAATATGCATTCCTATGTTAAGGGGGACCTCTCTGTTAAGGGGAACCACATGTTTCTCTGGTAATGCAGTTTTTTTTTATTCAACATATAAGAACTGAAGCTCTTTGTCTAGGGGAGAGAGAGAGAAATGAGCGAGATGCTGGAAGGAAGATCTTTGTCCGGTCCATTGTCACTCTCTCCCTTATGCCTTATATAAATTGGTAAAATAAATAAATATCTTGGCAGAATAACTGGTGTCTGTTTCCATGAAATTAAACAATCATAAGGGGAAGCAAGATTTTTAAATCTACAATTTGGCGTCACAGGAACAGGATCGCATACCCAGGCATTTGTCTCAATCATAGCAGGTAAGACTTTTTCCTTTCTAAAAAGTTCTGAGTCTGCCTGATGATTAGAGACAGTGACTGAAACTGCTGAAAAGAACTGTTATTTGAAGTACCAGTTGTTTTGCCAATGAATATAAGACATAAGGAAAAAAATATATATATATATATAAAAAAAAAAATTAATTTGAACTAATTGACTTATTTAAGTTGTTATCTGATCAGTACATCTCTAACAATATTTGATATGTTGGGATGGAGATGGATCTTTTTTAGAAAGAAGGCCATCTAGTCAGAAATTTGGGAGAATTAGCTATAAGACGGTTAAGTTAGGAAATTTGCTTGGTTGCATCTGCGACGTGGTTGGATTGTGGCGGGACTGTTTTAAAACGATGGCAGATTAATCCCTAAAACATCCAACACACTGAAGATTCGTTCTCAGAAGGAGACGAGGAAAGAGTAACACAAGCGATACTTGATTTATTAAAGCGGTTAAATGTGGCGATACTGTAAAAACGATGGCAGGGTAATATCTAAAACATTGTAACACGCTGAAGTAATACAAGTATAAAAGGCGCCCTTTGTAACTAGCTAGGATCGCGGGCATTCTGAATCTGACCGTAAAGCTGTTCAAATATTTGAGGATACTGATCTGAGAAGACTTCAAGAGAAAAAAAAAAATAAAGAAAAAAGAAGAAACAAAGAAATTAATCTGAGATCAAATTAAAATATTAAAAAAGAAAGAAAATAGTTCTGAGTTAACTGAAAAACAAAACAAAATACTGAAAAACATTGGAGTTAACTTCTCTTTAAATTTTTCTTTTGTTTGAGTGAGGGAAAGAGAGAGAAGCAGCCCCTTCCTTCAGAATTTCTCTATACCTTCACACACACACACACACACATACACACACATATACAGTTGGAGAAGGGAAAGAGGGGGAGAGAGAAGCAGGGTAGCCCCCCTAGAATTCGCACACACAGCCTGCAGCTCTGAGCACACACACAGACGCATCACATAGGCTGCAGTTTCTGAACATAGACGCACACATAATACATAGCCCCCCCCCCCCCCCCCTAGAATTCACACACATACATACACACACATACATACCCATAATCCAGCTGTTCTGAGTGCACAGACTTTGAATACTTTACAAGATGGCAGAAAGTGTCTGTAACAGCAGAACAATATCTGCTTGGTATCTAGACAGAAAGGACAAGAAACAAACTAAACTTTTGAAAAAAGGACTGGATATCAATGCATCTATGGATGCACAGTTAAGCTGGTTCGAGTCCCAAAAAGACAAGATCAAGTCAAAAGCATTCCCAATACTGGCAGCTCATTGGATTGTGAAACAAGGTGGAATTTGTTGTGATATAAATGGTGGTCCAGTTCCACTTGTTGAAGCAATGAAGCCTCAAATTGAAGCATATAATAAGCTGAACAAAATCATGTCTATCACATGTTCAGAGAAAGAAAATACAACCAGTGATGATTCATTTGATCCAGATTGGACAAATATAATAACTGAAGCTGAAAGGAAATATTCACAAGCACCAGTGAAATCCGTGACAACTGTAACGCCTCCTCCTTACAAACCAATCTATCCAACTTTGCCTGAACAATATACAAGTTCATCTGAACCTCTGACACAGCTTCAAGCTTCAAGATCAAATGGAGGTCCAGTTGACAAAATGTATGTTGCATCTGCACAAGCAGCTCCCATAATAACGAGATCTAAATCAGCCCAGCCAACCAGAGACATGCTGCAATGTACACCAGCTCGTAATTATGGATCTGACTGGGATGATGAGACAAGAGATGACGACATGATCACAGTTGACAAGATCGGTCCTGAATTTTCTTCACCTGTGATTAAAAGGGAAGAATTACAATCAGAAATGATGACAGAAGAGAGACCATTCACACCAGGTGAACGGCAAGCCATTCTCACAGCTTTGCCTCCTCTGAAGAGGCAAGATCCAAACACAGAGTTTTGGCGAGAATTAGACTCTCTGGTTGAAGCACATCAAATGTCATTAAGAGATATACACACCATTGTGAAAGCTAAAAGCCCAAGAGACCGATGGGAACTCTTGCCATCGTCGATAACAACAGCCCAATGGGTAGACTTGTGGGTTGATGGCCAGGGACGACCCCTGGGTCTTTGGCAAGCATTAGATGTATTCCGAAAAGAAATCCAAGAAATCTTGGGAAGCGGTAAAATTCCATTCACATCAGTGACATTGATTAAGCAAAAGGATGATGAATCTCCAGATGAATATGCTCTGCGTAAGTGGAATGCTTATGAGAGATGGGCCCTCTGTGCTAAGAAACAACCCGACAGAGATGACCCGACAGTTCACTGACACACTTTTGGATGGCTTTAGCTCTAAATACCAACAAGCCTTATCACTTGGAGTTAACCCAGGCGAAACATTTGACCAAATTATGCAATGGGCTGGCCGTCTAGAGATGGCTATGAGATCAAACAAGGAAGAGGGAAACAAGTCAAATCGAAGAGGAGTGGCGACAGCTCAATACAACATGGACACAAAGAATATGATGATTGTTTGCAGCAACTGTGGCAAGCGTGGCCACTCAAGAAAAGATTGTTGGGCTAAAGGAGGTGGAGCAGAAGGTCAAGGTCCATCATTTAAACAAGTCAGTGCGAAAAATCATGATGAAACCTCTCAAGGAAAGACGTGGACTGAAGCACAAGTCCGTCAGCTGATTGAGGGAATTATGCGTCCGCAATAGGAATCAGCGGCCCCCTGTATTAGCAAGAAAAGAGACAATCGCCTTTTCATCAATGCATTAATAGGGGGCCACCCATGCGACATTCTGGTCGACACTGGAGCAGCCATTTCAATAACAGATCTGAACCTACCTACAACAGATGAAACTATGGAAGTTGAAGGAGTTGGAGGAGGTATCACAACATTTCGCAAAAGTATACAAGTTCCACTGCAAATACATGAAGATGAAGTCTTATGGACATCTTTCTGGGTGGGACCGAATTCACAAGGAAGCCTTATTGGCATGGACATTCTTCCATTGTTGAACACGATCATCTTCACTGACAGTCGTCAAATCGCTACAACAGCTGGAATAATACCACACGAAGATCGCACATGTAATTTAAGTTCTGTTGGTGCAGCAAAACCAATCATCAGAGATTGGGGAACAGATGGTGTGTGGGGTCTTGTGTGCAGTTTATATCCAGATGTTTGGGCTAAACACAAATTGGATTGTGGCAAAGCCAACATTGACCCCGTTGTTATTGAGGGGCCGATACATGCCCCTCATAAACAATACCCTATCCGACCTGAAGCAAGACAAGCCGTGGAAGAGATTGTGGCAGATTTGGAAGCTGAAGGGATCATCAGACAAACTTCATCTACCACTAATAGTCCTGTCTGGCCTGTCAAGAAATCTGATAATTCATGGAGATTAACCATTGATTACACAAGACTTAACAGTGTAACACCAAAACCGCATCCTATTGTGGCCAATCCTGCCACCATTCTGAATGATATTCCAGGTAATTCAAGAATTTTCACGGTACTGGATGTACTGTCGGCTTTCTGGTCTATACCTATTGATGAAAGATCCCAAGAGAAATTGGCCTTCACAGTGGGCGCAAAACAGTATGTTTGGAACAGACTCCCACAAGGTCTTAATCTTTCTCCTGTGGTATTTCATAGAACTTTGGATCAGTTCTTAACTGAGCGAAAAGCTGAAATTGAGAGTTCAGGAAGTGTGTGCCTCCAATACGTGGATGACTTGTTAATTGCAAGCCCAGACGAAAAGAGCCATATATTTGCTCTGAATGTTGTCCTACAAGCCCTTGGGAAAGGAGGATTCAAAGTCAACCCCGACAAAGCACAGCTGGCCAAAACTAAGGTTATCTACTTGGGCCAAGAAATATCTGTTGAGGGAAGGAGAATGACAACAGAGCGTGTAGAGGCATTACGGCAACTTCCAAAACCTCTAACAGTTACAGGAATGCGGAAGGTGATGGGACTTTTTAACTATTGTCGTCAGTATGTACCTGACTTTGCGAGCATCACTAGCCCTCTCATCGACCTGTACAAGGGAGGAAAGCCTGGAGTGGAACAGATAAACTGGACATCGGAAGCTGAGGAAGCGTTTACTTCTATGAAAGAAAAACTGACTTCAGCCCCAGCCTTGGGGCTTCCTGATGGACGATTGCCATTTCATTTGTGGACCAGGGTGGGAGATGAGACCTACTCAGCAGTACTGTGTCAAAAACCAGGTGATCGATACAGACCAGTTGGATACTTTTCCACAAAGATTCCTGTCACAATGATTGGTCAACCACGATGTATACAAGCTCTCGATGGTGCCACATGGGCAGTGGATGCTGTGGAAAATCTGATAGGAGCACAAACGATCATATTGCACACTCCACACAGTATAGTGACGCTGTTGAACAACACAAACATCAAGACCATAACCGACGCAAGGAGAGCAAAGTGGGAGGCAACTTTGTTGAACAAGGATTTGAGAGTGGAAATCATCAGAGACACATCCCTTAACCCTGCAACAATGATGCTAGAACCACATGAGGGAACACCACACGAGTGTGAAAAACAAGTAGAAGAAGAAAGTCTTGGTCCTGTTAATCCAATACCTCTTGAAAATCCAGACAAGGAGTTATGGGTTGATGGATCCAGTTACTATGTTGATGGAAAACGACATACCGGATGGGCTGTGGTGGAAGCTGATGGAACTGTTGTGAAGAAAGGAGCTCTTTCTGGGCAATATTCAGCACAAGTAGCTGAGCTCATGGCACTTACGGAAGCTTTTGAACTATCGGAAGGAGATCGAGTCAACATCTACACAGATAGTCGTTATGCTTTTGGCGTGGTCCATGACTACCTTGCCCTGTGGAAAAAACGTGGACTTATCACTAGCAGTGGGAGCGAAATACAACATGCTTCCATAATTCGTCGCTTGATTGCAGCATGTCACTTACCCAGAGAAGCAGCCGTGATTAAAGTAAAATCACATCAATCTGACAAGTCCAAAGAAAGTCAAGGAAACACGGCAGCGGATGCAGCAGCTAGAGAAGCAGCTCTACTTCCTCTTACTCCTGTTACCGTGGTAGAGGAAAACAGCAAAGACAATCCTGAGCTCCATCTTCTTTCATATCAAACTGAGACAGATGAAGAGAAAGAACAATTGATAAAAGCGGGAGCGAAAGAGGATGATCAAGGTATCTGGAGAATCCCAACAGGACAAGGGGTGATGCCTATCGGAACAAGAAGAGAACTAATGCAGCTGTATCATGGAAAAGTGCATGCTGGAGCAAAAGCAATGAAAGCTCAAATCAGCAAGACTTGGTGGTGGCCACGGATGATGAGAGACATTGATGATTATTCTAGGAGATGTTTGATCTGCCTGAAAGCAAATGTGGGAAAATCTGTAAAGGTGCGAATGTCACATGCACCCAGACCAACAGGTCCATGGACACACCTCCAAATTGATTTCACAGGACCTTTATCACCCAGTGGAGGGTACCAATACATTCTAGTAATCATGGACAGATTTACTAGGTGGATGGAAGCATTCCCTACGAAAACTTGCACTGCTGAAGCGGCGGCACGAGTAATGGTTGAAGAAGTTTTTCCTCGCTGGGGTCTTCCATATGAAATTGATTCTGACAATGGAACTCACATCAATGGAAAACTGATGAAGGAAGCAATGAAATTGATGGGGATCAAACAGAAATTCCACATTCCGTACCATCCGGAAAGTTCAGGGATGGTAGAGAGGATGAACAGATCGTTGAAAACATCTTTAACCAAAGCCATTCTGCAGACTGGTCAAGGTTGGCATAAGTTATTACCTGCTATTCTGTGGAACCTGAGAGCAACTCCAAACAGAGTAACAGGACTAACTCCTTTTGAACTGATGACTGGAAGAGCAATGGTTCTACCTCCTGATGCTCCGCCACCTGCAGGAACAGGAGGAGATTCTACTTTGTTCCAAGAGAAGTTACGACGCTATCTCACAATGCTGGACAAAGCTACCAAAGACAATAATAAGAAAGTGCGAGAAGCTCAACAGCAATGGGATGAAAAACACACCACTACTGACATTCCACACATTCCTGAGTTAGGCAGTTTTGTTATGGTCAAACTTATTGTTAGGAGAGGTTTAGAACCTAGGTGGGAGGGACCATATGAGATACTCTTAACAACTGATACAAGTGTTTGCCTCAAAGGGAAGGGTGTAGGAACAGATAGATGGTATCATTGGTCACAAGTTAAACCTTGCTTAGTGAATGAACAAAGTGATGACGGCTTATGGCCTGAGATTGAGCACTGTTCATCCATTAACTTTAAAGACTAGGAAAAGGAGTGATGATTAATTATTTTTCTGCTTCCATTTCAGGAATCAATTCCATTGACATTGATTAGAGATGGTCGCAAGTTATTCTCGATACACCACAACAATGGTATGCTTGTTTTTTAATTTTACTTGGCATTTACCAAGGAAGCCAAGCTTTATGGACTCCTCGAGTTCAAGGAATCACTCGGAATGCAACTCTGAAATCTGGCCAACATTTTACTCTACCCTTTATTTCCAAATGGGGATTATGGGATTGGGTGCCACGTAATGATAAAGAGCTTGCTAAATATCGTGAGGGCATCTACGGTGGATGTGACTTTCACCATCAATGTTACAAAAGCAGAGTAATTTGGCCGGTGAAAGATGGGGGGTATTCTGGTAGTGCTCAAAGGCGAGAAATTTGTTCAAAAGAACAATGTGAAATTGTGGGGTTAAACCTCATAACGTCTACTAATGTGGAAATTAACTTCATTTTGAATCGTACTCACATGCTTACAATATGGGATTCATTAGCTCAAGGCTGTATATATCCCATAGTGTTGCCATGTGAGGGGTTTCTAAGGGATACAACCTCGGGAACAACAAGATTCAAGGGAAATTACGTACTAATTTGGCATTCGGAAGATGAAAATGAATATTGTGAGACTGAACTAGAAACTGGAGAAATTGGACGGTGTTTTTATCTTTCTGCGGAAAAGACAAACAAAGCTAAAACATGCCCAAGTACAACTATTGCACCAGCTCATGGTATCTTGTTAGCAAAAGAAACCAAAACCTTGATAAATGAAGCTCACATGGTGCGACAACGCATTAATTATAACTTGATATCTCTTCTTACTGTTTTTGATCAGTCCTACTGTGGAAATTTCAC
This sequence comes from Rhinichthys klamathensis goyatoka, assembly GCF_029890125.1. NCBI lineage: Eukaryota > Metazoa > Chordata > Actinopteri > Cypriniformes > Leuciscidae > Rhinichthys > Rhinichthys klamathensis. The sequence goes on from NW_026606808.1 coordinate 1,737,012, forward strand.
ACAAATAAGGAGTTGGTTGGAGAAAGAAGTTAAATATTATACCTCTAAAGATCCTCTGAAAAGTCGAAATCGTACACCTCGGAGTATATGGGGAGATATAGCGGGGGTATTTGGATCTGTCAATTCAATTAGCAATACTGCTCAGATGAACCAACTAAGCGAATACACTCAATGGGTGGGAACAATGACTGGGAAAGGACTCACTGAGGCTCTTCAAGGTTCTCTACATATTTTAGCAGCGGGTCAGCATCTTAATAACGCAGCGAAGGAATTGGCAGATGCATTAGTGAAATCGTCTAATTTTGAGACACATCGTGCGGCGTGTTTATTTTTGGCACAGAATTTAAAGGATCAAATAGTAGAGGACATCCAAGTTATTCGAATGGGTCAAGTTCCTGAGCGAATAGCAGAATCTTTGTTAGTGGTTTTCGGTAATCAACTTAATTTGACTTCTGCTAAACATGTTCCATTAGTTAAAATCGCAATTAATGAAGATTCGTTGTCAGGTTCTGGAACATTACCTTTGATTATGGTATGGCCTCAATATGGGAAGCGCAATATTATGACAGTTAGACGATTCCAATCAATGGGGGTTAGGCAAGGAAATTCAGTAATTAGACTAGGAAGGAATAGATATTGGGCTGAAGGCGAAACACCAATGATTTCTACCACAGACTGTTGTGTTGAGGAACATGAGTGGGTAATTTGCTCATGCTCTACAATGTTTAGTCTATCTCTTAATGGATCTGCAGTTTGGGAAGTAGTTCCTTTAGATCAAGCCACAGGTGCATGGCAGGTGTCAGAAGCACAGTGGTGTATATTACATGATAGAATGAGTGAAAATATGATATACGGAGGGAAGTTGTGTCCAATTCCGTCTGATCCATTTTGTGTAGAGATTCTCTATCCTCTTCAATTGGGTGGAATTCATGTTCCACATGTGCAATTGTTGCAGTTAGATCCACAGTGGTGGAATAATGATTTGGTGGAGGAGAGGAATTATGAACTCTTTGAAATGGTTAAGAGAGTAAAAGGGAGTGTTAAGGCAGCTCAAGAGGAGGGACTTCAAACAATGGGTCATGTTATAGTAGCGAATGGAGTAGCTAAATTGATGTCTGAGAGGAAATTAGCACGAATTCCAGGGAATTTATCATGGTCGGAATGGATAGTTTTGATTATGGTAGGAGTTTTTGTGTTTCTGTTAGTAATAAAACTCATCTTATGTGTTACTAGGAAGACAAGTACCAAACCTGTAAAATTGGTTATTACTAACCATATGGATAGAACCGAGAATGGGAAATACGGTGTGAGATAGGAGATTTTATACACTACAATACTTACAAAACACAACTTCACAAACAATGTACACCCGTTTACTGATTTCCAACCCCAAGGGATAGGATCCTTTAACATCAACGTTTATTTTAGTTTGTTATTTTGGAGCCAGGAACTTGAGGAGTTAATTTCATAACGAGTCGAGGCACTGGCAGAAGATTTATTAGTTTTTTTCTTTCCTTAGATGATTGGGGTTCATTTTAAATGCATACACATAGACATTAAATGACACATAGTATGCGGGGACATAACATGGGTTGGGTTTTTTTGTTATTTGTTTTCTTTTCTTTTCTGTTTCCATTCTTCTGTCCTTTATGTCTATGACTTGGTCTATTTCTCCTCCTCACTATCACTTCAATAGGGTCGCAACCTGGGAATGATGGTGTGGAACTGACGGCCGTAGTTCCAGTGGAGGGACTGAAGACTTAAATCTCATCATTTAATATTGTTTTTAGTTTTATTATTACTTTTTATTGATATTCATAACAGTAGTATTATGTATCTGTTTTGTACTTTTTATATGCATTCATAATCATATGTAATCATTGTATTTTGTGAATTCTACTGTTCACATACTGTTCTGAACATATGTGGGGAGAGAGACTTTGGGTGCGTGTTGAGAGACTGAATGTATAGTGTTTTTCCACCAAGTAAAATATGCATTCCTATGTTAAGGGGGACCTCTCTGTTAAGGGGAACCACATGTTTCTCTGGTAATGCAGTTTTTTTTTATTCAACATATAAGAACTGAAGCTCTTTGTCTAAGGGAGAGAGAGAGAAATGAGCGAGATGCTGGAAGGAAGATCTTTGTCCGGTCCATTGTCACTCTCTCCCTTATACCTTATATAAATTGGTAAAATAAATAAATATCTTGGCAGAATAACTGGTGTCTGTTTCCATGAAATTAAACAATAATAAGGGGAAGCAAGATTTTTAAATCTACAGCCTGGATGACGGCCGCTGTCAGCGGTACTTCCGCATGTCCCGCGCCCAGCTTGATGACCTGTTGTCCCGCATCGGAGCGATGATCACCCTCGCCCTCATCCACCTAATCTGTCATTTATTTTTGTTTTGATGATAAATGAAGCCAGCCTCCAAAAGTGATTAATCTGTCCTGTGATTTTTTCTCTCTCACACACATCACTGTCCAGAGTCAGACACGAACTTATATGTTGGTTGTCTTTACATAATATTACATAATAATATTTCATATAATCTAGATATGGAATAAATAGCATTCAATACAAAATGAATAGCCTATGTCTCATATATTGAAATCAGGTTTTATGTGATAAAATATTGGCTTTGTTGTGCATTAGAACTACATTAGAATCACCGTCATATTACAAAAGAATTTATTGAAGCATCCAAATACTTCACCACGTGACAGCAGCAAGCAGCTTGGCTCCTGATTGGTTAGCGCGGCACGAATTGACGCAGAAGTTTAGATTTTTCAACTCTGGCGGCAGACGTGAATTTGCGTCAAACGCGTGAATGCACAAAATGCACCATTCGCACGTAACGCGCCAGACGCTCATTTCGCGCCATTCGCGCTCTACAGCCCAATTTATACTTCTGCGCCGACCTCTCGCCGTAGCTACGTCGTAGGCTGTATGTAGCGTGCGTACCCTTCGGCGTACCCTGACGTGCACCTCTCCAAAAATGTAACAACGCGTCAATTCTACGCGGACGCAAGCACTGTGATTGGTCTGCTAGAACCGCTCCCTCGGGTTTCACATGTTCCCTCTGCGTGCATCGACGCGGACAACGACGCAGAAGTATAAATTAAACCCAACGTGTAGTCTACAGCGTAGAGGCTCTGGCGTAGGTCCGACGCAGAAGTATAAATTAAAACCAACGTGTAGTCTACAGCGTAGAGGCTCCAGCGTAGGTCCGACGCAGAAGTATAAATCAGCCTGTAAATCAGCCTCATTCGCGCCGCAGGAATTTTTGATGCGCGTAACGCTTCTTTGCATTGACTTAACATTGAAATCACTCGCGCCTGACGCGCTATTCGCGTCCGGTGTGAACATAGCATTATAGTGCAGGCCTGCAGAAGCTTCTGAATATCTGCTCCTCTTATGGTGATGCATTTGATATTAAGTATAATGCCCTAAAAAGTCCCATACTGATTGTTAAAACAAAAGAGGATCAGAAACGTCTCGGTTACGGATGTAACCCTCGTTCCCTGAGTAGGGAACGGAGACGTTACGTCGGATGACGGAGAATGGGGGTTTCGCCAGAAAGCCTATCATCTTCGAGTATTAAAAAACGAGCCTATGGCAATGAAATGCCATGGGTCTGCGGAATTTGCATAATGTATCTCCGCCTCACCGCGTGAGTATTTAAGGAGAGACACCTGCAACAGCAGATCATGTCTTCGCTGAGGAGCCGAGACTGAACTCAGGCGTCTACCCAGCGGCACAGCGGAAGTGGCAGGGAGACGTAACGTCTCCGTTCCCTACTCAGGGAACGAGGGTTACATCCGTAACCGAGACGTTCCCTTTCGTAGTCACTCCGAGTTACGTCGGATGACGGAGAATGGGGGTCCCCGTGTAATCACGCCACCTTCACAGCTGTCTTCCAGTGCCCTGCGAAGTCTGCCCTCCCTGTCGTGGTATAGGCACGGACGAAGGAGTCCTACTTAACACAGGAATACCAAGGTACACTGGGAAGCATATCTCAGGGGAGATATGCCGCAGCATGCCTACCCGTAGGGAGGACTTAAGAATACACATATGGCCCGAGGGGGCTACATATGGAGGAACACTGGAGTGACCAGCCCGTGGGGTGGCATCTACTTTCAACTCCAGGAGTGGCAAGGTGGCTTGCCGAGGGAAAGACACATGCTCAAAGAGGCTTACAGAGGAAATACACATGTGGGGGAACCATGCACACGGAGGCACCTAGCCGACGCCCAGGCAATAGACACTGGCGCCAGCGTCAACAGTGCTGGAGGAACTCAGGGCTTCAGAGAGGAAGGCTACCTGAGGAAATATCGCACGTATCCAGTCCGTGGAGTGGAGTGGCGAGCAAGCGAAGACATCTAACGGTTCCCGTGTTAGCTTGAAAAAGACAGTACACGGGAGGAGACTGGCTCCACTCGGAGATTGTAAAATCTGGCGAATGTGTTAGGTGTCGCCCAGCCTGCAGCTCTACAGATGTCTGTTAGCGAGGCGCCACGCGCTAAAGCCCAAGAGGACGCCACACTCCGGGTGGAGTGGGCGGTCACACCAAGGGGGCATGGTCGACCTTGCTGCTGGTATGCCAAAGCAATGGCGTCCACTATCCAGTGAGACAACCTCTGCTTTGAGAGAGCCTTTCCCTTCAGTCTCCCACCATAACAGACAAAGAGCTGGTCTGAAACACTGCATCCTGTCTACGTAAGCACGGAGAGCGCGTACTGGACAGAGCAGTGCCAAGGCTGGGTCTGCCTCCTCCAGGGGCAGCGCTTGCAGGTCCACCACCTGGTCCCGGAAGGGAGTGGTGGGAACCTTGGGCACATATCCAGGCCGGGGTCTCAGGATCACGTGAGAGCAGGCCGGCCCGAATTCCAGGCACGCTTCGTCAACAGAGAATGCGTGCAGGTCCCCTACCCTCTTGATGGAGGCCAGTGCAACCAGGAGCGCTGTCTTCATTGACAGGAACTTAAGCTCAGCTGATTGCAGAGGCTCAAAGGGAGCCCTCTGCAGGGCATTTAACACCACTGAGAGGTCCCAAGAGGGAACGAGAGGGCGAGGAGGATACAGTCTCCTCGCTCCTCTCAGGAACCTGATGATCAGGTCGTGCTTCCCCAGAGACTTACCTTCAACTGCATCGTGATATGCGGCGATAGCGGCCACATACACCTTCAGGGCGGAGGGAGACAGCCTTCGCTCCAACCCGTCTTGCAGAAAAGAAAGCACGACACTGATCGAGCATCTCCTGGGGTCTTCTCGCCGAGAAGAGCACCAGTTGACGAAGAGGTTCCACTTCAACGCATAGACGTGTCTCGTGGACAACGCTCTAGCGGAAGTGATGGTAGCCGCCACCGCAGGTGGCAGGGTACTCAAACCTGCCTCGTCCCGTCCAGGAGCCACACGTGGAGTCTCCAAAGATCGGGACGAGGGTGCCATAGGGTGCCCCGTCTCTGAGAAAGGAGGTCCTTCCTCAGAGGAATTGACCAAGGAGGTGCTGTCGCGAGGAGTATCAGTTCGGAGAACCAGGTCTTGGTGGGCCAGTATGGGGCGACCAATATGACCTACTCCTCGTCCTCCTTGATCTTGCACAGAGTCCGTGCGAGAAGGCTCACTGGGGGAAACGCATATTTGCGTAGGCCCTGCGGCCAGCTGTGCGCCAGTGCGTCCGTGCCGAGCGTGCCCTCGGACAGGGAGTAATACAGGGCGCAATGGGATGAGTCGTGGGAGGCAAACAGATATATCTGTGCGTCCCCGAACTGGTTCCATATCAGCTGGACCGACTGGGGATGGAGTCGCCATTCGCCAGAGGTTGGCCGGAGCTGTGACAGCTCGTCGGCTGCAAGGTTCCGCTCTCCTGGAATGTAAATAGCACGAAGGGACCTCAGGTGCTTCTGACTCCATAAGAGGAGGTGGCGTGCGAGTTGCGACATACGGCGAGAACGTAGACCACCCTGATGGTTGATGTACGCTACTGTCGCGGTATTGTCCGAACGGACAAGTACGTGTTGACCCTGGAGCAGCGCGTGGAAGCGGTGCAGGGCAAGGCGTACTGCCAGCAACTCGAGGCAATTGACATGCATGAGGCGCTGGGGTCCTGTCCAGGAGCCCGCGGCTGCATGTTAATTGCACATGGCGCCCCAGCCCGTGGCAGAGGCATCTGTGGAGACAACAACATGCCTGGAAACTCGTTCTAGGGGAACTCCGGCCCGTAGAAGCTGAGGTTCCGCCACGGGGTGAAGGACTGACGGCAGGTCGGAGTTATTGGAACTCTGAGCGTACCGCGATGCCATGCCCACCTCGGGACCCGATCGCGAAGCCACAGCTGAAGCGGTCTCATATGAAGCAATCGAGTGGCGTTGCCGCGGCTGCGGATGCCATATGCCCCAGGAGCCTCTGAAAAAGTTTCAGTGGGACCGCACTCTTGCCCTCGAACTGTCGAAGACAAGTCAGCAATGAGTGTGCGCGCTCGCTCGTAAGCTGCGCGGACATGGCGACCGAGTCTATCTCCATACTGAGAAAAGAGATCCTCTGCACGGGGCAAAGTTTGCTCTTCTCCCAGTTGACCCGAAGGCCCAGACGGGCTAGGTGCCGGAGCACTAGGTCTCTGTGTTCGCAAACCTGGACTCGAGAGTGAGCTAATAGTAGCCAGTCGTCGAGGTAATTCAGGATGCGAACCCCGTGTTCACGCAGGGGAACAAGGGCTGCCTCGACAACCTTCGTAAAGACGCGAGGAGACAGAGCCAACCCGAATGGGAGAACTGCGTACTGGTATGCCTGCCCCTCGAAAGCAAACCGAAGAAACGGTCTGTGTCGAGGTAAAATGGAGACATGAACGTAGGCGTCCTTCAGGTCTATCGCTGCAAACCAATCCTGTGGCCGCACGCATTCGAAAATGCGTTTGGTCGTGAGCATCCTGAATGGCAGCCTGTGAAGGGAGCGGCTCAAGACGCGCAGATCCAGGATTGGCCGTAACCCACCGGTCTTCTTGGGGACAATGAAGTACGGGCTGTAAAACCCTGACCTCATTTCGGCTGGAGGGACAGTCTCGATTGCACCCTTCGCCAGCAGGGTGGCAACCTCCGCTCTCATGATCGGGGCATTGCCACCGACCAAAGTAAACAGACTCCCCTGAAGCGGGGAGGAGACCGTGCGAATTGGATCGCATAGCCGAGCCTGATAGTTCGGGTGACCCAGCGGGACAGGTAGGGTACAGACGTCCCCCCGGAGGGGCAGCGAAGCGGAGTGACCGGCCCAGGCGTGGGTGGCATAGCGGCCCGGTGCGGGGGCATGGTCATGCTCCGCGTCCTGACAGAGGAGACCAGGGAAGGACCAGCGTTCCACGGGGGTCTGCTCTACCAGGGGTCTGGCGACAGAGGGGGACGAGAGTGGTGTGGTCCGGAGACGGCACACACTGTCATCCGCGCCCTCAGAGACAGAGGGGGACGAGAGCGGCAAGGCCCGGGAGCGTCGCGCACTGTCGTCCGGCCCTCTGAGGGCTCAGAGATGGGATGCAGCTCTTTGGTTTAGAAAAGATTCTCCCCCAGCCCTCCACCGGGGGAAGGAGTGGCCCTGCAACCACTCCCTGAAGAACTGCAACCCACATCTGAGCTGCCCGTAACGGGAGCGCCGCAAGCCTGGCGTTCAGCGGGGCTGCGGGACCGGTACAGGCAGGGGCGCCTTCCTGCGACCACCTCCACAGCGCGGCCCGTTGCTGCTGGGGGCCGGGCGGTAGGGGGCGGAAGTCGCAGGAGGGCGCATTCGGCAGCAAGCGGACTGAGGCGTCTGAGCCGGCAGCTGGAGGCAGCAAAGCCGCGGGGTCAGACAAAATAGCCACATTCCACTTCTGGGCGGCCGAGAACTGTTGGGCAGAGTCCTCGACCGCGCCGCCGAAGAGGCCAGCCTGGGATATGGGGGAGTTGAGGAAACAAAATCACTCAGCCTCGCGCACATCAACCAGGTTAGCCAGAGGTGTCTGACCACCTATGTGGACATCACCTGACTCAGGGAGCGTGCGGTCACCTACGTCGCTCGGAGAGCAAGGTCGGTGACGGCAGGCAGCTCAAGGATGAGCCCTGAATCAGCCCTACCCTCGTGCATGTCATTGAACACCCATGAGGATGGCAATAACACGCACCCTAGGCCGCAGCCTCTACAAGGGCAGAGAAGGCGGAAGAGGCCACTGAGCAGTCGCGAAAAGTCAAGGAGACTTCCACGATCTCATGATCTCTGCATGCACGTCCTGGTAGAAAGGATTTGGGTTCGCCACCCCCAAAAACCAATCAACAGCCTTAAGTGCTCGGGACATGGCAGAAGGTTCCACACAAGCCCGATACTCGCGGCAGCCCGGGAAGCATAGCTGTGCACTCTGGATCAAACTCGTTATGCTAACACATCCGAGGACGGCAGCACAGACGAGCCATCATCTCTAGAGGACTCCAGCTCACCTTGTGATGCGGTGATACATGATTTCATCAGCCGGGGGACCGAATGAGACGGCGAGCTCACCTGGGACCACGCAGGTTGCAATGTGAAAGACGGGGTGTGGACCGAGGAATTTTTCGTCGGTTTAGTTCCAAACCTGCCGTCTTAGGTCACCCTGGCCACCAGCCGAAGTATTATCTCACGTGGAGAAAAATAGATCGGGGTGTGGATGAGGGGACTCTCACTCATTGAGCTCATCGAGTCTCGACCGTTACATTGCGATGGTCACGTTCCCAGTGAGAGAACGTGACACACCCACGAGCGCTGTCTGAGCGCGATCAAAGCCCAAACACTCAAAACAGCGCTCGCGCCCATCAGCTGAATCTATCAGAATACCACACTCAGAAAAACACGGGCAGATCGTCTTTAGAAAGACTCGTCTTTAGAAAGACGCGTCTTTAAAAAGACGTGCCGCGTGCAGCTCTTTAGTGAGAGGAAAAACTCCGCGGATGTTGAAGCGACCAGGGAGAACACAGACTGGCAGACCACTGCTCAGCTCGCAGGCAATGTGAAACTCGCTGGATACCGCCGTCACACCAACACCGGAGAGTTCGCTCGTCTCGAAGAGATGTAGTCACTGAGAAAACTCAGGATTTGGCTTGTGGAGTGAAGAGATGCTCTTGGCTCCGAAGCGAAAACATGATCTGCTGTTGCAGGTGTCTCTCCTTAAATACTCACGCGGTGAGGCGGAGATACATTATGCAAATTCCGCAGACCCATGGCATTTCATTGCCATAGGCTCGTTTTTTAATACTCGAAGATGATAGGCTTTCTGGCGAAACCCCCATTCTCCGTCATCCGACGTAACTCGGAGTGACTACGAAAGGGAACTGAGGTTTCCAGACTTTTACCTTTGTGGAAATATGCTACAGGACACAGATGAGGTTAAATATCTTGGACACTATATTACAGATGACCTTTCGGACGATAGAGACTTGTTTAGGCAGAGGTGTAAACTATATGGGCAGGCTAATTGGCTCATAAGTTTCACATGTGTTCCACCAATGTCAAAATTGTACTGTTTAAAAGTTTCTGTTCGCCTTTATATGCTGCGCACAAAAAGAAGAGCATGCAGGCTCTGATGGTGGCATACAATGATTCTCTGCGAATGCTATTGAAAGTACCACGGCACAGTAGTGCAAGTGAGATGTTCATTAACAGTGGAATAAGAACTTGTGCAGTTGGCATTAGGCACTGTATCTATACATTTATGTGTCCTGAATCAGTCAAACTGTATTGTACAAGCTTTTGTCTGTCCGAGGAAAAGCTCGGGCCGGTTTACTTCAACAATTTGGAAGCACTGGCACTCTTGCTTATATGGGTAAATAATGTTTTTTGTTTTTTTTTAAACACTATGGACTGGGATTCTGTGTCCTTAATAAAGATTGAATGAATGAATGAATATAAAGATGTATAAAGCAAAACAAATGTCAATAAATTCAAAAATTTCAACTGAAGTAAAACAAGCAAACACACACACAACCAAACCATGCTCATATGACTATAAGGCTGCACAGCTCCATCCACCCCGTCATTGCCTCCTGTCGTCCCCATGGCGGGGATGCCCCCTCCTTCACCATTCCTCCATGGCTCCTCCCTCCATCAATGCCGGCTGTGGACATGTCCAGAACATATGACCCAAATAAACCTCTTCTCTGTGACATCATGTTTTCTTCTCTGGAAATATTCTTGCCAGTTTACTCCTAGAAAAGTGTAGCCTATGGATTCTCTTAAATTGCTGTAATCCATGCCTGACACAAACAAAAGTTGAATGAATTTTCCTAAATGCTCACTGCCAGACTGCCTCTGAGAATACACTTCAAAATAAAAGTCCAGGAACACACACAGGGAATATGTAACAAACAGCTTGTTCGATCTCCACTGTTGATATGGATTGTTGAAATTGTTTATCCTGTTCACTGATAAAGTGGCAAAAAATATGCTGTGTTTTCACTGTCACATAGCTCTGACGTGTATAGCTCATCATAAAACAAATTAAACTGCTTGTTAATGCTTAACTGGTCTGTGGTTATTCCATGTGATGTCTAAATTTCTGCTATATAACTAGTTTCAATTTTCTGTCTCAATTGCTGTGAAAGCAACTTGCTAGCCTTCTCGCTATACTCAAATTCTAGCTGTTTATATTTCAGATAACCTCTCCTCTGCCTTCATGGTTAAGGTATCTAGTTCTGAATGTAATACTCCTCTCTCCTTTTAGGGCAGCAGTGGCAGATCTTGATCTATATCATCTATGCTTGAGATTATCTGATTGACCCACTCCATTCTTTTTTTGAACAACATCTCCCAGAAGTTACAGTCAGTCATACCCAGCACGCGGTTTGTTTCAAGAAAGTAATATATCTGATTAGATAGAATGCAACAAACTTCTATTTAGCGAGTAATCTAGAGTTGAATCTTCACACACCCTGTGATGGTATGTTGTTTTGAAAGCAGAGAGTTATCACTACAGGACTCCATGACTATAGCCTACCTGTGTATTCACATAATCTAAGTAATGGTAACATTCTCTTGTCTGTCAAGATGAAGTCAATCCTTGAATAGATCTGATGAGCTGCAGAAAAATGCCTTGATGTTGGGTTCTTATATTTCCATGCATCAAACATACCGTGAGTTTGCAGAAACTAAATGGTGTACAAATACCTCTGCTAATTATCTGACTTATCCTCGTAAACGAAGAATTTATTATCTTTATATACATGGGACGGGTAGGTCCACGGAGGCTTCCATGTAGTTCCGCCATCTTGAAAAACTATAATATCAGAGAGGGACAAAAAGTATTAGGCCAATGCGTTTCCACAACGCGTTTTCATTCAGAGCCAGAGTGACGAAACTGAAAGCAGCAGAAGCGGAGGAGCAGAGCATGAGAGGCGCTTGTCACTGCCTCGGCAACTTTCACAGGCAGTAATTCATACTGTAACATTCGTTTGTTCGTTGTGTCAAGTTGCAGTTTGTTTGAAATAACAAACCTGTTCACCCGAAGGAACACTCGACGAGGTGCTATTAGAAGACATCCTGTCATAGCCTTTTGGTACATAACGGTAACTTGAGATACAACACGCATTTGAAAAAGCGAGGCGCTGGAGAGCACAATTCGTTTGAATGCAAAATACAATTTCAACAATTTCCCTCCTTTAAATACATGAGGATTGTAATCAATATCAAACGGAACAGACGTGGGAACTAATTAATAGCCAGGGAAACTAACTAGGGAACACAGTCAGGCAAACAAGGAAACCAAAACACCATGATAATAAAACAGAACACGCATTTCAATTATATAACAGAATGAGACACTAAAAAGTGTTCTTTCATGTTGTTTACTAGTTTTAAATGTATTTTTTTTTCTTTATGTGTTATTTCATAATTATGTTCAAATTAGAACTGCATTTCATTTACCAAATCTGACTCATTACACATCATCAATTTGTTTTTCTTGGTATATAAAGATGAAACATGGTGCTCAACGTTGAGATCTGCTATACAAGTTGTTACAGATACACACTCCACAACATGAGTATATGGTCTCTTCATCTGCACAACAGTCAGACCTTTTTATTATTCACAAATTGAAAAATCCCACAGAAAGTTCCAGTAGGAACAAATGTACGATGCATTCCACCTCACCTGTAATGCCTGTACATTGTTTTAGTTCCTCCCCGACAGCAACATAGTGTCGGCCCAGATCCGGCCCACATCTGGAACACGTGGATTCTCCACGGCTCAGATCTGTGTTGGTCCTGAAACAACATTACAGTAAAACCAGAACCCCACACCTCACACAAACCATAAACTTGCCCTCAAATCCGTGGACAATTATTGGTTGATAAAGATGGTGTTCAATAGCCTCGTGAGACCATCCTGATCTCGCGAGCTTTCAAGGTTTTACTCGCAGATCAGTCTGGATACTTTCCGTTAAAGAAAATTTGGGAGCAGTTCACCAAACGAACGTCCAATCAGCGTTGGCTTTTAGGCGGGTTGAGGTGTGACGCAACGAGAAGCGCGACAGTTCAGTCTAAAGAACATGTCGGCTTCAGCGGATGAAACTAGCATCAGCGTGGCTATCGAGCAAGTTTTATCGGAATTACAGAGTATTTCTTCACTGAAAGAAGAGCAAAACACTGCTCTGGAGGCTTTTCTCAGAGGAAAAGATACGCTCTGTTAGTACGTCATATGCTTCGTTGATCTGATTGGTTGATTTGGCCCGTCTATCACCAACATAGGCCAATCAGCTAACCAGTATTTTCGCCCCTTACCAAAACTACTTCAACGGAAGGTTTCCAGATGGATATGCGGAGCAAATCCATCTGGCGGAGTCAGGTTAGGTGTTCAAGCCCCTAATGTTAACCCAAACCTAACCCTAACGAGCCCGTTCTCATCCCAAAGCGTAATATATTGACTCTTTTGCCAAAGCGTCTATATCCAACGCATATGGCACCCTTTAGCGTCATATGAGACGCAGATATATGGCGCCTCCTAGTGGTCTAACCCTAACACTACCCCAGACCTAAACCTACCCAAAACCGAAGCGTGTTATATTGACGCTAAAGGGTGCCATATGCGCTGGATATAGACGCTTTGGCAAAAGAGTCAAAATATTACGCTTTGGGATGAGAATGCGTTGCCCTAACAGTAGCCTCAATCCTAACCCTAAAATTTGATTGGTTAATAAGGATGTTTTTCCAGGACCAACAAGGATGTTGATTCATAAACTTCCTCCTTGGCGAAATCACGTTCACCTCTATGTACATATTCTTCTGGGAAAGATGCAAATACTCCTTGCCACCTTGAATATCAAACATTCCGTATTTTAGTCATGTTTCCAAGAAGATAAAAGATAAAGATAAATTTAAGGTGACTTCAACTAAGAATCCAAACTGTTTAAGCTGTTATGACTTTTCTGAGAATTACTTAAATTAAGTCATTCTTCTTTGTTTTATGCATAAATATAACAGAATACAGTGCAGGTTATGCTCAGAAACGGGCGTAAGTGAGTGAAGCTGAGACTTTCCCTGATGAGTATCTGAGAGAAAATACACTTGGTTCATCACAAACCCTTCGAGGGTTTATGAAAAAGAAATGAGAAGCGCCCATATTATCTGAACGCCAGTGTCTCCTCATCACAACTAACCTCTTCCTGATGTGTGGTGTGTTTTGGGCAGTGCACTGGGACTCTTTGAGGGACCTGTGAGGGTTTGAATGTCCTCTAAGAGCTCCAGCTGTATCTCAGCACCAGAACATCACAATAAACACATGGGACTGGGCTTTTCTCATGTGTGTGTATGACAAACATCCTGACGCTCAGAGTTTCCTCATCAACACCACTCCTTATGTAATCATATACTGGCATCAGGTCAAACCTCTGCAAACTTTTGAAGAACAATCAAACTGAATTCCTCTGTGTATTTCACCGTGAATAACATTTATACAATAAAGCAAATCACTTTTTTTGCCTGTTCTGTCTCAATATTTTATCAAACTTTTTTAAAAAAAATTTACATTTGCATATGTCTGTCAGTTTCTCTGTACATCAGAACGAGGATGTAACTGGTAATAAACAAAACCAAGACATGACGGTGTATATGGGACACACTGAACCTGCCCACTCACACACACATCTAGTCTGACAACAATCCTGAATTCCTCCCGTCAGAGAATACAGTCTCTTATTGTACAGTCTTACTTTTGAGCCCATTTGAAAGGCAAATTCACGAAAAGGTCAGGCTGTATTTCCCTGTTGTCAATTCTCTCTCGTTTATTGTCCTCTGTATGTTATGATCAGGATGTCACTGGAAGTTCTGCAATCTTGTCCTGCTGTTACAGAGATAATAAACTAAGTCAAGACATTATAATCTATTAATAATAATACATTTGATTTTAAAGCACTTTATATTTAAGCAAAATCCCACAGTGCTAAAATCTGTGCTAAACACTGTGTGTGAGGAGCGAGACCTTACTCAATCCTGAGCGAGACAGGAAGCCAGTGAAGTGATTTGAGGATGGGGAGATAAGGTCGTATTTGCGCACTCTCATCAGGATCCAGCGCTGTTCTTTACTAAGACTTTTTATTAAGACTCAACATCAGCAGGAATATAAGAAATCATTCAGAGAAATGTTGAAAAGTAAAACAGGTGGAACAGAAAAGACTGCTTCTACTGTTTATGACGTACAGAATGTCCTTCACTATTCAAAAAATGTCCTCACTAGTTCAACCTGTTAAACACCAACCAGTGATCCAGATCTCACTATAGTTCAAATAGGCAAGATCATGTTTCTATTTAAATCTAATGAAATCTAATTATCACTATTATCACTGACAAAAAATGAGATCATTCATCAACGAGGACATCTTATCCCGTCTGTGTGGGAATCAAACTTTGACTCTGTCATTATTATTAGTGTCATGATCGACTGCTTACAGGAACTTACACTGTTTTTGCAGTTGTTGTTTCATCTGTGTGTTTGCAGTGCTGATAAACAAATGTGAACATCTGAATAACTCATGTTCTCATGACTCATGTCAAATTCATGCCACGTGAATAGTATAATTAAGAATACATATTTAGTGTCAGGACCCAGAGTACAAGAACAGAGCTGAAACTTTTCCTGATGAGTTTCTGTGAGAAATATCTCCAACAACCTGATGCAGGAAATTACACTTGCTTCATCACAAACCCTTATTCTAAACAGGAGACAGTGGATCAATAGTGTGTAAAACTGGTTGATTAATATATGATGATTTTAATTATTTTAATTTTAAAAAGTTCTAAATACAAAAAGTGTTTGACCAACTGGTGAACAACTGATGCTCAGCCTGAATGCTGCTGTATGTAAATTATTGGAAACAGGAAACAAATCCACTAAAACCAAGCAGAAGATACAGGTGTAACGTAGTGCGGTGAAGGAAGATAGGAGGCTGGATCCAAACGCAGTTTACACGCTTTATTTAAACAAACACACTTAAACAGAGACTCGGAACTTGGAACAGGAACGACCAACACTCACGTTAATCCTGAAACATATACAACAACTCACAAAGACAGGGCAGAAACACAGGGCTTAAATAATAAGAGACACACGAGCTAGACAGGATAACAAGGGGGCGTGGTAAATGGGAAACACCTGGGAAAACTAATGACAAGACAGGGAACCACTAAACATGACACAAGACCCACATTATGACATAACCCCCCCCCCCCTTAAGGGCGGCTCCTGACGCCCAAAAAAAAAAAAAAAAAAAAAAAGTTCAGGAGGGCGGTGAAGCACAGGCGGTCTTGGGGGAGGGATGGAGGGCCAGGCCCGTGCAGGGGAACGGGACCAGGACCTAGGCAAGGCGGGCCTGGGCCGCAGAGCGTGGGCGGACCAGACTGGGCCGGTGACCAGGGCGGAGCAGGACGAGGCGAAGGCCAGGGCGGAGCCGGACGAGGCGAAGGCCAGGGCGGAGCCGGACGAGGCGAAGGCCAGGGCCAGGGCGGAGCCGGACGAGGCGAAGGCCAGGGCGGAGCAGGACGAGATGGCGGCCATGGAGGTGAAGCCTCCTCGGGTGGCCATGGTGGAGAGGCCCTTATGGTCTCCTCACCGGACCCTTGGCCCCCCCCCCAAAAAATACTTGGGGAAATCCACGGGTTCAGGAAAGCCCTCCCGGAGCTTGAAGGGCGCAGGCAGGGCGAGGCGCAGAGGCGGGGCCGGCAGGGCGAGGCGCAGAGGCGGGGCCGGCAGGGCGAGGCGCAGAGGCGGGGCCGGCAGGGCGAGGAGTCTGGGAACGCCCTCCGGAGCCTGGCGAGCCAAACGAGTCCTCCCTCTCTTCCTTCTGCGACGGCGCTTCACTGGGCTGGATTCACTTGACTTGGAACTGGATTCACTTGACTTGGAACTGGACTCACTTGACTTGGAACTGGACTCACTTGACTTGGAACTGGACTCACTTGACTTGGAACTGGACTCACTTGACTCACTTGACTTGGAACTGGATTCACTTGACTTGGAACTGGCCTCACTTGACTTGGAACTTGACTCACTTGACTTGGAACTTGACTCACTTGACTCGGCGGCACTTGACTCACTTGACTCGGCGGCACTTGACTCACTTGACTCGGCGGCACTTGACTCACTTGACTCGGCGGCACTTGACTCACTTGACTCGTTCGCGCCGGCTGGCACGCGTTCAAACTCCGGTTCGGCTGGCGAAACCTCCGCCGCGGTTTCTGGATTAGCAAAATCAACAGGACCAGTGCGGAATACGGGCTCGAGGGGTCCGACACGAAGAGTGGGTTTGGCGGAGCAGATGTGCAGCGCGGGTTCGGCTGAGCAGACATGAAGCGCGGGCTTGAGGAGCGCGGGTTCGGCTGAGCTGAAGTGAAGCGCGGTCTCTCGCCGCTTCTCCTCCACGCCCACAGTAAATGATGAACCGCTCCTGAAGAGGGCCAGGTTGACATACCCCTCCAGGGTCCAGCTGGTACAGTCATCCGGCATTAACTGGGCAACGTCCTCGTCCAACCCGCTCCAAAACAAGTCCATGAGCTCGAGGTCTTCTAAAGCCCCCAGACGACAGCACGACATAAAATCCCTCACGTACCTCTCGATGGACTGGCCTTCCTGGAATATCGAGGCAAGGAAACTTCTGAGGGCCTGGTTGCTGACAACTGTGGGAGCGACTGCTGGATCCATTTTGCGGTGAGTTGTTCTGTAACGTAGTGCGGTGAAGGAAGATAGGAGGCTGGATCCAAACGCAGTTTACACGCTTTATTTAAACAAACACACTTAAACAGAGACTCGGAACTTGGAACAGGAACGACCAACACTCACGTTAATCCTGAAACATATACAACAACTCACAAAGACAGGGCAGAAACACAGGGCTTAAATAATAAGAGACACACGAGCTAGACAGGATAACAAGGGGGCGTGGTAAATGGGAAACACCTGGGAAAACTAATGACAAGACAGGGAACCACTAAACATGACACAAGACCCACATTATGACAACAGGAGCAGCAGACAGTGTAAATATAATAGCCTTTAATATTTGCATTGCATCAGCATTGTTCTATTATGAAATATGGAATTATGGTTTGTTTCATAATATTTCTCTTGAAAAAAAGAACTCAAGCTGACTCATTCTGTTCTGTCTCAGTGCATAAATGACAAATAGGTATAAGCTTTTTCTGATTGTTTTTTGATTTTATCTTAATTGATAGATCATTAGATTAATATAAATAGTTTTGTCCCATTATATACTTGCCCAATGCATTGCATTGTTTTTATTGTGTAACACAACAAGATCTTCAAACACTGAATAAGGAACATGTTTTTGCTGTATCTGAAGGAAATTAGTTTGTCAATAGTTTGCTATCTTTACCACAAGTTTTCTTTGTCACTCTGCGTTTGCCCGTATTAAATGTATTTTTGTATCATTTCATGTTAGAACTGCACATCAATTACCAAACATGTTCATTAATTCCTGATATCGTGTCAATTAAAACAATGTATTTGTATGGACAGTGTGCAAAATATAAAACATAAGAACTGCTACACAGCTCTAACACTAATACTGGAAGACCATTTTATATATTTATAATTTTATATTTCTTAAGATTAAAACTGCTCGTTGTTTATAAAAAAATGTATTAATTCCTGACTGCTCATCAAATTACTTTTATGGTCTTAAATCCCATTATATCTTTTTTCATGTCTTACTAAACGTCACTGATCCCAGGCTACTTCCACACATAACTTTTCTTACACAATAGTAACGGCTTAATCAGAAGAGGAATGTCCAGAGACATGGTGTTGGGCTCTTTACATTAACTGTGGCTCTTTGAGGGGCCAATGAGACTCTTGGTGTATCTCAGTATAGAAATCTGTGTAGAAATAGGACTGGACTCTTCTTACTTGTGGCAATGTTTATAACTACAGTATCCTGGAGCCACAGCAACATTCTGCCATAAAACATCAGGTGATACACTTCTGCAAACTAAAAGAGACAAAAACAAACTGAATGTATCTATGTATTAAGAACCAGACTGATCACTATGAGAACAGGCTTCAATTACCATTGTGTTCATATAACACAAAAACACAATAGAACAATGCTGTAATACATACAAATACTCTGCTTTTGAACACACACACACAAAACATTTCAACAACACGTGTATTTTATTTTTGTAATTACAAAAAAATACACAAATTTAAAGGGGATTTTAACTAGACATTGATGTGAGCTGGAGACATAGAGTCAGCAAATATTGTGTGTGATATAATTCTCAGCAGAATTTACCAGAGAAAACAGGATTCAGACTATGAAGAGAACTGAAACTTTTCCGGGTGGTTTTCTGAGTGAAAACTTATCCATCAAACACAACAATCTTCAATACAATGATGTAGAAAAATACACCTAAAATCACAAACTCATCTGAACTTCAGACTGTACAGCTGATCATCAATGATGTGTGAAATTGGGTAATTTGTGTGTTAAGATTTTGCTTTAAAAAATGTTGTGTTGTAAAGTTACAGATATTATGTTTAAATCTTCATTATTCTCAGGTATATTAAGAGCTTTGTGTTTCATTGTGCAGACAATCTCTTTTTCATCTGTTGAAGTTTTTAGATATTTATTTGGGTGTTTATATTGGATATTTTTTATAAAACTAAATGTTTTCTGCTAACCAAAAAAATAAAAATAAAAAATAAAATAGGTTTACACTTCCCTTACATGGTTCCTACGAGGAAAAACACACACCGCAAGGATTCTCTGAAAATTATGTTTGAATTCCAAAAAAATGTCTCCTCAGCATATCCAACCTACACTTTGTAGACACTGAATACACAGTCTATTTAAAGCTTTACTATGAAAAGTATCAGAGTTGTTCACCTGGTTTAGATGGCGGAGATAATGGTAGTGATTGATGAGTGCACAGCACATAATAGTTTGTGACCATGACAACAAATGAGTGACAAAGGCAGAAGAAACATAATGAGTCCAAACTAACGTGATTGTGACAGAACGCCCCCTCTCAGTAGGCGCAACCTGCGCCATAGAGAAGAGGAGACGAAGAGGATCAGAGGATGATGACGGGATGGCGAAGAGGGATGATGAAGAGATGGCAAAGAGATGGCGAAGGGATGGCGAAGGGATGGCGAAGGGGAGTGACAAAGAGGGGTGATGAAGGGATGACGAAGGGATGGCGAAGAGGGATGACGAAGGGATGGCGAAGGGATGGCGAAGAGGGATGACAAAGAGGGATGACGAAGGGATGACGAAAGGATGGCAAAGAGGAATGACAAAGAGGGATGACGAAGGGATGACGAAGGTATGGCAAAGGGATGGTGAAGAGGGATGACGAAGAGGGGTGGCGAAGAAGGATGACGAAAAGGGATGACGAAGAGGGATGGCGAAGAGGGATGGCGAAGAGGGATGACGAAAAGGGATGGAAAAAAGGATGACGAAGAGGGATGACGAAGAGGGATGACGAAAAGGGATGGTGAAGAGGGAAGGCGAAGATGGATGACGAAGAGGGATGACAAAGAGGGATGACGAAGAGGGATGATGAAGAGGGATGACGAAGAGGGGTGGCGAAGAGGGATAACGAAGAGGGGTGGCGAAGAGGGATGGCGAAGGAATGGCGAAGGGATGGCGAAGGGATGGCGAAGAGGGATGACGAAGGGATGGCGAAGAGGGATGAAGAAGAGGAATGACGAAGGGATGGTGAAGAGGGATGACGAAGGGATGGCGAAGAGGGATGACAAAGAGGGATGACGAAGAGGGATGATGAAGAGGGATGACGAAGAGGGGTGGCGAAGAGGGATAACGAAGAGGGGTGGCGAAGAGGGATGACGAAAAGGGATGGCGAAGAGGGAAGGCGAAGAGGGATGACAAAGAGGGATGACGAAGAGGGATGATGAAGAGGGATGACGAAGAGGGGTGGCGAAGAGGGATGACGAAGAGGGGTGGCGAAGAGGGATGACGAAAAGGGATGGCGAAGAGGGAAGGCGAAGAGGGATGACGAAGAGGGATGACGAAGAGGGATGATGAAGAGGGATGACGAAGAGGGGTGGCGAAGAGGGATGACGAAAAGGGATGGCGAAGAGGGAAGGCGAAGAGGGATGACGAAGGAATGGCGAAGGGATGGCGAAGGGATGGTGAAGAGGGATGGCGAAGGGATGGCTAAGAGGGATGACAAAGAGGGATGACGAAGAGGGATGATGAAGAGGGATGACGAAGAGGGATGATGAAGGGATGGCGAAGAGTGATGGCGAAGAGTGTTGGCGAAGAGGGATGACGAAGGGATGGCGAAGAGGGATGAAGAAGAGGAATGACTAAGGGATGGCGAAGAGGGATGACGAAGGGATGGCGAAGAGGGATGACAAAGAGGGATGACGAAGAGGGATGATGAAGAGGGATGACGAAGAGGGGTGGCGAAGAGGGATGACGAAGAGGGGTGGCGAAGAGGGATGACGAAAAGGGATGGCAAAGAGGGAAGGCGAAGAGGGATGACAAAGAGGGATGACGAAGAGGAATGATGAAGAGGGATGATGAAGAGGGGTGGCGAAGAGGGATGACGAAGAGGGGTGGCGAAGAGGGATGACAAAAAGGGATGGCGAAGAGGGAAGGCGAAGAGGGATGACGAAGAGGGATGACGAAGAGGGGTGATGAAGAGGGATGACGAAGAGGGGTGACGAAGAGGGATGACGAAGAGGGGTGGCGAAGAGGGATGACGAAAAGGGGTGACGAAGAGGGAAGGCGAAGAGGGATGACGAAGAGGGATGACGAAAGGATGGCGAAGAGTGATGGCGAAGGAATGGAGAAGGGATGGCGAAGGGATGGTGAAGAGGGATGGCGAAGGGATGGCTAAGAGGGATGACAAAGAGGGATGACGAAGAGGGATGATGAAGAGGGATGACGAAGAGGGGTGGCGAAGAGGGATGGCGAAGAGGGATGGCGAAGAGGGATGAATAAAAGGGATGATGAAGGGATGGCGAAGAGTGATGGCGAAGAGGGATGGCGAAGAGGGATGACGAAGAGTGATGGCGAAGAGGGATGGCAAAGATGGATGACGAAGGGATGGTGAAGGGATGGCGAAGAGGGATGACGAAGGGATGGTGAAGGGATGGCGAAGAGGGATGGCGAAGAGGGGTGGCGAAGAGGGATGCCGAAGGGATGGTGATGGGATGGCGAAGGGATGGCGAAGGGGGATGACGAAGAGGGATGATGAAGGGATGGCACAGACAGGCAGGAGGAGTTTCTGGAGGTGGATGGACGACCGGGAGGAGGACGAACAACAATGTCCAGGGTGGCGATGATAGTGGAGGGATGGCGAAGAGGGAAGGCGAAGAGGGATGACGAAGAGGGATGACGAAGAGGGATGACGAAGGGATGGCGAAGAGTGATGGCGAAGGAATGGAGAAGGGATAGCGAAGGGATGGCGAAAGGATGGTGAAGAGGGATGGCGAAGGGATGGCTAAGAGGGATGATGAAGAGGGATGACGAAGAGGGGTGGCGAAGAGGGATGGCGAAGAGGGATGGCGAAGAGGGATGAATAAAATGGATGATGAAGGGATGGCGAAGAGTGATGGCGAAGAGGGATGGCGAAGAGGGATGACGAAGGGATGGCAAAGATGGATGACGAAGGGATGGTGAAGGGATGGCGAAGAGGGATGACGAAGGGATGGTGAAGGGATGGCGAAGAGGGATGACGAAGGGATGGCAAAGATGGATGACGAAGGGATGGTGAAGGGATGGCGAAGAGGGATGACGAAGGGATGGTGAAGGGATGGCGAAGAGGGATGGCGAAGAGGGATGAGGGATGAAAGGGATGGCGAAGAGTGATGACGAAGGGATGGTGAAGGGATGGCGAAGAGGGATGACGAAGGGATGGTGAAGGGATGGCGAAGAGGGATGGCGAAGAGGGATGAGGGATGAAAGGGATGGCGAAGAGTGATGGCGAAGAGGGATGACGAAGGGATGGCGAAGAGTGATGGCAAAGAGGGATGATGAAGGGATGGCGAAGAGGGATGGCGAAGAGGGATGACGAAGGGATGGTGAAGGGATGGCGAAGAGGGATGACGAAGAGGGATGGCGAAGGGATGACGAAGGGATGGTGAAGAGGGATGACGAAGAGGGATGATGAAGGGATGGCACAGACAGGCAGGAGGAGTTTCTGGAGGTGGATGGACGACCGGGAGGAGGACGAACAACAGGGTGGTGATGATAGAGGAGATAGCCAAGGGATGATGGCTGTTCATCCAGGCCACAGACAGGGGGATTTCAGTGTGTCTGCAGGAAACAGTAAAGGCTGTTATTGTTGGTTCTGTTGTGCTGCCGTGTTATTACAGTAAAGATGATCTAAATCTCCAAGACATTAATGTGCATTGGAGACACAATGGCAGCAAGATTGTGTATGATATAGTCAAGGGTGAAGATTCAGTAGCAGAACAAGACCAACCGTACAAGAACAGAGCAGAACCTTTCCCATTAGAGTATGAGAGAGGAAACTACTCCATCAAACTCACAGATCTCACTTACTCTGATGCAGCAAAATACAGCTGCCAAATCACTCCCTCAAATGAACAGAAGACTCTGCTGATCATCAACGGTGTGTGAAACTAGTTGAATGTATGAGATACCTCTGAGCAGTAGGAACAAATGTACGATGCATTCCACCCCACCTGGAATGCCTGTACATATTTTATTTTTGTTTGTTTAGTTCCTTCCCGACAGCGACATTGTGTCGGCCCAGATCCAGCTGACACTATGTTGCTGTCTGGGCTGGATCAACATCTTTGTTGGTCCTGAAACAACATTCCAGTCAAACCAGAACCCCACACCTCACACAAACCATAAACTTGCCCTCAAATCCGTGGACAATTATTGGTTGATAAAGATGGTGTTCAAGCCCCTAATGTTAACCCAAGCCTAAACCTAACAGTAGCCTCAATCCTAACCCTAAATTTTAATCGGTTGATAAGGATGTTTTTTCAGGACCAACAAGGATGTTGATTCAGGAAACTTCCTCCTTGGCGAAATCACGTTCACCTCTATGTACGTATTCTTCTGGGAAAGATCCAAATGTGCTCCTTGCCACCTTGAATGTCAAATCCTATTTTTGTCATGATTTCAAGAAGATAAAAGATAAAGATAAATGCAACTTTAACTAAGAATCCAAACTGTTTAAGGTCGTATGACTTTTCTGGGAATATACTAATTCAATTAAGTCATTCTTCTTTGTTTTAAGCATACATATATCCGAATACAGTGTAAGTTATGCTCAGAACTATATATATATAAAAATACAGTGAACAGAAAGGAGCCATTTGGTGTTCTTCTCACTGCTGTGTTGTCTGGCGCCCTCTACAGGATAAACACCTGAACCACATCTTTGAAATGCTGTATACAGTGATGCTGTATTTGGATACTTAAGTCACACTTTACAATGTCATTATATAACAAAAAATTAAACCAGATGACATTTATTTTAAAGACATATAGTAAAAGTACACTGTGCTACTGTAGATTTACTTAAGTGCATTTGACAAGTGTACAGCATCATTCAGTCTACCTTATACAAATGCATAAAGCACACTGCAAATACAAAGATCCCTAAACAGCCCAAATAAGACAGAACTTTCCAGCTAAGTTTATTCTGTGGTCACTTTCCATTTCTCTAGTTGAATGTACAAGCTAGCATTAGCGTTAGTGGTGGAATCAGATTCCATCGTTGGGATAGTCAACCTCTTCTTTCTTCTCTCGTTCTCGATTGCTCTGACTCTGCCGGATCTTTCGTGTGGACTCGATCCATGAGCTCTCAGACAGCCGTGCCATTAAGTCCAGGCCCTCACGTTTAATGTAGGAATTTCCAGCAAAAGTGTAAAGAACATGGGTTTATAGAGCTGCTGATGAAGGTGAAAGTGGAGGTGAAGCCCTGGAAAGATGCCCAGTTAAAGAATCCAGAATGGCTTTTCCTTCTGTAAATGATTTTAGGCCCTGTTTACACCTGGTATTAAGATGCATTTTGGTCGAAAGTGGACAATACTAAATGCAGGTGTAAACGGGGTCTAAAACTTTTGAGCTTGTCCACATTCAATCACTTCCAGAGGTATAGTCGAAGACACATTCGACCGGATTGCTTTCATAGTGTAAATGCTCATGTGGTCGAATGCGTTCGAACAGACACAAAAGACCGTCTACTCTCCGCCTACTGACCTAAGGCGTAAACATTATGGGAAGTGCACCAGCCAGAAGGGATTTAAACTTTGTCGGCTGAAGACTCAAGTTTGGTTTGACGACAAAAAAAACGTACCAAACACAATGTTCTCTCACCAATCCTGATTTATAACACACAATCACAGTAGTGGTCGAAAGTTGTTGTCAACAGACGGATTTAAACCAGAGATGTCAATTGGTAAGAAAAGGCAGAAGATCAGAGCATTTCCTCTGAGAGTCAGAATTTCTTCAAAATGATAGTGTCTTTTTTTACAGGTTCACCGCGATACGACAGAAAAGGGTCAGTTACGCTCAATTCATATGAATTAATTTTACGATCTCTTTTGAACTTTTTGAAGAGTCAAAGTGATTGTTGCATAGCTGTTAAGGGAAGGACAGAAATCACTCAGATTTCATCAAAAACATCTCCATTTTGGTTCTGAAGATAAACTAAAGTCTTACTGGTTTGGAATGACATAGGGGAGGTAAATTATGATAGAATTAGTATTTTTGGGTGACTAACCCTTTAAACTTTTAAATATATGTTATATATGAAATATAATGTTTAAATATATGTAACCTTTACGGTGTTAGCATTTTTACTTGACTCTGGGCATTCAAAATGGCCAAAAATCAGAGTCAGAGTTCAAAGTCAAAGTCAGAGTTCAGTCTGACTTCTGTAAGTGCTGTAGCTTTGTCGTGTGGAGGACAGGAACGCAAGGATTTTGCAGCTTCTTTTCTTTGAGTTTTTACTAAGCATTTCACATTCTTTGTAAAATTTTAATATTCACAGTGTAACGCTTGGTTCCCAAAGGACGATGAAGACAACAAGGTTACATATAATAAGAGGATTTATTCCGAACACGATTACTAGCCAACATACGAAACAGTGTTCATCAGACACAAACAAAACCAGATACTGAACTGAAGACAAGCAGGAACTAAATACACAGATGATGCCGAGACAATGACAGACAGCTGTGATGATCATAAGTGTCCATGGTGATTGATGATGTGCAGGTTATAGGTGATCAGGTGATGGCAGGTGGGAAAATGAGGGATGCTGGGAAGTGTAGTGCTGTTGAGGTGACAGAGCTGGTGACCGTGACACACAGTGTATGTTGTGCATAATTATGTTTAACATTTCAGAGTAGTTTTGCTTGTAGCTGAAGTTAGTACAGTTGTTCAAGATGAAGTTTATTGCATCTTTAAAAGATAATAGACATTAAAACAGTGCATGCAAATCGTTTGCTCTTCTTAGCAGAAGTGTAAGCAGTGTGGTTTAGCTCAAATAAAGTGTGAAGCTAAGCTCTGTACTTAAACCATCAGTTCCTCTGAGTTGGTCACTTGACAATAAATGACTCATATCTCTCATGTTTTTTTAGTCAGGTGGTTTACCATTGAGCAGAGTTCACATTTGCTTTAGACATTTTTTAACCTCAAATGGAAAAAGAATGGCAGTGGAGTCAGTGAGTGGGGTTTTAACAAGTTTGATAGAATGATTGTTGTTGTTTCTTCATGTAGACTATACATATACTTTAAAGTCATAATGTTACAGGTTCAACCAGCTGGCTTTGTTATTCACTGCGGAAAGAGCTCTCCTGGCCACGTGACCATTTTTTTTTTTTTTGCAGTAATGAACGGCTGACCATGATCATTCCACTTGTTACACGGCCACTTATCACAAAAAAATAAATATATGGACATACATTTATTTGAGTAGAACTTACTTATGTGATAGGTGATAAAAGCAAACATATTGGCCTATAAAATAAAGAGCACAAAATGCCTTTCTTTGAGTTCTCTCTCACTTTCAGAAAGCATTGAACTTTAATCAAAATAATACAATTTATGGTGATTAAAATTACAAATCAATTTTACAAATCAAATTCAGGATAAAAAACACACATAAAAATTCCATGGGAAAACAATATTAAAATGTTTAAATGATTGCTTATGAAATCAGATGTTATCCGCCTTTTTTTCTGTGGAAAAGTTCAGAGTGGCGTATAATGAATGACCAGAAGAGGCCAGTAGAGCGAGCAATGATACACAAACACAAGACTTCTCCAGACTGCGTCTGAATATGGCATATTTCTAGCTGATCCGGCAAGATGGCAGCGTGAAATGTCAGAAGGTGATCTCTTTGTGCCAAAGTTTTAATAGTAAAGCAATTAATGCGTTCAGCAAGGTTTTGTACCAATCTAAGATGTATTTGACCCGAGACATGCCTGCGTTTGCACAAAGAAGAGCCAGTGAATCTAGAAAAGCACCTGAAAGAACCATTTACCAGATCACAAATTGTGATCAACTAAATAAGGTAAGAATGGATCGCCATCAGTCAGGATTTGGCCCAGAAGCTGATATCCAGCATGCCAGAGTGAACTGCAGTCAGAGTTTATGAAGAAGAAGGGTCAACACTGTAAATAGCTTTTAAAACTTATGAAATGCTTATCGTTGTGTTCCAGTATACCATCGAAACATGAAAAAATATCTACTTTTGTGCAAAACACAAAATGTATGTCACTGACAATACTTTCTATCTATGGCTGTCTGTAGACCTCAAGGCGGACTTAAAACTGATCTATATACAAACACTACACTCAATGAAGATCAGAGGTGAATATTTAACAACAGATTTGACAGTTGCAGTTTATCTTCTGGACATTCAAACCAATGTAAACTTTGGTATGTGAAACCTCCATGCATTCAAACACTTGTCAAGTTCTCTGACAATACATTTGTAGATATACAGACAAAGCAGACAAACTGCAATTCTACTGTTTCATTTGAGTTTAAGACGACTGTAAGAACTGAGACACATAAATGTATGAAGGTACTGGCACTCGGTTTAAGGTTAAACCTCAACTCTAGACAAAGGTGAGAGACTGTTTGTCATTCGTTTTTGTCAAGTGACCAAACCAGTGGAACATATTTCTGGTTTTGCTTTAACACTTCAGTTGAGTTTAACCACACTGTGTAGTCTGTGTAGTTACACTGTGTGGATTTATATTGATATACGTGAGAACATCCTAAAAAAACAGCTATTAATAAGATCAACAGCATCATCAGGGTTTGTTCATGTCACAGAGGCTGATGATAACAGTAAAACAAAATGAAATATAAATGAATAAATAGTTATTAATGTGTAACTGTACTTTTATCCCTGATGACTATATAAAAGTATTTTAAAGAGTTCTCGTCACTTGACATTAAATTGTTTTTAACTTTTTTGATAATATTTATTTCACCAAACCTTAAGTAATCAGATCATTGGTCCAGCAGGTTTGCATCTCACCCATGAATAATAATAGAGGCGTGACTCATGCCAGGCCTTTAAAATAAAATAATAAAATAAACCCACTTTAGTCTTTTTTTCCTGTTAATTTATTGGTGCCGACACATGCAAATCCTGAATGAAAAAGATAAAGAATTACTCATCAAAATGACAGATAACTTATATTGATAATAGATGGACTGTTTACGAATTGCATTTTGAATAGTTTTTGTAGCCAAGATTTATGTGTCCATCCATATATTACACCATAAAATATGATATTCTTGGCTAAAGCATGATATTTTAAGAACATGTTATATAGTATAGTAAAAATACAGCAGCCGCACACTCAAAACACTGCTTTATAGAACATGTTATTTAAGACAAATGCTGTTTGCATGCTGAATATTTTCCACTTTGCTGAACTGCAAGAGAAACAAGAAATAAAGAATAGCATTCATCTGTAGTTGATATAGATGAACAAAAACAATAAGCAACAATATTTTATTATAATAAATTAAAATCAATAATTAAAACTTAGAGTAGTGACATTTAGCAATAAATATAAATGAATTAACTTACATTACAGCAGGTCTGGGTCTTGAAGCCGATATATAACTTGTGTCTGCAGATTAGTATGAATGTGTTTGTCCAACTTTTCTGCTTTTCCAGCAGCAAAAACTAAGAATGAAACCGTAAATTCAGATTAAATATTTAAGAACGGTTATATTATTATTTCTTAAACTGTAAAAATATATGGAGACAACAAAAAAAATCCCAAATAGTCAAAAGTAGGCTAAACAAAGTAATTGAAAACTTCAGCTGCCTATTTAGATTAGATTAGATTCAACTTTATTGTCATTGCTTGTGTTTCAGTGCAAGGCAACAAAAAACAGATAGCGTCTAACCAGCAGTGCATTTGTAGCAGAATTTACATACAGTTGATAATAAATATGAATGGGCAATAAATATTTATAATGTGAACAACAGAAGCTTACTTTGACATCACTAACTTATGTAGAAACATATATGATTTAGAGAACATCATCATTATTGCTTTTTCTTTTGCACTACTGTGTATTTAATTGTGTACTGATACTGTGTATATATTTTTAAACAATAAGAGTAATATCTCACCGATCAAAACAATGAGCAAAAGCCCGTACATCAGAACCGATATGATGATAATAATCTGACATTGTTTCTGATTCTGATCAATAAACTCCACCACTGTATGATTGTGACACTCAGTTATTTGGGTTGATTCTGTAATGAAAGGGTTCAGAGTTTATGTCAGTCTCCAGCTGGAGCACAATGACTGCAATTTTATAAACCTTTCATATCTGTAAAATACTGTAATATATTCATCTCTGTGTGGATGAACCAATGAGAGTGATAATTATGATTTTCATACATGTTTAAAAAAAACTGAAGTAGTAAATAACGAATGAATAATAAACATTCACAGTAATCATCGATATGACTTGATCAATAGAGTAAATGAACTCACCGGTGAAGTGCAGTCTGGTGCTGTTGCTGAGTTTTGGAGGTGTGTCTGTGTTCATACAGTAATAAACTCCTAATTCATCAGCAGTCACATTATTAATAACCAGATTATGTTTAAATTGCAGTGAATATTTCTTTCTGAATGCTTTATTTAAGTATAAAGGTGATGTTGGATTTGAGAATGACCGTAGAATCACTGTTGGAGGATCTGGTGTTTTCAGTAAAATCCAATAAACCTCATTTTCATCAAGATCACAGTTTATGGTCACATTTGATCCCAAATCAGTGAGTTGATCTGATACTGCAGCTCGATAACAGATTAATACATCTATAAGATAAAAAAAAAAATACATGCACCATATCGATTACCTGATTAAAATCACTGTGAACCTTTAACATAAAGCACTTTATGGTAAAGTTCATGTAAATATATTCATAACATGTAATAAACTCACAGAAATGAAGCTGAAGGATCTTCATGTTTCTGCTTAAAACTGTTGAATCGAATGAAACCTGGTTGATGAAGTTCTGCTGCAGCTCTGAACCAGACAGCAGAGGAAGTCAAGTTTGCTCTGACCACATTGTACACTTTTTTTTAAACACCTACCAACCCAAATCATCAATGCTATTTGTCACATAAAGCCAACACACTCTCATGAAAACTCATGATAATTTGTACATGATGTTAAAAACATATTATATACAGTCCAACTTAGATTGTCCTAAAACTTTTTATAGGTTTAAAAAAAAAAAAAAAATCCTATTACATCCATGGTCAGGTTTAGGTTTGAATTTGTATGATTTCATCTTGTGATCTCATGCCAATTATTATGAATTCTCGTGAGACTGGGTTTCTGTCTAGTTACGCTGTGGAACAGAGAAAATGTAACAGTTTCTGCCAAGTGACAGGTTTGGGGAAACATGGTTCTCTTGGCCTCTGCTATAGATGCCGTGACACCATTTTACATCAACAAGAGGCGAAGGGAAACTCACAAACATAACACAAACAATGATATACATAGGAAACATAATGTCTATAATATAAACAAGCACAAAAGACTTACAGGCTATTTTAATGGTTGAGATATTATTCAGGTCATTCTGTCGTTTGTGAAAAAGACTAACAATAAAAAGCCAGAATTAAAAACCTCACTAAATGTTTCCAAAATGTATTTTTGTTTATCAGTTTTTAACAAAATCTATCACGATAGTCAAATATTAGGCCCTACTTCTCCTTTGCTCAAGCAACCAGCTGGCAGAGGTTATGTTTGGTCTTAAAGGCTTGGACTTATGCACATATTTAAAAAAAATTATCTCTAAATAAGTTAATTTAAATAACCACAACTAATAAAAAGGTGATATTTAGAAGGATGGTAGGGTGTATTGATTCCAGTATCAGTTCCAAATCTCCTTCGTCGGTCAACTCAAAGTCTCCATCATTGGCCAGTTCCAAGTCTCCTTCCTTGGCCAGTTTCAAGTCTTCTCTGTTGGCCAGTTCCAAGTCTCCTCCATTGGCTAGCTTCAAGTCTTCTTCATCGGCCAGTTTCAAGTCTTCACCGTTGGCCAGTTCCAAGTCTCCTCCATTGGCTAGCTTCAAGTCTTCTTCGTCGGCCAGTTTCAAGTCTTCACCGTTGGCCAATTCCAAGTCTCCTTCATTGGCTAGCTTCAAGTCTCCTTTATTGGTTCAAGTCTTCACCGTTGGCCAGTTCCAAGTCTTCTAAATCTGCATATTCCAAGTCTCCTTCATTGGCCAGTTCCAAGTCTTCTTCGTTGACCAGTTGCAAGTCTTCTTCGTTGGCCAGTTGCAAGTCTTCTTCACTGACCAGTTCCAAGTCTTCTTCGTTGGCCAGTTGCAAGTCTTCTTCGTTGGCCAGTTGCAAGTCTTCTTCATTGACCAGTTCCAAGTCTTCTTCGTTGGCCAGTTAAAAGTCTTCTTCGTTGGCCAGTTGCAAGTCTTCTTCATTGACCAGTTTCAACTCTCCTTCATTGCCGATGGTCCGCCCAGCCTCGCAATCCCTCCTCCTCTGTGGAATCCAGCTAGTTCTTTGGCCCCATCTCTGCTGCTTTAAGGCCTCCGGTCCCACGAGCCTGTAGTTCCTCCTCGGTCCTCCATTCCATCGGTGTCACCCTGGGTCTCCTCAGCTCCACCTGGGTCTCTACTTCTCCCGGCTCCCCCTCAGTCAGTCGGGCTCCTGGCTCTATCCTGGCTGTGCTCGTCATTGGATCTGCTTTGGGCCTTTATCCTGATGGCTCTGCTGGTCACTCCCAGGCTCCTCAATCCATCAGCTTCTCCCGGCTCATCACGTTTTAGGATTCTCCTCGCTTCCTGTTTACACTCACGCTCAATATGACCCCAAACATTCATAGAGTGACTGTACAAACAAATATACATTTTAATAATTCAAATTATATTTCTCTTTTTTTCTATGTTTATGCTGTATTTTGGGGGATATTAAGTACTTTTTTTTTTGTACCTATTTACTGCAAAATTCCTCAGCTACACCATTAGCATGTATATGAAAGATTACATGAAAAAAAAACACTTTAATGATGATCAAAATCAAAAATGATTTGTATCTGGATATTGATCTAGAAGTAAGAGGCAGAATTCTGCCATCTGCTGCTTAGAGAAAATCAAATATTACTATAATTAGGGATAATTACCATATGGTAAATGGACTGAATTTATATAGCGCTTTCACAGACCCAATGGCCACCAAAGCGTTTTACAATTGCAATTCACATTCACCCATTCATACACTGACGGTGGTGTCAGCCATACAAGGCGCCATCCAGCTCGTCAGGAGCAGCTGGGGTTAGGTGTCTTGCTCATGGACACCTCGATACTTGGTCAGGTGGAACCGGGGATTGAACCACCAACCTTTCGGTTTGCAGACAACCTACATGAACCACTGAGCCACTGCCGCCCCGCGATATCCATATCTGTCCAGCAGAGGCCCTATTAATATCCATGTAATTTTTCTGGATATGGCTAAATGCTCTTATAACAGCTTATGTGATGCATTTTTTAATATGCACTTTTGTGAATATATATTTAAACATTGTAAAATACATTAAATCATAAGCATGATTTTTGTTGTTGTTGTAGGAGTTCTTTTTGAAGTGTCTTGTTATTGCAAAAAGGCCACATAAATTTGCAATAATGCCAGAAAAGTTGTCAGTAAAAGACGAGACTTTATTGTAATCACATTATTTATTTCAACAATCCAAAAGAAAGCAGTTTCTACATTTAATTATCTTTAAGTGTTTCACTGGTTTTTACTGTCGGTACACCATAGTTATACAAATTAACTAAATGTATTTATTTGGATTAATGGATGGAAACCTATAGAAAAGTATTGGGCTTAAAAACGATTATTTTGTGCGCATGTGTATGTGCGTGTGGTGAATAGAAATGTCCAGCACAGTCCACTGCTGTTTGAGAGCAGAAACTGTTCAGGAAATTAAGAAAACCTGTCTTAGATGAGCAGAGTTAAAAAGCTCGTCGATGACGATTGTTGTCCTACGCTTGGATGTTTGATCAATTGCAAGGTTTCACACCAAACTAACCAAAAGAGTTGCTTGAAGACGAGGACAGAAGGTTCTGCAGTATAGTTGATTTATTTACAAAACTTATCTTCAGGAACAAAATAACAAACTCCAGAACTTCAGTAATACAAACACACACAACCATACACGGACGACGACCAACAAACACTGAGGGAAAACACAAGGCTTAAAAGAACTGGGACTAATTCAGAACAGAGAACAGTGGGATAATTAACTGAACACAGGTGAAGAAACTGAACACAAACGAGGAGCGGGAAAACGAACAGGACTGAACCAGATATCACAAAGACAGGGGGAAACAAGATTACAAAACTGAACTAAACACACTGAAAACGTGACAGAACCTCCCCCTCCCCGAAGGCGCGTCCTCGCGCCGTATAACATCCAAAGGGGTGGGAGGGTGGGCATCCTGGACTCCAGGACAGTCCAGGCGGAGCAGGCTGGTCAGGGGAACAGGGCGGAGCAGGCTGTGGGCGTGGCCAGGGCGGTGCAGGCTGTGGGCGTGGCCAGGGCGGTGCAGGCTGTGGGCGTGGCCAGGGCAGAGTAGGCTGTGGGCGTGGCCACGGCGGAGCTGTCGGACCCTCGGGCGTCCAGGGCGGAGCTGTCGGACCCTCGGGCGTCCAGGGCGGAGCTGTCGGACCCTCGGGCGTCCAGGGCGGAGCTGTCGGACCCTCGGGCGTCCAGGGCGGAGCTGTCGGACCCTCGGGCGTCCAGGGCGGAGCTGACCCTTCGGGCGGCCATGGCGGTGAGGACCCTTCGGGCGGCCATGGCGGTGAGGACCCTTCGGGTGGGCGCCCCCCCCAAATTTTAATGGGGAAATTGACAAAAAGGGGGGATCCGGCAGCAACGAGGGTCTTGAGCTGGGCAGGACCAGCGGTGAAGAGGGCTTTGAGCTAAGCAAGACCAGCGGCAAAGGAAACTCTGGGCTGGACGGCTCTGGCGCAGGATCAGTGGGCTCTGGCGCAGGATCAGTGGGCTCTGGCGCAGGATCAGTGGGCTCTGGCGCAGGATCAGTGGGCTCTGGCGCAGGATCAGTGGGCTCTGGCGCAGGATCAGTGGGCTCTGGCGCAGGATCAGTGGGCTCTGGCGCAGGATCAGTGGGCTCTGGCGCAGGATCAGTGGGCTCTGGCGCAGGATCAACGGGCTCTATGCTGGATGGGACCAGCTGTGAAGGCTCTGCTGTTCAGCATTTCGGGGAACTTATGACTGGACTCATGGGCCAGAGCTGAGGTGTGTGTAGCCCACACACACAGAATCGCCGCAGACATCACAATCAGCGCTGTGTCTTCTTGTGTGGACTCTCGTGCGGTGTGCTCAGTCTCTGGTAGGCAGATGACGGGCTCAGGCGCTGACGGGCAGGCGATGGGCTCAGGCGCTGGCGAGCAGGCGATGGGCTCAGGACATACAGGACTTGAAACTGGTTGGAGTGGGAGATCCTCCACGACGTATTTGGACCCACACGCCCACAGCGTGTGATCCACAAACTCCAGGAAGGATAGATTTAGGTCCTTTACTAGAATTATCTGGGCTAGCGGATCCTTCAGACCACCCCAGAAACTCTTTGTCAGTTCCTCTTCCTCCAGCGTCACATCATCATAAAGGTCTAGGTAAAGACCAGCGTATTCTTCGAGTGAGCGCTCATGTTGGAAAAGGATAGGCATTTTCATGGGGCTCACCTCTTTCTTCTTTCCTTTTTTCCCCTTGTTCATCTTTTCTTTTTAATGGTTGGTCGTTCTGTCAGGGTTGAGTGCAGGTAGCTGAAGACGAGGACAGAAGGTTCTGCAGTATAGTTGATTTATTTACAAAATATAACTTCAGGAACATAATAACAAACTCCAGAACTTCAGTAATACAAACACACACAACCATACACGGACGACGACCACCAAACACTGAGGGAAAACACAAGGCTTAAAAGAACTGGGACTAATGGGATAATTAACTGAACACAGGTGAAGAAACTGAACACAAACGAGGAGCGGGAAAACTAACAGGACTGAACCAAATATCACAAAGACAGGGGGAAACAAGATTACAAAACTGAACTAAACACACTGAAAACGTGACACGCGGTGAGTCTTCCGCAGTGGTGGAATGTAACGAAGTACAAATACTTCGTTACTTTACTTAAGTACATTTTTCACATATCTTTACTTTACTTAAGTAGAATCAATAGTGCATACTTTTTACTTTTACTTCGTTACATTTTGCAGCAATTATTATACTTTCTACTCCACTACATTTCTACAATGTTCTGTTACATTTTCGTTACATTTTCTGATCACGTCATCCTGACCGTCCGTTCGTCGCACGTTTGTCTCACCAGTGAAGTTTGATTGCCATATCAACCCGGTCACACTAAATGCGTCTCTATAGCACGCAGTGTGTTTATCGTGCAATTTATACGCGGAAATTTGTTTTTACGTGCATAGGACACGCATGGGTAGGTTTAGTCATAGACAGTAGTACGTAGTGGTGTGGGGTGCGTGTTTGGTTAGGATTAGTATGGCAAGCCACGAGGTTCAGAATTACGCCATAAATGAATTGCGTTTACAGTCAAACCCCGTCAAATTAAGCTTGATGTCTATATTGCCTAATTGCAAGCTTGTTCAGAAATAGTGACAAAAACTTAAAAAATAACGGCTTTTCCATCATTATTGAACCTTATTATAGGATTATTAGGTTGAATGAGTTAGGATTTACTGTTTTATTAATATTTAGAATATAGACATTAAGAGAATAAATTGTTATTCAAGTACTTTTACTTTTAATACTTAAAGTACATTTAAAATCAGGTACTTTTTACTTTTTACTTAAGTAGGGTTGTCATTGTGGTACTTCTACTTTCACTAAAGTAAATATGTCCCTGGTTAATTGTACTTTTACTTAAGTACTGAGATTCAGTACTTCCTCCACTGGTCTTCCGTGATGTAATGGCACTTTGTCGGGAAGAAGTCTAAGGAGCTTGCATCAGTGGGTGCGGGCTCGGCAAAAGTGCGCATCGAGAGCCCATATCGACCGCAGTGGCTAGTGGCTACAAAGAACATAGCGTCCATAATTCCAATGAATGAACCTTGTGACAGGCAGTGACTGTTACAAACTATGAGTACGATTTTGAGCCCATTTGAAAGGCAAATTCATAAAAAAGGTCAGACTGTATTTCCCTGTTGTTTTCAATTATCTCTTTCATTTTTCTCTGTAGGTTAGGATGAGTGTAACCGAATGAATGAGATGAGTGGTGTTGATTGACAATTGTGAGCACCTTCAGGGAGGAGTTCCTCCTATTTAAGAGCTGGTTGGCTATAGCCTGTGATGCGTTGTTGGGAAAGTTAAGGTTCAGAAGGTTGCAAAAGTTTGAGAAAAGAGATTTAATGGATGCAAAGGAGTGATTTATGGGGTTCCCATTAATGCCAAAAATAAAGAAATAATGGAAAACATGAGAGTGGGTAATTTCACAGTGAAAAGTGTGAAAAGACTGACCAAAGTCAAGTCAAGTCAAGTCATCTTCATTTATATCGCGCTTTTAACAATGGATTGTTTCAAAGCAGCTTTACAGAGATAAACATATAATTTAAGGTAACAGATTGTTATAGCGGTTCTTGAATAATGTTACTTCCAGCTAAAGTTAACTTTGATTGATTCACCTCCGTCGAAATGATCAGACTTTAAACGCGAACCTGTGATTAACGCTGACGGCGTTCACATGCTCATTCAGAATTCTATAGTTATGTGCTTTTTAAAATATGTGCGCAGGTTTGTAATTCATACAACCCAGCCTAAACAAACTACTTTTCTTGCCTATAAATTTTGATACAGAATTTTGTTTTATTTTATCACTTCGGGGTACGCGAGCCGGAATTCACAACGCTTTATCTGTAGAGTGGGAAAGGGATCCTCCATAGGGAGAGGATAGTGGATACTTCAGCACTGCATTGTCATCGGGTCAACAGAGAAAAAGGAGGCAGAGTCAATACTGATTGAATTTGAGGAGAAAGAATGACCTAAAGAGGTATATTTTGGATATGTAAAATACAATGTGAGAGAATATGTACAGAAACCAATGAGATGCTACAACTGTCAGGAGTTTGGGCATACAGCTAAAATGTGCAAAGACTATGGGATGTGTGGTGAGGGAACACAACCTAAGTGTTGTAACTGTGGAGGAAACCATAGTGTAGCATACTGGGGATGTGAAGCACTTAAAAGGTAGAAGTACAGAAGATAAGACTAAAAGAGAAGGTGTGATATGCTCAGGGCCGGCGCTCCGCACACGCACATCACGCACTGCGCGTAGGGCACCAAGTGCTTGGGGGGGGGCACCAAAAAATCTGGGTCCTGAAAAATCATCACAATAGGCTACTAGTATAAATAACAAATAAAATATGTCTATAGCATGTTAATATACAAAAGCAATATAGGCCTAGACCAAATTAGTCGAGAAAAAGGTGAATCTCCTGTGCCAGTCTCCCTCTGGTGCCCCCCCTTCCCCACCTCCCAGTGGTCTGTTCGATTATGCCTCAATCAATGTAAAATTTGGCAGACACCGACCTCAGACATGGCCTCGAAAAGGCACCAAGAGTCGGGGACGGAAAAAAGGAAAAAGAAGAGACAGCGAGATGATACTCGCGCGTCGCTTGCAGGTAGACAATGTTTTAAATAAAAATGTTAGTTTTGTAGCGCGGGCGCCCTTGCGTCGTGAATGCATGTCCAGGGGGGCGTCGCGTCTAGTAGTCTGGGTCCTGAAATGGATGAAGAAAATTGTTCAAGTGAATGGTAACAGGATCTACTTCGACGAAGATTTTACTCCAGCTGTTTACAAGGAAAGGGGGAAATACAACGGTGTGCGTAAAGTGCTGCGCGAGAGGAAGATCAAACACCGCATATTATTCCCTGCCAAATTGAAAATCTTCTGTGAAGACGGTAATGCCAAGATTTTTGAAAACCCAGCGGCTGCTGTGCGAGGCCTACCTGAGTTCGGCATCACAATGGATCTACCTGTGGAGGAACCAGACTTGGAGACAACGCTATGTGCAGCTGGCTGGCAAACTGTTAGTCCCCGTAGTAGAAGGAAGACGTCGGTGTGCCACGTTGTAGACGCTGTCAAATCATTGTTGGAAAATAAGCATCCAACTGGAGTTACAAGCTAAAGACTCAGGGGGTTTTGTATTGTCTACGGATTAAGATTATGGCTGGAACAATGAAACCAAGAAGGGAATGCATGCACAAGGTACTGATTTCAAGTTTACAAGTTTTTACTTTAAAGGCGCTGGCTCAAGAAAAATGGAACTGTCGCGCATTGAGTTTCGTTCTTGTGTATTTATGTTTGAACATTTGATTAACGATTTATGACTGAACAAATTAACCCATTTGAGATGAGAGAAAATGGGGAATATAAAATATATGATTTGGATGTAGATTTGGATTCAGAAAGGCATGTGTACAATCATAACTTAATTCCGTGCAAATACTAGTGAGGACGAATTCAACTCTAATGTTAAACTAGACAATAATCTTTCACTTGTCCATTTTAATTGTAGAAGTCTTTATACAAACCTTAATAAAATTATAGATTACTTAAATACATTAAAAAGTCAGTTTGATATTATCGCCTTTTCTGAAACATGGTTAAATGCGGTCAAAGGTTATGATTTGGGAATTGATGGATATAGTTTGTATCATGTTGACAGACCGGGAAAACGAGGAGGAGGTGTGGCATTGTGTGTTAAAAAAACATACACTTGTAAGATTGTTGAAAGGATGTCTGTGGCTATTGAAGGTCTTCTAGAATGTGTGGCAGTGGAGATTAATTTGGAAACAAAGCAAAAAATAATTATTGCTTGTGTGTACAGAGCACAAGGCTCAAATGTAGAAGTATTTAAAGACAAACTCACTGAACTTATAGATTGTACAATGTTAAACAAGACCATGTGGTTATGTGGTGACGTTAATGTTGATTTAATGAATCCTCAAGGCCTTACAGCAACCCATCATTTTTTAAACGAAATGTACAGCAGAGGTATGTTTCCAGTGATATCACAACCCAGTAGAGTGACACGAACAACTTCAACATTGATTGATAATATTTTTATCAATAATATTGACACTACTTTCCATAGTGGTCTGCTATTATGTGATAGCAGCGATCACTTACCAGTTTTTATTGTCTGTGGCCTAAAAACTGGGAAGAAATTTAGTGATATTGATAAGGTTAAATACACTCGAATTCGGACGGAGAAGGAAATAAGCTCATTTAGGAAGGATTTGATTAACCAAGATTGGAGCAAAGTTTTTGTAGAGGAAGTTAATAATGCTTATGAGGTCTTTCTGAATATATTTGTAACCCTTTATAATAAAAATTG
Organism: Rhinichthys klamathensis goyatoka; assembly: GCF_029890125.1. Classification (NCBI taxonomy): domain Eukaryota; kingdom Metazoa; phylum Chordata; class Actinopteri; order Cypriniformes; family Leuciscidae; genus Rhinichthys; species Rhinichthys klamathensis. The sequence continues at coordinate 1,776,438 of NW_026606808.1, forward strand.
TCCCTTAGAAATGGGTAAAGTGAATAAATTTAACAAAAAACCATGGATAACCAGCGGGTTACAGAAGGCCTGTAAAAAGAAAAACAAACTATATCGTGATTTTATAAAATATAAGTCTAGTAATCATGAAATTACATATAAAAGATATAAGAATAAGTTAATAACTATAATGCGTCAGGCAAAAAAGGATTATTATAAAAACAAATTATATGAATACAAGACCAATATTAAAGAAACTTGGAAAATTTTAAATAAGGTTATGAAGCCAAATTCTCAGAGTAAAAATTTACCTGAGTATTTTGAGCACAAAGGAAAGGTTATCAATGATGGAACAGATATTGCAAGTGAGTTTAATTCCTTCTTTGTCAATGCCGGACCTAATATTGCGAAAAGTCTTGAAAAATCCAATCATGTAGAATGGTGTAGTAGTGCGATAGGAGGTAGTAGAATCTTACAGTCAATGTTTCTCAATGAATTTACCGGAACTGAAATTTTAGATATTGTGAGAAAGTGCAAAACTAAAACATCTTGTGATGGTGATGGAATAGATATGAGCATTGTAAAAAAAACTATAGATTGCATACTTCAACCTCTAACTTATATTTTCAATCTTTCTTTTAGTTCAGGTGTTTTCCCTCAAAAGATGAAGACTGCTAAGATAATACCTATTTTTAAAAAAGGAGATAAACATGAGTTTAATAATTATCGACCTGTTTCAATACTTTCGCAGTTTTCTAAAATAATAGAAAAATGGTTTACTCATAAATTAGATTTATTTTTGGAAAAAAATGATTTACTTTTTGACTATCAATACGGATTTCGATCCAATAGATCAACTTCCCTTGCACTAATTCATTTAACTGAAGAAATTCTTGCTGCAATGGACAAAAAACAGTATTTTGTGAGTATATTCCTGGATTTACAAAAAGCGTTTGACACTGTCAACCACAACTTATTGTTGACAAAACTACAACACTATGGATTACGAGGTCAGACATATAAATGGCTTGAAAGCTATTTAAGTAATAGAAGCCAATATGTTCAATTTAAAAACTATAACTCGGACTGTAAAACTGTTGTATGCGGAATTCCCCAGGGTTCAGTAATTGGCCCTAAACTTTTTATATTATTTATTAATGACATATTTGAGGCTTCCAAAGACATGAATTTTTTGTTGTTTGCTGATGACACAACTGTGTTTAAGACTGGGACAGATTTAAATGAATTAATGGCCACTATTGAAAAGGAAATGGTAGAATTAAAAAAATGGTTTGATTATAATAAATTGTTTCTAAATTGGGATAAGACAAATTATATGGTTTTTGGAAAAAAGGGAAAACAGGGATGCACAAAATTAGTTATTGAGAATGTAAATATTGAATGTGTCTCAGAAATCAAATTTTTGGGAGTTATCCTAGACAGCAAACTTAGCTGGAAGCCTCATATTGAGCATATCAAAGGTAAAGTTAGTAAAAATATTGGTATTCTTTATAAAGTTAAACACATATTGGATGAAGCTTCATTACAGCTTCTATACATAACCTTAATTGTTCCATATTTAACATATTGTATCGAAGTGTGGGGTAATGCTTGCACCAGTTATACAGAAAGGCTTTTCTTACTTCAGAAGAAAGCGATAAGAATTGTGACTTATAAAGGTTTACGAGACCACACAAACAAACTGTTTATAAAATTGCAGACCTTGAAATTAAAAGAGTTGGTCAAATTTAAAATACTACAAATTATGTGGAAAGTGAAAAATAACTTGGTGCCAATACATATTCAAAACAAATTCATGCTAATTACAGACAGTAACAACAGAAGAAAAGGTAATTTTTGTGTACCATATTCACGCACCTCACAAAAACAAAAAGGGTTTCTTGCAATTGGGATCAATTTATGGAACTCTTTGGACATTGTGCAAAAAACATGTAACACGATTGTTGAATTCAAAAAAAGGTATAAAAAAAATGCTCTTAGAAAATACGAAGGCAGTGAAGCATAAGAACCAAGGTTTGACAAATTTGAAATTGTTAATTATTTAGATGTGAAGTAATATTGTAGCCTACCTCGATTAAAAAAAAAAAAAAAAAAAAAAAAAACGGCGAGCCATCTGTTTTGTGTCAACTAAGATTATTGAAAAAAGGGGCATGAAATTATAAGACTAGGTCTTCCTCATGCTCCTATTCAGCATTGAATGTTATTATTTTGTTGTTGATGTGATTAATATTGTGTCTGTAATAACATCATGACTGAATAAAGAACTTGAATTGAAAAATTGAAAAAAAAAAATAGTGCAAATGATCCGAGGCTTTTTTAGCCCTGCATGTTGAATCTTTTATTTTAACGGGGGTCCGGGGGTTTCTCGAATTTTGAAACTTGGGCTGTTTAAGATGCAGTTAGTTTGTTTGAGAAGAAGAGGAAGACCGCTTAGATACGTTTTTTCGTTGTTGTTCTCTGCGGATAATTTTCAAGAGGTTCATAGGCCAAGGCCCAAGGGCGGCATCTGTTGGTGAAACTGCTATTAGAAAAAAAAAAAAAAAAACACAATCTCAGTGTTTGTATATTTTCATATTCACAGAGTTGTCAAATTATTAGGGCTGGGAAAAGATTAATCGCATCCAAAATAAAAGTTTGTGTCTACATTATATATGTGTGTGTACTGTGTATAATTATTTTGTATATATAAATACACACACATATGCATGTTGTAACGTTGTGCGGTAGAAATAGCGATGAGGAGGCTGGATCCAGACGCAGTGTGTCTTTATTAACAAACTACAAACTTAGACAGGAACAGGATACAAGGACTCAGAAACAGGATTCAAGGATTCAGAGATAACCAACGTTAACATCTAACATACATTCAACAACTCACAAGGACAGGGCAAAAACACAGGGCTTAACCCTCTGGGGTCTGAGGTGTTTTCAGGGTCCTTGAGATGTTTTGGTATGCTCTGACATTTCTGCTTTTTTCAGTTGCTTATAAACATATTAATGGCACAGGTGAAATTACACTCTATATAGCACACACAGGGCTACCATAATATGTGAACAACATGTTAATACATGTTTGTATTTTTGAGAGAATATTGTTTATGCGTGGTTATTGAAAAAAATAAAAAATAAAGTTTCTAATATAAGGCCACAAATAACATACTAAATATCTGTCCACAAGACTTTTGACTAGTGGATGTTGTCGCCTAGAGTTTTTGCTTCGAATTGATCTGAAAATCATTCTGCCTAATCATTCACATAAAACAATAGATTGTTTTAAATTGTGAAAAACATTTTTTTGTTTGCAAAGGCAATGTGCGGATGGGCGGAACGGCCCAACCCCCTCATGAATAATTAGGCAGTTCTCACCTGAGCAGACTGCATACTAATGAGCCTTTCATTCAGTGGTGTCACACAAGAAAGAATGCAAGGACAATATATATATATATATATAAATAAATAAATATGTATACACACACACACACACACACACATATATATATATATATATATATATATATATATATATATATACACTACCGATCAAAAGTTTGGGGTCAGTAAGAATTTTATTTTTATTTTTTGGAGGAAAGAAATCAATACTTTTATTTATCAAGGAATAATTAATTTGATCGAAAGTGTCAGTAAAAGATTCTAACCCTAACCTTATTAATCAAAGAATCCTAAAAAAAAAACAAAAAAAAAAAAACTGTACAACTGACAGACCAACAACTGTTTCAACATTGATAATAATAATAAATGTTTCTTGAGCATCAAATCCTCATATTATACTGATTTGTGAAGGATCATTTGACACTGAAGACACTGACACTGGTGATGCTGAAAATTCAGCTTTGATCACAGGAATAAATTACACTTTACTATATATTCACACAGAAAACAGCTGATTTACACTGGAATAATATTTAATACTATAACTGATTTTTGTTGTATTTTTAATCAAATAAGCGCAGCCATGGTTAGCAGAAGAGAATTCTTTTAAAAGTATTTAAAATCGTACCGACCCCAAACTTTTGAACGGTAGTGTGTATATATATACAAACAATCAAAATATAAATGAAAGCCAAAAGCACATTTTTAGTCACACCTTTTAGCCATCCACACATACCATTTTTAACCATCCACCGCAGTAAAAATAAACCAGTCGCATTTCAAAGTCGTTCGCGAAACGACCGCCAGGTGGCGCAAAGGGACATTTAGCAAAACGTAAGTGGGGCTAATGTCTGTAGCCTAAGGATGAAATACTACAAGTTATGGTAATTTCCAAATAAGCCTACAACAAACATTTATAGCCTACTCCGTAATTGTTGGTCATACAGATAAGATATAATCTTTTCAACCTGTAAAAGGCTAAAGTATAGGCCTACACTCACAGGCTAAATGAAAAAATCGCTCATGTGAGAAAAAGACGTTTGGGTATTTCTCAGTGAGAAAATTCATAGCCGAGCAATAGAATTTAGGGTTCATCATCAAGATGACACGGGTTCAAATCCCGCACAAACATGGTCTGCTGTAAATTTTATATTTATTTAGATTTGTCTAGCTCTAAAACTCTGTTACACCATACAGTTTTTTTGCTTATATTTATAAAATACAATTATCATGCATTTCCATTTTACACTAAGGAACAAAATAGTATCCAACAGAACGACTTTGCATCTGTATAATAATAGGCTACCAATCGTAATTTCAAAAGCAGTTCTGTAAAAAAAATAATTATATATAGCCTATATATATATATATATATATATACTATATATATATATATTTTTTTTTTCAGGGCTGCCAACTCTCACGCATTGAGCGTGAGAGTACTCACTCAATTGACCCAAATCTCACGCTCCCACGCCACACCCCCGATTTCTCCCGCTGAAGTGTCAACCCGGTCGGTCAAATTCCTAAAAGATATAGTTTATCTATAGATCTACCTGTTGAGCCACTCGTGATCGACTAGTTATACCGCAAATTAGTTAAAATATCCCGTAATCTATCTAGAGCGAGCGTGCATGCGAGACAGATATTGTGCTCCAAACCGTGCGCGCGCATGGCAGAGAGGTCTGTTCCCTACAACCTAGAGTTTTTAAAAACATGGTTTTAAGTAAAGTGTGATTTGCCAGGGGGGACTAGGATTTCCTTCTGGTCTAAACATCCCTGCTTCTGCTGAATTATTTTAATCCCCCCCGTAATTTTTTGGTCATACTGATAAGAGTAGAGTAGCTTACATCGTTCAAAACTGTAAACTTGTATTCATATTAGGCTAACGACAAAAACAGTAGGCTATATCTGTAGTCTCTGTCTTCGGGAACTGCGCGTCACAAAAAATGAACCGAAAGCCACTTCAGCTCAGTCACGATAAGAAATCGGCTATGTCTAAAGCCTTTAAATGTCTAAATATTTAGGCTAATAAATGTTATCTGATTGTGTAGGCTAATCCATATGAAAACGAGAGGTAGGCCTACAGAGGATCTACTCAAACATGCAATGTAAGCGCTTCCCAATGAGAAAATGACAAGACGGTGAAAATCTCGCTCTAATTAAATGTAGGCTAAATCGCCCTGAATTAAAATGTAAAAAACAGATCAAATAATGTATTTGTCGAAATGTTGCGATATTTTTTCATTTAAGTTCATAATTATTCTATAAATGTTATTTAATTTAGCAGCATTACCACGAAGCACCGTGTTTCGATATTTATTTGAATAATACAAAATAAAATAAAAACTTAATTCACAAATTGCATGCCTTAAGGATCCAAAGATCCCTGTAGAATTTAATATTGAGTTGTACATTTTGTTCATGACAACAAATTAACATGCGTTTTTTCAGATTATATTTAGTTTTGCTTGGAAAAAGCTGGCCCAAACCAGTTTTATTTCATCAATTATTGAAATAATGAAATATTTAGTAATAAACTTTTATGACAGAAATATCACTAGGCTACATGTAACTTAAATCATTTAATTCCTTCATTATCAACACTGTCTAGAATTTAAGTGTGAATTGCGACTTCTCTTTGTGTTAAGTCAGCCTCAGACTCCGATAGCCTGTGGGGGGTTGGAGGGACAGTTGCTGGACAAAGGTGTTAATGTTCCTCTTTCATATGGAGAGTGTCGGATAGCCAGCCTGATGAGCAGGCAAAATTATTGTAAGGATAAATCTGTGTCCAAATGTAGACCCCATATCTTATTAAATTATAAATATTGTAGTTTATTTATTGTAGCCTATTTAAAGTTTTTTTCACACAAAATTTCAATTGAAGTTATTGTAAGGTGAATTCAACAAGGCATGCTGTGTCTTTGAAGCAACAATTAAAGGTTAAATAATTTTTTCGTGATTTGTATGGCTGACACGCAGCGACATATACAGTGTTATCAGCTGTATGATGTGCTTTTACCCTGAAATGTTTAATTTCGAGAGAGACCCGGTGCGCGGGTTTAAATTTCAAATTTAAACCTTGAAATGTTCGAACTTGGTTTCAAACTTAAGTAATTTTAGTGTTCTTTTACATTACACAATAATTTAGCAGACTAAAGACGAGCTTCTTCATTTTCATTTTCTGATGCAATCGGCTGACAATCTTCCTTCATCAGTTTTTGTCGTTTGTGCAGCGGCTGCGGTTCTACAGGAATGTAGCAAATTTATGTTGTAATGATAATCAAACAAAACTCTTGACTTTAAATAAGTAAACAGATATAAACAGTTACCTATTTAAGCATCAAGGTGGGAAAATATAAACGCTGTAGGACAACATCGGTTAACAACATGTAGGCCTATGCTACATTGAGATTCGATCTCGGGTCTATTGAAGCTCCTCGAAGCTCGTATTGTTGCGTTGATCACTGAGCTACCGTCTGTACGTTGATAAAGTTGTAAAGCCTCATTTATGTAGCCTAAATGTTTTTATTGCAATGTTTTATGTTGAAATGTTTTCATTATTTATTCAATTACATTTCAGTAGCCTAATTTCAGTATTGTGATTATGAATTATTTTAACTACGTTTCACTTGTTGAATTCTTCTGCTACCAGCTTTCAATCGCTCTGAATCAGCGCGGTGCGGCAGCAGATTACGCATTAGAGAGAATAAACCGGAATAAACAAACACTTTTCAGAGTCTATGATTGTAGCGCCTCTTAGCGGTAAAAGGCAGCAAATACACCACACATTTTACCGCCGCGGTGGAACGGCTGATGTGGGCATTGTCATGGCTTGCCTCGACATTTGCGTTTGAATAGCGCGCGTCCTCCGTGGGCGTGTCAGATTAACGCGTAATGAAGTGTAATGAGCTGAAAAATACTGACAGCACTCTCTTTTCATACAGATTGCATAAACTGAGAATATTTGTTTTTTATATAAATTACTTAATTTAAAAGAAGAGATTTTAAGCTTCATAAAGAAAAATCTCTCGTGCCTGTGTGACAAGTAATCGCGGAGTTACAGTTAATCTTAGGACGCGTTTCAGAATGGACTTCACTGACAGAGAGAACGCAGAACTCGCATCATGTTTGTTTTTCTTTATTTGGTGAAAAGCACAACACTTTGTTTTTATTGTGAGTATCCACAAAAAAAATAGAAACTTAACAGGATCTAATGATGTATCGCACTTATATGTAAGATCAAAATCAACCGAGTATTTTGAGTCTCTTTTGCACTGATAAGAAAAAAAGCGAGACAATCGCGCCGGCGCGATAGCCGACCCCAGGGGGTTAAATAATCCGGGACAAACGAGCTAGACAGGATAACAAGGGGGCGTGGTTAACAAGAAACACCTGGGATAACTAATGGACAAGACAGGGAACCACTAAACATGACAAGACACAAACCCACATCGTGACATAACCTCCCCCTTAAGGAGCGGCTTCCAGACGCTCAAAAGACAATCCAGGCGGGAGGTAAAGCGAAGGCGATCCTGGGGGAGGGATGGAGGGCCAGGCCCGTGCAGGGGAACGGGACCAGGACATAGCCACGACGGGCCTGGGCCGCAGAGCGAGGGCGACCAGGGCGGAGCAGGACGTGATGGTGGCCATGGAGGTGAAGCCTCCTCGGGTGGCCATGGTGGAGAAGCCTTAACAGGAAACCATGGTGACGCGACCTCCATGGTCCTCTCGTGGGACCTTCTACTGCCCCCCCAAAAAAAATAGTTGGGAGAATCTAGGGGGAGAACCGGCAGGTCGAGGCGCAGAGGCGGGGCCGGCAGGGCGAGGCACAGAGGCGGGGCCGGCGGGGCCGGCGGGGCCGGCAGGGCGAGGCGTCTGGATACACTCACCGGAGCCTGGCGAGCCGAACGAGTCCTCCTCCTCCTGCGACGGCGAGTCACTGGGCTTGATTCAATCACTTGGTCTGAATCACTTACTTTGCTAGATTCAGCACTGGACGCACTTGACTCGGCGGCACTTGACTCACTTGACTCGGCGGCACTTGACTCACTTGATTCCTTCGCGCCGGCTGGCACGCGTTCAAACTCCGGTTCGGCCGGCGAAACCTCCGCCGCGGTCTCTGGATTAGCAAATTCAACAGAACCAGTGCGGAATACGGGCTCGAGGGGTCCGACACGAAGAGTGGGTTTGGCGTAGCAGACGTGCAGCGCGGGTTCAGCTGAGCAGACGTGAAGCGCGGGCTTGAGGAGCGCGGGTTCGGCTGAGCAGACGTGAAGCGCGGGCTTGTGGAGCGTGGTCTCGGCAGAGCTGAAGTGAAGCGCGGTCTCGCGGAGCGCGGGCTCGGCTGGGCAGACGTGAATTGCAGGCTCTCGCCGCTTCTTCTCCTCCACGCCCACAGTAAATGATGAACCGCTCCCAAAGAGGGCCAGGTTGACATACCCCTCCAGGGTCCAGCTGGTACAGTCATCCGGCATTAACTGGGCAACGTCCTCGTCCAACCCGCTCCAAAACAAGTCCATGAGCTCGAGGTCATCTAAAGCCCCCAGACGACAGCACGACAAAGTCCCTCACGTACCTCTTGATGGACTGGTCTTCCTGAAATATCGAGGCAAGGAAACTTCTGAGGACCTGGTTGCTGACAACTGCTGGATCCATATTGTGGTGAGTTGTTCTGTAACGTCGTGTGGTAGAAATAGCGATGAGGAGGCTGGATCCAGACGCAGTGTGTCTTTATTAACAAACTACAAACTTAGACAGGAACAGGATACAAGGACTCAGAAACAGGATTCAAGGATTCAGAGATAACCAACGTTAACATCTAACATATATTCAACAACTCACAAGGACAGGGCAAAAACACAGGGCTTAAATAATCCGGGACAAACGAGCTAGACAGGATAACAAGGGGGCGTGGTTAACAAGAAACACCTGGGATAACTAATGGACAAGACAGGGAACCACATCGTGACACATGTATATATTTAAGAAATATTTGCATGTATATACTGTATATAATTATATATAATTTATATTATATATAAATTTAAATATTTTATATATAAATAACAAATATTTCTTAAATACATACATGCAAATGTGTATTTATATATATACAAAGTAATTATACACAGTACACACATATATCATTCTTGTTCCAAATCTGTGTTTTTAGTAATTGTGGTGGTTTTTGGTATTTATAATTTTAACCTTTATATTATTTATTTCTTTTCATATTTGGTGCCATTGTGTCACAGGTCGGGAGGGTCGACCGGGTCTACACCCTCCCTTTGGAATTAGTACCACTGAGGAGCGGACCAGAAACCAAGCAGACAAAGGAGAGTAAAACTTAGACAGATTTTATTGACTTAAAATAATTTGTAATCCTAATTAAAAAGCTTCTTCTTCCTCCTCCGTATCCAGTCGCTGCAGGGGACGTCGACGGGACCACAGGTGAGTACTCGATACAGTCAGCCCTTCTCGGGCTCTTCGGATGCCCAAGGCTCTCGACTGTGGAGGGGACGTGGACTGGACAGCAGGCGAGGACTCTCAACACGGTTGACCCTTCTCAGGCTCTCAGTGCCAAAGGCGTACTCTCAATACGGATTGACTCTTTTCAGTCTCTCAGTGCCAAAGGCGTACTCTCAATACGGTTGACTCTTTCCAGCCTCTCAGTAGGATCGACTCTTCTCGATCTCTCAGGTGCAGAAGGTTTACGGCTGTGAAGAGACCCTCGCCTGGACAGCCAGTGAGTGCTCCAAGGACTCAGGTGCAGAAAGCTTACGACTGTGAAGGGGGCGTCGATTAGACAGCAAGTGAGTAATTCGAGTACGGTTGGTTCTTCCCAGTATAGCAGGTGCGGAGGGCTCAGACTTCGCATTCGCTCAATCTCTTCCTCAGAGACCTCCAGACTGTAACACAAGACAAGGGCGATGAACACGTGACAGGATTCTTTACATCATGCGTGCAGCACTTCACCTCAACCACACTCGGTGGGACACAGCAGTTACACACGTCACTCTCATCCACCCCGTGAAATTTAGGGCCACGGCCCACCTCCTCCTTCTGAACAGTGGGGGCAATAAGACGGAAGAAATTTAGCGACATCATTCATGCATCACAGCAGCTGTCTTCTCATTCCGGTGTCTAGTCTCCCTTTCCTGTATCACTTCTCTTCATATCTAATGTCTTGATGTATAAATCACATACAATACGGCCAGTAGAAGGTTTGTACTTATCTTCACCCAGGTAAGGGGACTTGATACTGTTTCTTCGTAGCGGATTCCTTTCCGCGGGTCGATCTCACCAGCCGGCTTGTCCCACAGAAACTCTCAGCCCACCTCGTCGCGGGAAGCGCGCTGCTGCGCTCGCGGTCCCCGCCTGCTCACACCATGCTGCTGCCCCGTGCTGCTCTACCCTTTTTCTTTGTCTCCCAAAGCTTTGTTTTTATCCGTTTCAAAAAGCTGTGTGTCCCAATCATCAAACAGCCCCTTGATGCGCCGCACCTGCTGTCACTTTGTCATCAGCGGCTGCTGTTGCCATGGTAGCGATGCATACAAGGCTGGCTGGGTGTTCAGTTGAAAACACTCCGGGTGGAAACATCCCTCCGTGGACTATTTAGTTCCGCCTCTATTTCGTCACCTTGTCACAATTGTTAATGTAAAATTATTTATTTGCAGCAGTTATTTTGGAAGTAAAGAGAACCTAACTAAGAAATTCTGAAACCTTGTTATTCCTTGGGTGAGTGGGTGAGTGAGTGGGTGGGTGGTTGGGAGTGGGGGGGCACCACCAAGCATTTGTGCTTAGGGCACCCTAATGGCTAGCGCCGGCCCTGCATATGCTGAAGCAGTTAAGATGAATGGACAGAGGAACCATAGGGAAGAGTGAATAAAGTACAAGAGGAAATGACTGATCAGCAAGGGAAGAGGAAAGCATGGATAGAAAAAAAGAAACTGGTCACAGTCATTGCAGGAGTAATTAATGCAACTCATTAGATTAAGTCAAAAACAGAAAGAATTCAAGTAATTGTGAAAGCGGCAGAACACCATTTGGAGATGATAGGGTTGAAATGGGAGGAAATGAATGATGAACTCAGGATGCAAGCAAGTCAGGAGACATCATGATTAGGTTCTTAAACCTTATAATGCTGATTTTACAATGGAATGCGAGAAGTCTCTTAGCTAATGGGCAGGATTTTAAAGGGGTCATATAATGGTACATGCACTTTTACAAGTTGATTGTACTGAAATGTGTGTTGGCAGTGCCTGTACACAACCATCATATAATGATATAAATCCATCCAGTGTTTTTGTTTTAATCTCCTTATATGTTTTCCCCTGCCTCAAATTGAGCCGTTCGTTTTTGTGACGTCAATAAAACGGACGCCCCTCCCACGATTGTTGATTGACAGGAGTGTTTCAACACAGACCCGCCCTCGCTCGTGAGAGCTGTCAATCATAGTCTGCGCGGACCGGCGCGGTCATTGTTGAAATGCTGGAGCACTGTCTATGAGCAGAATGGCGTCTAAGCGATTGTGGTGTTCTGTTCTTGGGTGTAATAACGAACACAGCAGTCATTTTAATGTTCCCAAATCCGAACCGCTGAAGACGCAGTGGCTGAGTTTGTTTTCGAAGGGAATATTCCCCACAAGCAACGTCAATGCTCTCATGTTTGCGCGAATCATTTCACACCAGACTGCTTTATAAACGAGGATCAGTATAAAGCTGGATTTGCTAAGAAGCTGCTCGAATAAAGGAAGAAGCTGCCATGAATAAAGGATCGGTACCAGATATTCGTGTTCCTGCTGAATCTCCAGAAGAGCTGAAGTGAGTGTAACGTTTTATTAAACTTTATATTAATATTTATATCTTTGCAAATCGCTAGCTGCACACTTCACAATGAATGCGGCTAAGGTTTACACTCATTACGGCATGTTTTCGCTTAGAGTTCGCTTAGAGTTCTAGAGAACTACAGACCTGTCTCTCTCCTACCATTCATTGCAAAAACACTTGAACGAGTTGCTTTTAACCAAGTATCATCCTTCCTGTCTCTTAACAACCAGCTGGATGTCAACCAATCTGGCTTCAAGAAAGGACATTCAACTGAGACTGCATTGCTGTCAGTCACGGAAGCCCTGCGGATCGCAAAAGCTGCTTCCAAATCATCAGTTCTCATTCTCCTGGACCTGTCTGCTGCCTTCGACACTGTGAATCATCAGATCCTCTTGTCCGCCCTCTCATCACTGGGCATCACTGGAACCTCCCTCAACTGGTTTGAGTCCTATCTCACAGGTAGGTCTTTCAAGGTCACATGGAGAGGTGAGGTATCCAAAGCACATCAACTGACCACAGGCGTTCCTCAGGGTTCAGTTCTCGGACCGCTCCTCTTCTCCATTTACACCACATCACTGGGACCCATCATACAGGCACATGGTTTCTCTTACCATTGCTATGCTGATGACACCCAGCTCTACCTCTCATTTCAACCAGATGATCCCACAGTAGCTGTACGGATCTCAAGCTGTCTGGCGGACATCTCGGCATGGATGAAGGAACATCACCTGCAGCTCAACCTGGCAAAGACTGAGCTTCTCGTCCTCCCTGCCAATCCGTCTCTTCAGCACGACCTCACTATCCAGGTAGATTCATCCTCAATCACCCCATCAAGGTCGGTCAGAAATCTTGGAGTAATCTTTGATGATCAGCTGACCTTCACAGACCACATTACAAAGACAGCTCGATCATGCAGGTTTGCTATGCACAACATCAGGAAGATCAGGCCTTTCCTAACTGAGCATGCAACACAACTTCTCGTCCAGGCCCTGGTCATTTCTAGGCTTGATTACTGCAATGCTCTTCTGGCTGGACTTCCATCATGTGCAACTAAACCTCTACAAATGATCCAGAATGCTGCAGCTCGTCTGGTCTTCAACGAGCCCAAAAGGGCCCACGTCACTCCTCTGCTCATCTCTCTGCACTGGCTACCACTCGCTGCTCGCATCAAGTTCAAGGCTTTGACGCTTGCTTACAGATTGACCACAGGTTCAGCTCCCTCCTACTTCCACTCACTACTACAAGTCTACATCCCTACCAGAAGCCTACGATCGGTCAATGAGCGACGGCTCGTGGTACCATCACAGCGGGGCACAAAATCACTCTCCAGAACATTCTCATTCACGGTTCCATGCTGGTGGAATGATCTCCCCACCCTCATCCGGAATGCAGAATCCCTGACAACATTCAAAAGACAACTGAAAACTCATCTCTTCCGGGAGCACTTAACTTAAAAAAAAAAAAAAAAAAAAAAAAAAAAAAAAAAAAATCCTTTCCTCTAAATCCTCGCTTGCCTGCCTTATGCTACTCCGAGCTATGGCTGAACTTTGTATTTTGAGCACTTCTTGCGTTGCTTTTGCCTCTTCACGATGACTCGCTTGGTTTAGTCCTCAGTTGTAAGTCGCTTTGGATAAAAGCGTCTGCTAAATGACTAAATGTAAATGTAAATGTAATGTTTTCTATGTACGACGTTCTCAATATAATTCATAATCCCACGTTCATACTGAACAACGCGTTATGGTTATTGTGTTATTGTGTTACAAACGGTGTACGCACAGAACAGAGAGGCGGGGTGAGCAAAGCTCATTATCATTTAAAGTCATATGCACTGAAACGGCGTGCTGAAAACAGAGCTGTTTTTGACCAGGTAAAATAAGTGTTTTCTTACAATACTAATGAGAATTTTTAATTAAAGTATATTACAAAGTTTTAACTTAGACCCTAAAGAATCATATTAGCTTGTACAAAAATGGCATTATATGACCCCTTTAAGCAATTTGTTTGTAGGAGGGTAGAAAAACGTCTCAGGTTACGACTGCAACCTATGTTCCCTGAGAACAGGGAACGAGACACTGTGTCAAGCGCTATGGGGAACGCCTCAGCGTGACTTTTCCTACTACCTGCAAAGCTTGTTTGCATGGAGGCCTCAGCAGGATGACTCTCAAAGGAGAGGAGGCCTGACACATGCTAGAGTACCGCTACAGCGCTCAGGGAGCGAGGGGGCCTAGGTGCTCTCCCTCCACGCTCTACCGAACTGTATATATGGAGGCCTCAACAGGATGACTATCGGAGAGGAAGCCTGACGCATATATTTCGGAGAGGTAGCTCGACGATCATCAGAGCTCAGGGAGCTAAGGGCCAAAAGCACCTCCTCAGAGAGGAAGGGGCCACTTCTCAAGCTCTACCTGTAGTAGAAGTTAAGAGAGAGCTCAACGACCACCAGAGCTCAGGGAGCGAGGGGTCTAACAACTACTCAAGAAATGAGGAAGAACCCCTACCGCGCTCTACCAAGCAGTGTATATGGAGACTTCAGCAGGATAACTCTCGAAGAAGAGGAGGCCTGACACATAATTAGGAGAGCTTGCTCGACCACAATCAGAGCTCAGGCCGAAGTCATCCTACTCATCCTACTGACAGAGCCACGTCATCCTACTCTAGAGGAGCAACTTGACCACTATCTCAAATTCAGAGACGCATACTGCCTCCCCAGGGTTATGGGGAGCAGGGGCCTAGCAGAAAGACTCTAAGAAGAGGAGGCCTGCCATACTCGCACCCAAGTGTTCTTAAACTAGTCTTTTTTTCTTTTCTTTTTTTGGAAACAACTATATTAAATAAATCCAGCTCAGAGCCCGAGAGGCGGAGGGCCTGGAAAACCTCTCTTGACGACTTAAGAGAGTGATCCCAAGTCTACCTCTACCTGCAGCAGCAGTGCTGCCTGCATGGAGCTCCAGGGCTAGAGGTCTCAGCATGATGACTCTCGCATGAGAGAAGATCTAGATCTGGGCTACCCGAATCTTAGTGAAAAGGAAACGACAGAGTCCCTATAGAAATCTCACTACACCGTAAGGGAAACCCATCCTATCCAGGAGGGGAACGGAGGCCGTTAATTACAGCCTGTCTACGTTCGTTTTAACTGAAGGAGGCACGTAGTGCCAACTACTCTGGTAATGGTGTCTGGTAGGGTGTGCCAGAGAGAAAGCGCTCATCAAGAGTTTTTTTTTCTTCTAGCGCTTCCCCTCTGACGCGCTGCCATGGCAATACTCAAGCCTGGCGGACGCGTTCAGTAGAGCACTCGTCTGACTGTTGGACCAGAGGATGCGTCAGAGCGCGCCTCCCCGCCCAACAGTCCCTTCTCGTCACCCGCCGACGAGTTTGAGAGATTCACTCCTCTCTCAAACTCGTCAACGAGCTCCCTCTGAGATCCCCGCGATCTTAGTCTCCTCTCGGCCTCGGCACGAGCAGGACCCAAACCGCAAAGCAAAGATGACTGTCAATCCTCCCTCGAGAAAAAAGACAGACGAGAATGGAGCGTTCTTATTGAGAAAAATGCTCACGATCGGCGCACTCTATCCCCTCGAGAACCGAGCGCGCGTGCTCTTCACCCAGACAAAAGCCACAAAGGTAGTGAGTGCCACCAGGTGTGAGAAACCTCTCACACGTGTCGGCACACTTCCCTTGTTTGCCATAGTTTCGTTTTACTCACAGTGACAGTGAAACAGTCCCTGAAGACGAAAAGAGTGGATGACATGTTCTCTATGCACTCCTTTTATACTTCCTGGTCGCGCTAGAGCATGACGTCATGGCTGACGCCGGCCAATAGGATTGTCGTGATTCTACAGTGTTTCAGTCATCAGTCACGCTGAGGCGTTCGCCATAGCGCTTGACGCAGTTCGAGTTCCCTTCGAAAGGGAACCAGAGATACTGTATTGTGCATTCAAGAAACTTTAAAACCTAAATTGGATTTTGTTTTATATGACTATGTGGCGGTAAGGTATGATAGAAGGAAGGCGGGAGGAGGAGGGTGTGCTACATTTATAAAGCAACGAATACCGTATAAAATCTTAGGAGTGGGAATTGAACAAGAGTATGTAGAGTAAAACAAGAGTATAAAAAAATGTAAAGAAGCAGTGAAAAATAAACAAAGCATTTAGATTAAATAAAAGAACACACAATTATCATCATTTGATTCAGTATAAACAAGCTCAAGCAATAGTAAGGAGCAGGGGCGGATCTAGATAAATATTTATGGGGTGGCGAAAGGGGGGCAGGAATTTTTGAGGGGTGGCAATATATGGCATACGTATATACTGAATTTAATCACAATTAACACAGTTTGATGAGAAATAGTATGTAGCCTACACACTACAAAAGGGCACAGGCTGCCATTTACAAACTCATACAGACAAACTTAATCTCATGCAATCAATGTCTTGCATTTGAGGTGAAACAGTTATATTAGGAATAAGTGTTAAAAAGGGGAAAAAAGTCGGCACACCTTTATACTCACTTGGGGACACCTGTGAGTATGAAGGCGGGGTGTGTTTAACTTTTAATTGTCTGACGAAGAGCCTATGTGCTTGAAATGTTACCACCTGTGTGTGAGTCCATTAGATTTTGGGAGGAAGGAAAGCTTCACCGTCACTGAATCTCTAATCATCTGTCATTTATGCACTTTTATTCATCAATAAAAGATATGACTTTTTATTGTATCTTTACCGTTTATTTTATTTTAAAAGCATTTTATTTATCATTTTCATTGGTTTGACTAGACTGTAAAAAAAATCTTCCAGTTTAGTCCCAGTTTAACAGTATGGCAACCTTATATTTCATTAAGTTATATAATGTTAATATATCTACTTTAACTTTCCAAATTTGCCTTTACTTTAAAATGTAGCAATAACCACCATAATAATACAGGAGGCACAATAGAAATGGCCTATTAATAAAACATGATTAATACTCATATAGACGGTGCACAGGGTCAAGCACAAATACAAAACACCATCAGAGTAACACAACACTAAAATAATGCAATAAACATGAACTAAATTACATCAAATGTCATTCAAAACACACCAATGTGCATTACTGATAAGAATTATTTATAAACAATTTTATCATATGCGATGTGTAACGACTTTTACTGCCTAAATTATCTGGTAATTCATAGTTTTTACTTGCCAAAACCATACATTTATTTCACAATTCAATTAATATGATGTTTAGAAACATTTGCAGTTTTTTTACCATGTAGTAAACCAATAACATGTTTTAACTGTAGTATACCAAATATTGTGTGCAAAATATTGTGCTAGTTTCACTGAAAAAAATCATCAGGTTTGACGTATAATAATACAAATAAGCTGTTTTTTTCAGCAGGAATCTATACTCGTCCTTCTGTCTGATGTGGCGTTTGATCCAGTGTTAGTGAAATGAACAGCAGTAAATGAGTAAATGTTCTCAGACTTACATGAGTATCTGAGTGAAGCTTCTTTCTTGTGGGAGGAGGTGGGAGGAGGAAGAGACTGGTGGGAGGAGGAAGAGACTGATGGGAGGAGGAAGAGACTGGTGGGAGGAGGAAGAGACTGGTGGGAGGAGGAAGAGACTGATGGGAGGAGGAAGAGACTGGTGGGAGGAGGAAGAGACTGGTGGGAGGAGGAAGAGACTGATGGGAGGAGGAAGAGACTGGTGGGAGGAGGAAGAGATTGATGGGAGGAGAAACGCACAAGTATGTTTTGTTTATTCATCTAAATAAAGAGAGAGAAAGCAAAAGCTCACAGTCTTGCAATGAATTTGCCTTTCAAACTTTGTTTATACACATACAGTATCAGCATATGGGTTCAGTTGCATGTTGCTTGTTTTAATTAAGTTAAACTTTTTTTAATTCATTGGCACAGGTACCTTACTTTTGTTTTGCTGTATACATCTATTATTTACATTATTACAATGTTACAACACATATTTACACACAATTATTTATTTATTTTATAAAATAATAACAATGAGACAGAAAAGACAAAAAGTACACAAAGATTTGTTTTATTTAAATGTTATTCAGTGTTGATGTTATTGTCCTCATTTGTCATGGCCTTCGGGTTTGCATTTCTCTTCTTATTGAAATATTCTTCAGTATTGTACATATTAGCATTTTGTTTTGTTTGTATCACAGCATATTGTTCTGTATATTGTTTTAGTATGTGGACAAAATGCATTTGATGCCTATAATCATCAGGCTGTTTCTGAAATACACACATACATTCAGTTTGATTTCTTCAAATAGTTTGACCTGATGCCAGTATCTGATGAATTTATATTGAGTTTTATAAGCTTGATGTGGAAACTCAAACCTAAATCAGCACTTCACCTCATGTGACGCAACACAGGACTACAGTGTGTAATGTTTCCTCTGCTGCCCTCAAGAGGCTTCGATTGTTATTTTTCCACCATATAAACCCAATGAAACCCTCAGATACTATTCAAACTTTTAATGTAAGCCTATTCAGGGGTTAGATATGACGATGAGACAGTGGCGTTCAGAATGTGCACACCAATTCAATTTCAGTATGTGCTGTTTATGAACGGATGCATAATGTATGTGTGTGTATATGTTTACCAAAAACGATGTAAGAGCAGTGTTGGGGGTAACTCATTAAATGTAACTTGAGTTACGTAATCAGATTACTTTATCAAGTAACTAGTTAAGTAACGCATTACTTTTACAGCAAAACATCTGAGTTACTTTTTCAAATAAGTAACGGAAGTTACTTTTTTCCATTTATTGTCTGAGACTCTCATGTCCCCATGAGACAAATCAAAGTGCAGAGGCGTTGTAATGTGAGCGTGCATTTACTCATCTCATGCACACAAAAAAAGATTCAATATTCCTTAAAATGAATAACATCAGTGAAATGCAGAATCAAAACACTTTGCAAACCTCCAATAACTAAATATGTTAAATAAAACATAAATTTGTTATGCATTTAATGTCACTTTATTAACCAATGTACTTGCTTCTGACTTTCGATGATTCAGTTAAACCATAAGCAAAAAATATAATTTTATTATTATTGGTATTCATATATAAAATATAATTAAAATTATAAGTGATGGGAGAAACGTCTTGGTTACGGATGTAACCCTCGTTCCCTGAGTAGGGAACGGAGACGTTCCGTAGGATGACGACGAATGGGGGTTTCGCTTAGAAAGCCTATCGACTTCGAGTATACAAAACGAGCCCAAAATGATCGTACGCGTGAAAGGGTTAATTACACTTTCAATAAAAGGTCCAATTGGTTTGTAAAAGGTGTTTTTAAACATGTTTAGGTTGAGTTTTTGATGCATTTACATTGTTCTGACCAGCAGAGGTCACCAGCGTGTGGCGATTCTAGTAGATCAAACTAAATCATTTTGTAATCATTGGTTCAATTTATTCAAAGTTACGAAAAATGTAGTTCCCTTTCGTTGTCACTCCGAGTTCCGTCGGATGACGACGAATGGGGGTTTCGCTTAGAAAGCCTATCGACTTCGAGTATACAAAACGAGCCAATGGCAAAGAAATGCCATGGGTCTGCGGAATTTGCATAGCGTATCTCCGCCTTACCTCGTGGGTATAAAGGAGGACGCCTTGGCAATATGCAGATATGTTTCTTTGCTGAGGAGCCAAGACTGAGCTCAGGCGATCCCCGCGGTACAGCGGAAAGTGGCAGGAAGACGGAACGTCTCAGTTCCCTACTCAGGGAACGAGGGTTACATCCGTAACCGAGACGTTCCCTTTCGTTGTCACTCCGAGTTCTGTCGGATGACGACGAATGGGGATACCAGTCTAATCATGCCACCTTCTCGGCTGTCTTCCAGTGCCCTGCGTAAATCTGAGATCCCTGTCGTGAGACTAGCACGGACGAAGGACTCCTATTTAGCACAGGAATACCAAGGTACACTGGGGAGCATATCCCAGATTTTGGGGGAATATGCAATTACTGCCAACCCAGAGGGGGGGACTTAAGAATACACAAATGACCCGAGGGATGCATATGGGGAATCACTGGGGTGTCCAGCCGCAGGTGGAATATTTCAACCCCAGGGGTGGCAAGGTGGCTTGCCGAGGGAAAGACACATGCTCAAAGAGGCTTACAGTGGAAATACACATGTGGGGGTAGCTCAGAGGAGGTACCATGCACACGGAAGGCACCTAGCCGACGCGCAGGCAATAGACACTGGCGCCAGCGTCAACAGTGCTGGAGGAACTCAGGGCTTTCGGGGAAGCTCACCTGAGGAGAATATCGCACGTATCCACTCCGTGGAGTGGAATGGCGAGCAAGCGAAGACACCTAACGGCTCCCATGTTAGCTTGAAAAAGACAGTACATGGGAGGAGACTGGCTCCACTCGGAGATTGTAAAATCTGGCGAATGTGTTAGGTGTCGCCCAGCCTGCAGCTCTGCAGATGTCTGTTAGTGAGGCGCCATGCGCTAAAGCCCAAGAGGACGCCACATTCCGGGTGGAGTGGGCGGTCACACCAAGGGGGCACGGTCGACCTTGCTGCTGGTATGCCAAAGCAATGGCGTCCACTATCCAGTGGGACAACCCTTGCTTGGAGAGAGCCTTTCCCTTCAGCTTCCCACCATAACAGACAAAGAGCTGGTCTGAGGTCCTGAAACACTGCGTTCTGTCTACATAGATGCGAAGAGCACGTACTGGACAGAGCAGTACCAAGGCTGGGTCTGCCTCCTCCGGGGGCAGCGCTTGCAGGTTCACCACCTGGTCCCGGAAGGGAGTAGTAGGAACCTTGGGCACATATCCAGGCCGGGGTCTCAGGATCACGTGAGAGTAAGCCGGCCCGAATTCCAGGCACGCTTCGTCAACGGAGAATGCGTGCAGGTCCCCTACCCTCTTGATGGAGGCCAATGCAGTCAGAAGCGCTGTCTTCATTGACAGGAAGTTAAGCTCGACCGACTGCAAAGGCTCAAAGGGAGCACTGCGCAGGGCAGTTAAGACCACTGCGAGGTCCCAAGAGGGTACGAGAGGAGGACGAGGAGGATACAGTCTCCTCGCTCCTCTCAGGAACCTGATAATCAGGTCGTGTTTCCCCACAGACTTACCTTCTATAAGATCATGCTGTGCGGCAATAGCGGCGACATAGACCTTGAGGGTGGAGGGAGACAGCCTTCGCTCCAACCCATCTTGAAGGAAGGAAAGCACGACACTGATCGAACATCTCCGGGGGTCTTCTCGGTGAGAAGAGCACCAGTTGACGAAGAGGTTCCACTTCAACGCATAGACGTGTCTCGTGGACGATGCTCTAGCGGAAGTGATGGTAGCCACCACCGCTGGTGGTAGGGTACTCAAACCTGCCTCGTCCCGTCCAGGAGCCACACGTGGAGGTTCCAAAGATCGGGACGAGGGTGCCCCGTCCCTGAGAGAGGAGGTCCTTCCTCAGGGGAATCGGCCAAGGATCGGAGAACCAGGACCGGGTCGGCCAGTACGGCGCGACCAGAGTGACCTGCTCCTCGTCCTCCCTGACCTTGCGCAGGAATTGCGCAAGAAGGCTCACTGGGGGAAACGCATATTTGCGGCCCCGTGGCCAGCTGTGCGCCAGTGCATCCGTGCCGAGCGTGCCCTTGGTCAGGGAATAATACAGGGCGCAATGGGTCGAGTCGTGAGAGGCAAACAGATCTATCTGTGCGTCCCCGAACTGGTCCCAAATCAGCTGAACCGAATGGGGATGGAGTCGCCAATCTCCCGGGAGGGGCTGAAGCCGTGAGAGCTCGTCGGCTGCACAGTTCAGGGCTCCGGGGATATAAACGGCACGAAGCGACCTCAGATGCTTCTGACTCCATATGAGGAGGTGGCGGGCAAGTTGCGACATACGGCGGGAGCGTAGACCACCTTGATGGTTGATGTACGCTACAGTGGCGGTATTGTCTGATCGGACTAGTACGTGTTGATTCTTGAGCACGGCCCGGAAGCGGCGCAGAGCAAGACGTACAGCCAGCAACTCGAGGCAATTGATGTGCCATAGGTGGTGGGGTCCTGTCCAGGAGCCCGCGGCAGCACGTCCATTTCACATGGCACCCCAGCCCGTGGCAGAGGCATCTGTCGTTACAACAACATGCCGGGAAGCTCGTTCCAGGGGCACACCGGCCCGTAGAAAACTGAGGTTCGACCACGGGGTGAAGGTCTGACGGCAAGTCGGAGTAACTGGTACTCGGAGAGTGCCGTGTTGCCATGCCCACCTCGGGACTCGGTCGCGAAGCCAAAGCTGAAGCGGTCTCATATGAAGCAATCCGAGCGGCGTTGCCACGGCTGCAGATGCCATATGCCCCAGGAGCCTCTGAAAAAGTTTCAGTGGAACCGCACTCTTGCCCTCGAACTGTCTCAGGGAAGTCAGCAGTGACTGCGCGCGCTCGCTCGTAAGCTGCGCGGACATGGCGACCGAGTCGATCTCCATACCGAGAAAAGAGATTCTCTGCACGGGGCAAAGTTTGCTCTTCTCCCAGTTGACCCGAAGGCCCAGACGGGCTACGTGGCGGAGCACCAAGTCCCTGTGTTCGCAAAGCTGATCTCGAGAGTGAGCTAGAATTAGCCAGTCATCGAGATAATTCAGAATGCGAACCCCGTGTTCCCGGAGGGGAACAAGGGCTGCCTCGACGAGCTTCCTGAAGACGCGAGGAGACAGGGCTAGCCCGAATGGGAGAACTGCGTACTGATATGCCTGCCCCTCGAAAGCAAACCGCAGGAACGGTCTGTGTCGAGGGAGGATGGAGACATGAAAGTAGGCGTCCTTCAGGTCGATCGCTGCAAACCAATCCTGGTGCCGCACACATTCGAAAACGCGTTTGGCGGTGAGCATCTTGAACGGCAGCCTGTGAAGGGAATGGTTCAGAACGCGCAGGTCCAGGATTGGCCGTAACCCACCGGTTTTCTTCGGGACAATGAAGTACGGGCTGTAGAAGCCGGTCCTCATTTTGGCTGGAGGGACAGTCTCGATCGCACCCTTCGCCAGCAGGGTGGCAACCTCCGCTCTCATGATAGGGGCATTGCCACCGACCATAGTGGAGCGGACTCCCCTGAAGCGGGGAGGAGACCGCGCGAACTGAATCGCGTAGCCGAGCCTGATCGTTCGCGCGACCCAACAGGACAGGTTGGGAAGCTCTAGCCAGGCTCCCAAGGACTGTACCAGCGGGGTCATGCGAACCACAGACTTCCCGTCGGTGGAGCAGCGAGGCGGTATGGCTGACCCAGATGTGGACGGCATAGCGGCCCGGTGTGGGGGCACAGCCATAGACCGCGTCCTGACAGAGGAGACCAGGGAAGGACGAATGTTCCACGGGGGTCTGCTCTGCCAGGGGTCTGGCGACAGAGGAGGATAAGAGCAGCACGGTCCGGGGACGGCGCGCACTGTCATCCGGCTCTGGGACAGAGGAGGACGAGGGGTGCACGGCCCGGGGGCGGCGCACCGTGTCGTCCGAGAACTCTGTGTGCTCAGAGACGGGAGAGTCAGTTCTTTCTGGAAAAGGATTTTTCCCTGGCCCTCCACCAGGGAAAGGAGTGGCCCTGCTACCAGCTCCTGGGAAGAACTGAGTCCCATCTCAAGAGTGCCGCTTAACCCGGCGTATAGCGGGGGGCGGGGCTGGAGAGGGCTGTGGCGTCCCCCTGCGGCTTCCAGAGCCAGCCCGGGTGAACGGGCGGGGTGGGAGCCGCAGGAGGGCGCCTTCGGCGGTGGGCAGACCGAGGGATCTGCTCCGACGGCGGGGCCGTCGGGGCAGAATAAGCCTCAGTCTGCTCGTGGGCGGTTGAGAACTGTTGGGCAAAGCCCTCAACCGCACCGCCGAAGAGGCCGACCTGGGATATGGGGGTGTCAAGCAGATGGGTCCGCCCGACATCCTGCACATCAGACAGGTTCAGCCACAGAATGGTGGACATCACCTGACCCAGGGAGCGCACGGCCACTTTCGTCGCTCAGAGAGCAAGGTCAGTGGCGGCGCGCAGCTCATTGAAGAGCCCTGGGTCAGTCCCGCCCTCGTGCATGTCCGTGAGCATCTGGGTCTGGTAGACCAGCAGAATGGCCATGGCATGCAGTGAGGCGGCTGCCTGTCCTGTAGCGCTATAGGAATTCGCCACAAGTGTAGACGAAAAACTACAGGCTTTGGACGGGTGCTTAGGATCGCGCCGAGAGGAAGCACTCTGAGGACACAGTAGCATCGCAACAGAGCGTTCAACAGGGGGGGACCCCAGTGTACCCATGGGCAGCAGCCCCGTCGAGGGAAGGAAGGGCAGAGGAGATCAACGAGGGATCGCTGGAAGACATGGGGGTCTTCGAGGATTTCGAGATCTCCAGATGCACATCCGGGAAGAAAGGAATTGGAGTGGACGCCGACAGGAGTCAGCGGCCACACCCAAAACCAATCGTCCAGCAGCGAGCGCTCGGACAGGGTGAAAGGTTCCACTCTAGTCTGATGCTCGCAGCGGCCCGGGAAAGCATGGCCGTCATCTCAGGATCTGACTCGACAAATGCCATATGCACACCCCAAAGTGGCAGCACTGTCAAATCTTCACTTCCTGAAGATTCTAGCCCGCCCTGTGATGCTGCGATGGACAACAGATCCGATTCTGGAGCGTCAAGGGAAACCCGCGGGGCATCCGAAAATAGACCTGGGGAATCCCCTGAACACTCGCGGGTTGCGTCACTGAAGAGGGGGGCGTGGTCCACGGACAAACAGTCGGCGGATTAGTTCCACACTCACACCCTCAGGTCACCCTGGCCACCAGCCGAAGTAGCACCTCAAGTGGAGAGTGTTAGATCGGGGTGTGGATGAGGGGACTCTCTCTCTCACGAGATCATTGAGTCTCGACCGTAATGACGCGATGGTCACGTTCCCGCAGGGAGAACGTGAGTCATCCACAAACGCTGCTCTAGCGTGATCAAGCCCAAGCACGCAGAGCAGAGAATGTGCCCATCAAAATTGGAAATGAGTCGACCGCAACCAGAAATGCACGGGCGAGCCGTCTTTAAAAAGACGTGCCGCGTGTGAGCTCTTTTGTGAGAGGAGAAAAAACTCCGCGATGTTGAAGCGAGCAGGGAGAACACACTCATTGGCAGATCGCTGCACAGATCAGCAGGCAATGTGAACTGTAGCGACATTGAGATGTGCCTTAATTAGCTCAAATTATGCATAGGGAATTTTAATAATTAATCATGTATATGATTAATATATTGCATATTACAGTTGAATTATCGAAATTGAAAATAGATCGATTGTACATATGAATGGTAAATCATAACGAATTATAATTCCTCATTCATATATCAATGGTCTCATTACAGATCGATTATATGAGACAACTTTAAGGGAATCAATTTAGTTTATCAAACAATCGGTTTGTCCAGCAAACAGCCGTAAGGTTAACTAACCAACTTCTCAACAAGGTTGTCCCTTTTTATAAACTCCCAGAAATCTCAATGTTCCGGCCGTGAACATTAATTTTCTCGTGTTTATAAAATTTACGTTACTGATATAGTAACAACTTGTAAAGCTTTTAGCGAGATATTCATTTCATTGACTTGTAAATGAGCACTTCAGGATCAATCAAGAATATGGCTTTAATAATTGAAACTACGGATACAGAATTCTACATTTGAACACAGGATACATGTATGTACAGTTAAACAGTAAAACTAACGAGACAGACGAGTACACATAGGAGAGAGAGAGAGAGGTTGCGAGGGCGCAAGATTGGGAGTGAGAGAGAGAGAGAGAGAGAGAGAGAGAGAGAGAGAGAGAGAGAGAGAGAGAGAGAGAGAGAGAGAGAGAGAGAGAGAGAGAGAGAGAGAGAGAGAGAGAGAGAGAGAGAGAGAGAGAGAGAGAGAGAGAGAGAGAGAGAAAGATGAGAGATCTTCTTGGCACAATTCATCACAGACACAGAACCTTTTGAATTAGAACAAGACTCAACAGATCTTAAATAAGCATAGTAAAACGAATACTTGCACAGGTAAAGCTCTTTTGGTGGGGCTGATCTGAAAAAGGCGTGTGGGTGTATCTCTGTCATGTGGATGCCGAGCGTTCGAGTTCGTCCAGCGAGCGCGGCGTGTTTGAATGTCCTTGTAGGTGAAGCTTGCCAGTCTGGCTGTGTTCATTTTCTTCGCGAGAAGACATGAACAGAGGAGACTTCGAAAAGGATAAAATAAACTTGAAGAAAACAAAAGAGAAACGATGGATCATCACACTAAAGCGAGGTCCAGACGCACGAGGAGTCACATGATGAAGCCACCAAGAGCAGGAAGAGCCAGGGAGTTTAGGCAGAGAGTTTTCAGGAAGCTTTCAGAAGGGTTTCAGCAGACTACAAGGGAAGCTCGGCGCGTCTCTTTAAGGACACTTAGGTTCACGCCTCTGTTTGCGCGAATCACACATGACCGTCCGCGGATCTGAAGCGGACACAGTTCCCTTTGTCCTGTGGGGGATGCCCACTTCATGTGGAGATTGCATTTGAGCCGTTTGGCTCCTGAAATATGAAATGTGTAAAATAATGCACCTTACTTCATCATGCTATCGGAATTCGGCTCCGTTAGATTGAGCGAATTACAGACATATCAGACACGTCGCATGAAGATTATCGGAATACAGAGTTACATAAGATATGCATTTTATAAGCATTTAATGTTCCTTCACACGATTATAAAGCCATAATACCGGCTACCGTGACCTAGGAAATATCAAATTCATGTTTATGCATTTCTTAAGTGGTTATACTTATAGACAATATAAGATTGCAGAGGCTATTCCCCTTTCTTCATCAGAATTCAAGTGGGAGCTGTGATTTCCCTTGGAATTCCTTTTGGGAGTCATAAAGTTTTATGACCTAGCAAGAAGGGAGAGTTATAGAATCTTTCTTTAGAAATACACTTTAAGGTTCGAAGTTACAGAACAGTTAAAATTACATCTATAGAATAAGACAAGACTAATTAGATATGCATGCATACCGGAAGGTTGGATCCAATTTCTGTGTTATACAGTATACATTTATATACACATTATAGGACATTTGTGTGTGTGTGTGTGTGCAATCAATGTGTGATTGTCCTTCAGCGTTCAGGCAGCATTGTGAAGTGATCAAATCAAGCAGACCCCGTGATCGTCGGTCAGACCCATGAGGTCTTATCTCGAGTCACATGTCCAGAGCGGCTCGACTCGTAAGCAAAGCACTTCGTTGTTCATTCATTAGAGAAAGATGCTGCATTGTGCGAGTCAGAGTCAATGATTTAATCAATTCAAAACACTATCCCCTTTGTTTCATGAATGGAAGTTAAAGGGGAACTTAACTACATTAGAATCTAGTTAATTCACTCCCACATACCAGAGCTGGCTCACCTACCGATCTGATTATCACTACATTCCCCCTTTTGGCGGTTTGGCAGGACCCGTGTGGGCGGCCTCGTTAAACCGTCACATTGGTCAGATGGTAGGTAAGTCAGGAAAGTAGGATGGCAGGTGGACCCTGATGGTAGGATAGCAGGTAAGTCATGAAGGTCGGATGACAGGTGGTTGTTAGGACTGAGGGCTCAGCAGGTGGGCCAGGATGGTAAGGCAGCAGGTGGAGCTTAGAGCTGAGGGCTCAGCTCGATGGGGTTCAGCGTGGTCTCTGGCTTGGCACCCCCTTTTCCGGGGATGCTGTCTGAGACCTTCAGGCACGGCTTTCGTGAGCTTGGCTGAAGATGTTTGCATCTCGTTGAGTCTCCTTTGCAGAGTGGAGGCCAAACCTAGTGTCAGAGTGTGGCCGGTTACCGTAGAGATGCAACGCGCAGTGTCGGCTGCGGTCCAGGCTTGGACAACAGGTGCGGGAGTCAAGACTGGCAGTCGAGACACAGCTTGGAGGGCTGTGTCGATAGGAGCAATGTCAATTCACTGGGACCCCCTTTTGCAAACCACAATTCCCGTTCTGGAGTTAGGGTGACAGTGTGGTTCCTGACGAAGGATGGGGTTTCCAGTTCTAATCTGTACTCTTTGCTTGGAAGATGGAACAATGTCAGGTCATCCAGGTGGAGGATGGCACCTTTCGGTACTTGAAACCACACGCTCTGTTTGAGCAAGGTGACACGGGTGGCAGTGTCATGTTGGTTGTAAGTGAGCGTAGCTGTTCGCACGGGAGTGTTGACGAGCCATCTGTCACCTACAGTCTCTGCTTGTATCTCGGTGACTTGCGTGCGAGGCTTGGCTTCTGCAAGGCAGCCTGATCATGGGTTGCAAACCGCAGATTCCGTTAGTGTTGTCTTTGAGGAAGGGTTTACTAGGGCAGATATAGTGAATGTCTTTGGTCGTGGGCTGCACATGTGGGGCCAGGTGCAGCGGTGTGTCGCTGGTCATGTGGTAGGCCACCCCGTCCGGGGCTGTGACCAGCGGAGTTTGAGCAAAGTCTTTCTGGAAGACAGTAAACAGCTGTTTCATGGATTTTACTGTCTGGTTCAGCAGAACGCTGTGAATGTTGAGAATTACCACAGTTCCCATCAATGTCTTTCCGATGGTCTGCAGGGATGCACTCTGTGTTGTGAGTTGCAGTCTTAGCTGTGGGACCTCAGTCCGAATTTCAGTCACATGGTTCGCTGCGTTGGCACTGGGCATACCAATGCTTAACAGAGTTCTGACAGCAGCGGCGGCTCCGAGCAAAGCTCCCAGGAACCGTTTGAAACGGTGGTTGTGTCCACCTAAGTCCGCTTGTGTGACAGTCATTTTATCAAGTTGGTTGAGCATGTGCTCGGCCTTGGCCTTGGCGTGAGCGAGGGAGTCCTCTGTCCATCGGGCACGGGTCCAGCTGTACAGCTGGGCTGCTGTGCTGGGGTGAGGTGCTCTGTAGACGTTGCGGGGGTTGCGTCGAACACACACTTTCTGGGTGTGGTTCCTGCAGTTGGTGATCAGGAGTTGTTGTCCTCTCCGGACGATGCCTGCTGTCGGACCTGGTGAGATGTCCGATTGCGGCTGTCCTCTGGTTGGCTGGAGGCACAGGCATCGCGAACCACAGCATCATCCTGGTAAAAGTGAAAGGGAGAGAGAAAGAGAAAGGGAGGAAAAATTTCAGCGAGTGTCGTCCTCGGTTGGCTCGGACAGTCTTTTCGCTTTGAGGATGCCGGTATGCCACTTGCTTCGGTGTCTTGCAAGTGTCTCTGGTGCTGAGCAGCACGTGGTGCGTCCAGGGCGTACGTTGGCATGACCCCCCCTTTTGCACTGTGGCATCACAAGCTTTGGCGCAGTGATGGCATCAGGTGCAGAACGCTGAATGTTGTCCTGTGCACGCAGCATGTGCTTGTTGACGTAGGGTGTCAGGGGCACTGGTTGTCGCTGGGTGCAGACGGTGTTCGTGGGTGGTTGGCGGGGTAGAGAGGTGGTTTCTCATAGTGTCCATTGTTTTGTCACAGTCTGTGGTAGCTATAAGGTTACGGTCAGGTGAAGCAGGGGCTCTGTGACATTTGGTCATACTTGTGGTGAGAGGCTAATGCATGACCCTAAAAGTTCAGAACCACGGTTTAATGGGTTCGCTAGATATGTAGCATAAAGTTAGGTGTTTCATGTGTATCTAGCTAGTGATGTGTATCTAGCTAGTGATGTGTCTCTTTTATCTTTATCATCTTGGCTGTGGATGTTAAGACTTATGTGGTTCCGAGAGTATTTCCTGGAAAGGGCATAGCCGAGATTAAATAAATGACTTAAGATGGCTCTTACGACTTAATTATTTCTCTGGACTTAAGTAGTGGTTCACTACGGCTTGACGAAGTGAATGATGGGGAGAAAAAGGACAGCTTTCCTATTCCAATTATGCTTATTATCAATCCTTTGGACTATAGTTGTGCCCTAGTAAATTGTTGAAATTACCTGTGTTGCAGGGTCACAAAAATGAGTGCACTTGTTGAAAGTAAGCACAATCACAAATAGAGGTGTCTCTGTTTCCTTTCTGGGCCCAATGGGAAATGGAACCACATTCGAACAAGAGAGTAAATTAAATTAAATCATATAGATGACCAAATAGACCGGGGAATAGCTGACTGCTATTATTATCAAAGTGGGAAAAGTAAATAAATAAATAAATAAATAATGAAAACAAAAATTTAAAAGAATAAATAAACATAAAGTAAGTAATCAAAACAGCGGTAATGATCTGAATGTGATAATAATCAGTAGCACTAGTGACTAACTTTGGATTTGCCCAGACCAACACTTTATAGTGGGTTGTAGCGGTTGCATGTTCAAAACCACATCGTGTGTGTCCCTCCAAAGGTTTAGTCAACATGCAGATGAAAATTCCTATGGTTATACAAATTCTTCTGTAGTTAGTTACGCAGTTTACATGTAGTTAAACTTAAGTTTAATTAACAGGGGATCTGCGAAGTTAGTCTTCAACGATTAGCAAGGAGTATTCCTAAACCAGTGAAGGTGAACTTTAGCTAATAAGAATTGCAAACACGGAAAGTGGATAATTAGAAACCCTAACTGGTGTTGAGGAAAGTATTCTAGAATACTTTGCCCTGTGGAACACAGGCGGTGATTAAGGGTTCAAGTAAATGATGCTAGCTGCTAACTGTGGAAGTTATTTAGCTTAGCCTATGCTGTACGGGAGCTAGGTTAGGTTAGCTTAGCCTAAGTTAGCTTGATGCTAAGCTAGGTTAGCTTAGCCTAAGTTAGCTTGATGCTAGGCTAGGTTAGCTTAGCCTAAGTTAGCTGGATGCTAGGCTAGATTTAGCTTAGCCACCCAGGCTGGTTTGTTTACAAAAGTGACATTACGAGTTAACACTTCCTGTGGCAAGTTGTTGTCATGGGAACCAGAGCATGTCAGAACAATTCAACAGTACTTGAAGAATGTTTGTACATTTTACATGAATCACACACGTTTTAACGGGTTAACAGGAGGCGCCTATACTTTGTTTTTCAAGAACTTGGCGTTACATTCAGTAAAATGCAAATGTGTTGTGGCATTTGTTACTTTTACTCATGGAACTCTTCTCTTTACTTTAAACAACTTATTCTATTTGTTTACAGAGTAAGAAAATAGATTAGCTGTACGTCAAAGCTTGTCTAAGCCTATATAGTTACGTCCCTGTTATGCATAAAAGCAGACTTTTCAGCTAGTGAACAGTTTTGACCGCTAGGTATCACTCTGCTTGTAGATGCAGCAAAAATTTAGGTTTTGGTGAGCACACACACAAAAGGTTTTGATTATCTTAGTAGATGTGCATTAAGCAGCGTCGACTGATGACTGGTTTCTTACATGTCATAACCTATTACTCAAAACAAAAAAACAAAACAAAAAAATTGCATGTTGGTTCTTTTCAGACGTTATACTTCGAGAGTAACAAAATAGAGTAAAAACAAAAATAAGAGATAGGATGAAACCGGAAATGAAGAGGAAGAAAGGAGTGTTTTACCTATTTAAGTTTAGCTAGGAGACATAAGTAGACTGTTGTTCCTTATGGGTAAGCTGCTGTTTTAGACTAAACTGGCAGGGACACCTCAAACATCAAGGTCAACAGAAGAAGAAACCACGGGAATTGTTTGCAGTTCTGTCTGGGGCCTACTGTGCATTTGTGTTATCCGTACTTCATGTACTTAGCTTGGTGCTAAGGAGTGAGGAGGGGTAAAACACAAACAGGAAGTAGAATATTACTGATCTGTGTAACTCGCTAAGGAAACAACAGTCGCTAGATATCGTAATCCTATAGAGAGAAAGAAGATGAGGATAGTGACTAGTGATAGTGACTTTATCTAAAATAAAGTAAAGGTACAGTTAGGGCGTCCTTATAGCTCTATGAGACTAAAGGGAGAGCGTATCAGGCAATGTAATTAAATTTCAAATCTAGTTAAGCTTTATTGAGCTGAATAAGGATTCAGGCTGAAACCTGAAGTAAATAAATTGAAATAAAATCAAAATAAAAGGGTAAAGATCGAGTGTTCTCATAGCTCTAGTAACTAGAATGGAAATCGACTAAGCAAGTTGATTTAATTAAATCCCAAATTTAATTTAATTCAACTGAACTGAGTGGGAATGTTCAGGCTCAACAGGTGTAAACACTCACAAATAAAATAGGGGTCGCCTTAAGTCAAAATAAAATAAATAACAAATGAAAACAAAAGTATCTGGGTTTCAATTTGAGAGTGAAAGTGAAAGTGAAACCAAGAGGGAGGGGGTTCAAGAGGTGGTTAAGCAAAGTCTTTATTGTGTCAGAAGCCCGCATCCGCTATTTTGGTTGTTGTAAACAGCGGAGCCAGCGGAAGTGGCTCTGAGGTAGGCAGTTTAGTTCGTAAAGTTGCCAAGCAGTGTTTATTCACCTCAACCTTGAGGGTTGAAAGTGGCCTCAGCTCGTTTAATGCGCCAGGTTTGGCAAGGGCATGTGTTTGATCATATAGCTGCAGGTCAGTCATGACCTTTGGGCAGCAGGTGTCAAAGTCTTTTAGTGAGCTGTAAGGTGCAGGGTAGCACAGTTGAACCTTGACCTGGTGTTGAGTCTGTGTCTTTTCATGGCTGGCTGTGGGAGTTCCCGTGACCTCTGTGGCCTGCCAGTCTGGCTCTGGTGACCTGTGTGACTGGAGGGGGTCAGGTTCTCGCACTTGAGCCCAAACTTGCAGTTGTTTGAAGTCTATTAAAAGGCTCAAATCGATCTAGCTGATCTTTGCCAATTCGAAGTGGAAAAGTTTTCATTTGTGAGATGAGCACGGGATGGACTAGACTCGAAGGACCAATTGTCAGGTGGATGTGAACTACCTGTTCTAGCCAGATGTTGTTCTGGCTGTACAACTGTACGCTCAGCTCACACGTTTGAGATGTAAGAGTTCGATCTTGTCTCTTAGCTTTGAGTCTTTCAAAAAGTTCAGCTGATATCAAAATGAGGTCTTAGCCTGTGCCTAGCAGGGTTTTAATGCTGAAATCAAGGTCTATCGTGATGGCTAGGTAGAGCTTTCGGGCCACCCCCTTTTGGATCAGGTTTCCCAGGAGTCTTGGCGTTGGGGCTGGTGTGTTGATCGATGGGCGGTTAGGGCCGGCCTTGTGTGGGTCGCTGCGGAGGCAGGTAGCCAAAACAGAATTGCTTGGTCTTTCGGGACTTTGGTCCCAGTTGTATGACACTGTGCTGTCATGCTCAGGCTGTGCAGCGGTCAGCTGGGGTGGCTGGGTGATGCTGTCACTTTGTGGTGTGACGGCTGGCTCTGTGGCCTGGGGCCGACGAGCAGTGTTCCGGGTGCTTGGACACAGGATGTCGGGCTCGTACCTCTTGTTTCTCTTGGGAGATCTCCCGTGAAGAAGCTCTTTCAGCACCTTCAGGATCTGTGACGTGGCTGGGTGTTGTGGGGGGCCCTCTATGGGCAGCTCTGAGTAGTGTTCAGAGACAGAGTAGATTGTTGGGTTTTTCAAAGTCTTTTGGACACAGTCTTTTGCTTAATGTGAGCTTTGTGGGCCAAGTCTCGTAGCTGTTGGGTAGACATGCTACGGGGACAGGCCAGGACACCTAGGTGATGACTTACTGTGGGATGCAGATTTCGGAGAAACAGAGTTCTGAAGTTGAAATCTTCTTCCATACCTGGGTGATTTTGGGCTCCAAAATAGGCTTGTCGGAGTTGGTTGTTGAAGGTCTGTGGGGTTTCAAGTCGGGCCTGCTTGAGGTCCATGGCGGTGAATAACCCTTGGTCTGATTCTGGATCAGAGAATTCACGGATCAAAGCTTGTTGCAGCTGCTGGTAGTCAGTTTTAACAGTGTCTTTTTTGACGATTTAGGAGGCTGCGCACCTCACGGCTGGACGTAATCCTTATCAGGTAAAGTCTGTCCCACGCGGTTGTGTTGGTAACAGTCTGTAAGTGAAAGTCAATGTCTTGCAGGTAGGCGTGCACGTCGTGGCCTCTTGCAGGGTTCTTTGGAAAGGCTCTCCCCCTTTCGCTGACGGGGGTTCTTGTGGGCTGGCTGGTGGTGTCTTGAACGGTGGACTTTCGCCCCTCTTTTCAGCTCTGTGTTGTTGGCTGAAAGGTGCGGATGGCTGGTCAGGGGAAACTTTGTGGTGTGCGTTTCCCCTTTCCGGTCGCTTTGTAATCTATAAGAGTGTTTCAGCTCTCTGTGAACAATGTCAATTTTGTATATGATATTGTCTTTGTGCTGAATGAGTTCATGGATTTCAGCTTGGGCCGCTTGCAAGTGTTTTTCGCAGGCCTTGGCTTTAGTGTCTATTTCTTTTAGTTCAGTCTCTGCTCTTGCAAGGAGAGCTTCACCGTTTTGGAGTTTCATGTTGAGCTCCTCTCTGGTTTCTTTCTCTGACTGCTCTTTTCGGTCTGTGTGTAGACGAAGATCCGACGGGGCAGTTTGAAGTCTTTCCACTTCCTTCTGTAGCTTGGGGTCGGTGTCATCCTCTTCCTCGGTTTCGAGGAGTAGTTGATCTAGACGATTGACGATCTGGGCCTCCTCCGCTTGCATCTTTAGCGTTGCTCCTTCATGCTCCAGGGCAATGCGGCTCCTTTCGTGGAGGCGTGCTTGTGCGATGAGCTTGTGAGCGAGGTTTCCGACGTGTCGGGCCCAGTCTTTGTCGTTGTAGCTTTGGCTCGGTTTGTGAGCCATCAGCTTGTCCAAGTCGGCGTCCAGCTGCTCTTGGCTCGGGGGCTCTGAGTCACTGGCGACTTTGGGGAGGAGTAGAGGTGTGGTGGATCTCAGCCATGTCTCCAGGTTGTCCCAGCGGGCTGCGGGACAGGAAGACCGGCACAATACTGGCTCACTGCGGGCGAGAGGAGCACAGCACACACACAAGAAAGCAAAACCACTGCAAGTTCGTTTACGAGCTAATGAATTATGCTAATACGGGCTATGCCGTCTATGAGAATTTTGGCTAACTGATGCAGGCAGTTAGATTGGGACAATTTGCGTAGGTCAGCGCAAGGCCTAAATAAAGATTGTGACAGGGCGGCAGCCTAGTGGGTCACATGGTGACGCTAGCTGCCCAGTGGTCGATCTGTTATTTAGCTGTCCTTTATGTCATAGGTTCTGTCTCTAGGTGAACTGAAAGAAACAAATCACAACAGAACAGAAGGATAGTGTGATAGAAAAGATTGCAGTAAAATTAAACAGAACAAATGAATAGGTCTGTAATAAAAGGGGAGATATACTAACACAGAGAGTGTTACAGGGGATAGGGAGCCTGAGCCTGCTATCCAGCTGGATTTATAGCCGGGCCCACGGGCTAGTGGGTTTACCGGTGGAAAGCCTAGGAAAAAGGGGTGTGGCTTAGAGAAGAGAAGATGGGCACAACACTTAAATGGCCAGGGGAATATCTAATATTCTCTGGCCTAGCCTAAGTGGATGGAGTTTACCTTATTTAGTTTGCCTGGGTGAATTGAGGTCATTCTGGTTGGAGCCAGCGTCGTGGTTAATCCTTCCGTCGCCCCCCACGCTCAACCGCCGTGTCCTCGGGCCTCTCTGTTCATCTCTACCAAGGGGCGTTCCTTCTCAAACAATCTGCGACTTTGGAGTGCCAGATTTCTGATGACACAGTTTTATGTGTCGTACCAATGGAGAGAGAGACAGAAAAGTCCGAGACTCACTCACGGTCCGCGCCGGTAACGCCAGTCAGACAAACCAGCTTGCCGGAAACCAGCCAGAGATGACCGTCAAATCACCACCTGGGGAATTCTACGTACAAATACAGAACAGGATTTAGCAAGCGAAACTCAAAGTGAATTAAGGTTTTCTTGTCTAACCCAATGGGGTAATTATGTATGTAGAAATAAAGGCAAAGGCTTTATTAAATAATAGTAAACTTAAGGAAATTATGATAATGTTGGTAATTATCAAAGTGACCTAACCCAAAAGAGAAAATAGAAAATAACGAAAGCCAGAGGCACAAAGGAGGAGGCAGGTAGTAGCGTGTTTGTGTCACTTGAATAGACAAACTTAATTCAAATTTAATTCAAAGAGGGTTAAATTAAATTTAAATAAGCATGTACGAAGAATTAAAGGGAAAATCAGAATAATATCAAATAATCACTAATGATAGCAGTGAAGTATCATCCACAATTATTAGATAATCAAAAACGAAAGGTAGAACTGGAGAGAGCAGGCTGAACGCAGGAGGAAGTGAACCGTAGTAGTGGGTTTTTGCCACCAGGGGGCGCACTTGTGGTTAACCTGGTTGAATCAGCCACCTTAGTTTAAATTTAAATTCAAAGGAGTTGGAATCAAATCTAAATATGCGTGTAAGGGGATTGAAAAGTCAAGATGATATCCTATAATAATTAACGACAACAGTGAAGTATCGTCAATAATTATACAATAATCAGAAGGGAAAGGTAGAAATAAAACAATTCATAACGGAATGAAAAGAGAGAAAACAAAATTGACATGAGAGACTTAATTCAAATTAAAGTTAGGAATTTGATATCCCAAACTGAATTTGAATAAGTGTAAGATGAGTTAAAGATCAGCATAATATCTGATGATAAATCAGATGGCTGAATAGGCAACTTGATTTAAATTTAAATTTAAATTTGTTAAACTCAATTTAAATAAGCGCGTACTGAAAGTTAAAGATCAGAATTATCTCTGATAATAATCAAGATTACTGCAAGGTATCATTAATAATTATGAAATAATCCAAAGAGAGAAGTAGAAATAAAACAATTCACAACGGAATGGAAAAAAGAGAAAAGAGGAATTGACATGAGAAACTTAATTCAAATTTAAATTAGGAATTTGATATTCCAAACCAAATTTGAATAAGTGTAAGACGAGTTAAAGCTCAGAATAATATTTGATGATAATCACGATTACTGTAAGGTATCGGTGATGGCACATCAAATAAAACCAACTGGAAATTGACCACTTCAAAACAGAATGAAGGCAGGAAAAGTGATAAACCGACTTAGCAGGGGATGCCACGAGGGGGCGCCCTTTGTTAAGTGGTTATCAGTGACTGAGCTGAGAGTCTTAACTTAAATTTTAATTCAAATCTTGTTTGAATCAAATTCAAAATAATTGTACTCAGGAGAATCTAACATCCAATAATATGTAGCATAGGCAGAGCTGTTAGTGCACATATCCATTGAAGTTAGACCGTAAAGTTCATATTCCCAGGGAAAGTGGAGAAAAAAAAAACAAGATAGAATTTGAAAACAAAGTGACCTGTTTGTGAATACCCACACGGTGGCGCAATTTAGCTCGCGCAGAATGATGTCACGGAGCGGAAGTAATCAGACTATACTGGAAGGCTGCCCTCCAGTGTTCGTCAGCGGAATTACATTCAGTGTGATTTTACACTGAGAATTTCTTTCTCCTAACGTCCACACGATGGCGCCATTTGAAGTCATGGGGTTGAAGTAACTTGCACTATTAAGCACTAAAAAGGTGTCTTTAGTGTTTGTCAGCGGAACTGAGCACTCGGCTTCAGAGTGATTTAACTCTGAGTGCATTTCTATGCGTCAGTTGTCTGCAAAAATCACAATTATTTCAAAATCTCGGCGGATTTTTGGTGCTATATTTCACAAAAGTGTGTGGCAAGATTTCTTCACTGCACGTAAATTGTGGACAACAGGAATTATTCATCTGTTGCTTCGGCTCCCGATAACATTTATCAAATGGCATTGATTAAAAATGTTTTCAGTTTTGGATTTTTATCGGTGCTATATTTATTCAACACGTTAGCAGGTTTTCTTCGCTGCGTCGTGCAAAAGGAAACAGGAATTATTCATCTGTATTCGACTCCAAGCATATATCAAATAGCACTTGTGATAATATGCTTTTCGGTTTTTTACAATTGAGTAGCTAAGTCAATGTTTTTTCAAACCAGGAGTTCATCGTTACTTTAACGATTATAATATCAGGCCTTTTACTACTGAATCAAAGGACTCTCGCTTTGATCAGATTGTCTCACACTAGTAAGAGATTGCTTCGTCTTAATAGGCGGTTTTAGACATATTAAAATGTATCACCTGCAGAGAGTTGTCTTCATCTCAAAACAGGACATTCGTGAAATTAATGCAGTGTAATCATTTAACAGTGATAAAAACATGTCTATGCATATTTTAGCAGCTGTTAACATGTAACGTTACTGACTGACGTCGGGTTTTCGCCTGTCAGTTAGGAGTGAGTTCGCAGTGCGACTTCTCACAATTTCAAAATTCCCTATCGTGCGTGCACAAAATTATTAATAACCATATAAACAGATTGAAACTGAATTTGCTCATAAAACAAAGTTTGAAATGTGCTAAGCGTCCTCCACCATATTGTAGCGACATTGAGATGTGCCTTAATTAGCTCAAATTATGCATAGGGAATTTTAATAATTAATCATGTATATGATTAATATATTGCATATTACAGTTGAATTATCGAAATTGAAAATAGATCGATTGTACATATGAATGGTAAATCATAACGAATTATAATTCCTCATTCATATATCAATGGTCTCATTACAGATCGATTATATGAGACAACTTTAAGGGAATCAATTTAGTTTATCAAACAATCGGTTTGTCCAGCAAACAGCCGTAAGGTTAACTAACCAACTTCTCAACAAGGTTGTCCCTTTTTATAAACTCCCAGAAATCTCAATGTTCCGGCCGTGAACATTAATTTTCTCGTGTTTATAAAATTTACGTTACTGATATAGTAACAACTTGTAAAGCTTTTAGCGAGATATTCATTTCATTGACTTGTAAATGAGCACTTCAGGATCAATCAAGAATATGGCTTTAATAATTGAAACTACGGATACAGAATTCTACATTTGAACACAGGATACATGTATGTACAGTTAAACAGTAAAACTAACGAGACAGACGAGTACACATAGGAGAGAGAGAGAGAGGTTGCGAGGGCGCAAGATTGGGAGTGAGAGAGAGAGAGAGAGAGAGAGAGAGAGAGAGAGAGAGAGAGAGAGAGAGAGAGAGAGAGAGAGAGAGAGAGAGAGAGAGAGAGAGAGAGAGAGAGAGAGAGAGAGAGAGAGAGAGAGAGAGAGAGAGAGAAAGATGAGAGATCTTCTTGGCACAATTCATCACAGACACAGAACCTTTTGAATTAGAACAAGACTCAACAGATCTTAAATAAGCATAGTAAAACGAATACTTGCACAGGTAAAGCTCTTTTGGTGGGGCTGATCTGAAAAAGGCGTGTGGGTGTATCTCTGTCATGTGGATGCCGAGCGTTCGAGTTCGTCCAGCGAGCGCGGCGTGTTTGAATGTCCTTGTAGGTGAAGCTTGCCAGTCTGGCTGTGTTCATTTTCTTCGCGAGAAGACATGAACAGAGGAGACTTCGAAAAGGATAAAATAAACTTGAAGAAAACAAAAGAGAAACGATGGATCATCACACTAAAGCGAGGTCCAGACGCACGAGGAGTCACATGATGAAGCCACCAAGAGCAGGAAGAGCCAGGGAGTTTAGGCAGAGAGTTTTCAGGAAGCTTTCAGAAGGGTTTCAGCAGACTACAAGGGAAGCTCGGCGCGTCTCTTTAAGGACACTTAGGTTCACGCCTCTGTTTGCGCGAATCACACATGACCGTCCGCGGATCTGAAGCGGACACAGTTCCCTTTGTCCTGTGGGGGATGCCCACTTCATGTGGAGATTGCATTTGAGCCGTTTGGCTCCTGAAATATGAAATGTGTAAAATAATGCACCTTACTTCATCATGCTATCGGAATTCGGCTCCGTTAGATTGAGCGAATTACAGACATATCAGACACGTCGCATGAAGATTATCGGAATACAGAGTTACATAAGATATGCATTTTATAAGCATTTAATGTTCCTTCACACGATTATAAAGCCATAATACCGGCTACCGTGACCTAGGAAATATCAAATTCATGTTTATGCATTTCTTAAGTGGTTATACTTATAGACAATATAAGATTGCAGAGGCTATTCCCCTTTCTTCATCAGAATTCAAGTGGGAGCTGTGATTTCCCTTGGAATTCCTTTTGGGAGTCATAAAGTTTTATGACCTAGCAAGAAGGGAGAGTTATAGAATCTTTCTTTAGAAATACACTTTAAGGTTCGAAGTTACAGAACAGTTAAAATTACATCTATAGAATAAGACAAGACTAATTAGATATGCATGCATACCGGAAGGTTGGATCCAATTTCTGTGTTATACAGTATACATTTATATACACATTATAGGACATTTGTGTGTGTGTGTGTGTGTGTGCAATCAATGTGTGATTGTCCTTCAGCGTTCAGGCAGCATTGTGAAGTGATCAAATCAAGCAGACCCCGTGATCGTCGGTCAGACCCATGAGGTCTTATCTCGAGTCACATGTCCAGAGCGGCTCGACTCGTAAGCAAAGCACTTCGTTGTTCATTCATTAGAGAAAGATGCTGCATTGTGCGAGTCAGAGTCAATGATTTAATCAATTCAAAACACTATCCCCTTTGTTTCATGAATGGAAGTTAAAGGGGAACTTAACTACATTAGAATCTAGTTAATTCACTCCCACATACCAGAGCTGGCTCACCTACCGATCTGATTATCACTACAGAACTCGCTGCAGATCGCCATCACACCAACACCGGAGAGAGTGGCTCGTCTCGTAGAGTGAAGTCAGAAATGGCTGTGGAGTGAAGAGATGCTCTTGGCTCCGAAGCGAAAACATATCTGCATATTGCCAAGGCGTCCTCCTTTATACCCACGAGGTAAGGCGGAGATACGCTATGCAAATTCCGCAGACCCATGGCATTTCTTTGCCATTGGCTCGTTTTGTATACTCGAAGTCGATAGGCTTTCTAAGCGAAACCCCCATTCGTCGTCATCCGACGGAACTCGGAGTGACAACGAAAGGGAACTACATTTTTCGTAACTTTGAATAAATTGAACCAATGATTACAAAATGATTTAGTTTGATCTACTAGAATCGCCACACGCTGGTGACCTCTGCTGGTCAGAACAATGTAAATGCATCAAAAACTCAACCTAAACATGTTTAAAAACACCTTTTACAAACCAATTGGACCTTTTATTGAAAGTGTAATTAACCCTTTCACGCGTACGATCACACCGGTGTGATCAGTCTTGGCTGGTCCCTGGAGTGTACGATCACACCGGTGTGATTAGAACGGTCAGTGCATCACGTGATCAACTGCTAAATTCAAACGGGCCTTCACGCGTTGGCTGGCGCTGAGCCAGAGACGGACGCACTCAGTGCTGTCATAATCACAACTATTGAGTATTTTAAACCACATAATGTTTATTTTAGGTTTCAGACATTTAAATACACATTAGTACTAGCAAAACAGTGATTTTGAATTAGTAAAATAGACACTGATGTCTATGGACACGGCAACAATAATCATTTCCATTATAATAAGACGAAACGTTTTATTCATATCAGATACACATTGTGTAAGTAGCTTTACATTTAACCCTATTCTTCTCCCAGTTCACTGGCCAATTACTTTCATGTATTTCGTGAGAAACAACAGATCCGATTCTCTGAACTGTAAAACAAACTAACATCGCGCATACAGCTCAACTAACGCGATCGTTATAAAGATGTTTAAACAACAAAACATCCACTTGCACAAATTTGACAATCGGAATATCAGTGTTTCATGCTATAGCGAATACATTTGTGAATATTTTGAATAGAAAAGGAAAAAAGACATAAAAGCAGATCATCACTCATTCAGCTCTGTGTTGTGATTGCGATGTGTCACGTGACAAGAAATGACGCGTCACCATGGAAACATTAAAGTGACAGGTTCTAAATAACGGTCGCCTTGAAACGGTCGCCTTGAAAAAGTCACGCTGGGGGGTCAGTTAGAATATTTTTAACTTACGTGTGAAAGGGTTAAATCAATTAAATGCAATTAATAAATCATCTCACACCATTAAATATGACGTGTCATTATAATATGTCTCATTTATTACATTGTAGAGCATTTTTAGGCCATGTTAAATGGAGTTAAATTGTAGGGCATGTTTAATGGAGTGCTTGGTTAATCAACCCA
This sequence comes from Rhinichthys klamathensis goyatoka, assembly GCF_029890125.1. Lineage (NCBI taxonomy): Eukaryota > Metazoa > Chordata > Actinopteri > Cypriniformes > Leuciscidae > Rhinichthys > Rhinichthys klamathensis. The sequence goes on from NW_026606808.1 coordinate 1,818,608, forward strand.
ATAAGAGGCTATTCAAGTCAAGTAACCTGTAATTATATAGTGCAACAGTGGCAAGGAACATTTCGGTTACATACTGTATGTAACCTTCGTTCCCTGAAGGAGGGAACGGAGACGTAGTCGACGTGTCGACTGATGGGATCACGCTTAGGGAGCCTGTCATCTTCGAGTACTGTTAAAACGAGCCAATGCACATTGGCGTGCGTGAAATGCATCTCACACTCCGACCTGTGGCGCGGGTATAAATATGGAAGTGGATGCACGCACTAGTTGTTTTCCGCTGTGGAGCCGAGCGTAACTCTGGGTCAGCGGTGGTCCAGCAATAGTGGCGACGGGACTCCGTCTCCATTCCCTCCTTCAGGGAACGAGGGTTACATTAGTAACCGAGACGTTCCCTTTCAGTCGCTCACGTTCGACGTAGTCAAGAATTGCGCACAGCCTTGGAAACAGCCTTCCCTTCTGCTGGTCTCCGTAACAGACAAGAGCTGGTCTGAGGTCCAGGCTTTGGATTCTGAGCATGTATAACCGCAATGCAGCGGACGGACAGAGAAAAGCCAGGGCTGGGTCTGCCTCCTCTGGGGCAGTGCTTGCAGGCTCACCACCTGGTCAGAGGTAGGAACCTTGGGCACATATCCAGGCCGGGGTCTAAGATATCTTGAGAGTAAGCCGGCCTGAATTCCAGGCATGATTTGTCGACCGAAAATTTGTGTGCAAGTCCCCACCCTCTAGATAGAGACCAACCAAGCAGGAAAACGGTTTCTCTAAAAACAGGATTTTTAACTCGCTGCATGCAGGGCACAAGGGAGGTCTCTGCAGTGCAGTTGCACCAGAGATAATTCCAAGAGGGTTAAGGGGCAGTTCTCTTACGAGAGGTTCTCTCGTATTGCGTAAGCTAGCTTACGCTGCGGGAAAGATTCATCTTTGCTGAGATATTGAAGCCAAAAAATTATTTCATAATTTGTATCCATTGACAACGCAGTTCCTCTGCGGCAGACCTAAAGCAGGCTAGCTAGCAGCTCATTGGTTCGCTCAGAGAGAACTGCTTAAGCCTATGGGAGAGCGGGGCTGAACCCGCTTCCAATGAGAGGCGCCCGCGCGCTCATTGCGTCATGGCCCGCCAGAATGGGCGTGGCTATGGTGTATATAACAGTCTCTCCCAGGCTTATATGTTGATTCATTTCATCTTCAGCAAGCTGCACGCTTCTGCTGTCCTGAGAAAAGCCGTCGCCGTCGAGAAGGCATCACTCTAGCGAGCTCCCGGACCCTGAAGAAGCCGGCCGTCTTCGCCACCTTCAGCCGCCCTGCAAGCTAGCACCATCCGACGACTGTATCCTTCTCTTTTCTCTATATATATCTAAAAGAGCTGAGCGTCTTTTTAAAGATGTCTCGTTTTTCCTGCGGCTCTTGCCGCGCTCGTCTCGAGGACGGAGACCGCCATGTCATCTGCGCTCTCTGCCTGGGACTCGAGCACGCAGAACTCGCCCTCGCGGATGGAGGATGCGACTTCTGTGAGAGCCTGCCGTTGTCGTCCCTGCGGGCACGACTTCTGGCAGCAAAATCCGCTCCCGCGCCGCCTCCCTCTTCGCCGCGTAAGAAGAAACGCCGCTCTCAGAGGCCGCCGGAGCCCCCTGCGGAACCATGCGGGCCGCCGCCGCCGCTTCCCGCTCTCCCTCCCCGCCCCTGCCGGACATACAGTTGCCGCCTAGTGGCCGCTCTGTCGCTTCCGATGACGCCGCGGAGGAGAAGGATTCCTGTTCACTGCTCGCTTCAGACAGTGAAGAATGGTCATCTCTCGGATCCACGAGAGAGTCGGCGGGGACCCGCGCCGGGATAGAGGAGGAACTAATGCGCCTCCTCTCACAGGCCGTCGAACGCCTCGGTCTCGAGTGGTCTCCTCCACCCGAGCAGGCCCCGAACCGGATGGACGGCAGCTTTTTTCATCGGCGCTCGACCCCCGCGTGCAACCGGGCCGCCCCATTCCTGCCTGAACTTCACACAGAGCTGACGAAGTCCTGGAATGCCCCGCTCTCGGCTAAAAACCGCTCCGATATATCCGCCTCGCTGCGCTCGGTGGACGGAGCCGCCGAAAAAGGTTACTCAGCCATGCCGGCCGTTGAGGACTTGGTCGCCGCACACCTCTGCCCGCCCTCTGCTAGATGGCGCTCTTCCCCCACGCTTCCTTCGAAAGCTTGCAGAGCGACCTCGAGCTTTCATGCTCGCGTCTACGCCGCCGCCGGTCAGGCCGCCGCAGCGCTACATTCTATGTCTGTCCTCCAAGTATTACAGAGCGATATTCTCGTGAGTGGGCCGAAAGTGGTAGAAACCCCTCCCCCGCTGTCACGGATCTGAGAAGTGCTACGGACCTCGCCCTTCGCGCCACTAAAGCCGCCGCACAAGCTCTGGGGAGATGCATGGCCAGCCTTTGTGTAGCCGAGAGACACTTATGGCTCACGCTCGCAGACATGGGAGATTCTGAGCGCGCCGCGTTTCTTAACGCGCCCCTCTCCCCGACGGGCCTTTTTGGATCTGCTGTCACGGGAATCGTCGATCGCTTTTCCGAGGTCCAGAAAGCTACTCAGGCGATTAATTTGTTTCTGCCCCGCCGCGCTAGCTCTTCCGCGGGCCGCTCTCGCGAGCCTCCTGCCAGAGCTCCACCACAGCGCCTCCCTCCGCAGACTCAAACAGCCCAGCGCAGACAGGGCGGCCGCCCTCGCTCTCGCTCTGACAGCCGCCGCAGACCCCCGCCCCCACGAGGCCCGCGACCTAAGATCACGCTGAAGCCTGATCATCAGAAGTCTGCCTAGCAAAGTCAAGAAAACGACGGTGCTCTCCCGCTGCGGCCGGACCGCCGTCAAAGCTTCGCCCTCTGCCAGTCCCCGTTGTTTCGCCGACTGCTGTAGTGTTGACCGCCACAAACAAGCCGGTGTCCCAGCCCGCTTGCGAGCGACAAAAAGCCGTTTTTACGGCTACCCAGAGAAATCTCAAAAAGAGAAAATTTGCCAGTTGTGTAGAAAATGTGCCCACAATCATGTGCTCACCCATACACACAAGCATAACATATCCCGTGTCTCTATCAGAGCCCCATCACATGAAACGGGCACAGCCCGCTCTAATATCAGAGAACATAAACACGCCCACGAGCTCGTGCGCGTGTCCCCTCTCTGCTCGCTCTGTTTCACGGCCCATAGACTCCTCTCTGAGTGCAAATCCCGTTGCCATACACATTCAAAGCGCGCCCACACACTGTGTCCAGCCCGCTATGTGCAGCAATCAGGGCGATATAGCCATTCGGCCACTAGCCGCATGCTCCAAAGCGTGGGAAGCCATTCCAGGCATTTCCCCGTGGGTGCTAAGCATCATAAAGAACGGCTATCTGCTACAGTTTCGCCGCCGCCCGCTCGGAAATTGCGACGCTGTTGCAAAAGGGCGCCATAGAGAGAGTCCCACCATCTATGACCGAGTCGGGGTTTTACGGCCGTTATTTTCTGGTTCCCAAGAAAGACGGCGGCCTCAGACCGATTTTAGATCTCAGGTCTTTGAACAAAGTGCTCATGAAGAGACCGTTCAAGATGCTCACTACCAGGAAACTCCTCGCGCAGGTGCGCCAGGGGGACTGGTTCATCTCTCTAGACCTGAAAGACGCCTATTTTCAGATCCAGATAAATCCCCGTCACAGGCCATTCTTACGTTTCGCCTTCGAGGGTCATGTTTATCAATACGCCGTTCTCCCGTTCGGCTTATCCCTGGCGCCCCGCACATTCACGAAGTGCATGGATACGGCGCTCGCCCCCCTGCGAAGCCAGGGGCTGCGCATACTGAATTATCTGGACGACTGGCTGATTTTGGCACAATCACAGACAGAGCTTCTGTCGCACCGCGCAGTTCTCCTCGACCATCTGAAAACGCTGGGCCTCTCTGTCAACTGGACAAAGAGCTCCCTTCAACCCAGTCAATCGATTTCCTTTCTAGGAATAGATTTGAACTCGGTCACGATGACGGATCGCCTGTCTACACAGCGCGCGCGCAGTGTACAGCGACTGGCCGCCTCGTTTCAGATGGGCACCCGCACACCTCTGAAAACTTTTCAGAGGATGCTGGGTTACATGGCCTCAGCCTCCGCTGTGCTTCAGCTGGGCCTTCTGCACATGCGTCCGCTTCAGCTTTGGTTAAACAGCCGTGTACCCCACCGCGCGTGGAACACGGGCCGCCAGCTGATCAGAGTTACGCAGACATGTCTCACGGCGCTGCAGCCATGGACAGTAGCAGAATGGTTTCGACAGGGCGTCACGATGGGGACCTTTTCCCGCCGAAAAGTCATCTCGACAGATGCATCCAACACGGGTTGGGGTGCAGTCTGCGAGGGCTCACCGGCCTTCGGCCATTGGTCGACACAGGAAAGCCCCTTACACATAAACTGTCTGGAAATGCTTGCGGTCGAGAACGCGCTTTCGCGCTTCCTCCCGCTCATTCGGGGACACCACGTCCTGATCCGTTCGGACAACATGGCTGTGGTCTCCTATCTCAACCGTCAGGGCGGTGTCAGGTCCAGGAATCTCTTCCTACTGACACACCGCATTTTAGTTTGGTCTCAGAGCCGCCTGCTCTCGCTCAGAGCGACGCATGTGCCGGGCCATCTGAACGACGGTCCAGACATACTGTCCAGGAACCTCATCTCCTCAGGAGAATGGTCCCTGAACACACAAACGGTCCAAATACTGTGGCGGCTATTCGGCAGAGCAGAGGTGGACCTCTTCGCGTCAGAAGAGAACGCTCACTGCCCAATATTTTTCTCAAGGAGCGAGGACGCGCTAGCCCAGGAATGGCCTCGCCGCCCGCTCTATGCATTCCCTCCGATCGCTCTGCTACCACAGGTAATTCAGAGGATCAGGGACACACGCCACTCGGTGCTCCTCATAGCCCCGCGTTGGGAGAGTCAGAATTGGGTTCCGGAACTCACTCAGCTGTCACAGACAGCCCGTGGCCCATCCCAGTCAGAGCAGATCTCCTCTCTCAAGCTCGTGGCACGATCTGACACCCCCATCCACGGCGCTGGGCGCTACATGCATGGGTGATCAACGACTATTTGTCGATTTGCCAGAAGGAGTAAGAAACACTATCATACAGGCTAGAGCACCTTCCACGAGAAGGCTCTATGCGTCTAAATGGTCTGTGTTCTCAAAATGGTGCACCGACAAACATCTGGACCCACGGTCATGCGAGGTGCCGTCTTTGCTGGTTTTCCTTCAAGAGATGCTGGACAAGGGCAGGTCCCCCTCCACTCTCAAGGTTTACGTGGCAGCCGTCGCGGCGTTCTCTGAACCCCGACGCGCTCAGTTCCTGGGCAAAGACGAGTTAGTCATCCGCTTCCTCAGGGGAGCTAAGAGGATGAACCCTCCGCGCCCCCCTTCGGTTCCTATCTGGGATCTTTCTATAGTTCTCGAAGCTATGAAAGCACCCCCGTTCGAACCGCTCGAGTCTGTGGACCTAAAATACCTCTCACTCAAAACCGTTTTTCTGACGGCTCTGTCCTCAGTAAAACGCGTGGGGGATCTTCACGCGCTCTCATCCAGCGCCGCGTGTCTCGAGTTTGGACCGAATGATTCTGTTGTCATTCTCAAACCTAGACATGGCTATGTCCCGAAGGCGATTGGTACCCCGTTCAGGGCTCAGATTATTTCCCTATCGGCTCTGCCTTCATCCGATAGTGAGCGCGACGCCAATCTCCTCTGCCCGGTGCGGGCTCTGAGATTGTACACTACGCGCGCTGCCGCGTTCAGACGCGCTGAGCAGCTTTTCGTGTCGTTTGGGGGGCGCACCAAAGGTCTGGCCGCCTCTAAACAGACACTGTCTAGATGGATAGTAGACGCTATCGCCTCTGCTTACGCATCTAAATGCCTGCCCTGCCCTCTGGGCATCAGGGCGCACTCCACTAGAGGCATGGCCTCATCGTGGGCATGGTCCTGTGGAATTTCCATTCATGACATTTGTGTGGCCGCGGGATGGGCCTCCCCGTCCACTTTTGTCAGATTTTACAACTTGGAAGTTCCCGCCTTGCAGGCAAAATTACTAGCTGTCTAACGACCAGCTCTCTAAGAAGCTGCATTACTGGGAGTCCCTCACACAACCGGTTCGCCCCTTGTGCTCTCCTTAAATGCTTATACACTCATGTGCCCGCTCTGCCGGCCTCATACATGCTTATGTATACACTTCAGGTGCCCGCTTTGCCGGCCTCATAATACATTCACTCCACGTTAAAAATCCCCCGGTATCACCCTGGGATTCATGAGTGGATTCATAGCGCGCACGGCGTTGACCAGGTGTTCCCGCAGCGTAAGCTAGCTTACGCAATACGAGAGAACCTCTCGTAAGAGAACGAATCGGTTACCTAACGTAACCTCGGTTCTCTCTAGAAGAGGGAACGAGTATTGCGTTCCCGGCCGTGCTTGCGCTACTAGCGTTTCGCTTCACGCTGAAATAAATCAACATATAAGCCTGGGAGAGACTGTTATATACACCATAGCCACGCCCATTCTGGCGGGCCATGACGCAATGAGCGCGCGGGCGCCTCTCATTGGAAGCGGGTTCAGCCCCGCTCTCCCATAGGCTTAAGCAGTTCTCTCTGAGCGAACCAATGAGCTGCTAGCTAGCCTGCTCTAGGTCTGCCGCAGAGGAACTGCGTTGTCAATGGATACAAATTATGAAGTAATTTTTTGGCTTCAATATCTCAGCAAAGATGAATCTTTCCCGCAGCGTAAGCTAGCTTACGCAATACTCGTTCCCTCTTCTAGAGAGAACCGAGGTTACGTTAGGTAACCGATTCGATTCATGGCGCTTTTCCACTACACAGTACCAGCTCGACTCGGCTCGCCTTTGTTTGGTTTTCCACTGTGTAAAAGTTGTACCTGTACCTGCTTTCGGGTACTTTTTTTGTATCACCTCCGCCGAGGTTCTGAGCGAGCTGAGGCGATACTAAAATGTGACGTGAAAACAATGCCGACTGCTAATTGGGCAGAGAGAATCGTCACTATTCACTGCCAGGAATTTTGGGCCCCATGACAGAAAAAAAATCAAACTGGGCCCCCTCTGCACAGCTGTTGTCACCACATCTCTAGGACCTAACTGTCCCATCAAAAGCATAACTCTAATCAGGGGCGTCACTAGGATTTTCATTTTAGGGGGGCTAAGCCCCCAATATGACTTTTTAAAAAAATTATAAAAAAAAAGGTAACACTTTAGTTTAGGATCTAAAGCTCACTATTAACCATTTTCATTTCCATGCAAAGGCACGATTTTATATTAACTGTGGATCCCAAATGTGAGTTTTATAATAACTGTGGTCCTCAAATGTGAGGGCAAATAGGGGGGTTCGGGGTCTTCCCAGAGAAAATTTTGGTTTCTCTGATCTACATATGTGCATTTTAAGATGTTCTGAAGGCCAAAAAACTTGGATAGTGGGCAGCTGATTATTTTTCTCTCCTCATCACCATCACACTCTTTTTCTCTTTGTTTTTATCTTGCCCAGCTGAGCTTTGACTGATATAGGCTTTTCATTTTTGTCTGTCAGTGAAGAAAGTAAACATAGGGTCAACTGATAGGTTGATTTTGCCTATGAATCATTTTCTCAGACGTGTTTATTTACTGAAAGCTACTAAAGGTAATTAAGTTAATTAAATGCATTCACAATATGTAGGCTACACATTTATTATTGATCTTATGCCTAAGATCAGGGCCGTAGACAGGGCTTTATAATCACAGGTCCTAAATTTGAGGTTGGTAGGGGGTTCAAATTTTTTATTTCTCTGATATGTGCATTTCAAGACGTTTGAAGACCAAAAAAAGGATAAGAAATAGCTTTAAAACCATGTCAGTGGGCAGTAGATTATTTGACAATACCTGCTCTCTCCTCATCTCCATCACTCTTTCTTTTTTTCTCAGTCTCTTCATCCCTTTCTCTTCCCCTCCTAAAGCTGAGCTTTTTTAATTTACTAAAGGCTACAATTTGTATTATATTCTCAATATGTACACATTCATTATTAATCTTGTGCCTAACATGATGAAAACAGCTTTGTTAATGTTTCTTGTTAACTAATTATTACATTACATGAGTCACGTTACATAGGCCTATTTTCAGTTCAAAATGGCGAAATTAGACAAAACTATATTAGTTTGCCTGATTGTTTTTTGTCATTCGTTTAACATTTATGACCTAAAAAAAAGTAAAATATGAAATGTTAAGTTTAGCTACTTGCATCTTATCTCGCACTTGACCGTACGCGTCGAGTCGCACTGTTAAAATTCGCGCTCAGCAGCGTCTGTGAACATAAAGCCCGCCTACTTTGATTTGATTGGTCATCTCAAATATTCTGACATTGACGAGCAGTGACAGACCAATGAGGCTCAGATGAACACACACATGAACACACACACCCTGTCCTCTGTTTCTGACGTGCTCTCTGCTCGGCGCCGCTGTGGATTGAAGATGAAGAACGCGCTGAATCTGATTATAACAAGACTGAAGCGAACACGAATTTGTGTAGCCTACATTAATCTCACATTTTTAGGGGGGCTAGGCAGAAGTTTAGGGGCTAAAAAGGGCCTAGCAACGCCCCTGACTCTAATCAAAGGCTTGCAACTGTCTTGCTACTTGTAGTTCAACCTATACTTCTGTATTACCACCACTTGATTACATACATTAGATAAGATAGATTTTGTGTGTGTGTGTGTGTGTGTGTGTGTGTGTGTGTGTGTGTGTGTGTGTGTGTGTGTGTGTGTGTGTGTGTGTGTGTGTGTGTGTTACTCAAATAAATTGCCCTTCATGATGGGAATAATAAAGTCTGTATCATGTCATTTAACGGCCAAAATTCAGTCTAAATGAACGCATCAAACTGGATTATTTTAATATTGTCTGTAACTTACATGCAGGTTGAGGTAAGGTACTCATTGTTTCTAACTGCATCCAGTACAGACAGGTTTTTTATTTTTTTTTTGTCATAAAGGTCATTATGTGAGAAAATAATTTGTTTTTTGATTTCTATCATTAATAAAGATTTCATTTTCTTTTTTGTTATGGTAAAAAGAGCAAGAGCGCCAGAGAACCCCACACAGACTCCCTGGAATGATGCTAAGTCATTAACACAATGTTGCTCACCTTCTTCACAGGGACAGGGAGGGATGCAGTTATGGGGAGACTGGGGTGCTGCTGACTCATCTGCAGGGCTCCAGACTAACTTTTTGCCTTGGTTGCACTGGTGCGCCTAACTTTTTTATTTAGGTGCACCAGCACAAAATTTAGGTGCACTCAAATTTTTCCTCGTCTCGCGTCGCCTTTAACGCCACAATTTCAAGGTCACCTTTTTATCACGCTCCATATATTCATATATATTATGTAAATGCTTTTAAACAAGAATAAGGTGTAGTTTTTTTTTTTTTTTTTGAAGCACAATTATACTGTACATAAAAATATAAATCTTTAAAAAAAAATTAAAGTGCTGTTTTTACATTGTTCAAGTTAGGGCAGGGTATTGACACAAATTTCACAATTCGATTCAATATTGATTATTTTGGATATCAGGTACAATACATGGCAAATTTTCTCAAGAAAAACAAATCTCAACTAATGCTGTAAACTGGGAGTCAGTTGTAGCCTACTATGCTTCATTAGCCTACTATAATATTGAAGGTAAAAATTACCTGATTTGTACACAAACACCTAAATTACACTATTATTATTTTTTTAATAATAATAAAGTTATATGAAATATAAACATTTAAATGGTGGCTGCATAAAAACTTGCCAGATTTTTTTCAAACAACATGCAGTAAATATTGAAAAACATAAAAAATTATAATGAATATGTAATATGGTCCATATATTAGGCACAATGCTCCTCTAGAGTTAATTTTTCTAGCTAGCTAACGAGTTTATGGGCACTGGATATGTTTTTTCTGAGGTAAATGTGACGTTACATGACATTGTTTACAAGCGTTTTACTGACGTCTTTCCACGGTTGAAACACTGATTGAGCGATTCCATGTGAAAGATACGGATTTCGATAAGTTGTACTCTATCTTTTAACACACTTTCAGATGCTCGTTCATGTTTATTTCGCGCTGTAACTGGTATTATTAAGGCGGAAGAGAAAATCATGCTCTTGAGCAGAACCAGAGCGATCTCACGCCACAGCGTCAATACACTATTATATTTATGTTTTTGAATTTCGTAAAAAAATGGACCTAATTTGAAATCTGAGACTTTGTTTCATATCAATAGTAACAAAGCACAAAGATTATTGCGATTTATTGGATGGGATGCTCGCTACAATGTTCCATTCATTCATCAACTGAAAACAGCATAGCCCAACGTTTCGTAAAAATCAACGAGAATCGATTAAAATCGAGAAATTTACCTAGTTCAAGTAGCCTACATTTTTAAAAGTTTCGTCTGTTTTCCTGCGTTTATTTAGCTGATGCTGCTGATTGCCGTAACTGATTCTCTGGTGCTCAGGTGACAGGTCGCAATTTATTTCAATCACACAGCACGGAGCATTTTAGTCCTACAGGAACATCTGAACCACAACCAATCAGAGGCAAAGACCCGCCCAATCTCTATCTCTGATTGGTTTAGACCACGATATGATCCAACCATGCGTGCAAGGAGAACAAAATACTCGTTTGTGGAGAGGCAACGGATGCGATCATGCGAGAACGTTAGGTGCACTGGTGCGACCTAGGAAAATTTCTTGTCGCACCCTTACAAATTTTGGTCGCATGTGCGACCAAAATGGTCGCACTCTAGAGCCCTGATCTGTTGTTAAGTCTGCTAAAAGAGGCCTGGACAATGATTTAATATGAATATCTTGCTAAACGGTTCCCTGCACTGATTAAATGTTGATGAAATGTAGGCTTACACTAGCCTGCAGCTAGCTAGTTTATTTCACTATGGACAACAGGTTAATACCACTCACAGCTAAGCTGTTTAAGGCTAAGTTACCCACATTTCTTGGTGAAAAACTGGGTTACAGATTGACACCCTTTCTTTTGTCTTTCCTCCCTCTATTTTCTCTTTCCTTTTTTGAAAACCAGATTTTCTTTTACTATCCAACATTGTAGTCCATAGGCGCCGATTTATGTTTTACTCCGTGGGTGCTCATGGGCGCTGGCCCTATAAAAAAAAAAAAAAAAAAGTAGGCCTAGTCAAAAAATGTTTGCATTTCAGAACGTTACTCTTATCAGTTCTACTGCTGAAAGCCTTTCTTTAAAATGAATTTCGTTTTGTATAAATTGTTTCTTCATTTTAATAAATGTTTTAACAAATTGCCTGGATTAATAAATAAGCAGCAAATATAGTAGACAATATAATTAGGACGTGCCGGTCGCACCGGACGAGAAGCGCAGCGCCGCGTCTGTGACAACTCGAGGTCTCGCACACCTGAGGTGCACCTTGTCAGTTTATGGCGAGCAATATTGTAATGTTATGTTTAAGGATATTATGGAATTCAGATAATGTCTGTACTATGTTATGATTGTACTGTACAATTAAATACAACCGTTGCTACGTCTGCAGTCTTAACACTTTAGCTCAGAGCGTCCGTGAATGAATTGAGAATATCACCTGAAAATCCGATAACATCAGCAATTTTCATTCAACCAGCTGATTTCTGTAAATGAATGTAAAACTAAATGTATATTGCACAGCGCTTCTCGTCCAATGTGCAACCCCTTTTATTAAATGGACAGCAGCCGACACGAACACACCCACCCATTTACTTGATAATAAAGCCGTAAAGTAGGCTATCTTTCAACTCAGGACAGCGCCACTTCTCACAAATACAGACAGGATTGTAGATCAAAAGTGTAACTGACACGTAACGTAACCGCGATCAGAGGCGTTTTCATCCGAGAAACGCTGTGATTGGTGGATAGGATATGGAGCAGGCGACTGACATCGACATAACCAATCACAGTGTGACAGACGCTTCACATAGCACCAACTGCAATGTTTAATTTTAAATGAATGTAGCCTACTGGCAGTCTGGCACACGTGGGTGCTCCGGGGCTCGAGCACCCACGGAAAATACCGAGCACCCACGTGTGCCAGACTGCCAGTAGGCTACCTATGGTAACCGAGTTTATTATCAAGGAGCCATGTAGATGGTACTGGATGGATTAAAGAAAATACAGCAATGAGAAATGTTTCCTGTGCTTTTATCACCTCTCCTCAGCGTGCTCAAATCAGTCTCAACAACCATCACAATGATAATAACATATCAAAAATACAATGCATGAAAACATGTTGCAACATTAAGTGCAAAATTAATCTAAAGCTAATTTTAAATCAATCATGAATTAGAAAAGAAACAAATTAATACAAAATGAATACATTGGAAGATTGTAAGATATAAACCATACCTGGATGGATTAAAGAAAATACAGCAATGATAAATATTTCCTGTGATTTTATCACCTGCACAGATTAAAGGCCAGTTAATCAAACAGTTAAAATCACCACAAACTGTTGACGCACACACACACACTCAAACTGCTGTACTCGGTAATAAAACTATCAAATCCTATCCATCCATTAATAAAAGACTTCCTAGGACATGTTTAACAGTCTTAACAATAATATTACTGCATATTATGAACTTACTCAAACCTCTGGGAACTTTTATAGACCTATATTGGAAGAGCACCTCTAACTTCTTACCTCTCCTCAGCGTGCTCAAATCAGTCTGAGTCTCTGAGAAGGACGCAGCGTGAGCTGAACGGTAATGACGTCACGACTCACGACGTCAGGACCAATAAATCAAAACTTATTTTCCCAAATTGACACTAATGATGATCAAAACAAAATTATAGCGTTTTCTTAAACAAATTAGTATAAAGTAAATAAATAAAAATCAACAGGAAGGATAATTAGTGAAATACATTCACTCACATTGGTCGATCACGTGAAAATCGGCCGATTTCGTCACCAGCCGATCAATCGGTGCATCTCTACTCGCTAATGCTGGCGACAAGTGCGCGGACCGCGTGCTATGCTGTGTGAGCAGAAAATTTTCCACTTCAGTCTGATTGTTTTTGCTTTTTTTTTCGTCAAAATAACCATGTGCTACGTTTTCTTTTCTCTTCCTAACTGTTCCCAAACATAGATTGACATTTTTGCTCGTAATTTTTGTGGAAATTTCAGCAGAAATATATGTGTGGCGTTCTAAACCAGGACAGACTAAACACCGACTACGCCACCCTGGGAATTTCACCCAGAAAATGATTTTACTACCCAAGCTCTATAGATCTAACAGCTAAGGACACACAGGCCAAATACAGCAATACAGCCAAAGACAATGTCAATTTTGAAGGGGCACCATTTATTGTATAAATAATTTAACAACTTAAAACAGTCATCTCTCAGGGAAGAGAACACAAAAAAAGAGGAAAAAAGAAAGAAACTTATAATTGCTGAGGCTTACCGATGGAGGAAAAGGAGTCAAAGGCAGCAAGAGATCCCAGGAAAAATCCCCCAGTAAACACACAAACACACCCCAGTGAACACAAATGCAAACAGGGAAGTCAACAGCACTCCAGACGGGGGACACTACCACCCAGACACCAATACCACCGGCCGGCTCTCAGCTGTAACAAAAAAAGAAAAGAAAATGAAACCCGCACACACTCCAACAAACATTCACCAAAAGAACAAAAAATACAGAAAAATCAATATTTTTCTCATCACAAAATATAAACAATAACTGCCAGAACCCACAATGGCTCTAAAGAGGCAGTAGAAAAACAACAACAAAAAAAACAAAATAGATAAATGTTTATAAATTCAGTAATCAGAAAAATCAAAACAAAGAATAAACTTAACACGAAATAAACAATAACTGCCAAAACCACCAATGGTTATAAAACAGCAGTATAAAGAAAACACATATATATATATATATATATATATATATATATATATATATATAAATCCAATAAAAAAATAAGAAATCAAATGAAAGAAATACAATTTTAACTTAAATTGAAATCAAAACACACACACACACAAAAAACAGAACACAACCAAACTTCTTAAATCAACAAAATCATAATATAAAGCCCAACCCCTTGAGCTATATTCAAATATCATAAAAGCAATGGCCCACATGAAACAAACGGCACATACTTTTGGCCAGACAGCCGTAACTACCCAGTGGCCGTGGTAGCAAGGCGAGTGTACAGTGATCTACTCCAATCGCTGATACCTGCTCAGTAACGTTGTTTGCACAAACGCGGCACGTATGCCAGACAGAGACATAGACAAAACACGGAAGTATATACAAAACAGCACATTAAACATAGGCAAAATGCACAATATAGCCACATAGGCAAGAAGGCAAAAGCAAAACAGCAGCCAGCGAATCGGTCCTGTGCAGCTAGCGATGATCTCCGGCTAAACCGGCCTCATTCCTGTTAGCTACACAAAGAAAAATGACAATTAACCCCCAATTAATAAGAAACAAAATATAAATTAATCCTACGTCATCTGAGATACATACCCATCATTCAGACATATACCCGAGGGAGAAAGCTCGACGAGTGCCCACGGCAATAATAATGCAGTCGGTTCAGTGGTTCAATGAGTTGAACGACGAGATGAAAGCTTGTCCATCCGACCGGAGATCTACGAACGCAAGTAACCACACAGTACCAGTAACCAAGACGGCAGGAAACAATGTTCGAACGGAGACAGCAAAGCCGCTACCCTACCTGTTAGCACAGCAACGCACACACACAGAGCGAGGCCCGGAAGCACAACACAACTTCCTGTCACCAATGAGCAAGAGAGGGCGTCAGAAGCATAGGTCAGAAGGGTTACTCTCTATTTATAGGGCGGAGCTTCACACGGGGAGTGGCCAAAGGAACGCCAGTTCATTATACTAACTCATACTTTCTGATCATAATTTATCACTAGTTGCAAGGAAATTGTCAAAAATGCGGTACCGAAATTGAAATAAGGTTGATTTTGATTCTGTACTTTGTATCCCCAGGAACGATATTGAGAGGTTTGATAATGAAATCAGAAAGGTAAATTGGTTTGAAATGATAATAAATGAAAAAGATAGTAATACAGCCTCTAGTGAGTTGATAAAGATGTTCCAACAGCTTGTTCTTAAGTATTCTAAAGAAAAAAAGGTAAAACCTAAAGGCAAAATTCCGTTACCATGGTTAAAGGAGAACTCCGGTGCAAAATGAACCTCGGGTGTAATAACACATTGGTACAGACTAAATCGTTCCCTGAGATTTGTTTTCATGATAATCGAATGTAAAGAGTTTTATCTCTAAAAACAGTTTAGCTTATAACGCTAGTAAATTGGGCATAGAGTAAGCAAAAAGAGATCGCTAGTTAATACCACTAACAAGGCTCAAATTAGCCCCACACTAACACGGTAGCATAATGAGTGTCCTTACATGCAAACCGAAGCATTGAGAACTTTGTAAGTGTATAGACAGTTTAATAAGAAGATACTTTACACAGACAGTACAGTTAGCGCATACAGAGAGGAGCCATCTTGGAAAACAGTCTCGACCAATGTCAATGTCAGCATCAGCACATTTAATGTATATATTATGGGTAGAGATGGTCTTTTGAATATGTTCTCTCATTTTGAACATCTGTTTGTTTTTATATGATCTTCGTTGACTAATATTATGTGTAGCCTATTTGCCATTATTTTTACTATTGATAGTGGTTTTGTAATGTAATGTTTTAAAAATTGTGTGCACCTGCCCGGGGACTGCGGATAAAAAATTAGCTTCGGCTAACTCTGGCACAAAACATCTTTTCGAAAGATTAATGTACTTTGTGCATTGTCCCTGATAAAATTTTTAAAAAAGAGACATGAGTCGTATTTTGTTTTTCAATATTGACTAAAAATTTCCATTACACGAGAGTAGATGTTAAAACTTCATGCTGATTTGTACTCGGCTTTCGCCAAGATAAGCAAAACTAAGACGTAGCTTTACAGTAAACTATGCTTCTCCATCCATTTACGCTTCTTTCCATAAGGTGGTGTGACTCCCCTTCTGTCCGGCGTTAACGGCAGCAGTGTACTTGGCGCGTTAGCGCACGCGACGGCTGCAACTACAGGACCAGCATGACAACCGTCTGGACTGAACCGAGTAGGGGACATCTCTAGGGTCTTCAAGTGGGCACCTTCCGTCCTCAGTGTTTCGTCGACTAGCCCACGACACCTCAAGAGGGCTCAACAGTGACTCTGGCGTCCCAGAGTCACCCCCCTCCGTCCCCCACTCAACTCAGCCCAGCTTACTGACCTCTACATCCCTCCTGCTGCTGAGACCTAACCACAATCTCACAATCCGACCATACGCGCCAACCCGTTTGACTAAGGCTGTCGAGCCCCACTGGTGCGTTAATATGCAGTTTCAGTGGACAACGGTTCCGTATGGCATACCACCTACCGCAAAACACAATATCTGCCCAACCACCCGCCATTCACGCAATATCCACAGGAACGTATACAAACAAACCAACAGACTCTTCAAGTTTTCAAGAATTCTACGAAACCGTAGCGTGGCGGCCTGTACACAGCCAGCTAGAATCTTTCCGTCTCAACCACAGCCAGTTGCTGCTCCTTTCTGCTGCTTCAGATAAGTTATTTACTGTGCGACGCAACTCTTGGCCACTGAATCCGATGTCTCTGAGGAACCGGGTTGTAGAGTGTGCCACAAAACCTCGACAACCCACTTCCACTGGATAAACCTGGGCTCTCCATCCTCGCTGTTCTGCTTCAGTGGCCAGATGAGCATACCGCAGTTTCTTCCTCTCATATGCCTCATCTACCGCATCCTCCCATGGCACTGTTCACTCTATCAGTTGAACAATGCGTGCTGATCCAGACCACAAAACAATATCTGGTCGTAGGTTAGTGGTGGCAATCTCAGGTGGAAAAATAAGCCGTTGGTCAAGATCAGCCAGCATCTTCCAGTCCCTAGCAGCTTCCAGTTGTCCTGGGCGAGAATTGGTGTTAACACCTTTTCTTGGTGGTTGCTCGCCTGGGCGGAGGAATATTGTCTTCTGCATGTAATGTTTTTGCTAGAACAGGTGGCAACTTATTGGTCATGTTACGCTTGCCTTCTAATGCTAAAGCCAAACATCGCAGTACTTGGTCATGGCGCCAAGTAAACCGACCTTGGCTAAGAGCCAACTTACATCCTGTCAAAATGTGCCTTAATGTGGCAGGTGATGAACACAAAGGACAAGAGGGATCCTCTCCTACCCAGAGGTTTAGGTTCTGCGGTGATGGGAGAACATCATATGTTGACCTAATAAGGAAACTGATCCTACTCTCTTCCATTGACCAAAGGTCTTGCCAGCCCATCTTACGTTGTTCCACACTCTCCCATCTCATCCACTCTCCCTGCTTGGCCTGGGAAATGGCCTTTATACACCTCATCCTCTCCTCCTGCTGTCGCACCTCGTTGACTACCAGCTTCCTCCTTTGAGCTGGGCCTGCCTTGTGCCATTTAGGAGGAGCTAAACTGAGCCCAAAACCCCCTCTTCCATGCTGTACCTGTCCCACGATATCCCTAATTTGAAGGGCAGCCTTTGCCTCTACTACAGATTTCTTTGCTGACCACTTTCTACCAGTTTTTAACACAGGGGCTGCCTCCCTTACACATTTGTCGCGTGACTCTACTAAGGTCATTTCCAGTCTGACCTTGGCACACTTGAACTCCTCGGTTAAAGCAGAGACTGGCAGCTGCAATATTCCTTTACTATAAAGTCCCACTCTGCTGAGGCAGCGTGGAACTCCCAACCATTTCCTGATGTATGAACTTATCAACGCTTCCAGCTTATCCACTGTTGTCAAAGAAACGTCGTACACGGTCAGTGGCCACAGCAACCTCGGCAGTAGACCAAACTGAAAGCACCAGAGTTTTAGTTTACCAGGTAGAGCACAGCTGGTTATGCTCTTCAACCCTACTACGATATACTTTGGTTTATTGTGTTATATTTAATGTTAGCTTACTAATGATATTAGTAGGGCCCTACTAATATATATTATATATAATAAATTTCCAGATACTTACATAATTGTGATGAATTTAATCCTTTTTAAGTTATTATTTTGCAGTGTAAGATTACAGTTAACACCTTTAAATATTACATAAATGTACTATGAATTTTTAATAAACTTAATGAGTGTATAAATCAGCAGCAAAAAGTAATTCTTGAAAAAATCTGCACAGTAATTTTATAAAATCTAAATATGTTAATAAAAACAAATTACTATTAGTTCTCTTATAAAATTCAATCAGGCAATCATACATTTCACAATTTTATAATTATATATTAATGTCAAGAATTCAGAAGTGCATAGGCTATATAACCTACACTACAAAAAAATAATATACAATTAAATTATGCTTATTTTAAATGTATTGAGCAGGCTAGGTATAACAAAATATATTGGCTTTTAATAATATTTCAGTGCTCAAACCCATGATAACATGAAAAACAGAGCGCACACAGCGTGTATGCGCATCTCGGGTGCAGAATGATGTGCTCAAAGCAACATGGTGACTCTACCGTGGTGTGAATAAGTTATTACCCCCATGCTAAAGTTGCCTAAAAAGAGGAATAAAAAATCATCTTTTTGGAAATTGATCTTAATGCCTTAATTAGAAAAATGAGGAAAAATCCAACCTTTAAGGACACCAATTTTCTTTGTGTATGAATAATGTATCATAAATAAATAAACGTTCTTCCTTAAAATACAGGGTGCATAAGTCAGGCCCCCCCTATGTTAAATTCCCATAGAGTCAGGCAGATTTTTATTTTTAAAGGCCAGTTATTTCATGGATCCAGGATAATATGCATCCTGATAAAGTTCCCTTGGCCTTTGGAATTAAAATAGACCCACATCATCACATTCCCTTCACCATACCTCGAGATTGGCATGGTGTTATTTCAGTTAGCCTAATAGCTGGTTTGATTTGCATTGAAAGATGATCTTATGGAAAGTACCCCATGCCAATCTCTAGGTATGGTGAAGGGAATGTGATTATGTGGGTCTATTTTAATTCCAAAGGCCAAGGGAACTTTATCAGGATGCATAGTATCCTGGATCCATGAAATAACTGGCCTTTAAAAATAAAAATCTGCCTGACTCTATGGGAATTTAACATAAGGGGGGCCTGACTTATGCACCCTGTATTTTAAGGAAGAACATTTATTTATTTATGATACATTATTCATACACAAAGAAAATTGGTGTCCTTAAAGGTTGGATTTTTCCTCATTTTTCTAATTAAGGCATTAAGATCAATTTCCAAAAGATGATTTTTTATTCCTCTTTTTAGGCAACTTTAGCATGGGGGTAATAACTTATTCACACCACTGTATGTGTGCAGCGCTGCATAAATGCGCATTTATAAGTTCACGTCACAAAGCGAAGAAATGTCGAGCGCACAAATCCTAGTGCGATTTGTTCCTTTGTTTCAGCTTTATATTCCAGTTATTGTGGGTTTGATGTCGATTCATAGTCCCTGTGATGTGTGTGATGATCTAGCAAGCACACGGTAGTGAGTCTTTTAAAAACAACAACAAACTCCAACAAAATAAAGTAATTTTATGCAAATCTACAGCCTTTTATCTACAGATCATGCATTATAATGTGAATATATCATATTGGAGAGAGTTTTACCGTGCATCCAAGAGGCGCGCGCGCTGTTTGAGTATGAATGGAAAAGTGATTGACAGCCGCAGAGAAGGGAAAAGGAGTTTCCATATACTTTAATGATGTAAATAGACTTCTGTCCCTCACATTAAGCTATGGAATGACTTCAGATGACTTTGTCACCCAAACTGACGTAAAAAAAAAAAAGCGGGAGGCGCGCTGTTTGTATCCCTGCTTGTCAAAACGTGGCAAAGACACATCAAAAAGCTGCTGTCACAGAATACTGTAACCATTTGGCACTTAAAAAGCACGTCACGACACATCATGCCCCGTCTTCTTTTACTAAAGAATATTTTTGACTTATTTATGAAATGCATAACTGATGCTACTAAATTTTATTCTGGCCATTGGGGTGGCCAGTGGGTTGGTCAGGAGTCGGCCAGGGGTGGCCGTGGCCACCCCCTGGTGGCGCCATTGGTCATGTACCAAGTGCTTTATCATTATTATCAGCTATTACTGATTCATGTGTTCAACCTCATGAGCGTCTGACTCTGAACCCATGTTGTGTCCGTCTGCCCTACGTCTGCTTGAGTTCCTTCTTATCCGCCAAGCTACAATGAAACCTATAACTATAACTACAGATGCAATGCCAACCCAGAGCAAAGGCGATGATGTTTCCACACTATCAGGTTCTGTTTCTCCTTGTTGTTCTTGTTCAGTTGATATGCTTCCTTTTTCTGCTGTTGATTCTGCAATAAAAAAGTGTAACCGGAAACTTTACCTCACAGTGACGAATGCAACATATCCGTCTATAATTTATATACAGAAGCATTCAGACTGAAACATCACTAGTGCATTAAATACATTAAATTAAATATGAACATTAAATATATGCAGTATTTAGATTTTAAAGTAAATTACTTTGTTTAAATTAAACTTAATGCACTAGTTTCACACACCGTTGATGATCAGCTGTACAGTAGGTTGTTCAGATGAGTGTGAGATGTAGCAGATGTATTTTCCAGCATCAGAGTGAGTGAGATCTGTGAGTTTGATGGAGAAGTTTCCTCTCTCATACTCCTCTGGAAAAGTTTCAATTCTGTTTTTATACTCTGGATCATGTTTCTCTAGTGAATGACTGCTGGGAATTATATCATACACAATCTTGCTACCATTGTGTCTCCAAAACACATTAATGTCTTGAAATTTAAGATCATGTTCAGTGGAAGAACACGGCAGGACAACAGAACCACCAATAACACCTTTTACTGTGACCTGCAGAAACACTGAAACAAGTGAAACTGTTATTGACCATATACACGGTTACTTCGTGGTTTTCAATAAGCCTTAGCCATTTCCAGTGAACTGTTAGTTGTCATTCTGTTCTTCAACACAAAACCATCAACGGTTGACTTTTCAATGCTGTATTTATATTTTTAATGCAGTTATCACACATTTGCAAACACCAGTTTTGTTGATAGCAAAAAGACTTGAAGCTAATGGGAATGTTGAAATAAGAAACACTGTGTCCGTAATTGGACACACACGCAACATTTTTCCAGTACTTCAAATGTTATTTTCAATGTGAAAACCAAACACATTATTTGTTCATCCTTCTCAGATTGTCCCCATTTATAAAACCACATGTTTTAAGATGTAGGAAATCCAACATTTGATAGAAAACACTTTTATTTAATAATAAAAAAGACATTAATTACCACTATATGCATGTGACGGCATACATGGAAGCTACAAAAGGGCCGCCGGCACACAACAGAGTTAGCTTCTGTGATGAACCAAGTCGCTCCCAGGCAGGGGAAGGCCCCTTCTTGGGCGACCCGAAGCACAACAGCAACTGGTCTGACTTCCGCCATGAAGAAGACCTCTGGACATTTATCTTGAGAGCTCTGACAGAGAAGAGCAAATTAAGTATTTCTTCGTCCGCCGTCACGTGAGGTGGAGGATGAAAGTCCTGCAGAACCGTAGGCCGTGCTACCTCCTTTCGGCCTGGGATGCAAGATAGCCTAAATGTTACCAGGAGCAAACTTCAGGCACCCATGAGATATAGAGAGTGTATGAAGGTATCCTACTCACCTTAGAGAAGTAATGGCTAATAAAAAAGCTACCTTGAGGGAAAGGTTCTTGGCCTCAGCCGACTCCAGAGGTTAGAGGGGGCCTCGAGAGCCCTTCGAGAACCACTGCTAGGTCCCATGTGGTAACTATGGAACGAGCCGCAGGTCTCATCCTCCCAGCCCCAAGGACCAGCTGATGTCTCCCCAGAGGCCCATCACCCAGAGGAGCATGGAAAACCCCAATGGAAGCCACGTACACCTTGAGTGTTGGACGGGATGTCTGCAGGATGTCTGCTCTCTGATTTTGGTCCCCTGGGACGTGCATTACTCTGAGAGATAACAGTTTCCCCTGGGATCACAGGAGGATCTGATGCGCCAATCTGGATAGAGGGCACAATTTCAGAACCCCTTGATGAATCAAATAGGAGACCACCGACACATTGTCTGCGTGGTGACCCTGAGGTCTGGGAGGAAGATCATCAGAGCCCTGCCATCCATGACCGCGCCCTAGCCCGTGAGGAAGGCGTCTGTCGTAGCAGCTTTCCGGCAATATGACACTCCCAGCACGGGCCTTGGAATAGAAACCAAGCTTTTTTCCACATAGATAGGGAATGAAGGCATCTGCGCGTAACCCTGATAATGCGGAAAACCCCTAGGTTTTCAACCACCACTGCAGGAACCTCATGTGCAGGAGGCCGAATGAAACGACGTTGGACGCTGATGCCAGGAGCCCTAACACTCTCTGAAAATGTTTTACAGTGATGGCTTGGCCTAGCTTTATCCTGGTCACCGTGACCAGGATGGACTCGATCTGTGCAGGAGACAATTTTGCCTGCATCGTGAGCGAGTCCCACACCACTCCCAGGAATGTGGTTCTTTTTGTGTTGAGTCTCAATCCCAGGCTCTGGATTACCCCTTTTCCACCAAAGCATTTTGAGAGCCAGTTCGGAGCCGGTGTCTACTCGCGAACCAGTTCTTTGTGTTTCGACAGCCAAAGAACCGGTTCTTGGCCAGGAAAATTGGTTCCAAAGCGGCACCAACTCTTTGCTGGACTAGAACCGTTCTTTTACCACTTCATGCTTACGTCGGGCTAGGACATATGGCGACGTACACAGTGACGTAACAACGTCGTTCGCTTGGCTCTCTAGTCAACAAAACAAAACAAACAGGTTCTTAGAAGGTTCGCAAGTTGAACCAACTTTGAACCAGCACCAGTTCCGAATCAGTTCTTTTTTGGTGGAAACGAGGTAGAAGTGGGCAAGGACGACATCATTTGGTAAACATGGGGAGAGAGCTAGGCCGAACGGAAGAACCCAATATTAGAATGCTTCTCCCCTGAAAGCGAACCTCAGGAACTTCCTGTGAGATTGAAGGATGGATATTTGGAAGTATGCATCCTTTAGATCTATCGCAGTGGTCCTCAATTCTGGTCCTGGGGACCCACAGCTCTGCACATTTTATATGTCTCCTTTATCTGACACACCCAGTTCAGTTCATATAACTCTTTCTTAATCAGCTGATGATTTGAATCAGGTGTGTTAAATGAGGGAGACATACAAACTGTGCAGAGCTGTGGGTCCCCAGGACCGGAATTGAGAACCACTGATCTATCGTGACAAACCAATCCTCAGATTTGATCTGACTCATGATGATGGGAATAGTGAGCATCTTGGACCTGAATCTCCTCAGAGACCGATTCAAGTGCCTTAGATCTAAAATTGCCGTAACCCCCCATCCTTCTTGAGAACTATGAAGTAGCGGCTGTAGAACCCAAACTCCCTGTCCAGCGGAGGAACACACTCTATGGCCTCCTTTACCAGCAGGGAGTTTACTTCCTGTTCCAATATCCGACTGCACTGGGTCGACTGCAGTCCACACTAACCCGTGTAATTTTGGTGGGTGGAATTGAACTGCAGCCTGTAACCCTTCTCTATTGTGCGCAGGACCCAATGAGAAATATTTGGCAGGTCTTGCCATGCTTTGAAATATTCTACTAAGGGAACCATCCTCTCGAGACTGATTTTGGGTATTATTCGAGATTCGTTCTCGGTCCCCTTAAGCGGCTCTCCGGGCAGTGTTTGGTCGAAACGATTCTCGATGTGCGGACGCGAGAGCTGCCTGACAGAGCACATGAATACAATAGCACCCGTTACAATATATTTGGCCTTCATCTCTCGGGGAGAGTCAACAGGTGCTAGGCTGAAACATCCGACAGCGCACGGATGTATGCGTAGATATATTTCTCAATGAACACTGCCAGCACCTTCAGGAGTTGACTGTGAATGCCTCGCACCCAAATAGTATTATTTCACAGATAACGTGTGTCCCTATTATTGCAGACCTTTAATTTACACGCTGCCTCTGCAAATGCGAGATTCGAGTCGTTCACAAAATATTTGGCTTTCTTCTCTCGAGAAGAAAGTCAACAGGCGCGAGGCTGAAACACCCGAAAATGCACGGCTGTGCGCCTCAAGATATTTCTCAATGAACACAGCCTGCACCCTCAGGAGCTGACTGTGCATGCCTCGCACCCACACAGAATCTTGATTGCAGAGTAGACCCGTAATCTACGCACTGCCTCGGCAAACGCGAGATCCGAGCCACTAGATTCTGTATTGCAATGCAGACCTTTATTTTAAGTTCTTACGGGACAAACAACACCAAATAGGACAGACAGTTTGACACAGAGCGTCCCTTTGTAGCTTCCGTGTATGCCGTCACACGTTACGTCATGACGCAGCACCAATCAGGATTGGATTTGTTTCATTCATACTTCAGATGCGCTAGCTAAGGACATTCCACAAAGTGTCGTATCAACGCGTTTCGAGTTCTCTCAAAAGGGAACTCCCATTTTGTTCAATGAATCTAAATAAAGTGCACAATAAATCTTTCATTTACAGTGTGTAGATTATTATTTTCACAGGAAAGTGTGAAAACTGATGGTTGAATTGAATTCTGCTGAGGAGGAACACATCTTTTTATGTTGTCTTCCATTTGAATAACTAAATTAATGATATGGCCTGACTAATTAAGTGACTATAATCCGATTATAAAGTAAGTATTACACTACTGATGCTATTAAAGCTACATCAGGACATTGAAGATACTGACACACCAGCAAAAGACAGTTCACCAGAAGTTTTCCAGCTGGATTATAATATTGCAGAAGCTCTTATAACATTACGTGCATATGGTCAGTTGTAACTGTAACTTTTAACAGTCCTTGCCATTAATTAATCTTTCAAATTATGTTTGTTTAGGTGCTTACCTTTGTTTATTAGCACCGCAAACACACAGATGAAGCAGCAACTGCAGAACAAAAAGTTTATTTAACTTTCTTTGGTTCAACTTGAATAGCACAGTACAAACACTGTTTGATTCCCACATAACACACATAAAAAATGCTAAGATGTTAAGATAGGATTATAGGGTTCCCCTTCCATACTTAATTGTATTACTGATCACATATTGTGAATAAATTCATCTCTAAATATGTTACAAACTGGCAGTAAGTATTTTTAAGGGGGGATTTTTACCCTTCTGACCCTATTGGTAAAACCTTGAATTCACCACAAATTAAACTACTATCAACTAAAACTCCCTGCACACCCGTTCAAACAGCTAACAGCTAACCACTCAATCCAGATAATAGTTACAGCAGATAAACCATGCATATAAGCTTTATATTCATTAATTAACCAATTCAATGTTTTAACAACACTTAAACTATTTCCTTTTTAATTTGAGTTAAAATAAAACGTTTGACAACCAAAACACAGCAGGCCAAAGACGAGCAACAAGGTAACGTTACATCAGGCCTCATTGTTGATGTGTACGACACGTGTGTCCAAACAGCGTTTCATTTTGCATTCAGCAAACATACCTGATTATCATGGTGGACCAATATGTATTTAATTTGACTATATTGCATACAAATACTTTTGAAATTAGGGTGAAATACTACTTTTTTACCAGAAAGTATCGGAACTCTTCATCTTCCGTTTTCTCCATGTGCTCTATGACATCAGACGTAAGTGGCGTCGACAGTAATCACGTGAACTGATCAGACATGCGCAGATATTCATTGAGTTTGAGTTTCATAAAAGTAGCAATACAACCTTATTATAACTTCTTTGTCAACAGGATAACACAATAAAATTGCATTAAGTTATTTCCATTGTGGTCCTTGATTTTTTGTTTGTTTTTTTATAGACATTTCCATGACAAACCATTCACAAAAAAATAACTATCAAAAAAATAATAATAATACACATATCAATATCTAAACCCATCCTATCTTAAAACAATCTCTTCACTCTTATACTAAAACCAACATTATCCATTAAAACCTTAATGTCCAATGGCAACTTATTCCACTCCTGCGCACCTGAATATTCAAATGTCCCATTACTATACAAAGTCGTACACTTGCATAGATTCAGATCCATAATGCTTTGTCTAGTATAGTGTCCATGTCTTACATTAACCTGAGAGAAATAGGAGTTAAAATACACTGGGGCCCTATTATTCATTTTTTATTTATTTTTGTACCATTTTTAGTTTCAGGAAACCTAACCATCTTTCAATAAGTAACCATCCAATCTGCTGAAAGTGTCCAATATCCACATGAGTAAAATAATGATTTCCTAAAACTACTTTTGGGTACTTTAAGTACCAAAGAGAATAGATTCTGTTTACCCAGATGTAATAAAGCTTATTTTCAGACAGCCAGTCCTTCACCTTAACAAGCTCCTCACCTTTAACTTCTCCTGTATTCTATGTGTCTCCTTTTCTGCAACTACTAAAGCAGCTTCATCTGTGTATAAAAACATATTACACTCACACACCCCTATATAAAAAAAAGAGGGCCAAATACATCTCTAATCATCTGTCTGTCATGTCTGCACTTTAATTAATTAATAAAAGACATGACAAAAAGCTAGACAAATTATTGTGCTAGTTTCACTGAAAAATCATCAAGTTTGATGTATAATAATAAAAATAAGCTGGTCTTTTCAGCAGGAAGCTTTACTCGTCCTTCTGTCTGATGTGACGTTTGATCCAGTATTAGTGAAATGAACAGCAGTAAATGAGTAAATGTTCTCAGACTTACATGAGTATCTGAGTGAAGCTTCTTTCTTAAACTCCTCTGAGAAAACACTGTGTTCTGGATCCTGATCCTCAACTGAAACATTTCTCATGAATGATGTCTTATATATTCCTGTGGTCAATGTCTTACTGTTGTATCTTGACTTTAGTTTATCACTGTAACAGCAGGACAAGATCGTAGAATTTCCAGCAACATCATCATTCTGACCTTCAGAGAAAAATTAAAGAGAGAGATTTGAAAACAACAGAGAAATACAGCCTTGCTTTGAATTTGCTTTTCAAATGGTTATCGAAAATTAATTATCAAACAGATTACATTTTTCTACAACACAAAATTACTTGTTTTCTTTTTCATATTTTGACTCGAAAGATCTTCCTCACAGTTCCTCTCTCCTGTTTTCATCCTGACAGACTGATCAAGAGCTGAGAGACTGTATTCTCTCATGGTCTAATGGTAGGAAGTTTGAGATAGGATTATTGTCAGACTAGTGGGCGGGTACAGTGACATCATATTGGTCTTGTTTATTATCACCAATTTCTTCCTCATTCTGATCAAAAGAAAAACTGAAAGAGATAAAGCAAAAACTCCCAGATATGTAAAGAATTGACTTACAAATTAGTCAAATAGCAGATTTGGTTGTGTGTGTTACTTGTTTTACTTCAGTTGAACCATTTGAATTTATTAACATTTGTTTTGCTTTATACATGTCTATTGTCTTTACAAAGTTTTACTTGTTAATTGTCCTTATATAATTAAAAATACTCCAAAAATATAAACATAAATAAATAATAAATAAATAAATAACTAAAGCAAGACATCAAATTCTGTGAGGAATATACTGCAGTTTCCTCTTCTGTGTCCAATAGGCTGATAGTGATAATTCTCCACCATCTAAACCAGGTGAACAACTCTGATACTTTTCATAATAAACATTTAAATAGACTGTGTATTCAGGGTCCACAGTGTAGGTTGGATATGATGAGACATTCAAGCATTATTTTCAGAGAGTCCTTGCGGTGTGTGTTTTTCCTAGTAGAAACCATGTAAGGGAAGTGTTGAGAAAGTTATGAAAAAACATTTAGTTTTATTACAATATCCGATATAAACACCCAAATAAATATCCAAAATCTTCAACAGATGAAAAAGAGATTGTCTGCACAATAAAACACAAAGCTCTGAATATACCTGAGAATACTGAAGATTTAAACATAATCTCTGTAACTTTACAACACAACTTTTTTTTTTTTTTAAACTTAACACATAATTAACCAGTTTCACACATCATTGATGATCAGCTGTACAGTCTGAAGTTCAGATGAGTTTGTGATTTTAGATGTATTTTCCTACATCATTGTATTGAAGATTGATGAGTTTGATGGAGAAATGGAGAATTTCGCACAATTCCACTCAGAAAATCACCAGGGAAAGTTACAGTTCTGTTCTAGTCTAAATCCTTTTCTTTTCTTTTTTTTTGTAATTACAAAAAAAAGCCTTGCTATAAAAGCTTTTTACTTAAAAGAGTAAACACAAATGTGATATCAAAATTTGCTCATAAATGGATGTATTACAGTACACAAATAGAACATTTTCAAGATACACTTAAAACACTTCACACTTTATCCAGACTTTTCAAATGCCCCACATTTAAGATATTATTAAAAATGTTAATCATTTTATCTATCTTGGATTCCGTCATACTCACTTTTTCGTGTAAATATAAATGTGGCGGGCGACACAAGGGCAGTAAGAGGGGGGGGGGGGGGGGGGGGGGGGGGATGGGGGGAATTACTCAATCCTATTAATTTATAATTAATAGGATTGTCTCATTCATACTCCGACTACGCCACTCTGGGAATTTCACCCAAAGAATTAGAGTAAGCCCCAACAAAAGGCACACACAGGTTCGAGTCACCTAATAGAGTCAGAGACATGGGTCGTCGTACAAAATTGAGTTTTATTAACAATTCTTAAAAGAGAACAGTATAAAAAGGATATAAAGCACTTTGTCCAAATTCAATGAACCCCTAAAGGTTTAGGAGCAGGTCTAGACAGGGACGAGAGACACAGAGGCAGAGAGTCGTAGCATGCCACCCGCAGGTGCAGGACCACTGCACTTCACTGTGCACACGCACACACACACACACACACACACACACACACACACACACACACACACAGATGTTAACACCAAGCACTGCACACGGTGAGAAAGATACCGTCACCCAAGTAAGAATCCTCTGCCCCCGGTGCTCAGGCCCTGCTAACACACAAAAAGGGTATACATCAGATACAGAAATAAATAATCAAATAAAAAGAATCACTTCGATAGCTGGGAGGATTATTAGCGCTCAAATCAAGGAAACCAAAATAATATTACAATTAATAAATTGGAATAAACAGTTAGTTGAAACTAAACCCAAATGTCAACGGCAGCAAAATATATAAAGAAATAAATAAAGAAAACAAACCAAACTCCAGTCAAAATTATTAATCAAAAAAACAAATCAAGCAGTTGGGAGCAAAATAAAGCAATCTAAAGAAATTAACTTATTTCAGAGAAATAATTGAAAAATAGATCATTCAACTTCAGGAGAAAAATCAAATACAAATGAGAAAGCAAGTAGAAACAGCAAAATAAATTAGAATGAGAAAAGAGCAAGGATTACAGTTCAGATTCCACCACCAATCCTTGCAGCTAATATCAGTTCAAAAGAAAATGAAAACTACATGAAGCCAAAAAGAAACTAAAGAAAATATCAACTGAAAGTCCCAAATTACAATGGAATCCAGTTGACAGTTAACAGGGTCGAAACAGGATCGAAAACAGACCAAAACAGGATCGAAAACAGACCGAAACAGGATCGAAAACAGACCGAAACAGGATCGAAACAGGACAGCACTGCGGCCGGAATTGAACGCGGAGCACCCCGACTGGAATGAAGTTACAGTCCTTTACGGACCTATAACAGGGCCCTATAAACAACAGGATTGTTACTCTGCTAGATAAATTCTCTACTGCTAGATAAATTCTCTACTGCTAGATAAATTCTCTAACTTAATGCATGCACGTAAAACTAATACATACCGATCGCCGAGGAAAGTGAAACGTAGCTTTCTCTGGAGGGGAACTCGGGTTCTCACCACTGAGAAAGGGTATGGATTAGGACACATCCTTAAAAACAAACTAGCACTTCAAAACACGCATTTCAACAGAGCCGATTAGCGAGAGATTAGCAAACTCTCCCTACCTCCTCCAGCGTCCACATCCAGTACACGCAAACAATAACAATTGTAGCGAGCTTGTGCCGCAGAAGACAGCAGCACGCTCTCCCTGGTATTAAGATGCATTTTGGTCGATCGGATCACAAGTGGAAGACGCTAAATACAGGTCTAAAATGTTTGGAGCTTGTCCACTTTCAACCACTTCCAGAGGTAGTCGTAAACACATTGGACCGGATTGCTGTCACAAAAGTCTGCATACTCTCCGCCTACTGACTTAATGCGTAAACATTATGGGAAGCGCACTAGTCAGGCGGGATTTGCATTTTTTCGGCTGAAGACCCAAGTTTGGTTTAAAGACAAAAAACGAGAAATGTTCTCTCGCCATTCCTGATTTCTAACATACACTCATATTCAACGTGGTCTTGCGGCTGTCAGAGCAGAAATGAAAGCTGCTGCTCTCCCAACGTGTTTCCTTATGCCGCGTTCCAGGCAACCTGTAACCCGTGTTTTTCCAACCTTATACCCGTGAAAGTGCACTGGAACGGCAGTCAAACCCGTGACTTCCCACCCGTGAACTCGTACTAGATCGATGTACTCCCAGTTACGAGTTCTGACGTCACATAGCCCGCGGAGCCATACAAAACAACAATGGCAGCCCCCCCACACACGGTGAGAATGCACTTTAGGCCAATATAACGTTTCAGTCAAATTAATAATTATATTATAATGATAAAAATACACCCACGATTATGTATTACAATTTTAAGTGTCTCTGAAACAATAAGTATATATTGCGCACAGGTAGTTTGGCGTGACTGGATGGAACGCTACAAAGTCGTGAGTCGTGGTTTGAAGTCGTGATTTACCTGCTCAAAAACCTGCCTGGAACGCAGCATTAGTCTCCTTTCGCGTTCACGTGTAAATTGCGCAAATTATTTTGTCCATTATCGCAAGATCTAAAAAAAAAAAACGGTAACACTTTAGAATAATGGTCCGTAGTTAACAAGTAGCTATGCAGGAAGTAATAGGTAGTACTGCATTAACACCGAACTTAATACTATTAACTAATATGGAAGCAATATTAACTAAGCAGTAAGTAATATCTAATTTAGTACAAAGGTAGTTCCTTGGTAGGTATTTGATTATTACTAAAGAAATATATCCTCATTGAGAACTACTTGTGAACTAAGAAAGAATAACCAATTAATTACTAATCACAAAAGTAACATGTCTAAAAAGTGAACAATTGTGGGGGTTTTTTTACTCTTAACATGGTCATAACATTTCAGAAGCTTGTGCCTCAAATGGGTTCTTTGTGGAAACCAGTTTATGAATATTATATCCCCCCAAATACATTAGCTACAGGTTGAGATTGTGACTACTACTCTTACCAAAGGATGGACGTATGTTCTCTGTTTAATTCAAACTTAAACAGAATGATACTAATAATGATAATGTTTAAAATTTTAAATAATTAGGAAGTGATGCTGACATGATTGGATTAGTTCACTATTATGAGCTCTTTTGAGTGTCAGTTCAATATGTCTCAGACTCCAACGACCTACCTTTATGTTACAGTAGCCGCCTGAGGAGGACTTCTCATTAGGATATAAACATTGATGTCCTCTTGTCAAAAACAATTTGCATCCTTAATGAAGAAATTTCCTGCATTTATGTTGCGATAATCGCAAAACCACATCTTCCAGATTACAATGTTTGTTTGAATATTACTAGTGCCTCACAGAAATGTATGCCTGTACAGTATGTGTCAAATATAAAATTAAATAACTTGTATTACTTGTGAAAAACATGCTAACTCCTCACTAATTACTCAAGCGTTACTATGTCATCCCGCAGGATCTACTAGTGATGTGGTCCATTATTTTAAAGTGTAAAACATGCGAACTCCTCACTAATTACTCAAGCGTTACTATGTCATCCCGCAGGATCTACTAGTGATGTGGTCCATTATTTTAAAGTGTAAAACATGCGAACTCCTCACTAATTACTCAAGCGTTACTATGTCATCCCGCAGGATCTACTAGTGATGTGGTCCATTATTTTAAAGTGAAAAACATGTTAACTCCTCACTAATTACTCAAGCGTTACTATGTCATCCCGCAGGATCTACTAGTGATGTGGCCCATTATTTTAAAGTGTAAAACATGCGAACTCCTCACTAATTACTCAAGCGTTACTATGTCATCCCGCAGGATCTACTAGTGATGTGGCCCATTATTTTAAAGTGTAAAACATGCTAACTCCTCACTAATTACTCAAGCGTTACTATGTCATCCCGCAGGATCTACTAGTGATGTGGTCCATAATTTTTTAAGTGAAAAACATGCTAACTCCTCACTAATTACTCAAGCGTTACCTTGTCATCCCGCAGGATCTACTAGTGATGTGGTCCATTATTTTAAAGTGAAAAACATGCTAACTCCTCACTAATTACTCAAGCGTTACCTTGTCATCCCGCAGGATCTACTAGTGATGTGGTCCAGTATTTTAAAGTGTAAAACATGCGAACTCCTCACTAATTACTCAAGCGTTACCGTCATCCCGCAGGATCTACTAGTGATGTGGCCCATTATTTTAAAGTGTAAAACATGCTAACTCCTCACTAATTACTCAAGCATTACCTTGTCATCCCACAGGATCTACTAGTGATGTGGCCCATTATTTTAAAGTGAAAAACATGCTAACTCCTCACTAATTACTCAAGCGTTACCTTGTCATCCCGCAGGATCTACTAGTGATGTGGCCCATTATTTTAAAGTGAAAAACATGCGAACTCCTCACTAATTACTCAAGCGTTACCTTGTCATCCTGCAGGATCTACTAGTGATGTGGCCCATTATTTTAAAGTGAAAAACATGCGAACTCCTCACTAATTACTCAAGCGTTACCTTGTCATCCTGCAGGAACTACTAGTGATGTGGCCCATTATTTTAAAGTGTAAAACATGTTAACTCCTCACTAATTACTCAAGCGTTACCGTCATCCCGCAGGATCTACTAGTGATGTGGCCCATTATTTTAAAGTGAAAAACATGCTAACTCCTCACTAATTACTCAAGCGTTACCTTGTCATCCCGCAGGATCTACTAGTGATGTGGTCCATTATTTTAAAGTGAAAAACATGCGAACTCTTCACTAATTACTCAAGCGTTACCTTGTCATCCCGCAGGAACTACTAGTGATGTGGCCCATTATTTTAAAGTGAAAAACATGCGAACTCCTCACTAATTACTCAAGCGTTACCTTGTCATCCCGCAGGATCTACTAGTGATGTGGTCCATTATTTTAAAGTGTAAAACATGTTAACTCCTCACTAATTACTCAAGCGTGAAAACTGTAAAATTGAGTCCTGATATGCTGTGATGGTATTGTTGTTGTTGAGTAATCCAACTATGGCAATGTCATCAGCGTATTTATAGTAAGTAGTGACAGGTGATGGGCTATTGCAGTCGTTAGTGTACAGTGTGTAGAGGAAGGGGCTGAGAACACAGCCCTGCGGGGCACCAGTGTTGGTGATGATGGTTGATGATGTTGTTGAGCCAATTCTAACGGTCTGCGGTCTATTGCTGAGGAAGTTATTGATCCAGTGAATGAGAAGTGGGGGGATATTGAGGTCATGTGATTTCTTGATGAGCTGGTGACGTTGGATTGTGTTGAAGGCGGAACTGAAGTCAATGAAGAGGACTGATGCAAAGTTTCCAGATGTCTGCAGGTGTTGAAGAATAGGATGGAGAAGGCATGCCACTGCGTCCTCCGTACCTCGTCTGGGTCTGTATGCAAATTGATGTGGGTCCAGGTGTTGTCTGACAGTTGGCAGGATGAGGTTAAGGATTAATGTTTCCAAACATTTCATAATTATGGGTGTGAGTGCAATTGGCCGATAGTGGTTAGGCTCTAAGGGTCGTGGTTTCTTTGGGATCGGTACAATGGTTGAGGTTTTCCATAGGGTGGGTATTGAGGCTGTCCTGTATGACTCCCAGAAGATGGTGTGGAAAATGGGAGAGAGCTCCATGGCACAGAGCTTAAGCACCCTTGCTGGGATGCCGTCTGGCCCTGTTGCCTTGCCAGGTTTGCACCTGGCCAGCTGCTTTCGGACATCCTCCTCTGTGAAGGGTGGGTGTGTGGGGTCTTGGCGGGGGAGGGCACTGAGCAAGTCCTCACATGTGGTAGTAAAGTCATGGATGTCAAACCGAGCAAAAAAGTTATTTAGGGTGTTGGCAAAGGTTAATGGGTCTGGTGCTGTGATGTGGTTCTGTTTTTGTTCCTGTCCAGTTAGTATTTTGACTTTTTGAAAAGCTTGTTTTGTGTTCATGTTACTGAATTCTTGCTCCATTTTTTCTTTATATTTTATTTTGGCTTTGGTGATGTCATTTTTTGTCTGTCTATTAAGTAGTTTGAGAGTGGCCCAGTCCTTCTGCTTGAAAGCTTTTTGTTTTTGTTTGAGAGTGAGCTTGATATGAGGGGTAATCCAGGGCTTAGAATTTGGATATCTGGTGATATTTTTTGTCGGAATAATTGTCGTGATGCAGAACTTTATGTAGTCCGTAATGAGTGAAATCCGCTCATCCAAACTCCCCTGAAAAACGTCCCAGTCGGTGCAAGCAAAAGAGCCCTGCAACTGTGCAATTGCGTCCTCCGACCATTGGGTGACGCTGTGCGTTTGTGGCTTGATGCGTTTCAGTTCCGGTTTGTATTGCGGAAGGAGGAACACGACATTGTGGTCAGAGAAGCCGAGTGGAGGGTGAGCTCGAGCGCTGAAGGCATCAGTTATATTACCATAACACAAGTCCAGAGTGTTCTCTTTTCTTGTGGGAACATCCACGTATTGTTGGAAGGACGGCAGTACGTCACTGAGGATGCATTTATTAAAGTCCCCTAAAATAAACGCTGGCGCCTCAGGGTACTTGGCTAGCATGGAGTTAGCCACCTCGGCTAGTATCTCCGCGGCTACCTTGATGTTAGCACTAGGAGGGATGTACGTGCAGGTGACAACAACAGCGGGGAATTCCCTCGGGAGGTAAAAGGGACGCAAGGACAGGGTCAGCATCTCCACGTCTGGTGTGCAGACCCTATTATGGACTTTGATGTTATCACACCACCTTTTGTTAATATAGACACAGACCCCGCCACCTCTCCCCTTGCCCGACTGGCTAGTTCTGTCGGCTCTTATGATGGTGAAATGATCAAGACTGACCTCAGTGTCTGGGGTCTCCTCGTCCAGCCAGGATTCAGTCAGAGTGATGATGCAGGCGTCCTTGAAGGCTCTCTCCGTCAGGTACTTGGCGTGCAGCAGGTCCATTTTATTACGGAGGGAGCGGACATTCGCCAATATGATGGAGGGGAGAGGGGGTCTGAAGGGACGCTTCCGAAGTCTGGTTCGCACTCCGCCTCGTCTGCCTCTTCGCCTCAGTCTTACCTCCGGTGGTAATGTAATCGCAGGCTTCTGTTTGCACCGGATGGAGGACCGTGGCTGTAAAAGATCCTCACGGCTATAGGTGAGTGTTCCTCGGTCGCTGGTTTCTAGTGCCAGCACCGAGTGGATGCTAATAGTCCAAAGTATAATAATAATAAATCCAATTCTGATTGCTTTGTAGAGATCAGACATTGTAGGCGGACGAGACTTAACAATAGACAGGAGACAGATTTCACAAAGGACTTCACACTAGGCAGTTATACAATCAGAACAAACGGGAGACAGAGAACCATGAGACCGCTATGGATCACAGACAGAATGTGTGTCGTCGCAGCAGAGCATGCGCCGGAAGCAGTTGGGAAAGTGCATGGGAAAGTTAGGTATTAATACGTAATTTTCAAAGATAGAAAACGTACTTTTTTGTACGTTTCGATATGTTGAAACGTATAATATGGACGCATCTGCAATGTTGAAACGTATAATATGGACGCATCTGCAACGTTTAAACGTAATATTATTACGATTTTACAGCTAAAAAACGTAAACTTTTTACGAATATTTCATATTATAAAGATAACTGTATAATTTCTCTTTTACCATTTTATAGATTATAAATGTAAGATCTCTTAACCCTACTCCCACACCTAAACACAATTTACCCGTTTTATAGACAATATTAAAAGGATAAAACGTAATGGACAGATATGTGTAGGGAAATGGCAGTTTTATTAACAATATAGCATTAAAACATAGTTTGAACCACTAATCCTACCCCAAAGTTACCCCTAAACCTAAAAATTTCTTAAAACTACGTAGGTTACAATTATAAAGAAAAACAACAGACAGACACGTAGCTATCACAATAATTTATTTATTGAGAAAATCTCAAAACCGTACCAAAAGTCGTTCACATGACGATGTGTCGCAGTCCTCTCTGGCAGTATGTATGAGGTAACGTTACAGAGCAGAATTTAAATTATTAATCCATGAAAATGTTAATCCAGTTTCGGTTCGCTGTTCGCTCTGTGAAGGCGCGCACGCTTCTCCAATTCAAATGTAGTACAACTACACCAACTTGAACACGGCATGTTGTAATCTGTGACGATGCACGCGAGAGCCAATGAGCGTCTGATATCACTGCCGGTCCGTGTCACTGATCTATATAATGACTGGATAGCTCATGACGTTCTAAACTGCCACCAAGCAGTGAAGCCACCGGAAGTGTTCGAGCGGCCATCTTACGATTCCCTACCAGCAGAGGGCTCCAACGGCCGTTATACAGAGAAAGTAGCTCCGACGGCACTTTTAAGATGACCCGCTGTGCATCAACAAGTGTAAAACGAAGATCACAAAAGGATCTTGAAAAACTGCTCACAGGTTGTACTTTAAGTCCATATATAGTAATTGATATGCACAATTGTCGCTATTTCCGTGTTGTTTACCCTCATGTGGTGTTCAAAACCCTATAACACCTGTGGTGTTCCCGGTCAAAAATGACCGGGCCATAAAAAAACCCTTATAAATCACTCATTATACCATATTTTCACCCAATCTTGGATTCAATCTTTTTGTCAACATGTTTTCTTTCAATTAGGACTGGTTTTATATTTTGATTTGCATCTGAATAATCATAGGCCTCATTTATTTGAGAGTAGGCATTTCATTTTTTGAGTAATTTTTTTTACAATTTTTGAATAATTTTTTAAATATTAAATAAAATCTGAAGAAAATTGGTATTGTTGATCACACTAGTCAACTTAACATTTTCACCAGGAATTTTGTTTTGAAACTTTTGTTTTGTAAAAAATATGGCACATAGTCACACTTGTGGTGTTCCCGGTCAAAAATGACCGGCCTATAAAAAATAGCTTATAAGTCACTCATTATACCATATTTTCACCCAATCTTTGATTCAATCTTTTTGTCAACTTGTTCTCTTTCTATTAGGACTGGTTTTATATTTCTGTTTGCATCTGATTAATCGTGGGCCTCCTTTGTCTGAGAGTAGGCATCTCATTTTTTGAGTAAAAAACAAATAATTTATGAGTATATTTGGAAATATGAAAAAAAAAAATGAAAAAAATGGCTACTGTTGATCACACTTGTCTACTCTAATGTTTCACCAGGAATTTTGTTTTGAAACTTTTGTTTTGTAAAAAATATGGCACATAGTCACACTTGTGGTGTTCCCGGTCAAAAATGACCGGCCTATAAAAAATAGCTTATAAGTAGGGTTGGGTACCGAAACTCGGTGCCAATAGGGAACCGGTTCCGACGTAAACGGTAGTAACCAGACCGAATAAGAACGACAATTTCGGTGCCTGATTTCGGTGCCTGACTTTTAATTAGGCACACACGCACACACACACACACACACACACACACACGCACAGTCTCTTCTGTCTCGCAAGCGCGCTCTTGCTCGCAAGGTTTGGCTGCATTTCACGTGTAAAATTACGCGTCAGAACGCCCTCTGGGTGTGCCGATAGTCTGAATCCCATATAGAATCAAGCCAATCCATTGGCTAATGGCGCGGGCGCCGCATCGATGCACTTACGTCCTCATATTATGTTGGCGCGCACGCGCGCCATCTGCTCCTCAGATTTCTCTGTCGAAAAAGGAAGCTGGTCGGCAGCGCGAGGAGCTTGGCAGCGTCTCGTTGCCTATTGAGAGAAATGTTACACCAGTAACCAGAGATGTTCTCTTTCATAGGTTCACTCAACGCTGCGTAGCTAAGAAGCAGTGGATTTGTAGGCTGCTGTATCACGTGCCGTTTGAACTGACGCGCTACAGCGATCTGTCACATTTCAAAGAGCCAAACCGTTATTTATTGTGTGAATCTCGTAAAAATATTGACACAATCTGACAGCTGTGGATTTGTTCCATATCAAAAGTAACCTTCTCTGTCTTGTCTGTCGGTGTCCTCTTTGTCCGCGATTTTTCTCTGCGTGAGAAAATGGATGTGTGGCGTGAGAGCGTGTGAAAAGGGTCAATTGCGTGAGAGTTGGCAGCTCTGCTAGTAATCTCTATTAATCTCCAGTATTATTACATTGTTTGATACAATATTGTTTTATTTGATATTATGTAAATGTGTAAAATGTAATGTAAAAATTTGTATTTTATATTGGTTTTATTATTACCATATGTTAACGTTACTTGTATTTATATTGTTTAAAGATTTAAGTTAATATTGTGTCCAGTTTGGCCCTGTAAATAAAAGGGTATTATTTTTTGATAAAGTGTGTGCAGTTTCGTTTTCTTAAGTACCGTTTCAAGAACCGTTTAAGCACCGGAACCGTTTAAAAAATACCGAGTAGGTACTGGTATCGGATAAAACCCAACCGATACCCAACCCTACTTATAAGTCACTCATTATACCATATTTTCACCCAATCTTGGATTCAATCTTTTTGGCAACTTGTTCTCTTTCAATTAGGACTGGTTTTATATTTCTGTTTGCATCTGATTAATCGTGGGCCTCATTCATCTGAGAGTAGGCATGGTCAAAAATGGTCACAATGGCCGACCATTGAAAGTGAATGG
This sequence comes from Rhinichthys klamathensis goyatoka, assembly GCF_029890125.1. Classification (NCBI taxonomy): domain Eukaryota; kingdom Metazoa; phylum Chordata; class Actinopteri; order Cypriniformes; family Leuciscidae; genus Rhinichthys; species Rhinichthys klamathensis. Next base: position 1,857,673 of record NW_026606808.1, read on the forward strand.
GAGAGACTGAAAATAACAGAACAATTTAGTTTTCAGGAGCATGTTCATTATTTTCATGTACACATATGAGCATGTGTGCTTGCAGACATCGAGCCCTTGGACCTGTGCATGTATCGATACATTTATACACACGCTACCCAGACACACACATGTTAAAACACACAAACTTTTTTAAATATTACACACATTCTTTTCCACAGAGAGAAATTTGATCCTACCCTAACCTGCATCTAATATACATTTATCCATCTGACATTACCACACACACACACACACACACACACACAGGCCGTGATCAGATTTTTGACTCAGAAACTAGTGAGGAGGAGGACGTTCAGGATGCATCTTGCAGTGAAGATGTTTCTGAAGAGGAAGGCACCACTGAATCGGCTACGGAGCTTGAAACAACTGATGAGGAGCAGTCTTCCAGTGATGAGGGCCCAGCTGAGGTTACCGTTTCATTCTGGTCAAAAGATGGAACTTTGTCCTGGCCTTCATCCCCACCTATGAGGCAAGGCAGGTTTTCTTCTGAAGGCCTTCCTCTTCAGAAACATCTTCACTGCAAGATGCATCCTGCATTTCCTCCTCCTCACTAGTTTCTGAGTCAAAAATCTGATGAATAACATCATGTGCAGAGCTGTTTTGCCATTGTACTGCCACAAATGAATGACAAGCAAGGTGCTGTGAGGCATTTTATATATGCCTGTGCTATCACATGATGTATATTTGTAAATATTGTCTAGTTCTGTGTGAGAACCTCACAGTTCCAAAACAAAATGTCATAATATTTTGTCTGGAAGCTGTGATGAAACAAGACCATGAAAGAAAGATTATTTTGAAGCCGGGTCACTGCAGTCACGGCCATTTTGTGTGTGTGTGTGTGTGTGTGTGTGTGGTAATGTCAGATGGATAAATGTATATTAGATGCAGGTTAGGGTAGGATCAAATTTCTCTCTGTGGAAAAGAATGTGTGTAATACTCAAAAAAGTTTGTGTGTTTTAACGTGTGTGTGTCTGGGTAGCGTGTGTATAAATGTATCGATACATGCACAGGTCCAAGGGCTCAATGTTTGCAAGCACACATGCTCATATGTGTACATGAAAATAATGAACATGCTCCTGAAAACTAAATTGTTCTGTTATTTTCAGTCTCTCCCATTCACTTTCATTGGTCGGCCATTGTGACCATTTTTGACCATGCCTACTCTCAGATAAATGAGGCCCACGATTAATCAGATGCAAACAGAAATATAAAACCAGTCCTAATTGAAAGAGAACAAGTTGACAAAAAGAATGAATCCAAGATTGGGTGAAAATATGGTATTATGAGTGATTTATAAGCTATTTTTTATAGGCCGGTCATTTTTGACCGGGAACACCACAAGTGTGACTATGTGCCATATTTTTTACAAAACAAAAGTTTTAAAACAAAATTCCTGGTGAAACATTAGAGTAGACTAGTGTGATTAACAGTAGCCATTTTTTTCATTTTTTTTTTTTCATATTTCCAAATTTACTCATAAATTATTTGTTTTTTACTCAAAAAATTAGATGCCCACTCTCAGATAAATGAGGCCCACGATTAATCAGATGCAAACAGAAATATAAAACCAGTCCTAATTGAAAGAGAACAAGTTGCCAAAAAGATTGAATCCAAGATTGGGTGAAAATATGGTATAATGAATGATTTATAAGCTATTTTTTATAGGCCGGTCATTTTTGACTGGGAACACCACAAGTGTGACTATGTGCCATATTTTTTACAAAACAAAAGTTTCAAAACAAAATTCCTGGTGAAACATTAGAGTAGACTAGTGTGATCAACCGTAGCCATTCTTTTCATATTTTTTTTTCATATTTCCAAATTTACTCATAAATTATTTGTTTTTTACTCAAAAAATGAGATGCCTACTCTCAGACAAATGAGGCCCACGATTAATCAGATTCAAACAGAAATATAAAACCAGTCCTAATTGAAAGAGAACAAGTTGACAAAAAGATTGAATCCAAGATTGGGTGAAAATATGGTATAATGAGTGACTTATAAGCTATTTTTTATAGGCCGGTCATTTTTGACCGGGAACACCACAAGTGTAACAAGGTAACAATACTCCCACAAAAAAATAAGAAAATTTTCAAAAAAACACTGAGATTTAGTTATACCGTTTGGGAACAAAGTCACTAAGTTTCAGTCCAAAGCGATAACATTAACTAGTATTTTCGGGAAAAAGAAAATCTTCTCCGGGTCAAATTGACCCGAACACCACATGTATAGCCTGCTATGTTCTTTCCTACATTCTTTCACAGAGGTATTCAAGTTTAAACCCAATAAATACGTATTATTCAATACATTACTTCTTATAAATTTAATTAAATGCGTTTATTTAATATTTCCATGTCAATCCGTGTTCAGTTTGACCACGAACCATGCGCTGTCACTTTAATTCAGCGCCTGCAGCAGAAACGATCTCTGCACGCACTGCACTTGGACGGGCATCCGCGTGCAGTGAAAGCTCCAACCTGTTGACATGGGTATGGTAAAAAAAAATATGCACTGCAAACGGAGTAGGCCTATGTGTAAACCCCTTATTTACACTGCACACATCTGCGGCGCATTACGGTTCCGACAATGTTTTATTCCTACCTTCACGCGGTGTCAACTCACCCCAGGAACATTTCCACGTGATTTGCCGATTTGTGGGCGCGATCAGCGCCGTGTCGCAGCTGTAACGCGCCGCTGACGCCTGCAGTGTAAATAAGGGGTAAATAAGAGGTGAAACAGGTGTACATTAACCCATACAATTTGTATTATGCATTTCCTGGACATGTTCTTGCTAACTAATCAAATACTTGAACAGACTACTGATCTATCTGTAAAACACAATTAGAAAGAGCTAAATTTTAAGTTCACAATTCACATGAATTAATTTTTAGTAAGCAGGAATAATTTCCGACTTTAAACAAATACCCATTTAAATGCTTAGGATGTTTGCGTTGTAAGACTGTTCAGGGAGACTTTAGATTTAAAGACGGTGTCTCGTTAGGCAATGTTTTCTTAGTCAAATCATACAATTTCCTATTGATTCAATAGAACGCGTGAGCTCACTAGGGAATCACAATATGGCGGCGCGGTGGCTTCACTGTTTATGACGTCATGAGCTATCCAGTCATTCTATTGAGAATGAGAAGGTGACGTCACGCGTATCACTCCGCGTTGCATTGTGGGAAGGATTCGCCATCTTGGTAGGATACGCTATCCGTTGTCATGGTTACTTCGACCGTGAGACCGAGAGAAATAGCTACAGATCTGAGAGAGCAGCTTGATATTTGTTTGCATTTTTGCGATAAGGCACAGTTTCTTGGGAATAAATGAAGAAGGGGGAAGCAAAAGGAAAGGGGCTCTATCGGGAGAGACTAAATAACAACACCAAGCAGCGTTATTTAGAGAAACTACTTGACATCAACATGGACCCGTACGACCTGCTACAGAATGGACGAAAGACCCAAAGCACTGCCACCTTTCACATACGCTGACATAGTTAATTACCTGGTTTGTTTATGGTATCAGTGACTAACGTTACTGCCTACACAATGCAAGAGTTCAGAAGGTTTAAGTCATTAGAAGCTGAACAAGTCTGTTGCGGCTGGGTGCAAGCAAGACTTAGAAACCCTCAAACCTGTAACGTTAAACTGCCAGAGTTCAGTCATACTTGATGTTTCATTCAGGCCTCATTCATATGTGGAAATAAATCTGATATGAATCAGATACGTGCATTTGCACCTGCCGTGCAACGTTAAGCGAACAGATCGGACATTCCCCTGTCAATGCGAATCGTACGTCATTAAAAAAGTGTCTTTTTAAAACATTTCGCGGTACAGATATTTCTATAACAAATGAAACAACTCTAGTTGAATAACAGAGTATTAATTTTGTTCGTTTGTGTTAAATAAAAGGCGAACTGTGCTGAAATGTGTTGCTTTTGAAAGCAGGCTTTGTTCGCTGTTGCTGCTGTCAGTTTATTGACAAGCAGTTTCTCTAAGCTGGCTAGCTATTTAGTCTCTCCCGATAGAACCCCTTTCATTTCTCTTCCTTCTCCATATCTTCCAAAGAAACTGCGGCGTATAGGTAAAATGTAAACAAATACTAAGCTGCGCTGTCTCTCTTTCGCTATTTCTGTAATGTTTAGTGTCGCGCCTCTGTGAAGTTCTGAAGGCGTTGCCCCTGGCAACCGATAGCGTCTCCTTCCATCATGGCCGACCGGCTCAGACCCCGCCCAAATCGGCACGTGACTCCTCACTCTCAATATAGATCAGTGGTCCGTGTACAATCCGTGTATCATTCGTTCAGTCGTTTTTTAATTTAATATTGAAAGTAGAAAAATGAGAAAGCAGTTCCTTTTTCGTTTTTTTCATTTTTACCAAAAAACGAAAAACAAGATTTCCGCTTGATTTTTTTGTTTTTCGTTCTGGGGTAGAAAAATTAATTAACAGCTGGAATATTTGATTTCCACATGTGGGCGGGAATGAAACGCCCCTTTTCTCTGATTTGTCAGCCGAAGATCAAACTTTTCCGTCATCAGTTGTTCCTCAGTTCCGCACTGCAGAATAAGAGTCCTCCGCTGCTGCAGTTGATGTGCGGATTCTTAACGGGTTTATTGCAACTACATTTCATCTTTTTCTCATCAAACAACCAGACTAACGGCTTGACACAACCCGTACTGGGGAATAGACTAGAAAGGGCTTTCTTCTGTGTAGATATAAATTCACCTACGCTTTGCATCAGCTGGGTATGCAGGGTAAATGACGGCTGCTAGCCATGCGGTCACCCTCGCCCAGTAATTTAATAATGATAATAAATTAAGATATAAATCAATATAATTAGTTGTAAATTAAATATTTTAACACTAATACAAAAAGAAAAGAATACATTGACTATGTAATAGGCCTACATTAACTGTCATTCAGACTGACTAACAACAACAAGTGTTATGGTGTAGGCCTTGTGTTTTATTAAAATGTATTATAATTTATATCTCAAGGATGCGCAGTGTGCGCGGCGCACCGGGTCATGTTGAGAGGGAAACACGCACGTCACATTGTAAAAAAAACGCATTTTATTAGTAGCCTATTCAGAAATAATGTAAAAGACCGGTAAATAAAATACAAAATTAACATTTAAGCACTATTAATAACATATAGGCTATGCGTATGTTACTTCCCCTTACTGTAGCCTATGTCAAATCCTTAAAATAATGGTATTCAGAAAACAACAATAATGAAAAATAAGTAGCCATGTATAATAAAAATGTAATAACATATAAAAATAGCCTATTGTACCCTTTATTATATACACTGTTTAGCCTATTTTAAACGCCAAGCCTAAACTAATTTATTTTTTTAATCGAAACTAAAAATGTACCGACGTTGGTTTTGTGCATCTCTCATTCGGTCCAAAGTTTCCATATTTGGAATGTAACATTTGGATGCTATTATTGTTAAGAAGGCTTCGTACTTCAGTCGAGTCCCAATATAGACGTATGCTAAATCAGCATATTCACAGCAAGGGAAATGAGTTTGGAATAACAGCAAGTAAATTGTGTAAAACAGAGCAATTAAATTAAGCAGAATAACTTTGTATATGTTTGGTTGACTGTGTTTTATTTTAATAATGAACAGGCTGCAATGTCAAGTTATCAATGCTAGAAGTGAACTCATAATATCTTGTGTGAGCGAGCGATGCGCTGGCGCCATCACATGGATTTATTGCTCAGCAGGGGAAATAACTTAATGCTCTGTTGTTCGAAACAGTAAAATGTATATATTTTTTTGTGTGTAGGCTACATTCAAAATGACTAGTACAACTTGTCATGCCTTAAAAAAATAAAGAAAACAACATGATGCGCTGCTTTAGCACGTCTCTGTCTCCTTGAACATCTTTCTGGCGCACACCAAAAAATTAACCAAAATAGCCTACAGCGAATAGCCTGACGCGCCTACTTTTGAAAGTTAATATTTAGATTATTTGAAGTAAAATGCATTATATAGACCAAAGTCACTTATGAATAAATCACATCGTGCTTCATGATAAATAAATACGTGACTGTCACTTAACAGACTTTACAGAAAATAGGAACAATCCTACAAATTATTTCACTGACCCCCTGGCACTTGAGAACTCCTGGTCTACACAGAAGAAAGCTCTTTCTAGTCTATTCCCCAGTACGGGTTGTGTCAAGCCATTAGTCTGGTTGTTTGATGAGAAAAAGATGAAATGTAGTTGCAATAAACCCGTTAAGAATCCGCACATCAACTGCAGCAGCGGAGGACTCTTATTCTGCAGTGCGGAACTGAGGAACAACTGATGACGGAAAAGTTTGATCTTCGGCTGACAAATCAGAGGAAAGGGGCGTTTCATTCGCGCCCACGTGTGGAAATCGAATATTCCAGCTGTTTATTAATTTTTCTACCCCAGAACGAAAAACGAAAAATCAAGCGGAAATCTTGTTTTTCGTTTTTTTGGTAAAAACGAAAAAAGGAACTTTTCTCATTTTTCTACTTTCAATATTAAATAAAAAACCGACTGAACGAATGATACACGGATTGTGTACGTTTTGATAGTTTGTTTTGTTCGTTTGAACCACAAAACAAAATAACGAGAAACCACCTTTTTTTCGTTTGTCGTTTCAAACCAAAAACAAAGAAACGGTAAAAAAAAAAAGAGCCGTTCTCCCGTTTTTGGTTCTGAATCCAAAAACGAAAAATGACAAAACCAAAATCAAATAACGGTCCGATTTTGTTTTTTTTTTAAATTCCTTTGTCCATTTTTCCGTTTGAAGATCTACAATAAAACATAGACAGGTTGGCCACGTGACCCGGAAGTAATAATAAATATATGGCCTATCAAAATAAAAGCCAAGCTTTTAGAACGGTTATAATATGCAGCACAGCACATAATGTTATACCAGAGTAACGTTAGAAGAAGAAAAATCAATTAATAAATGGGCTTTATAGTTTATTACAGCTATTTAATATCATGCCTATCCAGACATCACCAGTCACGTTTAATGAGCACATTGTTTGGCTCAATACAGTTGGTAATATAGGTTAACCTAAGAACTTATTGTGTGTGCAGAGTTGTTACTGTTAGCGCTATATTATATAATTAAATTTATATTTAATATGGTTTCCATGCGTAGGCCTAATAACGTTACTAATAATGAGGGAGAATGTTTCACTGTAAAAAAAAGGAAGAAATTATAAAGTAAGAGTTATTCCTTGAGAACATTATTTCTGCCCCTCCTGCAATCTCATATTGGAATGGACTTTTTGATCATTTAAATTGGAAAAATATATGGTCCATACAACAAAGGTTTCTCCTCACAAACAAAGTAAAAGAAATATCTTTTAAATTAATTCATAATATTTACCCAGTCAAAAATGTCCTTAGGAAAAAATTCAGATCTGATTTTGACACTAATTGCTCTTTCTGTCAGAATGACACTGAAACTCTTCTTCACTTGTTTTGGTCGTGCAGTTTTACTCAGCAACTTTGGAAAGATGTTAGTTTACCTCAAGCAATATCTTGCAAAATTTCTCTATGAATCCTAAAAGTGTTATTACATTTTTTTTTAAAGCGGATTCAAATACCTGCTTTATAATAAATCTAATTATTTTCCTATGTAGATTTTATATTCACAAATATAAGTTTTCAAATTGTAAACCAATTTTTTTGGTGCTCTTGCATGAGATAAAACATTACTTGATTACAATTTCATCCTCTCTTAACCCAAAAGCACTAAGAACATGTAACATTTGCAAGACCTACAAACTTTTTACTTTATTAAATGTTTAGACTCATTTCATTTAAGTAATGCCCTCTTTCTTCTTTTTTCTCTTTTCCCCATTCTTGTTTATATCACTGTCTAACTGTTTTCTGTTTTGTGATATGATGTTGTTGTAGTGTTTTCTTTCACTATTCTTCATATTTTTGTTATTCTTAATTATTGTTTTGCTATTATTCTGTTGTTTCACACTATGCAAACTGAATGTTCAAATAAAGCATTAAAAATATATATATAGTAAAATAAAATAATGAGGGAGATTGGGATTCCGCTATTCCGCCATCAAAATATCAGTCCCTATCTCGTCTTTGCCATTCGATTGAAACCCTCATAAAACTTGTGTTGGTCCTCAAATATAATTTTATCCTAACGCATCATATCTATTTTCAAAAAGCCCAAGGACACGCTGTTACCTCGCTCACGTTATACAGTGTTAATAGAAATGTATTGAACAGGCTAGTTAGGTAATAGACTAATAGTGATAGTAGTTTGTTAATAATACATACAATCAAAAACGACATATGTGAAGGTTCTCAGTCCTCTAATAATCCAACGAAGTTTAAAATCAAGGGCAGTTCAAAACGATTACAAAAACATACCAGTAGGTGTCGCACTGTGTCTGCTGTGTGCGAGCTACTGTCATTGAGATATTGATTTATGTTCTGTAATTAAAACACTTTCCATTATTTTCATTATAACTGTGCTTTCACAAATCACGTTTCTTAGCACTGCTGCTTAAGGCATTAGCCTACTCACCAAAATGAGCTCTTTCTCCTCATGTTTGATTGTCTGATTTACATGTGTGCTATTATAATGCGTGAACAGTTTTAGGAGTTGACTGGGACACTCACAAATTTAAAAACATGTCTCACATATAGCCCAACAGTCCAATGGGGTGTGTGGTTCTAGTGTATAATAGACAACATGTGAACATTATTTATTTTATTAAAATGTTTATATTAATTTATTATTTGCATAAAATAACATAAAATGATTACAACAAAAGGAGTTCTGCAAGTGAACATAATAGAAAAAAATGGAACAATTTATTAATTGCATAAAATAACATAACAGATGAACATTTGACCTAACTTAACCATTCAACTTAACTTAAAACCTAAACATAAAATAAAAACTAACTAAAACAATCCTCTAACTTATAGTGTCCTTCAAAACATTGACAATCTCCCCATCCCTGTAATTTCATTTTTATTTTTATTTTTTTGGAACATCTCATCCCTGCACTTTGGGCACTGCGGCGAGGTAGTTGCCCACTGCTCAACGCAGACCCGGCATCCAACGAGTTGCTAACATATTTATATATGTTAATCCAATATGTTGCTAACATATTTATTCCGGTCCAGGTTTATATAAGCCTATTAATTAATTTATTTTTTTCTTCTAACGTTACTCTGGTATAACATTATGTGCTGCATATTATGACCGTTCTAAAAGCTTGGCTTTTATTTTGATAGGCCATGTTTACTATTACTTCCGGGTCACGTGGCCAACCTGTCTATTTTTTTTTATCTAGATCTTCAAACGGAAAAATGGAAAAAGGAATTTCAAAAAACCAAAATCGGACCGTTATTTGGTCCGTGTATCTTTTGGTCATTTGATTTCCTGTTTGGAATGGAACAACGAGAAATGAAATCCAGCTCGTTTATTCGTTTTTTTGTTTAGTTTAAAAAACGAAAAATTAGATTTTGGCTCGATTTTTCATTTTTCGTTTGTGGTTTACAAATCGGTTTATGGGTTCGATATTTCATTTGCACACGTGGGCGGCGCTGAAACGCCCCTTTCATCTGATTGGTCAAACCGCTCCGCCTTCAGTACAAGCTTTTCTTTCTGTCGGGCAGAATAAGAGTATTAATAAATGCACTTTAATAAAACAATGTCTGAAACCACCACTCACTGTTAACTACGCACAATATTTGAAGCAGAGATATTGCTGGTCACGTAACTCGTGCTGCTGCGACTTGCAAGCGACCCCAGTAATGTGAGCCACAGTAGACCTATATGACAGATTACTTTAGCATGATGTATTTCCCATTGATAAATACAGTGCAAATAGTTCCGTCTCTTTGGATAAAAGGGAAGTGGAAAAAAAATAATCAATAACTGAACTGTACCATGATAAAATATGTCCGTAACATTAGATGTCCGTAGATGACCTACCCATAACGGTTACATTAGAGTTAGGGGATAACACAGTTTGTACAGTATAAAAATCATGATGTCTAAAGTTCCCATAAAACATGAAAACCCAATGGGAATATATCCTTGTTGTTGTGTAAAACATCCGTTCATAATCTGTGATTACACAATAGCACCGGGAGGCGTCTGGAATAACTGTGCAATGATCAATCCGCATTTTTAGGTAAACCAGCTAATTTTACAGTAGGCTATGTCCTTCTCGTATAACACACAAATGGGCTTCCTTTGTGAAATATAGCAGACCACCTTTTTTTAAACTGTTATTTAAGATATATTTGTGCATAAATGTTTGCATTCAAGTTTTTCATATAGTCAGTCCGACAGATAGATAGATAGATAGATAGATAGATAGATAGATAGATAGATAGATAGATAGATAGATAGATAGATAGATAGATAGATAGATAGATAGATAGATAGAACCTTTGTAAGATATTGTAAGATATGCGCTCGTCTTCACAAAAACTACATGCAGGGTTTTTAAACATCTCGTGTGGAGAAAATATAGTTTATTCTGGGCAGTATGGCAAGCCATGGCAAAAAGCAGGCTAACTTGTAGGCTATAGCCTTGAAAGGAAAACACATTTGCCGAGTTAAAACAGAGTTTTTGTTGTTGAATCATATTTTTTCTAGTACATCTTAAAATATAGAGCTCATGACAAATAAAAGTTCCAGATGGACTAATATTAAATGCAAAAACTAACAATATCTTAAAAGAAACTATAGAGTGGCAAACTTTGAAGTAGGGTTCAAGTTTTAATTAGTTTTACAGCTTGAAATGTAAAGCTTGTTCTCATACACAGATATGGCCTATTTATGAATGAAATTCATGCTTTTATTTGTCATTTAAACTGATGCAAACAGGAAAAGAGTAGAAAGACGTATTATCCTGTCGCCCCCTCTAGTGGACAGCATTAAGTATTACGCCCATTGCTCAGATAACGCAAGTCAATGGATTTTTTTGGGAAAGTAAGTCTGACCAGTTAGAAAAAGATATAAGCGAGTCAGACCAGTCTGAAGGTCTGAGCTGAGTTTGGTGAAGCATTAAAGTTCTAGGCGGAGTCAATTTCTCATAATAATAATAATAACGTTTAAATATATGCTTTCTCAAGCCAACATAATAAACAGAACTCAGAGAAACATCGACCAATTCAGTATGTAATAAAATTGTATTAGTTTTATAATAAAACTAATAACATTTTAAAGGTATGCCGTGCTCTTCAACTGTCATGATTTTAATTAATCCCAAACCCTGCTAATTTTGAAAGTAGCCTAGCCTACGTTCTGTACGTTCACTGATTCTAGCTTCTCTCTTTTCTGTCTCTTTCTTTTCATGTGAACCGAGTAGGCTATAGCCTATGCTTACATTTATAAATATAAACTTTATTTCTATTCAATTTTCAAAATTATTTAGGCATATACTGTGCATGTCACACACACACCTTTTGATGTAAATAAAAGACGAGAGTGGTAAATGTTATGAACGTATTATAATGTTACAGTTCAGCCTATTATTGATTTTTATTTCCACTTCCCTTTTATCCAAAGAGACGGAACTATTTGCACTGTATTTATCAATGGGAAATGCTAAAATAATCTGTCATAGGTCTACTGTGGCTCACATTACTGGGGTCGCAGAGCCCCCATTACCAGCAACATTTCTGCTTCAAATATTGTGCGTAGTTAACAGTGAGTGGTGGTTTCAGACATTGTTTTATTAAAGTGCATTTATTAATACTCTTATTCTGCCCGACAGAAAGAAAAGCTTGTACTGAAGGCGGAGCGGTTTGACCAATCAGATGAAAGGGGCGTTTCAGCGCCGCCCACGTGTGCAAATGAAATATCGAACCCATAAACCGATTTGTAAACCACAAACGAAAAATGAAAAATCGAGCCAAAATCTAATTTTTCGTTTTTTAAACTAAACAAAAAAACGAATAAACGAGCTGGATTTCATTTCTCGTTATTCCATTCCAAACAGGAAATCAAATGACCAAAAGATACACGGACCTTATTTGATTTTGGTTTTGTCATTTTTCGTTTTTGGATTCAGAACCAAAAACGGGAGAACGGCTCTTTTTTACCGTTTCTTTGTTTTTGGTTTGAAACAACAAACGAAAAAAAGGTGGTTTCTCGTTATTTTGTTTTGTGGTTCAAACGAAAAAACGAACTATCAAAACGTACACGGACCACTGCCGTAAAAACATGTCTTAACGCTTCGGGTGCAAGTTGCAACACCAGCGCGGGATTTGACCATGGATTTGACGTTTCCGGTCTCTGCTGAGAAATGGAGATGAAGATCACTGGATAAAGGGCTGAATTTGGATTTGTTTCTTGCTAACAACGTATGGATTATAAAGATTTGGATTACATCAAGCTAATAAAATTGATGTCTTTTTTGAATTTATGTTGTGTTAAATAAACCAAGTAAGTTATTACAAAATGGTTAAACGATTAAAGAAGGTATTTTTAAGGTTTAAAGTTTATTCTTGTTTATATAGGCTTATAGGCTAACGTTAATCCTCCGAAACGAGTTTGCAGCAGAAGTCACGAACAGAGCGAAATGTTATTATTTATGAGTAACGTTAAACTGTATTAATAAATGCGACTGAACATTTAATTGATAAGACAATTGAATGCAATAGAGTCAAAACATTAATGCCACAATTTTAATATGCATAAGTTAAATAGCAATACGTACGTCGGTAAAGTTGTTCATACGTAAATAAATAACGTTTTTGTGCTGTCAATACGTAAATGTTATACGTTTTAGTGCTGTAAATACATCAGTATTATATGTTTCTGTGTGTATAAAACATAAATAAATGTACTTATGGTAGAACTACACTTTTTCTCATGAGATCACGTTGACTAGTAATGTGGCCCATATTTTAAAGTGAGAAACATGCTAACTCCTCACTAATTACTCAAGCGTTAACTTGTCATCACGCAGGAAATACTAGTGATTCACTAGTAGTATAATAGTGAAGTGTTTAAAAACTATAAGTTTTATTAAGTGTTTTTCACTTTAAAATAATGGGCCACATCACTAGTAGATCCTGCGGGATGACATGGTAACGCTTGAGTAATTAGTGAGGAGTTCGCATGTTTTTCACTTTAAAATAATGGGCCACATCACTAGATCCTGCGGGATGACAAGGTAACGCTTGAGTAATTAGTGAGGAGTTAGCATGTTTTTCACTTTAAAATAATGGACCACATCACTAGTAGTTCCTGCAGGATGACAAGGTAACGCTTGAGTAATTAGTGAGGAGTTAACATGTTTTACACTTTAAAATAATGGGCCACATCACTAGTAGATCCTGCGGGATGACAAGGTAACGCTTGAGTAATTAGTGAGGAGTTAGCATGTTTTTCACTTTAAAATAATGGGCCACATCACTAGTAGATCCTGCGGGATGACGGTAACGCTTGAGTAATTAGTGAGGAGTTAGCATGTTTTTCACTTTAAAATAATGGGCCACATCACTAGTAGTTCCTGCGGGATGACGGTAACGCTTGAGTAATTAGTGAGGAGTTCGCATGTTTTTCACTTTAAAATAATGGACCACATCACTAGTAGTTCCTGCGGGATGACGGTAACGCTTGAGTAATTAGTGAGGAGTTCGCATGTTTTTCACTTTAAAATAATGGACCACATCACTAGTAGATCCTGCGGGATGACGGTAACGCTTGAGTAATTAGTGAGGAGTTAGCATGTTTTTCACTTTAAAATAATGGACCACATCACTAGTAGATCCTGCGGGATGACATAGTAACGCTTGAGTAATTAGTGAGGAGTTCGCATGTTTTTCACAAGTAATACAAGTTATTTAATTTTTATATTTGACACATACTGTACAGGCATACATTTCTGTGAGGCACTAGTAATATTCAAACAAACATTGTAATCTGGAAGATGTGGTTTTGTGATTATCGCAACATAAATGCAGGAAATTTCTTCATTAAGGATGCAAATTGTTTTTGACAAGAGGACATCAATGTTTATATCCTAATGAGAAGTCCTCCTCAGGCGGCTACTGTAACATAAAGGTAGGTCGTTGGAGTCTGAGACATATTGAACTGACACTCAAAAGAGCTCATAATAGTGAACTAATCCAATCATGTCAGCATCACTTCCTAATTATTTACAATTTTAAACATATTATCATTATTAGTATTATTCTATGTTTAAGTTTGAATTAAACAGAGAACATACGTCCATCCTTTGGTTCACGAGTTCGCATCTACATATAATTATTATGATAAAGATTGTGCGTACTTGGCGTGCTGTCCGGGTGGAGGGCTCCGAGCTCGGAATTCTGCCCGAACCCAGAGTACTCCCCCGTGGTAAGAGTAGATGGAACTAGAGATGGAACTGAAAGAGAGGAGATGGGGTGGAGGTGGGATGCTGATAAACTGTCAAGGAACCAGTGTGGGTTCTGCTGATATTATCCTGTCCTAGATTGATTACTGATTGCTCCCCACTGGTGCTGATTGGGTTAATTAACTGCACCTGCTCCTCCCGAACCTTGTTTATCAAACCTCATTAAGAGTAGTAGTCACAATCTCAACCTGTAGCTAATGTATTTGGGGGGATATAATATTCATAAACTGGTTTCCACAAAGAACCCATTTGAGGCACAAGCTTCTGAAATGTTATGACCATGTTAAGAGTAAAAAAAACCCCACAATTGTTCACTTTTTAGACATGTTACTTTTGTGATTAGTAATTAATTGGTTATTCTTTCTTAGTTCACAAGTAGTTCTCAATGAGGATATATTTCTTTAGTAATAATCAAATACCTACCAAGGAACTACCTTTGTACTAAATTAGATATTACTTACTGCTTAGTTAATATTGCTTCCATATTAGTTAATAGTATTAAGTTCGGTGTTAATGCAGTACTACCTATTACTTCCTGCATAGCTACTTGTTAACTACGGACCATTATTCTAAAGTGTTACCAAAAAAAACATACATTTACCAGCTCATAGTCCCTTTTATCAAATAAATCAGGACAGAAGTGGTTGAAAGGGGACAAAATAGACAGATTAAAACACCAGGTGTAAAGGGGAATGTGTCTCCCTCGTCCACATGACCACATGAAAACAGGGCATTAGTTTTAGTTACTCACCTGGCTTTTGCAGGGGAATCTTCTGGGAGAAAAGCACCAGCCACCTATTCAGGAAAAAAACATGAGATTGATTTCTTTAAAACCTGGAGTTTTCAAACTCTTTGAAGCCATGGACCCTTTGAGGGGTTTTGTTACACGCACCTCCACCATATTCATGATATGGAATGGGAGCCAGTTCAGGCCGAAGGTGATGACAATGACCAGGATGAGTTTCTCACTTCGGATGTGCCTACGAAACCGGGTCTTGCGAATTCTGCGTAGGATACACACGTAGCTGCCTATGATCAGTCCATACGGTATCAAGAACCCAACCGAATTTCCAAACAGTGCTGCAGTATCGCCTAAAACAGAGTGACGTCATATCGTGTAGAATCATTTAACATGATTTCCTTTCAGATATAGAGTTTGTCCCATTCTATAAAGATCTTTTTATTTTAGGCCTACGTGTGTCTATTATTGGAGCAGATGTTTACGTGTCATTGACATTGATTTATGTCTTCTGACTGGGAAAATATGGAGTTTCGCCGTATGCTTACCCTTTCTACGACACAGAAACTAAAAGGTTTCATAGCATCAGCAAGCTCAGTTGTAAGGCTATATAATTAAACAATGCTAAATAAACACAACCACTACCAAAAATAGGTAGTTACTGGAAAAGTTACACTAAACAACTGAGCTATTGTGTCACAATTAAGTTAGTAGCGTTACTTTTATGGTTACTTGCTCATGTGTACAGACAGTTAATATTATTTTTTAATTTTTGCTATTTACTATTTGTTAGTAATTATTGAAAAATATTTATCAGGCAAATGTAACTTACATCTCGCGGCTGTGAATGTTTACAAGCACATGCTACAATCTTTGGCTCTTGCTCACTCCTGAAAGTGGTCCAGAAAACCGAATTAGGTACTGACATACAGAGAGCAAGAATCCACAGTGCCACCAACACCCGAATGATCACCCTCCGGTCTGACAGGACACCAGCATGTTCCCGCCACACGACAGCCACCATCCTGTGCAGACTCATCAGCGTTATCAAAAATATTGAAGCGTACATGTTGGCACTGCAGAGGTACAACAGAATCTTGCACAGTGGAAGGGTAAAAATCCAGGTGTGTTTTACTAAATAAACAATGAAAAAGGGCATTAAAAGCATCACGAATCCATCCGCGCAGGCCATGTTTAGGATCAGGAGGGTGGTGATAGAACGGTGGCGGGTTCGAGTCAGGATGCTCCAGATGATCAAAAGGTTTCCACAGATGCCAATCGGTAAGAAAAGGCACAGGATCAGAGCCCCTGTGATCCTTCCAGCACTAGTACTCATGTCTGTGTCAGTAACATTGTTCGTTTCAGAGTTGGTGGTGTTGAAGAGAAGGTGGATTGACATGTTATGTGATGGACTGCGAGAGGAGCGAGGTGCCTTGGAGAACAACTGTCATAAGAGTGACTCCCGACTTCAAAATTGCACTAGCAGTAACATCAATGGATGCCAAACTATGTATTGTGCATTAGTGCAGGTATACATTGATAGCTTTCCAGATGAATTACCAAAGCAAATTTTACCAAAGTGCATAGACTGCATAATGTGATCATTATCTGAACTTGTTTCCTGTTCGACTACATGCCTGTCATAGCAAACAAATTCAGTGCCAGCCATCTGTTAAAGATCCACTGACCTGTTACACAGAAAGCAAACAAGCGATTTTTTTTTACAACATACACTATTAGAGAAAATGTGGAAAACATTTATTTTAGGGGTACACCAGCTTATCACTGGGGTAGTAAGCTCAAGGTAACACCTTTGTACCTTTATCCTCCCCTAAAGGGTCTTACTCCGTCTACACTGGATGTGACTGTTGTCGCGTCACGCTGCCACAGCTTGAGGCTGTCTACACTAGATGTGACAAAGTGACCATTGCAAATTTATTTGTCCTTTGTGCCAGCGCAAGCACTTTTGGAGTGCATCAGAAAGAGAACATGGCATCAGTTTACTGTCGCCCCACGCAACATCCAGTGTAGACAGCATCACATATTATAATGGGTTCTATGTCTTTAGTTGCGCTGCTCTTGCCCGGAAAAGACACAATGTTAAAGTTGAAGTTCCTTTAGCTCAAATATTAGAGCATGGTGCTAGCAACACCAAGCCATGACCCTGGCTCTGATGCCCAGGGAATACTACCACCCATTCTCCAAACTGCAGGACCTATGTAGGGTCGTAGGGAGGCTGGAGCCTAGGTTGGGAAACACTCTGGATGGATCACTTGTAGGGGATAGACACTGATAAAATGTATACCTTGAATACTATGCAAGATGCTTTGGGGGTGGGGGAGTCCTCATCAGTTCAAGTCAAGGGACACGGCAATACGGCCGAAAGGGAGTTTTTTACACTAATATTAGCGATTAAAAAAGGGCATTAAAAGTGCACACCACTGCCTTTGGGGGTACTACCTCAGTGCCAAGCATTTTCTCTGAGAGTCAGAATTTCTTCCAAAGGATAGTGCCTTTTTTACATGATACTGTCTGTTCCTGGAGACTGACTGTCCTGCAAAGTTTCACACCTGGCGGTAATTTTCAAGAGATCCAAAAGAACCATCCTTGTTCAAGTGTGTTGATTGGGGTTGAAGCAATAATTTGCAGGACAGTAGGTCTCCAGGAGCACCAGTATAAGGGTATGAGAGTCTGCTATATGACGGTAGTAGTCCTCTGTGGAAACCAGGTGTATGACACCTAGCATAAGTACAAAAAACAAAGTTCAAGTGTGTTTGGTTCAAGTGTGTTTGGTTCATTCTAAAACCAAATATCACAAATGGTACACCCTTCTCTCTTGTGGACTTCACCCAAACATACAGGCCATTACAAAAAAAACACCATTAGGACAGGACCATACTGGGATAGTACAAACTCTGCAAGTGTCAAGGTGAGCACGTCTTTCTGGCCTCCCTATCACCTACACCTGCAAAAACCTCCAATTCAGGTACTGATGAGACTCGACCATAGCTTCAGAGTGCAACTGGTTCTAAAGCTACTAGTAGCAAGTAACTTCAGGGCATTTGAGTTTAAGATCTACTTTAGAATTACAGTTCGTTGTTATACTTTTGCTCATGGCTAAAGGTACACTCGAGGAAATCACGTCACAAGCAAACTGAGCTTTTATTCACAGCTTTATTTCACAGAAAGTGAAATTCACATCCCAAATTTAACAATTGGCAAGTTTAAGAAAAGCTTAAAGTTGGAAAAAAAATAATAATAATGATAATTTATAATAAAAACTGCAATGTTCCATTAAAACATAAGAACTGCCAATTTTGATTTCATAGTGACTTTAAAATTCTATTATTATTTACTATAACGTCATGTCGTTCCAAAATTGAATGCTGTTGATTTTTTTTTTTTTAAACATTGTTTGTTGAGGTAAATTAAAGACATTTTCTGTAAAAAGTGTAATGTCTTTTTCCTGTCAAGTATGTTGCCACAAGTAGGATTCACTCACGGCTTTACACATTTCTTGGGTGTCCACTAACATTGACTGAACTCATGCACTCTTTTTACATTAACACTTGAATGTGGTTAAGGTTCATAAAAAAGCAACATTCTGAACAAAAAAGCTGAAAATATTGTGTTTTTGTCGAAGACAACGTCCGGATGGGATTTAGAACGATAATCAAAAACAAAGATGGAGGATTGCGTTCATCAACATTTCCAAAGCTTCACAGCCCTTGCTTGTTTCTTAATTTTCTTCACATGTCTATTGATTAGGAGATTCAGTATTCTTTCAGAAGATGTGTAATAGCGCCCCCTACCGAATAACAGGGAAAACATGGAAGGCCAGAAAATTCCTT
Source organism: Rhinichthys klamathensis goyatoka (assembly GCF_029890125.1). Classification (NCBI taxonomy): domain Eukaryota; kingdom Metazoa; phylum Chordata; class Actinopteri; order Cypriniformes; family Leuciscidae; genus Rhinichthys; species Rhinichthys klamathensis. Next base: position 1,876,707 of record NW_026606808.1, read on the forward strand.
CAATGGCAGGGAAGCGTTTTCTCATGAATGACGGAGAAAGAGTTAACTGAACTCGATAGATCCTTCTAGCTAACCGTTCACAGGTACTGGAATAGGCTTCAGGATCCCTGTAAGATAGAACAAACGGTTTGTAAAATGTATGGATGGATAGATGATGGTACTGCAATTTAGTAGATAGGCAGAGGGCATAAACTTCACCCAAAAATGAAAATGATCTGTGTATAAAAGTTGAATCAAATCTGTTTATCATATAAAGTCTCTTCAGAAAATTTGGACTAAACCGCTTGATTCATGATTAGTTTTACAATCTCTATGAACTTTTTGAAGCGTCAAAGTGGTAGTTGCGTACACTGTCAATGGAGGGACAGAAATCTCTCAGATTTCATTAAAAAGGTCTTCATTTGTGTTCTGAAGATGGACGAAAATCTTGCAGGTTTGGAACGTCATGAGGGTGAGTAAATGATAATACAATATTTTTTTTGGGCGAACTAACCCTTTAAACTTTAAAAGAAATTTAACTAAATGCTTAAATATATGTAACCTGTAGGCAGTGTTGGGCAGTAACGCGTTACTAGTAACGCGTTACTGTAACGCAGTTACTTTTGACAGTAACTAATACTGTAACGCATTACTTTTTAAATAAAGTAACTCCGTTATCGTTACCATATGGTGCGTTGTCCGTTACTTTTTTAAATTAATTAGTTGCTGGAGCGGCTGAGAAGTGTGCGCTGTTACACAGTACGAGATCACTGAAGAGACTGCTAGCATTATACAGAGCGAGAGGACACATAAACTCACTGGCTGAGTTGTTTACGTTAACACGTGAGGCCGCGCGAGCACGGAGATTACAAGCTGCACGGAGAGCGCTGAGCACTTCAGATGCGCATTTAAAACACAGACAGCGAAACGGTATGAATACAGAACACTAAAGAACACATTGCCATATCATTATAAAGTAATATTTTGTCTAGATGCTGCATCAACAGAGAAAGAACAGAAGCTTGCCGTCGAGTCTGAGAGGAATAACATTAGTAACGGCTAACTTACCTCAAGCGATTAAAGCAATGTGACCAAAACACACGCAGACCTGACCCACATGTTTTATGTCGCAATTGTTACCATCTATTTGCATTAGTTTATATCCAGCTGGTCACTGTTATGCATTCATTAGCCGGCGAAGTTGTATTTTTAAAGCTGACGTGATTGCTTACATTGATATGTTCATGCAGCGACATCAAGTTTCCTAATCAAGTGTTCTAAAATTTAAGCAAATAAAGTGAAAGACTATACATGTAATATATAGGTCTACATTTATGTAATTTTAATGCTCTGGCCTTTGCAGATATTTAAATATGGCCATCTTCTATAAGCTTGAATCATATAAAATGGTAACACTTTACAATGAGATTACAATTTTAGCATTAAATATGGTTAATAAATGTTGTAGAAGTATCATTCATTGTTAGTTTTTTAATTTCAACATTTACTTAATACATTTGAAATTGAGTTTAAATTGTTATTGTATCTGTTATTACCTTAGTTAATTAGCCTACTATGAACTAACAAGAATGATCAAGGTACAATTGTATTGCTCAAATATTCATTCATGCAGTAAAAACGTATTACTGTCAGCTGCATGAACATATCAATGTTGAGAAAGCAAACACATCACTAGCTTTACACATGCTTGTTTTGTTATTTATTTCAGAAATCCTTGTGATATATTCAGTTTGTGCTGGTCTGACTTAAATAAAATAGTGTTTAAAAATTACTTTCTGTTTAAGTCAGTTTTGTGTTTGTATAGACCATAACGCATAAAAGGGCATTAATGGGAACATTAAAGAACTTTCTTTAAAAAAGTAACTAAAAAGTTACTTTTCACAGTAACGCATTACTTTTTGGTGCAAGTAATCAACAAAGTAATTGAGTTACTTTTTGAATGAAGTAACTAGTAACTGTAACTAGTTACTATTTCTTAGTAACTAGCACAACACTGCCTGTAGGGTGGTAGCATTTTTACTTGACTCTTGGCATAAAAAATGGCCAAAATGTGGTTAGAGTTCAGTCTGACTTCCTGTAAGTGCTGTGGGTTTGTTCTGTGAAGGACAGCAACACGAGGGTCTTGCAGCTTCTTTTCAATGTTTTTACATGTCACTAAGCATTTCACATGCTTTGAAAAATGTAATAAATATCATCACATTATATGTTGTGCATAATTATGTTGGACATTTCAGAGTGTTTGCTTGTTTGTGTACACATCATTTTTCTTTTATAAACACTTTGCTTTACTATGAATTTGGTACAGTTGTTCAAGATTAAGTTTATTGCATCTCACTAAAGATAATAGACATTAAATCTGTGCATGCAAATCTTTTGCTCTTCTTAGCAGAAGTGTAAGCAGTGTGGTTTAGCTCAAATAAAGTGTTAATCTAATCTTCAGTTCCTCTGAGTTGGCCACTTGACAATAAATGACGCATAGGATCTCATGGTTTTCTAGACAGGTGGTTTACCCTTGGCCTTGAGCAGAATTCTCATTTGCTTTAGACATATCGCCGTCACATGATTTTTGTAACCTCCAGTGGAAAAAGAATGGTAGTACAGTGGAAAAAATGACTGAGTTTGTCTGAACTCTGAGGCCAACCACACTGCCTACGTTTGTTCTGCAGAGAGGAGTTTGGCTAGCCATCGTCTAGTTGGTGGATGTTTTCGATTTTCACAAAAAAACAAGGAAGAGCTCCCTTTTTATATATCTTTTTATTCATTATACAGGTAAGCATATGTCATGAATTTGTATATTTAAAACAAAGGTGACCTGCTGATATAAGGTCAGGTACAATTTTGTCTGTTTATTATTTGGGCTGTAGCAGAAAAGCACCGGTTCTGTTCAAAATCTTCACATATTGAGGAAAAGACCACCTCAGTATACTGAAAGAGAAACAGGGCACCAGTATTAGCAGTTTGTATGTATGTATGTATGTTACATCTGTTTTATCATGAAAATAGTGATAAAGAATAAAATTCATCAACAATATAAAAAGTAATGAAAAAAGTATATAAATGTACATGGAAAAAAATATGGTTTTGCATAATTTACCACTGTGTTTGTCTCTTGAAGTTGTTCCAAAGGCATAAAACGAGTCCGTTGTAAATCTACCTCTTGATGTTTTAAATTTTTTCCAGAGTAGCAACATACACTACCTACAAGAGAGGAGAATTACGGTCATATTTTAGTAATAGATTCAATCAAATTAAATTCAATCAATGAAATGAACTCACCAATGACGACAATGACCAGAACACCATGCATCAGGCCAGATATGAGGATAATAATTCTCCATGGTCTCTGGATCAGCTCAGTATAATTCACTACGGTGTGATTCTGCTCAACAGTGTTGTTCCGGCACTCAGTTAATTGAGTTGGTTCTGTAAAAAAATAGCCATACATTTAAATAACCAAAGCACTAAACATCCATATGGTCTGATCACGGAAGCTCACTCACCAATGATGTGTAGTTTGGTGCCGTTGCTGAACTTTGGAGGTGCTTCAGTGGTCATGCAGTAATAAATGCCTAACTCATCAACAGTGACATTTTTTATGAATAGACAATATTTAGGTTGCACTGAATATTTGGGTCTGAATCCTATATCGTAGTAAAAAGGAGTTGGAGAGGTTGAAAATAACCGTAATATCATAACTGGGCGATTTGGTGGCTTTAGCACCATCCAATAAATCTCTTTTTCACCAAGATCACAGTTTATAGTCACATTTTGTCCCAGTTTTGTAAGTTCTGTTTCTACAGCTTGACACCATACTAGTAGACCTGTGAGATAAATAAATCAAACAAAATAAAATCAAAGAAAAATAGGATTCTTAGGAAACGTTGATCAAGTACAATATATCAAGATATACAATAAATTGCACTTACAAATAAGATGCTGTATGATCTTTGCGTCGTTTCCACAACTAAAATGCATTACCTGATGAAATAGTGTTGCTTTCACAACTGTACTTTTCGAGCTTTGAAACCAACAGAGGGTGATTATATATGGGCGGAAGTCACACTCACAGAGACCACATTCAACATAGCCTACTTGTTTAAACACCTCATGTGAGATTGATATATATATAAATATAAGTGACATTGATTACAGAACAGAACAAAAACTCTTGTCAAATATTGCCTGAAGCTTGATCTTAACATTAATATTGGTGTGCAAACACAAACGCTGTAAAATTGAATAAAACACCACTGACCCAAGACCTCAATAAAAAGGCTATCTAAATTAAGTGAAATATTCTGATTTTGATTAACATTTATCTTGAGAAGTAGGCTACATTGATATTTTGCAGTAGACTGCTGTATACAAACCAATGGCAGTGGTGACTTTATAATGTGGCATTTCCATTTTATTTTACCACAGGAACTGAACTTGGCACACTTCTCTTTAGACACCAACTTTCGCTAACGTGGCGTATGGATCTCAATCACGCTGTGTTGCCAGGACCCGCCCTGCTCTGCTTCTGATAGGCTTGTAACGTTAGTTAGAGCTGCGTTCCTCTCATATGATTGGTAGGTGGAATCAATTGACTCGAAAATATTAAACCACATGCAAGTTCCTAATCATATGGAATTAGAAGACTCGGCCATTGCGATTTGTTTAAGTTACTTCATCCCATGTGTGGATGGCAAGTGTTTTTCAGCCCATGTGTGGATGTCAAATGTTTTTCATCCTTCACGCAAGTTTAAGTGTTCGTTTTAACCCTTTAATGCATAGAGGTCACTACAGTGGATAGCTATTAAAAAATCATTTTCTTGAATTTGCACAGGTTTGATGGCATAGTTGCACATCAATCTCTACAGTGGACCCTGGTGCATCATCATATACATTGCAACCAAGTTGCAAGCCGTTGTGTGTCGATTTTTCCCCCCTCCAAACCAAGATGGCAAAGGGTCAGTCAGAAATGCCAAGCTTCTCCGGAATATCCACCCATTCCTTCAATCCTAGGAGAATTTTATATTCTTGAAAAATATTGTAGCATCAAGCGATATCTAATGAGTCATATCACAGTTAAATTTTCCAAGTTTTGATTTTAGATTGGGAGAAAATTCTGATTAATCATCTGTCCACTATAGTGGACCTCATGCATCAATGGCTATATTTCAGCTACAATTCATACCTGTACTTATACTGTGAGTGTTGTTTTTGAAAATAAACAGCATTTTTTTTACTATGAATAAATGTATTTGTGTTATTAGAATGTAAATTTCATTGACATCAAAAAAGTAATGTAATTACATAATGTATGTGACTTGTAATGCATTACTTAACTCATTTTATCTGCCTACTTGAAATGCATTTCTTTACTTTTTAGATACAAAATTAATCTGATTCCGTAATGTTGCTTGTAATGCATTTCTTTACTCGTAACATCAAAAAGTAATCTGATTACGTAATGCACATTACTTGTTAGATTAAAAGTAATCTGATTACGTAATGCATGTTGCTTGTAATGCATTACTTTACTTGTTAGATCAAAAAGTAATCTGATTACATAATGCACGTTTCTTTTAATGAGTTTCTTTAAGTAGGAATGTCGCAACCTAGTAGTTGCTAGGTTTTCTCAGAGGAGGGCTATGCTAGAAATATGTCCATCTTGAACATAATCAGAATTATCAGCTAATAAGGGTAAGTTGACATACTCTGCACACTGAGGGAGCATCTGAGTGGTTTCCACAGTTGTACCTTGAGAGGCTGTAGAAATTTCTGATGGAATCACGTCCTCATGTCCTGATATCAAAGATATGTGAAGTCTAACTTGTATGAAGTTCAATTGCCTGTGCTATATTTTGCATTTTTATTTTTTGTATATATTTTATAGTTTTCACATGATTTTATACAATTGTATTAATTGGTTTGTTTATTACACATACTACATCTGTTTTTATTATTGTGTTATGTTTAATACAGTATCTCTTCAGTTTAAACCATAAACGCATGCTGTCCACTCAAGTGGTCATCTGAAAATCTCCTTGAAAAATTTGTAAAAAAAAAACAAAAAAAATCAAATCTTGTTTTCCATGCCCTAAGAGCAATAAAAACATAGGAAAAAAAATCCTGACTGAGGTTTTTATAATTCATGCATGAAAGGGTTGTTAAACAAACAATTGCTCTACAGGTGCGACAGCAAAAATGACTGCCCACTGCTCCGGGTGTGTTTACTTTGTGCATTGTGTGTGTGTGTGTTCACTACTCACTACTGTCATGATCCTGGTTCTTTTCTCTCTTTTCTCTCTCTGTCTCCATCTGCAGGCTTCTCTCTGTTCCTATTTCTCTTTCTCTCATCCGCTCTTTCACACACACCCTTTATCACTCACTCATCTCCTTCAGCTGTTCCTCGTTCTCTCATCCCCACACCTGCTCTCTATCTCCTGTCATTAGTCTCTCTATTTCTAGCTCTCTCTTTCTCCTCTTCTCTGTCGGATTATTATTGTCCGTAGTATGTTACTGACTATTGTGTTCTATCGACAGAATATTAGTCCAGTCCAGTCCAGTCCAGTCCAGTCCTGTCCTGTCCTATTCTGTCCTTCGCTGTCTGATTATTATCTGCTGTATGTTACCTGATTTGTGCTTTGCCCAGTTTTGTGCCGTGGAGTTGCCGAAGATTCGACGCCTCACCAGCATTCCTGGTCTCGCCTAGTGATGGCCAAATGAAGCGTTTCGAAGCATTATTGCTTTCCGATACAATTGTGTCGAAAATGGTTCATTACTCGAAGCTTCATTCAGATAGAAATTGCAGCACCATCTCCTGGTGAAGTAAATGTAATGCAACAAAGCTGACAACCATAAAATGCCAGTAGGCTTATGTTAACGCCCCGTTTATGACGTGTTTACCGAGGCGATCAAAGCTGAAACAGTGTAGTGCTGTGAAACTCATTTATGTAGCTGCAGTTTACAGACACTGGTGAATTTCATGTGTTCACCTTGATAATAGAACATTAAGCATGATGTGTGTGTAATTATTTCTTTAGACAAGGACAGAAGATCAGACCAGCTTAAAAAAAGTTGGAAACCATCACAGAAATTCTAATGGTTTCTATTAAACTGGCTTTTACCATTTAAACCACTACAGAATTCTTTTTGTAGTGTGTTTGGCACATATTCCATTAGGATTTAATGCCCCCACCAATAGAACCCAACACATAATCAGTAGAGACCCACAGACACCACTATAATTTCCATTATAACCAATAAAATTCCCATGAAAACCATTAAATCCAATAGAATTTCTGTAATGGTGTCTATAGTTTTTTTTAGCAGGGCAGTAGCCTATCATGTGTGAAAGCTTTATCAGCTGTGGGAAGCAGAACTCCATAACTTGTTAACTGGTGGGACTGTTATTTTTGTAAGTTGAAAAGGATGTGCTTGTGTAACTGGTTGTGCTTGTATAATGTAGCAGAGAGTTTTTGAAGTTTCTGTCTTTGATGCATATTTTTATGTAACAATGTTCATATGTTCTCAAATTAATAATAATAAAATGTGTCAGAAGGTGTGCTTTAGGTAGGCTACATCATACAGAAGGCTTATACAAAGTGTTCATTAAATGGTATGGTTTTTTTTTCAGAAATATTATTTTCTTCACAGTCTTTGGTGAAAGGCGATTTCTTTTTTTTTAAACAATTTCACCAGCTTTAGAGAATATCCTCTCGCATGGAACAGATGATGCAGGAGTACACAAAAACAGTTTAGAAAGCTGGTATAAATGAGGATGTATTGCTTTGTGGGTGGCCCAGTAAACCATAAACTCAATCCACTCTCCTCAACAATAAACTCTCCTCAACAATAAACTCAATCCACTCTCCTCAACAATAACACCAATCCAAACACCGACTACTACAACCCACGGTGTTGCCATGGTTTGGCTTCACTTTTATAAGAAATAGAGCCGCCAGCTGTCAACACTGGATTGGGCTGTCAAAGCAGTCAGGTGGTTCACTACAGGAGTGAAGCAGTGTGTTTGCTTCAGACGTCATTTTCACGTGACTAATGACGTAATGATACAAGCTCCGAAGCAGTGGTTCATTGCAAGGACCGTTCGAGTTTGAAGCAAGCTTCGGAGCGTCGGTGTCAGAGGTAACATCACTAGTCTCGCCTCACACAAGCCTTCCGGACCTGCCGCTTGAGCATCTCAGTCTCAACCTGAATATTTTATTGTGAACTTCCTTTGTTGATCGGCCATAGCGGCTTTGCCTTATTTCTATTAAAGAGTTGTTTCACCTGCTTTTCGCCTTTTGGATTCTCTCCCTCTGCCTACCGTGACAACTACTCCTAATCTGTGTGCACTAAATGGATGGGTTAAATACAGAGGATACATGCCGAGTACCAAATCATGAATGTCACTAAATTTAAATGAAAGCAAAATTTAAATCTGGTTTGGGGCTCTTGACCCCCAAAATTTCTCCCAGATTTGTAAATCTGTGGCAAAGAATCTTGATGTAGCCTAGTTTGGTGACTCTCTGAAATTTGATCAACACATTCTGAGGTCCAATCCTGTTTCTTATATCTGAGATCCAAAGCAAAGGTTAAACCATTTTGTCATCTTGTAATTTTAAGAAGATTAGCTTTCATCTCTGTTAGACTAGATTATTGTAATTCTCTGTATGTGGGTGTGAGCCAATCTCTGTTAAATCTCTGTCTTCCATTGGTCCAGAACGTTGCTGCCAGACTTTTAACAGGTATGTGACAGCATGTAACAACACCTATTTAAGTCTCACTTATTGATCACAATTATTGATTCTAGTTTATAAAGCGTTACGCAACTTGGCAACACCATCATATTTGGAGCGACTTCTTCATATACATAAACCACCAAGGACTCTTAGGGTGTATTCACACCTGCCTTGTTTGGTTCGATTGAATCGAACTCTAGTTCGTTTCCCCCCTTGGTGCGGACCTTTTGGGCAGGTGTGAATACAGCAATCGAACTCGGCTGCGGACCAAACAACTGAACCGAGACCCAGCTGAAGAGGTGGTCTCGGTACGGTTCCAAACGAACTCTGGTAAGGTTCGTTTATGGTGTGAACATGAACCGACCCAATTGCAAGAAAGCACTGCGCCTTTGAGTTAACAGGCTTCCGTAGTCGGAGTTGCGTTATGGGAAAGTGATCTGTTGTAGCCTACTACATATGATAAAATGAGTCGTGGTTTGACCTGGAGCTTCGAAGAGACGAGCTGCCTTATTAACATTTGGGCAGATGCCCATGTAGCACAGTTGCTGGAGAGGACACATAAAAATACTGATGTGTTCAACATGTTTACTGAACGGATGAAGGAGAGGGGATATGAGAGGTCTCCCGCACAGTGGGGCTGAGCCTTTTTTGCACTTCCTGATTTCCCTACTTGAGAATCCTTGTCCAATGAATGGACGACCTTAGCACACGTGTGGTTTTGTTTACAAATTTTGGTTCACTTGCAAAAAGAGCAGTGTGAAAGCGAACCGTACCACAAAAAAAAAAAAAAAAAAACATCATTTGGTCCGGACCAAAGCAAGTGAACTATCGGACTTTCCTGGTGTGAATACACCCTAAGTTTATCAAGTCAGATGTTTTTAGACACTGACCAGATTAAAATTGAGTGGTGATCGGGCACTATATAGGGTATAGGGAACGATTCAGACGGTGTAAATATGCTTTCCATTGGGGTGAATGAAGCCTGCTTTCAGTTTCAATCGAACCGCCACAGCAAGCACACAGTCTGCTCTGGTCCAGAGACACGATACACAGAGCGGATCATATGATCGAGTCACCGCAGACCACAAAACATATCTGAATTATATATTTTAAAGCGAAGAAATGGTCAGAGATTAGGAGGAAACTTCGGCTTTCAACGGCTCTGGCCTAGCTGTGATATAAACTAAACGCTATTGGCTATTTTAAAAAGGGGAGGAGCTGTCTGATATGCCCCACCCTCTCTTCCTGTTTCAGTGGAAATTACCGCAACACATTGAATAATGCTGTGCATTTCAAGGCACTTCAGTGGGCCTTTAAACATTTCAAAACAGTATGATGAGCAAGCCTGGTTTGATGAAATCACAAATTTGCCTTTTGCATTTCCATGTTTTGCATTTTAGAATGTCTTTGCATTTCCATGTTTTGCATTTCCCTATGTCTTTTTTGTCATTGACCTTTTCTTTACATTTCATGTCATGTTAAGGCAATGAGCTGCATTTGAGTTTCCAGCTTTGACTTATTCTGAGCCATCTTAGGAAGTCTTAGAGTTTGTGTTGTTTTGAAGATCATTTCCTCTAGGCCTATTTCACACATTGCTTTAAAGCTTTTTCTTCAAATAAAGGTCAGGTGTCCCTCTTTCATATTCGTCCTGGTATTTCAGCTGAACTGTTTTTATTCGGGTCGTATTTTATTAAAACAACACCAAAGACAGATCACACAGTATCTTACCAAGTACTTGTCATTTTACAATGTAAACTAGTATGGCTTGTCGTTCCTGTAATAGTTTAAATTAGTTTTCATCGGGTGGATTCTGCTCCTCCCATCACGACTATAAGCTCTTTATTTCCTCATCACCTGTATAGTCTACAGATCTGGCAAGAGCAGACATCTCTTTAACAGAGAGAAGATGAGAAAAAAGGCAGGTCACTGTCAAACTAATCTTTTTAGATTGTGGCAAAGGCAAAAAGTTAATTACCTTAAGGTAAGTCACGTCTCATCTACTTTCATTGTCTTGGCAGAGCGCAGCAACTCATTTATTTAGATTTCTTCTGTATTTATCTCCAGATAATACATTTTTATAGACAAATTCAAACCGGAAAAAAAAAACCCGGTGTATTTTGGAGTTCTTTAATAATATATATATGTTTTTTACATTCTCTTTACTTTAAACCTTTGCAGGTCACTATGAGGAACTTGATGAACAAGACACTCCCAAAATGGAATCTTAAAAATTGAATTCCTGTGATGCTTTTCTGAAAGACAAGGCGCAAAGAAAGAATGTGGTATTTCAAGGCTAGATTTCGTATGAGGAAAAGGACTACATGAAACTGCAGTTCAATATTTCCCCATCAAAGTCAACTCAAGAATCAAGAAGGATTTATTTTATCTTCAGGAACCAAGCACTTTTCTTCATCAAAGGTGCGTATTCTTTAGTTGTATTATATTTGCTCAGTCTTATTCAGAAAATATACCTGTCCCAAAACTATAGCAATGACAAACTACCCAGAATTCTGTGTGCAGTGATGTTTATTAATAAATTTAAATAAATCATAAAATAAATTCTGAGTAGTCATAAAAATTTGCCAGTTTCTCTAAGTGACCTCTTCGGTTCAAATAGTACCTTTTGGGGAGCATTGTGTAGATGAAAAGGGAACATAACATAAAAACAAATATAGCTGCGAGCAGCGATTACGGGCCCAAGCCGGTGGCACCGCAACCCCGGTGCCTTTAGTTACCTAAAGGCACCGGGGTGACGGTACCACCGGCTTTGGCCCTTCATCGCTGCTCGCAGCTATATTTATTTATATATATATATATATATATATATATATATATATATATATATATATATATATATATATATATATATATATAAAGCCGGTGGCACCGCCACCCTGGTGCCTTTAGGGTTATTGTGCACGACGTGCAAAAACGTAACCCTGCTTTGACTGTCGAAAAGAAGTGTGCTGTAGAGCTTGTATCAGTGTGGGCTCTGCAAAAGTGTGCATTGAGGGCACATGTCAACCACAAAGTATGCGAGAGCAACCTTCTGAAAGGTCAGGTCTACATCCAGGTCTACATCTGCCGTGTGTTTACATCATAGTAGTGAAGTTTGAAGCAATCAGGTGATTTCAAAGCTTTTTGAAAGTGACAGACTTCCTGCTGCCAGTTGGTGGCGCTATAACCGGGGTGGCGGTGCCGCCGGCTTTGGCCCTTTCATCGCTGCTCGCAGCTATATTTATATATATATATATACACACACACACACACACACATATATATATATATATATATATATATATATATATATATATACATAAATATATATATATTGTTTTTTTAAGAGACAAGACAGAATATTACTTGCCTGATCTGATTAGAAAAATAGTGTTTGTGTGTGTGTGTGTGTGGCGTAATTGAACAATGTAGACATAAAGACATACTCCGTCCTTTTGTTCATACAGGACATTATTCAAACTGCAAAGTGTTTACTTATATTTGTGTACACTCGCAATAAAACACAACATTGTGCTTTTGTCAAACTATAAACTCTTGTCAAACTGTAAACTACAACTGTCACCCAACCAAAATCTCTTACACACACACACACACACACACACACACACACACAGACAGTTTAAAAGCAAAAAATATCAAACAATCCTATTTAAAAACAGTCTGTGGGAGCCATCTTTTGGACATTCATCATATCACATTGGTTTTCATTTCTTGTCATCAAACAGAGCCCTACTCTGTTTATTTTTTCAGTTACACATTCTACATTGATTAAAAAAGAAAAATCAAAGGTGTTTTTATTTTATACAGAAATAAATAATCTATCATTCAGATGAGAATAAAGTTAGTGTTAGTTCAAATTTTAAGGAAAACAAATATATGATCTGAAATATAGCACATTCATGTAAAATTCATTTAGGTTCGATTACCAAACATACAATCTTAATGTAATTTAAAGCAAACAATACATTTAAAATATATGGGTTGTATGACTATTTTTTAATATAAAAAGATATATATCCAAAAAGACAAGGCCTAAAGTTTAACAAGGGTTAAACTCTTATCACTGTAACAGACACAATCACACACACAATCACACACACACACACACACAAGTCAAATCACTTCCATTTTAGATGCAATATTGACTTTTTTTCTGTTTCAGCAGCGAAAATAGTTAAACAAAGATCACAGCAGAACCATCGCGCATCTCACAGCAACGCGTTCTCATTACTGAATGATTCAGCATTTTGAACGAATCGGTTGACTCAAAGATTCAATGACCAATCAATCCATAAACATCTATCTCATTCATGAATGACTCAGTCGTTCAAACGAATGAATCAATGACTCGCTCATTAAGACGGTCGCCTGGCGACACCTAATGACGGTTTAGTGTTATGTTTAAAAGTATCATTCTTTCCAACGATTGTTAATTAACTCATATTTGAAACATAAGCTATATTTATATATATACATACATATACACACACATACACAAAAATAAAATAAAAACACATTTGAAACGTGTTTGCTTACTAAATTGTGAGCTGAACGAAAGTTGCAGCAAATATCAGCAACAGGAGTCAAATTTCATTAATCACGAGAGTGAAGAGCTGACTGAAAAGATGATGACGGAATAGGCTATTTTATGTAAAAACGCCTATTTAAGCGAATCTGTCATTGTACTCTTTTATTGTTGTGTTTTCCGTGAAAAATAATAGACTATTGAACTCACAATTCAAGCAATCGGCCCCCGAAATTGCACTAATTTTAGTGACACTAAAAAGTATGCGGCTGCACTGGCATTCATAACGGTGCGCGTCCATGGCGACGAGCGAGCAGAACAGAGCGAACGTTTAGTTAATTTCTACTTCCATAGGAATTCATTCGAGCGCCACCATTTCAATGTCCGTGCGGACGTCCATATTATACTTTCGCTTTCAAGTTAGTGTTTTTAAACCCCCCAGCGGGAGGTTTACACAATTGGTTTACACAATCACACGTTGATTAACCGGTGGGAAAATATTCCCATAGTAACATCCCTAATATATAAATATATATAAATTCAATACGCCTACCTGATAAAGAATAAGCACTAGTATCTAAAGAATAGGCACTAGTACTAAAGAATAAGCACTAGTCGCTAATGAATAAGTACCAGTACTTAATGGAATAGATACTAGTATCTAAAAATAAGTACTAGTAGCATGAAAATAGAGACTAGTAGGTTAAAATGATTAAATGTTAAAGCGGCTTGCCATATTGGCTCAGAGAGAGAGAGAGAGAAAATGACCCTATTCAAACCACAATATCTGACTTTCTGAGGGTTGGAGCTAATTACTTTAAATTAGAAAGTTGTTTGGCTTGAGGAGAAGAATATACACACTGATTTTTGTAACTGTAGATAAAACTAACCCCCCCACTTTTGTCAAAAGCATTTAGAAAGTGACACACTTCCTGCTGCCAGTTGGTGGCGCTATAACTTTGACTCACAATAGTCACATCCATGTGATCGGCTTCTTACAGCGAACACACTGTTGAAGTTTCATCAAGATCAGTTAATGTATGCAGAAGTTATAACACACTTCCTGTTTCCATTATTCGCCATAAATTCGTTTCCTCGTCACGGCCAAACCGTTCGAGATATCAGAAATCCCCTGGCAATTTTTCATCCTCAATGTCTTGACATCATGCTGACCGAGTTTCGTTGCGATTGGTTGAATTCTCTAGGAGGAGTATATCGAATTCCAGGGGCATACGCTTCCAAACAAACCATAATAGCCGACTTCCTGTTGGGCTGGGGTAAAAAGTAAAAGTACAAAGGATATATAAATCGATGAGATCTATATGTGTACCGAGTTTCATATTATTACATGCAAGCGTGTTTGATTTATGGACCAAGTTTTCGGACCCCGTTCCAGGGGGCGCTGTCGAGCCCCCCTGCCACGCCCGGGTACCATCTTCAGCCCGGCCCTGATGGCCGCGGGTTCTGACCAGTGTGCAAAGTTTCAAGAGTTTTCGTGCACGTTAAGAGCCCCAAAAGTGCCCGAATAGTCGATAAAATAATAATAATAATAATAAATATAGCTGCGAGCAGCGATTACGGGCCCAAGCCGGTGGCACCGCAACCCCGGTGCCTTTAGTTACCTAAAGGCACCGGGGTGGCGGTGCCGCCGGCTTTGGCCCTTCATCGCTGCTCGCAGCTATATTTATATATATATATATATATATATATATATATATATATATAAAGCCGGTGGCACCGCCACCCTGGTGCCTTTAGGGTTATTGTGCACGACGTGACACAAAATATCTGCTCGCTATCTGCCGAACGGCTCTGGTAGTTCTGCTTCAACACTGATGATGTTGTAGAAATAGTGCGCTCTGGTTGGTCTGGATTATTCGGGATTTTTTATTTTATACAGAAATAAGTTATTTATAATTCAGATGAGAATAAAGTTAGTGTTGATTAAAATGAAGGAAAACAAATATATTTATCTGAAATATAGCACATTAGTTTTAAATTTATTTAGGTTCAATTACCAAACATACAATCTTAATTTAATTTAAAGCAAACAATACATTTAAAATATATGGCGTGTATGCACTTTTTTTTTTATAAAAAAAAAAAAGATATATATCCAAAAAGACAAGGCCTTAAAGGGTTAAACTCTTGTCACTGTAACAGACACAATCTCTCTCTCTCACACACACACACACACACACACACGTCAAGTCACTTACATTTTAGATGCAATATTGAATAAGCAGAAAAATCGGATTTTCTGCTCTGAAAATATAAATAAGCTTAAAAATTGAATAAGCACTTTGAATATTCTAAACAGAATAAGCACTGGTCGCTAATGTATAAGTACTAGTACTTAATGGAATAGATACTAGTATCTAAAAAATAAGTACTAGTAGCATGAAAATAGAGACTAGTAGGTTAAAATGATTAAATGTTAAAACGGCTTGCCATATTGGCTCAGAGAGAGAGAGAGAGAGAGAGAGAGAGAGAGAGAGAGAGAGAGAGAGAGAGAGAGAGAGAGAGAGAGAAAATTACCTTTTAGATACTAGTACCTATTAATAGATACTAGTATTTAGGCTCTAGATCCACTCCGAAAGTCACTTCGTGATCATTTAACCGCTTCATTTGAGAAAAACTATCATTATGACATAAACAAACAAACTCAAAATGTCTTCACGGCAACCCGTCAAAATAAAAGTTCGGTTTAACTTGACAGAAATATATTACCGGTGTACAGTAGAATTTAGATATGTCCCAATGTAATAATACTAACACTAATCCAAATAAATTATCATCAAAACTGAATTTAAGGAATAATCCATGTTTTAATTTTAACAGTAAAGCTCATTGTGCAGCACGTTATTTGACAAAAAGTTTATTTAATTTCATATGATTAAAATTGATGATAAATGATAAAATTTGTGTTTTATGTCTTCATTTTATTACCAGAAAAAACACAACACAGAATTAGTGTGACATTTTTTTTCATATATTTTTTTAAATGTTGTATACGTTTAATGATTCATAATACACTATTTCAATTAATTAGACATGCTTTTTGATTGCTAAAAAATTTACACCACGTATTCGTAATACACCTGCTCCGCAATACTAGCAGTTCCCCCAATCCCCCACCCCCCCCCCCCTGAAAAAAAATCCTAGGGGAAACACTGGGCATTCATAACGGTGCGCGTCCATGGCGACGAGCGAGCAGAGCTGAGCGAACGTTTAGTTAATTTATTCATTCGAGCGCTCTGCAAGCGCCACCATTATCAATGTGGACGTCCGTATTTAAAAGCTCTCGATCCTCAGTCACATACCAAATATGTATATAATTTTGAACACAAGAGGGCAGTATGGCCCTATGTATGAGTTGGTGTTTAAACTAAACTATCACTCAAAGAGCCCCTTCCCCCTTCCCCCTTCCCCCCACAGACACACACACACACACACACAAACAGAATGGCAGGGGGACAAGAAATCCATTCAAACTACAATATCTGACTTTCTGTTGCTCTGAGCTAATGACTTTAAATTATAAAGTCGATTGGCTTGATGAGAACAATATGTGTGGCAAGTTTTGTAACTGTAGGTAAAACGAGCAAAGTTATAACACACTTTATGTGTCCTTTTTTAGTCATAAAATTAATTTCCTCGCCACGGCCAAACCGTTCGAGATATCAAAAATCCCTCCGGAATTTAGCATCATCAATGTCTTGACGTCATGCTGACCGAGTTTGCTTGAAATCCGATCAATTCCCAAGGAGAATTAAATAGAATTTCAGGGGTATGCGTTTCCAAACAAACCATGATAGCCGGCTTCCTGTTGGGATGTCGTAAAACTTAGAGCACGAAAGTTGTTCAACCCAATGAGATCTATAAGTGTACCGAGTTTCATATTATTACATGCAAGTGTCTTTGATTTATGGACAAGTGTTCGAATCCCAGTCCAGGGGGCGCTGTCGGTCCGCCCTGCCACGCCCGGGTACCAGCTTCAGTCCGGCCCTGATGGCCACGGGTTCTGACCCGTGTGCAAAGTTTCAAGAGTTTTAGAGGATGTTAAGGGCCCCAAAAGCCCCCAAAACCTTGATCAACAATAATTAAAAGCTTTGTCACTCAAACAGACACATCCCCCTCCCCCCACAGACACAGAGGTATGCAGAGAGAGGGAGAGAGTGACAGAGATTACTCCAAAACATCCCATTCAAACCAAAATATCTGACTTCCTGTTGTTCGGAACCAAAATCTGTAAATTAGAAAGTTGTCCGGCTTGATCTGAACAATATGCCTACCGAGTTTTAAGATTGCAGGTAAAACTATGAAACTAACCCTCTCACTTTTGTCAAAAGGTGGCGCTACTGAGTCCCTGCACCACGCCCGTTCCTGAAACTTTGCACATGTCTACTGGCTAATATATGTGACATGTCTGTCGAGTTTCATGCAATTTCAAGCATGCTAAGAGTCTCAAAAGCCTCAAAAAAGAATTTTGAAGTTTGATGTGTTGCCACGGTAACAGTATCAAAGATATCAAGAATCCATTCACAGGTCTACATCTGGCGTATGTTTACATTATAGTAGTGAAGTTTGAAGCAAATCGGGTAAAAATAAGAGGGTGCTTTCAAAGCATTTTGAAAGTGACACACTTCCTGCTGCCAGTTGGTGGCGCTATAACTTTGACTCACAAAAGTCACATCCATGTGATCGGCCTCTTACAGCGAACACACTGCTGAAGTTTCATCAAGATCAGTTAATGTATGTAGAAGTTATAACACACTTCCTGTTTCACGTTTCTCGCCATAATTTCGTTTCCTCGCCACGGCCAAACCGTTCGAGATATCAAAAATCCCCTCGCAATTTTTCATCCTCAATGTCTTGAGTTCATGCTGACCGAGTTTCGTGGCATTTCTTTGAATTCTCTAGGAGAAGTACTTTAAATTCCATTGCATGCGTTTTACAAACAACCCTAAATAGCCGACTTCCTGTTGGGCTGGGGTAAAAAGTAAGAGCATGAAGTATATATGAACCGATGAGATCTATATGTGTACCGAGTTTCATATTCTTACATACAAGCGTGTTTGATTTATGGAGCAAGTTTTCGGAGCCCATTCCAGGGGGCGCTGTCGAGCCCCCCTGCCACGCCCGGGTACCATCTTCACCCCGACCCTGATGGCCGCGGGTTCTGACCCGTGTGCAAAGTTTCAAGAGTTTTCGTGCACGTTAAGAGCCCCAAAAGTGCCCGAATAGTCGTAAGAAAAATAAAAGAGGAGAAAAAAAAAAAAAAATATAGCTGCGAGCAGCGATTACGGGCCCAAGCCGGTGGCACCGCAACCCCGGTGCCTTTAGTTACCTAAAGGCACCAGGGTGGCGGTGCCGCCGGCTTGGGCCCTTCATCGCTGCTCGCAGCTATATTTATATATATATATATATATATATATATATATATATATATATATATATATATTTATATATATATATATATTTATATATATATATATAAAGCCGGTGGCACCGCCACCCTGGTGCCTTTAGGGTTATTGTGCACGACGTGACACAAAATATCTGCTTGCTATCTGCCGAACGGCTCTGGTAGTTTCGCTTCAGCACTGATGATGTTGTAGAAATAGTGCGCTCTGGTTGGTCTGGATTATTCGGGATTTTTTATTTTATACAGAAATAAATTCTTTATAATTCAGATGAGAATAAAGTTAGTGTTGATTAAAATGAAGGAAAACAAATATATTGATCTGAAATATAGCACATTAATTTAAAATTTATTTAGGTTCAATTACCAAACATACAATCTTAATTTAATTTAAAGCAAACAATACATTTAAAATATATGGGTTGTATGCACATTTTTTTTAATAAAAAAAATATATATCCAAAAAGACAAGGCCTTAAAGGGTTAAACTCTTGTCACTGTAACAGACACATCTCTCTCTCTCTCTCACACACACACACACACACACACGTCAAGTCACTTACATTTTTAGATGCAATATTGAATAAGCAGAAAAATCGGATTTTCTGCTCTGAAAATATAAATAAGCAAAAAAATTAAATAAGCACTTTGAATATTCTAAACAGAATAAGCACTAGTCGCTAATGAATAAGTACTAGTACTTAATGGAATAGATACTAGTATCTAAAAAATAAGTACTAGTAGCATGAAAATAGAGACTAGTAGGTTAAAATGATTAAATGTTAAAACGGCTTGCCATATTGGCTCAGAGAGAGAGAAAGAGAAAATGACCTTTTAGATACTAGTACCTATTAATAGATACTAGTATTTATTCAATAAATACTAGTACTAAGTCATTAGATACTAGTACCTATTAAATAGATACCAGTACTTATTCATTAGCTACTAATACGTATTCAAAAGAATATCTAAAGAATAAGCACTAGTATCTAAAGAATAGGCACTAGTACTAAAGAATAAGCACTAGTCGCTAATGAATAAGTACCAGTACTTAATGGAATAGATACTAGTATCTAAAAATAAGTACTAGTAGCATGAAAATAGAGACTAGTAGGTTAAAATGATTAAATGTTAAAGCGGCTTGCCATATTGGCTCAGAGAGAGAGAGAGAGAAAATGACCCTATTCAAACCACAATATCTGACTTTCTGAGGGTCGGAGCTAATTACTTTAAATTAGAAAGTTGTTTGGCTTGAGGAGAAGAATATACACGCTGAGTTTTGTAACTGTAGATAAAACTAACCCCCCCACTTTTGTCAAAAGCATTTAGAAAGTGACACACTTCCTGCTGCCAGTTGGTGGCGCTATAACTTTGACTCACAATAGTCACATCCATGTGATCGGCCTCTTACAGCGAACATACTGTTGAAGTTTCATCAAGATCAGTTAATGTATGCAGAAGTTATAACACACTTCCTGTTTCCATTATTCGCCATAAATTTGTTTCCTCGCCACGGCCAAACCGTTCGAGATATGAAAAATCCCCTGGCAATTTTTCATCATCAATGTCTTGACATCATGCTGACCGAGTTTCCTTGCGATTGGTTGAATTCTCTAGGAGGAGTATATCGAATTCCAGGGGCATACGCTTCCAAACAAACCATAATAGCCGACTTCCTGTTGGGCTGGGGTAAAAAGTAAAAGTACAAAGGATATATGAACCGATGAGATCTATATGTGTACCGAGTTTCATATTATTACATGGAAGCGTGTTTGATTTATGGACCAAGTTTTCGGACCCCGTTCCAGGGGGCGCTGTCGAGCCCCCCTGCCACGCCCGGGTACCAGCTTCAGCCCGGCCCTGATGGCCGCGGGTTCTGACATGTGTGCAAAGTTTCAAGAGTTTTCGTGCACGTTAAGAGCCCCAAAAGTGCCCGAATAGTCGATAAAATAATAATAATAATAATAATAATAATAATAATAATAATAATAATAATAATCCTAAGGAAAACAATAGGGCCTTCGCCTTTTCAAGGCTTGGGCCCTAATAATCCTAAGGAAAACAATAGGGCCTTCGCCTTTTCAAGGCTTGGGCCCTAATAATAATAATAATAATAATAATAATAATCCTAAGGAAAACAATAGGGCCTTCGCCTTTTCAAGGCTTGGGCCCTAATAATAATAATAAAAAAAAAACAATAGGGTATTAATGGTAAACCAAATATATTTCTAACTAGTAAAAAAAGATCAAATTAGCTGATACTTTTATCTTTAGCCACACTCTAAAAAGTTTAACCATGATTTACTCAATTTTTTTGGTAAAAAAAAATAAAAAAAAGAGCGCATGCGTATATGCAATGTGACGTTTTCCGGTATATTGCATATACGCTTGCGCCATTTTTCCCTGCCACGTTCCTACCGCATGTGGCCCTTACTCGGATAGTTACTTTAATTTAGTATTAGATTTACATTTCTATACATTTTAATTTGTCTGATTACTATATAAAACCAAAACACCATGGGACACAGGTATGTTTTAGTGAATTTTGAGAAATTTGAAATGCAATGTTTTTAAAAATATAATTTTTTTGACCAGAAATAGCACAAATTATATTCATTACAGATATATATGAGATTAATATTCAGTGCAAGTCGATAGTTACAACAGTTTTTAGAAAATAGACAGTTTAGAAAGTTTGATGTGGTTGTTCGGTCTAGCGTTAGGTTAGGCCAGAGACAGAGAACGCCATAATTAGGGCTGTGGATCAAATAAATTGCTACTTGTTTTACTATGCTTTTACTAATTAATTTCTGATTAGTAGATTTTAAGTAAAAAGCTCATATTGGGTCTGTGTTAGTTCACGTGCTTTATTCAAACTACGGTGCTAGACAAGCTATGCTGTTAATCAACACGTGTTGCTTTGTGAAAGAAAAGATGGTGATGTTGATCAAACTTTGATCAAAACACAAAGAGATATACAGTATTTAGAACGTCACAGAAGAGTGTTACTGAATGGAGAGAAGTTCATGATTCAGTGTTGACTATGTAGATAGATCCAGTTCCTTTACGATGATGGTGAATATTGGAGAGAAGGTGTGGGAGAAGATATTTCTCAAATATGAAGGCAAAAAGTATAGGTTAGCACACTGTTGATATCTTTTTATCTTCTGTTTCTTCAGGTGGAACATATTTTTTTCTGTGTTTCTGCTGTATATCACAGGTGAGAGATTAATAATTTGAAATGAACCTTCATGTCACATGCAGAAGCCAAACAGTGAGGTGTTTTTTTTTTTTTTTAGGTTCCTTCTGTTCTTCAGTGGTCACAGTTTGGGGTTTTATTGGAGACTCAGTTCTCTTGCCTTGTTCTATCCCTGAAAGTGAGCTTAAAGGTGCTGTTGTACACTGGAGAGACGATAAAGACAAGAATGTGTTTGACATATTTGTCAACAAAACAGCTGAAGCTCCAGAGTACAAGAACAGAGTTGAAGCATTCCCCGATGAGCAAAAGAAAGGCAATGTCTCCATCAAACTCAACGCTCTTCAAAAAACTGATGCAAGGAGGACGTTCATCTGTATCATCACAGGGCCATTTCAAAATCTATTTAACATAAAGGTTAATCTCAAAGGTGTGTATAATTTGAAGATTTTCATTGGAAAAACTGAAATTATGAATTAAGTTAGTGACTGGTCAAACTAATGTTACAAACTTTACCGTTGTTGTTTGTCTCACAGATAGACCAGTAGGAAGAGGGAACCGTGGAGGACTACATGGAGGACTGACATCAATTGTGTCTTTGTTTATCAGTTTTTCCTTATATTTTATTTTTTAGTGTAGAGTTCAGATCTCTTCAATCAGCCCATGTTGGAAATAGTTTAGCTCAGTTACTGTACTTAAGTACATTTTTCAAGTATCTGCACATTAAGTATTGTCATCCCTTTTACATACATTTCAGAAAGTAACATGTTGGTCCTCTGTATTTTAATCTGATTCTGATCAGAACTGAACTGATAGTGTTAAAGGTGAATGAAGTAAATGTTAAAGGCACTGCCTTCTCGCGTGACTCCCTCTACATTTATAGGCAAGGCATGGCTTTTCAAGGCATATTAAAATATAATCTTTATTTTTAGTGTTTCCACTATTCTCAGTGCATTTGAACCAAAATTATTTGACATATATCATAATATAGATTTCAATCATTTTTATCATGCACAACTTGGCGTTCATCAATGTTTGTATATGGATGAGACTTCTAACACTGTCAGTGTCATTGTCATTTCTGTCAAATAAAACCGTATTATATTAACCCTATAATAAACTG
Source organism: Rhinichthys klamathensis goyatoka (assembly GCF_029890125.1). Taxonomy (NCBI): domain Eukaryota; kingdom Metazoa; phylum Chordata; class Actinopteri; order Cypriniformes; family Leuciscidae; genus Rhinichthys; species Rhinichthys klamathensis. Next base: position 1,899,723 of record NW_026606808.1, read on the forward strand.
GACAATCTTTATTGTATCGGTAAATTAACGTACTAAACAATGTACTAAAAACAGAAACGTTTTTCCTTTGGGTTTTTCCACGTATGACGACAAAGTTGTCCATTTGGGATGGAATAATGAGCACAATAGCAGTGTTTTAGCAGTGACGATATCATAAAGGTAAAATATATATAATGCAAAAAAATAAAATAAATTTTTTTGTGGGGGGGTTGGGGGGGGGGGTGTAATGACTTTGAATTATAAACTAATCGTGATGTTCTTTAAAATTATCAGTTATGTACAATATCATGATTTCTAATAAAGGTGAATTTATTTTACATTGCAAATTAAATTAAACTGACACTATGTTTGTCACAAAATACCAAATAGCACTATATCAAGAAGTGATTTATGATCCATACATATATAGAAGGTGCACTAAGACAGGAGTAGTAGTTTTCTACAAATACATTAAAACATATAAGAACATGTCAGTGGCTTAGAAAAAAATAAGATCAGCCGCCATACTGACATCTGAAGATACTGCATCCCCTATTATTGGACCATTTCTGTTGTGGAACATGCAGACTGATGGAGGATGATACTGCAGGTGGAAGAAGAAATGAAATAAGGAGAATGAAATGAAATGGGTCATTTATTCCTGAACACAAGACATTAAAGAGTTACAGAACTGGTCCACTAAATAAATGGAGGTTTCACATGGTACCATCAAAACATGTGCCTAATATTGTGACATCATCTATTTCAGATCAACCCACCTCTAAGTGGAATGTAAAACACAACAAACTGATTGGTCCCTTTACATGTCATTGAGACGGCCTCTTCTTATATCATTGACAGTTCTCTTGGTCAGAATGCACTCTTGATCCCACCTTTAGTTTTGTTGGAAATGCTTAGTAGTCAAACATTATGCAGTTTCAGGAAAAGGAAAAAAAGTGTCCAGGGTGCTCAAGGAGTTCAAAAAAGTAGTTCAAAAAAGTGTATGACGGTGCTCTTTGGGGTCGGGAATTCAATAACATGTAGTAGAAGGAAATCCAAGGCACTCTTCTTGGGAATTAATAAAAAGCCTTTATTTGACTGGCTATTTCATAATAGAAAATTTAAAAGACATGGGGAAAAAACAACCCACGCGTAGCGGCACAAACAGCCTTCTTCAGGGTATGTTTTTCAATCAAACAATTTCCTCCAAAACAACAACCCTGAAGAAGGCTGTTTGTGCCGCTACGTGTGGGTTGTTTTTTCCAACGCTATCTCACGACCAATTCGTCCGAATTTGACGAGTGATTAAAAGATGGCTAATTCGTACGTAATTTGTACGATTTGTCTAAACCCACGTGATGGGTAGGTTTAGGGGTGAGGTCAGGGGTAGGTCATTCGTACGAATTTGTACGATTTGTCTAAACCCACGTGATGGGTAGGTTTAGGGGCGGGGTCAGGGGTAGGTCATTCGTACGAATTCATACGAATTGGGCAACTCGTCAAATATGTACGTTTTAGCAAAAATCGTACTAATTCGTACGAGTGAGGTCGTACGAATTGTTACGAATTAGCCATCTTTTAATCACTCGTCAAATTCGGACGAATTGGTCGTGAGTTCGGGTTGGTTTTTTTCCCATGTCTTTTAAATTTTCTATTATAAAATAGCCAGTCAAATAAAGGCTTTTTATTATATTCCCAAGAAGAGTGCCTTGGATTTCCTTCTACTACATGTTATTGAATTCCCGACCCCAAAGAGCACCGTCACACACTTTTTTGAACTACTTTTTTGAATTCTTCCCAAGAAGAGTGCCTTGGATTTCCTTCTACATATTATGCAGTTTCATTTAGTCAAAACTAGTAAAAAACAACACCAACAGACAGAAGATACCCGAACACATTCACTTGCACTTATTCCAGGCAGCACATTGTTTTACTGCTTAAGTTTTGACAGGTTTACAGGACAAATGTTTGAATAAGTTAAATACATTTTATACATCAAATCAATTAAATAGGTGCAATAAATTAGCTTATTTTAAATTAAATAAATAAATAAATACATAAAGCTAGTGCAACAAAATTGATGTAAACAGTAGTAGTTCAGTAGTAGTACAACCTGTAAATAATTTAGTAAACAACTCGACTAGTATCGCACAACAAAAGCACTGTATCACATCAAATCTTCAAGATTATTGAAAAACGGAAACGATAGACCTCGTCAGGGTAGATGCCATGTTTTAATTTATGTGAATGAACGGTTTTGTCCACTGGAAATGTTCCCGGAAAGCCGCATTTCTAGCTGAATGGCGGATATAAAGTGCAGTCCATCTGCCCAGAGTAAGATCTGTAACATGTCAGATATGTGTGTGTGCGTCTAAATGTTTACCAAAATTACATCTTGATGAACTGCTGTACATGAAAATGTAATTTTGTGGTTCTTACTCTGGTCCAGTAGGAAACAATTCTAATTAAAAACTGATTTTGTTTCCAGGTTGACTCAGTCATATATTGCAAAGTAAACGCTCACCTTAGCTCTGCTTTTAAAGCACACACTGCTTAACTACCCACAATCACCACTCACACAACCAGAGCAGAATAGTCCCAGCGAAGAGAGGATTCAACAGAGAGACAATCCTCTCCGCTTTGGATTCAACACCACGGTGTGAGCCAGGCTTCTCTTGGATTCCCCTTGGTTTCTCTAAAACACAAAAAACAATGAAAGAAGAATGAAAAAACAGTAGCATGTAGGCTAGTACTGACTCATTAGTGAATGCACTAAAACTCCAGAGGAGAAGTGTGTAAAGTCTGTGCCAAAGGCAACAACACCAAACGAAAGTGCAAGAATGATCATTTCCAAACTAAACAAAAATCCAAAAATAATCGGAAGGTACACGGACCATTTTGTTTGCCAAACTGGTTATTCTGTTTTAGCATTTCTTTTGTCAGATTTTATATTTTGTTTTAGAAGTTGTTATTTTGTTTGTCAGACTGGTTATTTTGTTTGATTTATTTTTTGTCAAATTATTATTATTTTTTTGTTATATTAATTTGTTATTTAGTTTATAGTCTGTTTGTTTGTTTTTTGCCAAACTGGATATTTTGTTTTAGAACGTATTTTGTCAGATTTGATATTTTGTTTTAGAAGTTATTTTGTTTGTCAGACCGGTTATTTTGCTTGAATTGTCTGTCAAATTTGTTATTTTGTTATATTAGTTTTTTTATTTGGTTTATAGTCTGATAATTTGTTTGTCAAACTGATTTTTTTTTTTTAGAATGTACAGTATAGTGTCAGACTGGTTATTTTGTTTGTCAAATCAGTTTTTTTTTGTGTTTTTGAGATTTAATAATTTTTTTGTCGTTTTTGTTTCCCAAAAATTGTTTTATTTTTTTGGTCTTTGCTGTGTTGAACTTCTCGGTCACAGTACACTTCCTCCTCACTAAACAGCTTATTTCTTATTTGATTTATTATGAGTGCCACCAAACCCCAGTGTTTACATTCAGGACATAAACCTACGAACAGCTCACTGTGCAGTTGTCTTTTAGTCTGAACATTAAACATTTATATTCACTTCACTTCGCCAAGTCCCAATTACTGATGTTTAACATGAAGAATTTTAAGAGTTAATAATGCTAACCAAATCATCGCACCTTTGACTTGAAGCACTGTGCATATTTGAAGAGAATTAAATTCAGGGAGGAAGCAGCAGAACGACCCTGCATCAATATTCTGAAGTTTCCTAAGTTTGAGGGAGAAGTTTCCTTTTGAATATTCGGCAGGAAAACTTTCAGTTCTGCTTTTGTACACTGGGTCCTGCTCCTTAGTCAACCCTATGCCATCTTGTATGTCATAAACATTCTTGCTGTCCTCATATCTCCAGTATGCAGTAAATAGAGTAAGTTGCCTGGGAGAATGACACGGCAAAACTACAGAATCTCCGATAAAAACCTGAACGGTTTTCGGCACAGATGCTGAAACAAAAGCAGAGACAGACCATGAACATAATTCAATGTTGACTTCCAAGCTGATTCAAATAAATATCTGCAATATTATGTGCTTACCTTCATTCAAAACTAGTATAAAGAAACAGATGAGCAACACACTGCAAAAAACAAACACAAAAACAGTCACACAGAAACATTAAACTGTGATAACTACTATTCCCAATATTAAAGATATGCCTCAGGGTACTAGTTAGAAATAGAAATTTTCCTGAGGGGACTGAGACTTTAACAACAGGTGTCGCAGCGACACACAGGTCAACAAAACGTCATTTACGATGACAAAAGTGGGTGATGAAACCTCTAGTAGTGCAGTTTATATTGACAGGCAGCTTTTATAGAAGTGTGAAGATAATGTAGCAGTTGTTTTGTGCAGAAATTCTGTCAGTTTGACATTTATATATATTTACACCAATGGTAATCGACAACGGTTTATTTATATAATTTAAAATCTTTTAAACCAGATTCTTGCATTATACAATACAATTATTGTATTCATCTATATATATATATATATATATATATATATATATATATATATGAATGAATTGATCTGACATTAGATGCAACAGGTGCCGTTTGACGTCAGATATAATAATAATACAAACACAAACTATTGCAGCACGACATACAATAAGTAATATGCTATAGCCATAAATATATTCGATATAATTTAATTTACTTTTCATGAATTCCAGCTGGTTTATGTTTAAGTAGCCTGGCAAGCTAGTTATAAGAAATAACAGCTTATGTAAGTTAACGTTAGACATAACTGCGCAAACAGACGGACGATTTTTTTAACGTACTAATTGGAAATTACATTTATCCGTTGCTGGGAATATTTAGGACACGTTATCATCGTAAATGTAGGAACATTTACAGATATACTACTGACTGAAGCAGCTAGCATCCAGCTAACGTTAATCCTAACAATGCGCCACTGTTCTGAAGGCCAGAGGATAAAGATCTCTACTGCTGTATACGACGACAATTTCACCACAACGTACCTTTTGAACATGATGTAGAAATTTATAATAATGCAAATAGATAGTTATTGGAGGAATTAAGCTGAAATTTCAGCTGGAATTTAACAATGAACCGTGCCCATAATTTCCATTTACTCACGCATGCGCAGTTCGTTCTTTGGTTTCTTTGTTGTTATTTTCATCTCTTTAAATAGTTTGATATCTTAGTTATAGTAAATATATCTATTGTATATATCATATATCAAATATTTATATCTATTTATTTTTTGTAAAATAAATAATAAAATTATATGAATAAAAATATATAAATTATACTATGTTTTACTAAGTTTTGTATGTGACCGTGTGTTTGTTATAGGCAAAGGCATTGTTTGTTTAATTTTTGAATACTTTAATTTAAAATGCTTACCTTCATCTAAAATAAAAATCAGATGAGCCACACTGCAAAAACGAACACATAACGGACACAATAAAATCAGTAACACACACACACACACACACACACACACATATATATATATATATATATATATATATATAAATAAACCATTAAATGGCACTTTCTGGAGAGTTTTGTGCAAAGAAATTGAGAAAATGAGTCTTACATAATATGTGAAAAACTGCAAGGTTAAGAGCTTTCAGCTTTGCATTGTTGTAGTATCAACAGGTATTAGGACATTTAGCATTTACATTACTGTTATTTATGTACTGATTAACTAAAATTAAAAACTCAAATAAATGGTTGATTTAATTTCCATTAACCACCTAGCTTACCCCCCAAGGATAGATTGAAAAATAAAATCCATCTATCCTTGTGGAAAGGTTCCTTGCAGCTAAAAGTAGGTCTAGCAAGTCTTAGGCTATATTTCTGTAATTCACACAGATCAAACACAAATATGCTGCCTGAATAGATTGCTAGTTTATTTTAAGTAGCCAGCTAGCAGTTCTCTTGGCAGTTTGCTAATAAACAGGTGTTGTGCCGAATTTCGACTCCCTGCCAGAATCTGACTCCCCCTCGCGTGCACGCGCAATGACGTCAACACACTAGTCGGCGAATTTCGACTCCCTGCCAGAATAAAATATTTCTGGGTAATACAAATATTTTACAAAATAAAGTCTCAAAAATCACTTTGATAGTGATTTCAGACACCTGTCACGCCTGAGGCGTTCCCCCATAGCGTCGAATGACGTATTGTTGAGACGTAACCTGTTTTTTTGTCCATTGATTGCTTATGAGGTTCACTACTGCCTCTCAAGAGTCTCAAAAAACCTACTGGTATAGCATCAAAAACAATACTGTATTCTCGTGGAGATATTGGAATCCCAAATATGTTAAAAAATTCAGTATATGTAAGTAAGAATAAGTAACACAAACAGACGAAAAATAAAACAGTCGCACCGACGTCATTGCGCGTGCACGCGAGGGGGAGTCAGATTCTGGCAGGGAGTCGAAATTCGGCGACTAGTGTAGTGACGTCATTGCGCGTGCACGCGAGGGGGAGTCAGATTCTGGCAGGGAGTCGAAATTCGGCACAACAACACTCATACATTTATCCGTGTCACCTAGATGCGCATGCGCGAGCGGTGCGCGATCATGGTCGACTGACAACGAGATTAGCAGCTGAAGAATACGGCCGTTTTTTATGTATTTAAAAGTTGCCGAATGGATTAATTTGGAGACTCCGAAATCGGCAGAGATAGGCAGGCAATGCAAAGCAAAATCTTACATTGGGAAATAGTGGGGAGGGGGAGGGGGAGGGGGAGGGGGAGGGGGAGGGGGAGGGGGGGGGGTATTAAAGTATTTAAGTATTTAAGTATTTAAATACTTAAATACTTATTTTTTAAGTATTTAAAAAATACTTTTTTAAAATATTATTTTATTTGATTTAACGTTTATTTTATTTTTAAGTTACAAAACCATTTTTGAATTGGTCTTAATTTTAGTTTCAGCTTTAGTTTTTTAACGAACTATAATAAACCTGCTATCAAGCTATTCAAAATATATTTCAAATGAAATTCTTACAAAAAATACATAGGCCTACATAAATGTAATCCGTTTTGATAAGTTTGCTGATATGTCCTATATGCCAACAAAGGTGGAGCATTATACATAAGAAAAAATGTCTCATTAAAAGTTGGAAATTCTTGATTCCCCGTATAATTAGATTGGTATAATATAATCTTCAGATTTATTTGAATGTATTAGAAACAAACGCTGACAAACAAATGACGCTTGGTTCTGTACCTCCAGCTGAACACCAGATGGCGCAATAACGATTCCGATTATTTACCCGCCACATCTTTCAACTGCAGAAGAAGAAGAAGAATCGGGGAAAAAACGTCGGACATAAACAGAAAGAGGGATGCTCACTTCTTAGTGCACTTATTGATATTCTGCTGACCAGAATGATTTATCAGTGCCTTTACCCGTTCATAGCCCATGCCTGATATTTATAGAGCGAGTCTCAGACAGGTGTGTGCTGTAAGTATGGCATTTATGAAGCTTATAAGACCCATATCAGCTCAGATGTGTAACGTTAATATTAATGGCCCTGGAGTTGAACAGCCAATGCTAAAAGCTTAAACTGTTTGCTATTAATCACGTTCATGATCTAGAGGTTCTAGAGACTTATATTATCATAATTATTTCTATTATATAAGATTAGCTCGTGCATGGTGTTTTATACTCGAATCTGTGTTTGATTAGTGACTAGCAGTTTTGGTTGTCAGGTGGGCATGTAAACATCTAAACAGTCTTCAAAATCTCAACCCCATGCGAATGAGGGATTTAAGGACGTTTAAGGTTACTGGATTGTCCTGATACAGTATATTTCACAGGTTTGGTCACTGTTGTTTACGTACAGATGAAGTACACTAGCCTAATTTCTAAATCAAAATCTGCATGAATAATAATTATGGAAGACCAAACAGTGATCACAAACCTGAGCTATTTGGAAAGACTTAAATTTTGTATATACATTTGGTTTGTAAAAATAAAGTACGAACTTAAAATATTAAGGCTGCCAATATGACAATTAATATAATTATTATTATTATTTATTTCTTTTTGTACTTAGAACACTCAGTACCTTTTTAAAGATCAAACTGTATGTGTAAAGTATGTGTAAATTGTCGCAGAATATCTGTATTTTTATTTAAGAACTTATTTTATTTGTAAAACTTAAGTTTGTTTTTATTTTCGAAAGTGATTCATAGTAATAATTGACTGTAATAGTCAATAATAGTGCATAATCTTAAACAATATCAAGTATAATTTGAGTTCAGAGAAACACATTTATGGTTTAGTGTAAAAAAAAACAGGTTTGGGAAACACTAAGAAAATAAATTAAAACATTTATTGAGAAAGTCTTATCAGGGTCTTAAAGGTCTTAATCCGCACAAATTAAGGCAGAAAGTCTTAAATTCATAAATTCCTGGCATTAAATGTTGCTTGCGCTGCAAACATTTTTTATATCATCTTCAGTGTTTTTGACTTATTTTCCTATACAGATATCATTTAATATCCTTATATCCCGATACATTTACTTGAGATGCAAAATGAAGATATGAAGTCTTGTTTTCTGAGAAATATATCAAAATGAAGTGAGTTTATGCTTAAATCAAATACTAATATCTGTCAGTGGGGTATGACCTTTTTAACCATATTGGTTTGGTTGATTCTCAAGTAAATGTACTTTGAAATATGAATCTTTAGACATTTGTACTGGAACAAATTTTTTTTTTGTTTTTTATTGCAGGCACACTAAAAGTTATGGCTATTCCCATATTCTAGTGGAATATTCTATTGTAAAATAATTTAAAAGTATTGAAGATCTGTTGGAAGTTTTGTCAACTCATTGTGTGCTTCCTAGACGTTTGCATTTTGAGAATTGTTCAATTTTTCTTTAAATCCTTCAATTTATTCCTTAAATGTTCTTAACTTGTTCTTAAAAAAAAGTCTTTTAGACATTTAAAACCTCCAGAAACCCTGTTTATACAAATTATACGTCTTTATACGTCTGTAATAGTGTATAAAGTTGATTTATCATGGTGTAAAAGTGAACTGAGTTACAAATACATTATGACTTGAAAATCCTAACAATTAGTGTACTTTTTTGCAGATGGATGTCCCGTTCAAAATCCCCAAAAAGAAGCAGCCGTCAGATTCATGCAGTCTTGACATGCAGTCTCCACTGTCTCGACTGCAGGACAGCAACACACACAAGGTAATGACAACATCATATACACTAATAAACAAATGTCCATATAATCATCCAATACAAATTCTCCATTTACAGTCTCATCTGAGAGAATAAAGCTCCTATAAGTCAAAAACTAATGTAAATCCACTCCTTTTGCTCTTCAAACATTTCTCGTTCAACAGATGCAATGGGGTTCAACCACTCTTAATGGAAGAACGCTTCATAAATCCAGTTCTAATGGAAATATGCTGTCAAAAGACGGACAGAGGAGTGAATCGGTGAGGTAAGACTTCATATAAACCATCACTAGATGGAGCTGTTTATTTACTTTGATACTGGCGTTTGCTGAGGACAGCTGAGCCGAAAGATTTGAAACAATCCCTAACCCTAAGTATTAAACCTAGGTTTGCAATGTTCAAGTAGTCAGACTTACAGTACATTGTAACAAGTATATGAGCCACATTTAAAGAGCAAAATATCATTATCAATTGCATAACGGCTCATTTTATTTGTATTTGTCTCCATTTTTGTTCTGTTTCAGACCCATCAGGCCATCCCTCAGCGGTGAGAGACCGGATCTTTCACCTGACGCACGGACGCCAGGCCGCGTCACGCGCACCTGCTCCGATAACCTTCCCAAAGGAGCCACACGTGGACTGTTTACTTTTAAAATGAACAAACAGCCAATAAAAATCAGCCCTCTTCGAGTTAACGGGACGCCTAATAAGGTGTCCGAGACGACCGGTTTCAGACCCCGATGTCAAACCCCCACCGCAGGGAGAGACTTCCCAGGAAATAGCAGGTGGGAATCTGAACCATGGTGTGGCGGTTAGTGCACATGGTCCAGAGAAGGAGATATTGGTATGATCTAGTGGGTTTTATAACATGTGTGTGTGTGTTTCAGTTGGAGACCCAAACGAGCATCGGATACTCTTCTCTGCCATGATGAGAACCATTCGGGGGCGTCTGAAAGCTCGTTCAAGATTCGTAGAGGTACATCCCTGTGTTATTTTAGGATCAATAATATATTATTGTAGTAGGTCATAATATTTTGAATGTGTTTTTATTTAAATAATAAGGTTTTATTATCCCCCCCCCCCCCCACAATTTTAGTTTTAATAATTTTTAGTGCTGTCAAATCGATTAATCGCGATAAATCGCGTCTAACATAAAAGTTTTTGTTTACGTAATATATGTGTGTGTATGTATTACTATATTATACACAGACACACGCACACACACACACACACACACACCCATAGACATATATAAATAATATATATAGAAGACAATCTTTATGTCATATGCGATTAATCGATGTGACAGCACTTGTAATTTTACTTAATTTTACTATGCAACTTAAACTAAATGAAAACTAGAAATGTTGCTTTTGAAACTAACTGAAATATTGCTTACAAAATGTATATTTTATTTTATTTCTGTTAATTTATTTACTTTTTATTGCGTTTTTGCCCGACAATGCCATTTTGGGGGCCTGAAAAGTTTTGAAAATGGGTTTCAAAGTGCAAAGAAAAAAACGTTTCCATTTTAGTGCATCGTTCTCGTGTAAACATACCCTTTTATTAACGATAATAAGACCGATACATCTTCGCAAGCGCTGTATGGCTTTTAGGCTTCTAATGAACGAGCAAAACCATCTTGGTTTGTAAGGTTTTTCTTCTCACTGGTCGGGTTAATTCGGTTTCACTCTTTTCTTAGATTCACATTCAATCTTGATTTCACTTTCTCTTTTCCACTTTTTGAACATTTATTTTACTATACATTTATTTATATATATTTTTAATAAATAATACATATGTAGTTAATTGTATTTATATGCATATATAATATATATATATTTTAAATATATACTTATATATAATACAAGTCAAGGTGTAGATAGCATAAATAATATATATATATATATATATATATATATATATAGTTTAATAGTTATACTGTCCTATTAACATGCACAATTTAAAATATTTATATAATAAAATATTATTAATAAAAGTGTTGTTTAAATCATTTATTATATATTTTATTACATACACCTTTTTATGACTTGGCAACCACTTTAGAACTGTGGCACTCAGCTTTGCACGTGTACACCACAATCTTCAGAAAATATATAAATGTAACCATAAATTAAAACTAAAATTGACCTATATACTGATTCTTGCCAAAAACACAAACATGATATAGCATGACTGTTCCTGCGTAATTCAGAAAGAGACTTTGGTTTCTCCCTAATGAGTTGGATCGTTAAACTAAATAAGCAGTTAAAGTAAACTGTAAACTTTGGCTGAGATATCTGATGTAGATTATATCAAGAAGCTAATGAGGGAAAATGCTCAGTTTTTGGGCTTTGCTAAGTCTCTGCATCTCTAAGTACCTTAATGATCAGCTTTGTCTCTCTCTTCTTTCCCTCCATTGTGCTTCAGGCGGTATGTTTAACATCTCGCAGCTGTCTCCTTTCCTTTGACCCTCCTTCACTCCCTGCTCTGCATAATATTGGACGGCATCAGAGTTTTCCTGGCTTCGGATCGCTGATAAATAAACAAATGCTTAACTTTATGGATCTGTTAAAATGGTCCTGCTGCTCTCTTTCTTGCTGGCCCTCTCGCTTATACTCTGTCTAGTTCCACGTCTCTGGGGATTTGGGCGATTTAGCCCCGTTTCATGGCTGATGTGACCTCCACCAAGGTGGAGGAATGATATTTGCTCAATAAGGCCAGTTTATATGTACTGGAGAGTGCGTAAAAGTCGTTAGGAGAAGGTTATGTGCTGCTTGTAAAGTCCCAGAATTTTCTTCTTCTTTTTTTATTTTTTTATTTAACCAAGTTCTCCATCATTCCATCTTGTTAGGCCTGGATCCGGGGCAACTGGAGGCGTGTGGGCTTTTCCATGAGGATGAAGAAACGGAAGAGACACAAGGCAGTTCTCCGGCGAAGGAGACGTCGCGGTCGTCTACTCCAGAGGACCTGGATCACGTCTCGCAGACTGACCGCAAATTAAAGCCCACGGGTTCTGTTTGTGGCCTCTCTGAGGTGAGATGGTGTTCTTCTCATTCAGTGAAAGCCAGTCATGTCCAGATCTCAATAACGTACCTTTCTATGGTGAAGTCTTAGCTAATGAATATTAATTAGATACCGGTGTTGTTTACTGGAGCATCCAGTCATGTTACATAACCAGTAATCATGAATTAACCATTGTACCCATGAGGGAACGTCAGTTTGAACTAATTTATATTTATGAGCCACTATTTTTACATAATACAGTTCATGGTAAAGCCCTAGCTCATGAATATTAATTAAGGCTATCTGATTATGTCATAGCTACTTGTACAATGTCATCAGTTTCGCGCTTAATTTGCATAATAACCTTCCTGGACCACCCTGTCGGGTTAGCTAATTAACATTCATTAACCAAACGTTCACCATAATAGGACTTGTAAATATTAGTTGGTTCAAAGCAATGTTGCTACATGAAAAATGAACTATGACGCAGTTTTGGCTCATAAATATAAATTAGGTTATCCTGAGGTTGCCTCGTAAATTTCCTGAAGTATGTAGATAATATTCTTGATTTAATCCTTAAGTAAGGGTTGTAAATATGCCTTGGGTCATAACGTCCTTGGTACACTGGCTGTGAATTTACATATCCTACCATGGAAAAGTCGACTAATAAATATTAATTAGGTCTGACGTTGCTTTTTAACCATCCTAGTGCATCCAGAACAATGTCTTGGCATATAAATGTAAATGAGGTCACACTGACCATCCAGTCATGTTACCTAATTAATATTCATGAAGCATACCTTCACCATAGAAGGATTTGAAAGGACTTCAAGTATTGGCTCATAAATATACATGATGTCATACTGATGTGATGATGAACCCTCCAGCCCTGTTACTTAATATTCATAATCTGAGCCTTTATCATAGTAGGGCTTCTTAAATATTCATTAGCTTGTAATGGGAACTTATGGCAATATTACAAATATTGCAAAGTCTTAGGTCATAAATATTAAAGGGATAGTTCTACCGTTCAAGTTGCTTTGTAGCCTTTCTGAAGCGTTCAGTCATGTTACCTAATAAATATTAAAATATTAGATATTTCAAAAGGAGCCTTCATGCCACCTGTGACCACTTTATTCTTTGTTGTCCCTTGCATTTTGACCCCAGAATGCAGCAAGCAAAAACAAGAATGGAAATGTGTCGAATGAAGAATCTGTTTCCAAACCGTCCAATCACGGATCCAGCCTCCATTCAGGCCACAACGTTCAGGAAGCTCGAACTAGGCATCTCAGGTCCTCTGGAGAAAGAGCTACCACCTCTGTGCCTGTTAAAAAAGACCTGCTGATTTCCCCACCAGAGGCCAAGAGTAAAGACCCCTTTGGGTCTGTTTACAGCAACAGATTGAGGAGGAAGCCCCACGGGTTCTGCGCGACCTACAAGAGAACCAAGCCCAGGTCCACAGAGCCAAGTACGTTTGTTTGTTTGTTTTTTTATTTGACTCTTTCCACCACTTCTCAAACATTGAGGGCAAACTAGCCTTATTTAAACTTTCTTACCCTCCAGGGTGCTGGGTAGTTTGTTTAACAGCTTGTGCATGCTGTGTATGCCAGCTTACCCCATAAACACTTGAAAAAAGTCAACTTGCTGCCTTTTCCTTTAATGGAAGATGTGTTTCTTAAACACACTGATTGACAGAGGCACCAGATTTGTTCTTGGAAACGGTCAGGAGGTCAAAATAACTCCAACCAACTAGATATGTACATTTTCTAACAACAATGTGAATGTTGCTTGCCTGTGCAAAACTCGTAACCACAGGGAGTTTCCAGAACTTTGCTGTGAAATTGCTATGGTGATCTGGGTGGTTGCTTACTTGCCCAAGTCCAAAACTTCAAGTCTTCATGACAAATTTAGACCCCAGATATGACTTGTGCCATCAAAGAACTTTGGTTTAGGGGATTGTTAAAATTTAATAGTAAGTAATAATAATAATAAATAGAAATTAAGATGCACCAAAATTACTTTTATTCTGACAAATACGATAAGCTCATCATATCATATTTTTTTTTTTAGTATTGTGGCTAAAAATCTAAAAAGTAAAATCAATAAATGCTACAAGTGAATTTAGGCATCACAACATTATAATTTACATTATAAAAATGGATATTCATCTTGAGATTTGTTAAAGATTACATTTAACAGTGTTATAAAATCATTGGTGTTTCTAAAGATTAACTTAAAAAGAAAGTGAAACTGAATTAACCTAACGGGTAACAAAAGAAGCCTATTTGTGATAACTGCTATTGAACATATATATAATTGATTATAATAAATAATTTGTTACATCTATATAACATATGAAAGGGGGAATCTCCTCAACCAACACCCTAAACATATAGTATATAGTGCATCCCTAAATAAATTAGTAAACTTCCACCAATGCACAAAGTGGAATCTGGATTTAGAAATGCAGATTAAGTGTGAACGTAAAAAAGAGAGTGAAACTGAATTAACCCAACTTGTAAAAAAAAAAAAAAAAAAAAAAAGTCTTTTCCGAGACGGACGGTCCCATTGCACTTGGAGGTGGCGTCTGGTCTGTTCTGAGCTGTCATTGGATGAAGGATGACCTTATAAAGATTAATGTCTTTAAGTGTGAGGTGTGCAGAATAGCAACATTCACTCTCACAATCTAGATTACTACAATCCTGACCTCAAGGTCTGAGTAAAGCCCATTACACCTCTGTCTGCTAGAGAGGAGCGCATATGTACCGTCCTCCTCCTCATGATCAGCTAGGACTTAGTAGCCGTTAAAGGAATAGTTCACCCAAAAAAAACTTAATTCTGTCATTAATTATGCACCTTCACATTGTTCCAAAACTTCTGAAGTCTTAAAATAGCCTTGTTTGAGAAACAGCTTCATTCTTCACTGATAATCTTCTGTTCCTGTCTGGATCTTTAAGTCAATGAGTTCATTCAGACTGGTTTTGTGAACCATATCAACTGATTCATTGAAAAGATCTGGCCTAAAATAGTTATTCTTTCAAAATGTCGGTAGTTTTTCCTCCAATCCAATCGTATGGCTTCATAAGACTAGTTTTATGGTGTTTTTCCATTCTTAACAGCTTTAGTTCACATTCATTTTTTCCTCTAGTGATGATCTGACAAAGAGGATTTGAATGGATTGATTCGAACGGCTAACAAATGTCCACTTAGTTTGCAAATATGTCCAATTCGAGCCATTTTTAATGTAGCAAAACCAGATGGGCGACATTGAATTTGTTATTGTTTTCTGATGAATTGGTAGACAGGAAGAGGAAGGGAAGGAGGTGAAGGATGAAAAAAAAGAGAGAGGATTACCCATGTCCCCGTTTCTCTCCCAAAGCCCATTATGGGACCCAGCCAAAGAGAAGCTTCTGCTACAGAGAAAAAGATAAAAACATGGTCCAAAATTAACACCCATCAAGCGCCAAATGCAAGTAAAAATTGGCCGGTAATTTTATTAGAAACATAATATTGAATTGTAAGAACACAGTGTAAAAACGATCATTTGACCCTCGATGATGTAAATCATGTGAACTTTTCAAATACACATACAAACTGTTTACTGAAGGAAACATCTGTCAAGACTCGCATTTACCTCATTGGAAAATGTAGCATCAGAAGTTTATCTAGGAGGCCTGAAGTTTGTTTTATTTGTCGTCCAGAGCGTTTAGACACGTGCGGTGTGGTCCAGAAGTCTGAGACCACTGCTTCTATTCTTCATTCGTTCCTAATTTAATATAAAAAGTTTTCATCGCAAATTATATTATCTGCATATGATGTGCAAAACCTTTTGATTCGTGTTTCAAAGAACATCCTGTGTGCTTCAATGGAAGCAAGAACATCCGAGCTCTCGTTCAAAGGCATAGTTCTGGTCCTTGCTTCTGATTGGTCAATCTCTTTCCCCTTCAGTCGTGCTGTCCAGCGATGATGAAGGAGCCGATGAGATGAATGACGTCTCTGGAAGTTTGCAAGAGCAGCGGATCTCTGAGGGGATCAGGGACGCTCAGGTAACGGATAAAGAATAGGTGTAGATTTAAGACATGTCCCTGTTCAAGTTAATAACTGTATGTAACGAACATTGTTTTTATTCATTTAGCGCTCACTTTCTGATTACAAAAGTCCCTATTTATTTTACAAATAGTTTATTTATGAATCAAACCCAGCCGGGATGCTAAACAAAAGTAATATCTGGTGACATTTATTATTGACACTCAAGAATTAAAGAGGCCATAATTATACATAGACTTTTACAAAGTCTTGATTTTGGGATCTATTTTTTCATGCTCCAATGTTAAAAAAACACAGTATTTTTCACATATTTGACATTGTTGCAGCTCCTCTGTCTCTTCCCAGTCTGTCAGTAACGCTCTGTTTAGTTCCTGTCTCGATGAAGCTGAAAACACAATGTGCTCTGATTGGTCGACTGGACCAGTGTGTTGTGATTGGTCAACTGTTTCGAGCGTGTTTGGGAAATGCCACACCCTTGCCATAACCACGAGTTTTAATACACTACTAACTAACTCAAACAGGCCTCGCCATTTTATTTTGCGTATTACTTAAATAACGAATATTGTGACGTGTTTGTTCCCAGAAGAAAACTCAAGACTAAGGCGTTTCAGGGAGATATAGAGAAGAACTCCTTTTGCAGTGACTTTTTGCTTCGTAACTTTGCAGAACGGCAACATTACACACTATAGAAAGCTGTAAATATAAAAAAGCATAACAGGTCCTCTTAAAAATGCCACCTACCAGCCAAACTCATTAGGCGAAACATTAGCGGAAGTGGAACCCCAAACCATGCTTTCTAATAATCTGCCCCAATGGAAGCATGTAAATATTAAAAAGTATTGGGCCAAGGACAGACCCCTGAGGAACACCATGACACACCTGTCCAACGTTAGATTTATTGTTTTCTAAAATGACAAACTGGGTCGTATCATATTTACATTTCTCATACATGATGTAAACATAGAATATAGTTTTCCTAAAAAGAAACTGAATGCATTAACATGTTGAAAATAAACACCTTTACATTGAAAATAAAAGCATGTTCATAATGTAAAAGCATGTTGATATTTTCTATTGTCTTTCAGTTTACGATTTAAAAAAGGTAGAGGTCGGTAGGAGTCTCTCACCAAGGCTGCATTAATTTTTAGCAAAAATACAGTGAAAATAGTTACATATATTAGAATATTAGTCATAAATATTATTATAATTTCAAATACGTATTTTCTATTTTAGAATTTTTTAAAATGTAATTTATTCCTGTGATCAAAGCTGAATTTTCAGCATCATTACTCCAGTCTTCAGTGTCACATGATCCTTCAGAAATCATTCTAATATGCTGATTTGATGCTCAACATTTCTGATTATTATTATCATTGTTGAAAAGTTCCGCTACTTTATATTTTTATGGAAACTTTTCACAGGATTCTTTGATGAATAGAAAGTTCAAAAGAACATGTTGTAACATTATAAACGTTTTTACTGTCAGTTTTTTATCAATGTAATGCATCCTTGCTGAATAAAAGTATTAATTTCTTTCAATAAAGAAAAAAAAAAAATCTGTCTAACCCCAAACTTTCGAACAGTAGTGAATCATACTTTTCTGTGGCAGAATAGCTAATCAATGTGGAATCGTAAACATGGTACGTCATTTATTGATCTTTAAATGTCCCCGTCAGCGTTATCCTAACATACTCCCGTTTGTGTGTAACTCTTCACTTAAAGAAGCTTTGAAACCATGCCGGAGAATCATGAACATCTGTCTTTTGAAGTCTAGATTTCTTCAGTATGGTTGTGGAGTTTCGAATTTGTCTTAATTTAACAACGATTCACCAAACTCTTTCAACAAATGCCCATTGTCAGAATGGTTAGAACTGTTAGTCCAAGCTGAACACATCTTCAGTTAGCATTGTTTTTCGTGACAGGTGAACAAATCCATTGTGGCTCCCTGGTATGTTTGGAACGCAGCATTTTGGGATTTGTGCTCAATTCTGAACTCGAAACGCCTTTGAGAGAAGCTTTGGGCTCTCGATCACAAGGCTCGGGATGTTTGAGGCTTGAGCAATACGACTCAGGTGTTTGTCAATATCAGTTAGTGCATTCACCTTCAGTTTGACATGCTGACGAAATGAGAAACACGCTGTGCTTTTGTCTTTCGTAATGTCAAGAAAAGCAGGTTTTGTTTATTTCCGTTACGTGCAAGGAAAATGAGAATAACACAATTCAGACGACAGCGAGTCACCGTGGTGCAATTTACAGATGAGACGAGACGATACACACTATTGGGTTCACGAGAACGAGACGATATTTTTAAGAAACACTATTAGAAATCTTCAATGAAAAAATTTTCGACTGAAAGTCAAAAAAGCAAAACAATGCAGGTGCATTTTAAATCAAATTTAACTAATCTACGACTGTCAACAATTAATTTGGCAATTAATTGAAGAATTGGATAATATGTTAATGATAATAAAAATAGACCTAACTGAATAGCCTTTAAAATGTCTTGAAATGCATATATACTGTAATAACAACGAGGCAATAATAATAGGTTTAAATAATGTATCAAAAGCAAGTCATTTTCAAGGTCATTGAAGTTTTTAAAAACTTGAGCCATATTTCTGGCCAAATGTTTGTCTATGTACACGAACAATGTTGTAGCTAACAAGTAAAGGTCTCTTTTTTTCTCTCTCTCTTTCTCTCTCTGATGACTTTCTCTTTCTTCACGCTTCAGTCAGGGAACCAAAAGAGCCCAAAGGCAATCGCAGGAGGTGAAAGATCAACGACCAAAGTAGAAGTGCCTTCCATCATGGAGCTGGACTTCACCAGACTTCATTACGACACAGTCGAGGCACGGGCTAACGGGACCGTTGTGGTGAGAAAGTCTTGTGCTGATAATATCATTCCATTTTACATCAGCCGGGAAGATCTTAAAGGGGTCATGATATGATCTTTTGACATATTAGAGGTATTTACATACTGATAAGCCTTAGAAGAGCCGCCTCTTAAAGGGATAGTTCACCCAAAAATGAAAATTAGAAAGTCATATACACCTAGGATGACTTGAGGGTGAGTAAATCATGGGCTAATTTTTATATTTGGGTGAACTGTCCCTTTAAAAATGGATCATTTCAAACAGAGGGTCTGGAAATCCTAGTTTCTCCGCATTTTTGTTTTTTTTGTGAACCTCAAGCAACATTAAAATAAAAAAAGTACATGTCATGACCCCTTCATTTCTCTTATCTGGTGGATCTTCCAGTTCTCTCTGGTTCATTTTCCAACACATGCTTCCAGCACTTTCGTCCTGCACATTGGCCAATCACGCACTTCGATTTTTGTTGTTGTTTGTTTAATGAAGGACATCTGTTATTCCAGTATTTTAATTGGCCGGTCGTGCTACAAACCACAGAACAACAGCTAGTCGACGTGGGTCTGCAGATGTGATTAAGAGACCAACGAAACCGTTGTTTGCCAGAAAATTCCAACTGTTAAACCCCAAACACTGCAGAGCGGCAGAAAGCAGTTTTGATTAGGACAACAACGACGGCTGTAACCTAAACTGGCCCTGACCGTGGAGAACTGCACCGCTTTTCACTGTTTGTCCTGTAATGCTTCAACAGCACATGACAGTGTTATTTTCAGGGGGTTTACTTCTCTCTTTACAAGCCATTAAGCAATAGTTAAGGTCTCATGAAGAGGACGGTTTGTTTAGGATGTGTTTATGATGTGCTTAACAGGGCACTATCTCTTTTCCAAAACCTAGAGAGCTGCCTCTATTTACCATGTGAAGCCTGAACAAAACAGTCTAAGAATTAAAAATCAACCTGTCTATTAAACCTTTAGAAAAGATTACATTTTTAAAAAAAGTAAACAAATTTGTACATTTTATACACACACACACACACACACACACACACACACACACACACACACACACACACACATACACACATACACACATACACACACACACACACACATATATATATATATATATATATATATATATATATATATATATACACTCACCGGCCACTTTATTAGGTACACCTGTCCAACTGCTCGTTAACACTTAATTTCTAAGCAGCCAATCACATGGCGGCAACTCAGTGCATTTAGGCATGTAGACATGGTCAAGACAATCTCCTGCAGTTCAAACCGAGCATCAGTATGGGGAAGAAAGGTGATTTGAGTGACTTTGAACGTGGCATGATTGTTGGTGCCAGAAGGGCTGGTCTGAGTATTTCAGAAACTGCTAATCTACTGGGATTTTCACGCACAACCATCTCTAGGGTTTACAGAGAATGGTCCGAAAAAGAAAAAACATCCAGTGAGCGGCAGTTCTGTGGGCGGAAATGCCTTGTTGATGCCAGAGGTCAGAGGAGAATGGCCAGACTGGTTCGAGCTGATAGAAGGGCAACAGTGACTGAAATAACCACTCGTTACAACCGAGGTATGCAGCAAAGCATTTGTGAAGCCACAACACGCACAACCTTGAGGCGGATGGGCTACAACAGCAGAAGACTCCACCGGGTACCACTCATCTCCACTACAAATAGGAAAAAGAGGCTACAATTTGCAAGAGCTCACCAAAATTGAACAGTTGAAGACTGGAAAAATGTTGCCTGGTCTGATGAGTCTCGATTTCTGTTGAGACATTCAGATGTTAGAGTCAGAATTTGGCGTAAACAGAATGAGAACATGGAACCATCATGCCTTGTTACCACTGTGCAGGCTGGTGGTGGTGGTGTAATGGTGTGGGGGATGTTTTCCTGGCACACTTTAGGCCCCTTAGTGCCAATTGGGCATCGTTTAAATGCCACGGCCTACCTGAGCATTGTTTCTGACCATGTCCATCCCTTTATGGCCACCATGTCCTCTGATGGCTACTTCCACCATGTCACAAAGCTCTAATCATTTCAAATTGGTTTCTTGAACATGACAATGAGTTCACTGTACTAAAATGGCCTCCACAGTCACCAGATCTCAACCCAATAGAGCATCTTTGGGATGTGGTGGAACGGGAGATTCGCATCATGGATGTGCAGCCGACAAATCTGCGGCAACTGTGTGATGCCATCATGTCAATATGGACCAAACTCCCTGAGGAATGCTTCCAGCACCTTGTTGAATCTATGCCACGAAGAATTGAGGCAGTTCTGAAGGCAAAAGGGGGTCCAACCCGTTACTAGCATGGGGTACCTAATAAAGTGGCCGGTGAGTGTATATATATATCACAACCCAAAACAGTGTGAAACAAGGTTGTAAATAAACGAGATATATATCTAAATAATATAATTGTATACATGTGTGTTAAATATGTATAATAATATAAACATTTCATTAGTGTGAATAATAATAATAATATAAAAATATGATCTCAGTAAAAAAAAAAAACATCCAAGATGGTACCTCAAATAATGATAATAATAAAAATAGTATATAAAAAATATGATCTCAGTAAAAACATCCAAGAGGGTGGATAATAATAAAAATAGTATATAAAAATATGATCTCAGTAAAAAAACATCCAAGATGGTGGATAATGATAATAATAAAAATAGTATATACAAAATATGATCTCAGTAAAAATAAACATGGTAGAATTTTTTTATGTGTTTATTACAGATACACAAAGTAGTTTAAAATAATAGTTACATTATTTTTAAATAAAACTATTTAAAAAAATGTGATTATTTTGTCAATCAATTCATGATTCCCTGATCACAAGTCATTTTTGCAAATTCAAAATTATTCAATTCAATGTGAATTCCATGTCATCATTAATTGGCGCATGTCAAATAATTGATTTATTTTCCATGTCAATTATATAATTTAAATTTTGTGCACTAACAAATACAGAAAATACATTTTTTCCTTACATAAACAAGTTAAGATTTAAAAGTCCTATTTTAATATTGAAATATTGAGACCTTTCATTCATTCTTATCTTATCAAGAAAATAAATGCCTTGTTACACACCTCTATATTTAACACACATTTTGTCTATTCTATACATGTATCCTGCTTCATGTCGAATATTAATGCGTATAGTTTGGCATCAGCATCATTTGAAAAACAAACTGCCAGTGTAGGCAGCGAGGAAGCTCAAGAACAGAGAGAAAGTGTCAAGCGTTTGTTGTCTTTATCAGAACCAATCCCAGCCTGAACGTCCTCTGCTCTGGTTTGGGTTCATTGACCACTTTTTTATGTGACTGTGTTCTTTTCTGCTTTTCCATCTGTGGCAGAATAACAGCAGAATGACTCTTTTATATCTTCAATCTGTTAAATGGACTGACTTTGTTTAAGCCTTTTGTTGTCCCGTCCATGTTTGGCTTTTCTCTTAATGCAGTGTTTTCCCTCTTTCTTTTATAGATCACAGATGAAGGAATCTCTGTACCACTGAAAGGTATTTCCAAGTAATAATATGGTGTTGATGTTTTTTAGAAAACAATGTATAGGGATTGAGAAATGAGGAGAAAGAACAACCTAGAAAGAAGATACCTGACCATCGACATCTAAGTTAATAAATACTTTTGAAATGATTCATAAATCTAAACACTAAATAGTAATTAACAATAATACTAATTATAAAAGTATGTAATAATTCATTATATTTAGTATACTTGTAATTATTATTAATATTTAACATATTGAATGTATTATTCATTTAATATATTTACACCGAATTGTATAAAATTAAAAATAATATTTTCAAAATAACTTTAAAACGGATATTAAATAATACACGTAAAATGTAATTGTTCAATTTCAATTCAATTTAATTGTTAAATGTTCAATTCAATTATTTAATGCAATAATGTATTTAATAATTTATTTGATAATTATTTGAGAACATAATTTTTAGTGCTGCCGCGATTAGTCGACTTAGTCGACGTAATCGACCATGCAAATTAGTCGACGGCAATTTTTTTAGTCGACGTGTCATTTTACTATTGACCGCTATTTATTTTTGGTCGCCCGTCACAAACGGCTCACTGTAATTCACCTCCACACACCAGTCTGTGCGCCGTGCGCGCCCTGCTGGTTTATCTGCTATCATTTTCCTTCACGTTCCCGCCCGCCTTCACTGCTTTATTATGAAAAATTGCGGAGGCAGGTGACGGAGCTTTCACAGTGGGCTCGTTTGCTGCGGTCCGAGCGCGAGCGCGATTGTTCCTGGCGCCCCCCGCAGCGTTGGTCTGGTTTCACACTCAATTCTATCGAACCCTGTTGAGTTTGCGTGCATCTTATGCCATCGCAAACGTGCACGGCGCATGATAGAAAACAGAACGCGGGTCAATATATTGTGTTTTTCAAACGGACTCTTTTGAGGAGACAGTGGATTTCCAAATGTGTTGCCCTGATTGCACGCGCAATGCGCGAATACACTGCAGGCTCAACTCTCGCGTATCCAAGGTAAATCATCAACACTATCATCCCTTACATGAGTTTTATTTAACTAAATGCATCATAATCAGCTAAAACGCATGGGCAGGTTACTTAACTTCCTGAACAAGCGCTCCCGAGTCCGTGTTGCTTTCACATTCACGCGAACCGCGGCACGGGCCTGCCATGCACGCAAGTGTAAACGCGAGCTACATAACTGCGTGCCTGCCTGGTTTCAGCGCGACTCATAGTGGGCTAGTCCAGACTCTTTCAATTCAATTCCAATTTATTTGTATAGCGCTTTTCACAGAAAATGCATTGCATCTACTTTACTATTCAGAGTGATGTTATCAGTTATGCTTTTCAGAAATGTACATAAATTAATCATTATTAGCTTACTGTACATTTTTTAAGGCAGAACAAAGAGCTAATTTAAGTAATACATACATGTTTGTTATTAGAGGATTAGATTAGGACTCTGACTAATATGGTATAGCCTAATGGAAATGCAGATACTTAATGCTTAGATTGTTAATACATAATGTTTTTGAACAGGTGACATTTTATGTTTTGGCCCTTCAGTTGAGTTCAAAATAAAATGGACACAACGAAATAAACACTTTTTTTTTTAATTAGTCGTTTAGATTAGTCGACTAATCGAAAAATTAGTCGAAAGATTAGTCGTTAGAAAATTAGTCGTTAGTGGCAGCACTAATAATTTTACATCTTGTATCATTTTGAAAACTATTTTTAAAATGAATTATCAAATAGTAAATGTAAGAAAAATCTAATTATAGTTTAATTATAAAGATAAAATGATTTAATTATTTATTTGCTAATATGCTTACACCTATGTAAAAAATAAAATGATTTAATAATAATTTGATAATATATTTACATCTAGTTTAATACAATTTAAAAATGAAAATTAAATGTGTGCGCGCGTGCGTGCGTGTGTGTGCGTGCGTGTGTGTGAGACCATTACTGTAAGGACTAATTTATTCAGTCTGGTGCTCAAGCTGTGAAGAGCGTTGAAAACTAGACTCGTCTAAGCAGGTGTTTCACATTATAGTGTACGAGACGTGCATGTTAGCAAAGAGAAGAGTGAGTTAGTGTAATAATGATTTACAATTTAAACATCCAGTGAGCATTTCTGATGATTTATATATAGTGTATATACAAAGAATGCCCCATGTGGCGAAGAAGAGTAATTACACCCGATTCGCTCATTGGATCAGCGTCCAGCAGACTGCAGAGTTCTTTGACCCTTCACCCTCTTCTGTCCCAGGTGACAGCTCTCCTCAACTGTCTGTGACCCTCTCTCTCTCTCTCTCTCTCTCTCTCTCTCTCTCTCTCCCTCTCTCTCTCCCTCCTCTCGCTTAGTTTCACCGTTAAGACGGCTCAGATTAAGGCTCTATTTATGTGTGTGAGACAGAGGAAGAGCAGAGAACTGTGTGACTTCAGTATTCCCAGTATTACTGAATGTGTTCAATAGAGCACCTGTGTGTGTATAAGATGCTTATAAGATGCTTATGAGGGTTTCAGACAAGTGTCTCTCTATTCTTAGCTCTCTATGGTCTTTGTACATAAGCTGCCCACTCGAGAGACAATAATCATTTGTGCCAAATTAAGCAGCCTTCGGCATCGGTTTGTGGCTTTTAGCTGTTAGTGTTGACGTGCATGCCTAGAAGTTAGTTAGTTCGAAACCCATTTGACTTTAGTAATGTGATGTATTTCTGAGGGAAAGAGGATCTTTAACAAGAGAAAACATGTGGTGGCACTTTAGATCGCAACAAATGGGCGTTACGTACTAGAATGTGCCATTTAAATCAATGGCTAAGTAGCTATTTGGCTGTTGGTTAGCATTATGCTTTAATAATTAACTTGCACAGTCTAATTCTGCGTCTGAAAATGCCTACTATATAGTAAGCAAAAAATCAGTACGAGCAAAGAGTAGTATGTCCAGCTTCGTAGTATTTATAAAAGAGTTTAGACCTATTATTTCTATCGAAATTCCAAAAGGCGGGAGAGAAGTTGTGAATGTGTAGGTCTTGTTACAATGACAACATGATGAATGTTGTACGTCCAGATTACATTCATACTACACATATTTATGACTATATAGAACGTACCTTTTTAACATTGCGAAGTTCATTCGTCATGAAATGTAGGAGCTACTAAGTATGCAAAGTATGTGACGTCCACGGAACAGGATAGTCGTTTCGGAGGACGAGCTAGTTTATACATTTTGATGAAATATTGAAATATTTTCTCTAGTAAAATAGACCACAAATGTTTTGTCCAATCAATTCTTGTCCTTCCCTCTAATACTATCTGGCTACTATACTATCTATGTATTATAGTAATGCATACTATAATCATCTCAATGATTTGAATCTTTTTTGAGTCCGTTCACCGTAAAGATTTGTTCAGTGTCAACAAGTGTCTTTTTGCTTGTTTTGAGCAAATCATTGAATCATTTACTCAACCGTTTTGTTTTTACTTTTTAGTGAAGCTTCGTCATGCTGTATTTTAAATGTCTGTAACCAAAGTGAAATAATCCTGCTTGTTTCTTGTATTTGTAGGTGTGGATGGGGAGGGTGAGGTAGCCGTTAGCGTGTCATGCTCTCAGCTGTGCTTATACGGCGTGTGGGATGGCGGCCTGTCCCGTGACGGCAGTTTGTTACCGAGCACGGAAGAGCCCGCCCCTTCTCTCCTCTTCCTCGTGGTGTCGGACGCTCAATCCAGGCTTCTTCAGAAAGAGCTGTCCGTGCTGCACACAGTACACACTTCAGGTGAGGCCTCTACTGGAGATTTCTTGAAATAGATCCAAGAAATTGCCCGATTTTTGTTTATACGTGGATGGTACGCATAGTAAGTGCTTGTTAAGACAGAAGCGTCCACTAGGTGGCAATATGCAGTAGTCATATTGTGTAGTAATGTGCAGTTGTCAAAGAAGAGTGCAGAAAGAACAATACAAAACAACACGCTGTTCCAAAAACGGAAAACAAAAGCAGCATAGCATTCATCGTTTTTGTTTTGGTTCTTGTCCTAAACTTTTGCGTGCGACCGCGGATCCACTTTTCTTCTTCTATCCTTCAGAGCGAATGTCTTGTGAATGATGCGACTCAGTGCTGCCCTCTCACATCTTGTGGAGTATAGAAAATCAGTTGTACTGCACATGTGTCGAACTTTAGGCTTGTCTTGACTCTTGAGGGATTTAAAAGATAAGTCATACAAAATAAAGTCAACATTTCACTAATGACTTTAAATAAAGACCATACATATGGTACATAAAGAATGTTTATGTAGTAGACATCAAAAATGTAGTTGTCGCTATTGCACTGTTGTAGTTGTGCTAAAATGAACATTTTAAAGCAGATCTGGTTCTTAAATCTGATTGGATAAAGCATGTTTGTACCGTAAATCGAAATACATTTTTCCTAGTTTTTTAAATATTTTATAATAATTTTTATAGATTTTATTATTAATATATATTTTTATATGAATGCGCCAAGTTGCGAAGTTACTCAGAAACTTTAAACTAGGGCTAATTAATGATAAATGAGGGCTGATTAATCGAAATAAAAATGATATCGCTATATGGCTTAGTGTGATTTATCAAATGGCAAAGGCTGTGATTTAATCCAATAGTTATGTGCGCTGCGTGTTTCAGAGTGAAGTGTGGCACTGTGTTCTTTTACACACAAACCGCTCATGATTCGATGTTTTCAGCGTCTCAAAGCGGCTCTGTTGACGGTAAATGTAAAAGTTCACTTATAACTTGGATTTTGTAATGCACATGCACCAAATATCTTCCCAAACTTGTAATGAGAAACACTTATAAACCGGCTTTTGTCAACAAAATAGAAACTTCGAGGGCTCCCCGATTTTTTCAATATTTTTTTTATCTAATAATAATAATAATGATAATATTTATTATTATTCAAAAAAAAAAAAAAAAATTTTTTTATCAGAAATAGTACAATCCTACTGTAAACAGCTTTACTAACGACCTCTTTACTCTTTATTGTGATTTATTTTCAATAACATGTTCAATAATTAACATTTATACAAGAAACGGCATTTATTAATACATTTATTAATGATAATAATAATAACACTGTTCAATGTTATTATTATTAATGATAATAATAACATTGAACATTGGTCCAAAATCCTGCTATTCATAACTGTATATTAAACATCTTACCCTGTTTTCTGATTGGCTGTGACTGTCACCATGTATCAAGCCCTGCTTAGTATACACATTATACACACACCCTTGATCTCTGTAATGAGAGCGCAGCCAGTTTTAATGGCACCATGCGGTTATCGAAGCTTGTGTGACAAGCCTTCAACCAGTATTAAAGCATTAACATACAGGCATTACCTGCAGTGCGTGTGTGTGTGTGATCGGCGGCCATTAAAAGATTAATTCATTCAGTCTGGCGCTCATGTGTTTGGAGTTCTATTATGTGTGTGAGCAAACTTTTTATTATTATTATTATTAACTTTGGCCACCCAGTGAGCATTTCTAGATGGATCATCCACCATCTGATCTGAGTTAAATGCTGTAGACAAACAAACTCCATTAATAAAAAAAAAAAAAAAAAAATGAAAAAATGTGGTTTATATATTCTTCTATTGTTTTTCCAGGACAGGCCTGTCCTTTTGTCCTGCTGGTGTTGACTGGTCAGTTGGAGGACCTTCAGACGGCCCTGTTGGCGTCTCTCATGGACGTGATTGGCCTGAAATACGGCCAGGGCACTTTGAGTAACGCTCTGTCCTGGGCGGATGGGCTGAATCAGCTTCATTATCACCCACGGGGCGAACACCTCCTCTCACTGCTGGGACAGAACGTGAAGGACGCTGGACAGGACACCGCAAAGGTCAGCACACACATCCGTCTGTCCATCCATCCAGTCATTGCTGTGTTGGTCCTTCCATCTAATATATTCCATCCAGTCATTATTTTATCCATCC
Organism: Rhinichthys klamathensis goyatoka; assembly: GCF_029890125.1. Classification (NCBI taxonomy): domain Eukaryota; kingdom Metazoa; phylum Chordata; class Actinopteri; order Cypriniformes; family Leuciscidae; genus Rhinichthys; species Rhinichthys klamathensis. Next base: position 1,928,328 of record NW_026606808.1, read on the forward strand.
ATACATCCTTCCACACTTCATTTATTTGTCTTTCCATCTATCTGTCCATATGTCCATCCATCCATCCATTGTTTTTCCATCATTTCATCCATTCTTAAATCCACCCATCCTTCCAAACATCAATTTCATTGTTTTGTCCATCATTTTATCCATTCTTTAATCTATACTTCCATCCAAACACTGATTGTCCGTCTATCCATCTGTTCCTTTGTCCATGCATACATCCATGCTTTAGTCTGTCCATCAATTTAGTTTTGTCCACCCGTCTGTCCTTCCATCTATTCTTTTTTCTGTCCATCCATCCATTTCTTTCTTCCATTTTTCATTTTTTCCATCCATCCATCTTGTCTATCCTATCCTTCCTTTTCTTGTGTCTGTCTGTCCATCCATTCGTCCATTCATCAGTGCATTTCTGTCCATCCATTCTTCAGTTTTTCATCCTTATTTATTTTGTCCATCCATCCATTCATCTATCTATTCTTTTTTTCTTCTGTCCATCCATCCACTCTTCAGTTTCTTTAATCATTCTTCCTTTCTTTTGTCCACCCATCCATCCATTCATTTATCTATTCTATTTTCTTCTATCCATCCATACAGTTCAGTTTCTTTCATCATTCATCCTTTCTTTTGTCCACCCATCCATCCATTCATTTATCTATTCTTTTTTCTTCTATCCATCCATACAGTTCAGTTTCTTTCATCATTCATCCTTTCTTTTTTTCCATCCATCTATTAATTTATCCATCCATCAGTTTGTTCGTTCGTTCGTTCGTTCGTTCGTTCGTTCGTTCGTTCGTTCGTTCGTTCGTTCGTTCGTTCGTTCGTTCATTCATTCATTCATTCATTCATTCATTCATTCATTCATTCATTCATTCATTCATTCATTCATTCATTCATTCATTCATTCATTCATTCATTCATTCATTCATTCATCCTTCGTTCCTTTGTCCATCTATCCATTGCTATGCCCCTCTCCATTGCTTCCTCTTCCAGTGTTCAATGGGTTGGCCAGATATTGGCAGGAACTTGAGTGCAGGCATGATAGAGGCACCAGAGGAATTATACGGCCCAATATAAGAGCAGGAGTGAGGTTAGCCATGGTCCATGGAGGCTGTGTTGGTGTGTAGATATGAGACGGAGAAGGAAAGTTGGCTGCTTTTAGGGATAGTAGCTGAGCAGTTCCCTTTCTCTCGGGATCTGTGGAAGTGGCCGTTGTGTCACTCTCTCCAGAGTCTTTATGACGTGTGCGGGGGCTCACGGCTGCTGTATTTTGGGGGTACTACAACTTTAGTACGTATGTAGGTCTTTTTTGGGGCAACATCTGCGTGTGGGCGTCAGGGCTCTTGGGGCGTGACACGTTCTTTTTCGCTTTTGATGGTGCCAGCTGGCAGCGATGGAAGTAGGCCACCTCAGACGCGTTCTCCTTTCTTTCTTTTCTTGCGTTTTATGATCTGGCTCAGCGCTCAACAGAAATGGAGCCCGGCAATCCGCCCTAAAGAGAGCACATGGCGTCGCTCTTCTCACTTTTTATTTTCCTTTTCCTGAACCCATATCGCCACTGCCACTTTGAGTACATCATGTTTGCTCTCTTTACATTTTCCCAACCCATATTTACAATCCTCTTTTCAACAAAATCCAGTGCCATTTGCATGCTCGAGTGGAAACCGAAGCCACTGAGAAGGTCAGTAGGTTCGGGTGCTCCAACCACAGGTGTTTGGAGTATCACCAACTGTTTAGAGTCTGATCTGACCTTGTTCACTTTTCCCCAACAGGAGAACGTGAGTGGGACCAGCGGCTTGCCGACGGTCAGGAGACCCCTCCGGAGCAACAGCCGGCAACAGAGCTTAGCCCGCAGGTACTGTTGATGTTTAATGCCAAGTACCCCCCAATATGATGATATATTTCCTAAAATATAAAGGCTGCTATATATTTTCATGTATACAGGCTCATTTAAAATGATACAAAAATGTGATATAGAGTGCCTAAGTAATGTATTTTTGTAGGTCAGCCTGGAAGTTCGCATCATCCTGGTTCCCTCGACAAAAACTCAATAGGATTTTTTTCAGTGAATTTTTTGAATTATTGCCGAAAATCAGCTCTGTGACCAAGAAAAGTTTATGATTCTTGCATGTTTTATTCATCATGATAATCTTCACAAATGAACACAGCTTCAGAATTTCGAAGCCTAGATGCAATCGCCAGAAGTAAAAAGCTAAACGTAGACTATAAACGAACTACACTACGGTCGCACGACTTCAACGTCACCGTCGTTAAGCTTCAACAACTCTTTCAGTCTCTATTTTTAAAAAGAATCCTTTGAATGTTTGCATTATAATAGTTTGCAAGAGCGTTATTCTAAACATAACAAGGCTGTGAAAGCGGAGTTGATGAGTTTACTTGTGGATGATGATGATTAATGTCCCTGACAACAAGTAAAATCTTTAAAAATCACAAGGTATTTTATGCCATAGAAAAAAAAAACGTGAAAGTAACTTGAGCTTGTGTTCACCACAGCCCTTTTTTTTTTTTGCCTACAGAAATACATTATCCCTGCACCACTCTTTTCTAAATGTTTTTTGCACAATTAAATAATGGACTTTTTAAGTTGTCATTGCATTACAATCAAAATAAATATATATTAAATACTGAAGTATTATCTGAAAAATATTTACTGAAGCCAAAAAAACAACAACATTATACACAACTATATGCACATTGTTTTAAAATGTCTTAATCTTCTAATTGACAACCAGTCTTTAGAAAGGTGAATGCGTCCCATTATATGATAAACACTGGTTAAATTACCTATTTGTGTTTCAAAGAAATCATACATATTTATTTATATTGATTGACTTGCCTTAGTTTTAGGTTGGACTTGCCTTTTTGTCCGCACAATGGAAGACGAGGAAGTGTTTAAAACTTGTTTTAACTTGCCATTATTTTTACAATTCTTTTTGGTGCCACTAGAGGTGCAGAAATGACATATTTCACCTTTAATTTCTCTTCTGAAAGCAATGATTAAGCCATAAGCTCAGTAGCTGGAACCCAAACGTTGACGTTCCCTGGCCCTTTTGAGAGGTTTCCATACCACTAACTTTCCATCAAGTTGTTGAAGTTTCCATACGGGCAGTGAAATTAAGATTTAATTTGTAAGTCAATATTGATATGTCATGATTAGCAAAGAGGATTGTAATTTTGGAAGCTGAAGTTACATTTTGTTTGAAAATTTTCCACCAGGCTGATCCAGTACCCCCCTCCCCCCTCCAAGGGCGGCATTACAGTGACAACCGAGGACCTGGAGTGCCTCAAGGATGGCGAGTTTCTCAACGACGTCATCATCGACTTCTACCTCAAGTGAGTCCAATGCTACTTCTGAGCTTGTGAAATGTGATGTAATATTTTCCCTTACCCTACTACTGAACACTCCCTTCAGGTACCTTCTGTTGGAAAGAGCCGACAAGGATGTGGCCGAAAGATCTCACATCTTCAGCAGCTTCTTCTACAAACAACTTACTCGAAAAGACACCAGCTGCCCGGAAGAGACCGGCAGCACGTAAGAAATCACTCAAAGACCTTTTTACAGTCTTTGGTTTCCAGCAAGATTCACTAAAGGAACTTTCATTTTTGGGTGTACTGTCTCTTTAAATCCAGTTTAAGCATTTAAAGGGACAGTACACCCTAAAGTTTCCTAAATTCCAAAATTTCTTGCTAAATTGTGAGTTTCATGCTGATGGGAATGTCTATGTGGTGTTTTCCCTCAGAGCCCCACACAGACGACATCAGAGAGTGAGAACATGGACCCGTCACGTGGACATCTTTAGCAAAGACTACCTTTTTATACCCGTTAATCAGGAGTAAGTGGGCAATTTAAATTTAAAACGCACATATGCACGATTCAGATTAGCACCAAATACTGAGTTATATATATATATATATATATATATATATATATATATATATATATATATAGGGTGCTAATCTAGATAAATCTAAATATATATATATATATATATATATATATATATATAAGATTTAATGTAATATATTATTATTATTATTATTATTTTTTTGTTGTCACCAAGGCTGCATTTATATAATCACAAATACAGTAAAAACAGACATTTTGTGAAATATTATTAACATTTTAAAAAACTGTTTTCTATTTGAATATATTTTAAACTGTAATTTATTCCTGTGATCAAAGCTGAATTTTCAGCATCATTACTCCAGTCTTCAGTGTCACATGATCCTTCAGAAATCATTCTAATATGCTGATTTGATGCTCAAAAAACATTTATTATTATTATCAATGTTGAAAATACAGCTTAATATTTTAAAGAACAGCATTTATATAAAAATAAATATTTTGTAACATAAATGTGCTTACTGTCACTTTTGATCAATTTAATTTGTCTTTGTTGAATAAAAGTATTCATTTATTTAAAAAACAAACAAAAAAGAAATCTTACTGACCCTAAACTTTTGAACAGTACTGTATGGTTATTTATAATCAATATTTCCAGAAACTTGATGTTTCGGAACAGAGCGAATTCCCAACAAGTAAAATGAGACAAAACTAATCAAGACTGTCACCTTGGTGTACTTTCGACGTCAGAGAGTTGCGCAAATCCTCGCAAATAGTTACGACATCTCAGACTCGCGTTACAGACTGTTCTTTTGTTTTTATGACCAAGCTGAACGAGGAAGCCCCGTGTAGATGTTCAGCATTGTTTGATATCCGAGGACAGTGGAGGATATTGGATTGTGCTTTATGGACGAGAGGATAAATCACTTAAACAAGGTCAAACGAGTCTGTAATTCCAAGAGAGAGGGAACGAGGAATTCTGACGTCGTACTCCATGTTCTCATAAAAGCAAATTGCCACATTAGGACATTCTCTGAAACATGTACATGCGCACACTCGCACAGTACAACATGGCACACAGATGATTCGCAAGCTTGGGAATGTACATTCTCCCAGTTCTGGGATTAGCCGATCTTGTACTAGGACTGGGTGATATAGCAAATATGCACAGTGTTTTCACAATGATTGTGCTGGCGAATTGTTCATTTTCAGATTTGAATGCACTTTCATGTGGAAAATTAGAGCGTTTCATTAGATTAGTTCTGCAATCCTTGGTATCTTGGTACATTTCTATTAACGTACATTAACAAATGGTCCATTTAAATATATCTCAAAAAATATTGCATGCCATTATATATATAATGTTTAATAATACATTCAGTATTCAGCGTTCAATACATTTAATATTGCTATTTCTTATGAATTTTAGCAGATTAAAATGAGTTAGTAGCCTATATAATTTCATAGTTTTTTTTTTTAAGCATAGTAGTTTTAGTTGAAATATATGTAGGTAAATATTGTTTCTTTTTTTGCCATTTCAGAACAGATACATAAATATTCTGTTTATATTGAATAACGTCAAAAGAGAAAGAAATGTTGTTGTTGTTGTTGTTGAAGCAGTATCAGGATCCAGACCGACTGCTACAGGATGTTTTTGGCAATGGAAATAAGGCTTTATCACAGATCACTGACTTCCACTTCCTGTGCTGTTTTCTCTGTTTACTGTCTGTCCAGGGCTCACTGGTACCTCGTGGTGATCTGCTTTCCCGGTCTGGAACGGACTCAGTACGTACAGTGGAGAGACAAAGGCCCTGTGTCCCGGGACGGGAGCCAGACAGCCAAAGGGAGCTCAGCAGGGGAATGTCAAAGAGGTATCACTCACACCTTCAAATACAATATGTATGTATTTATATATGATTTTATTTTATCTTATTTTATATATATATATATATATATATATATATATTTAAATTTAATAATCAATTCAACTTCAACCCTGGAAAAAAAAATATATATATATATATATATATATATTTTTTTATATATATTTTTTACATAAAAAATAAAATAAATATATATATATATATATATATATATATATATATATATATATATATATATATATATTAGGGCTGTCAAATGATTAATGTGTGTGTACTGTGTATAATTATTTTGTATATAAATGCACACACGTATATATTTAAGAAAAATATGTTATTTATATATAAAATGTTTATATTTATATAAAATATACATTATATATAGGCTACATTCAGTCTATATAAAGTATATACATGCAAATATTTCTTAAAAACACATGCGTGTGTGGGTATTTATGTATTAAAAATAATTATACACAGTACACACACATATATTATGTAAACACAAACTTTTATTTTGGATGCGATTAATCGTGATTAATCGTTTGACAGCCCTAATATATATATATATATATTTTTTTTACCAGGGTTGAAGTTGAATTGATTATTAAATTTGATTATGCTATCCCTTTTTAAAAAAAAAAATCTTTTATTTATTTATTAAAAAATACCATTGGTAACAGAGTTCAATGGCTGAGGTTGATGAATGCAAGTGTGTGTGTTTGTGTGTGTGTGTGCCATTGTTGTCAGACTAATTATGAATTTTGAAGTTATTCTCTATTAGTCTTTTCTCTTTTCATGAAAGATCTTTTTTTTAAACAATAAAATATTTTATTAAACATATCTAATAGTTCTCACTCCAAAAACATTTTGTGCCCTTATCGTAAAGAGAAGCCAACTTTCAGAACAGAGTAATAATTTAAATATATATATATATTTTTTTTTTTATTCCAGACAATTCACAGCTGCCAAAAGGAAAGGGATTGAAACTCAGTGACTCGAGATCACATGACCTACCGGTAATCTCACTACACACACATTTTAAATTCTCCGATATCATCAGACGATCTTTGGAATGACGTTACAGTTTGAACTTCAGTTTATTAACTGATTTTTATGTACGGCATGAGGGAATCTGATGGGTCTTTGTGTGTTTTTAGGACTGCACAGCTCACAGTTGCACAAGAGAGACCGTCTGCAGGAGGTAAACATCGTCAATCTCTTGATCTCAGGGGGCAAATATCATGGGGTCAAATACTTCTTCACGACACTGTATTAGCCTCGTGCTAAAAGAGGGCTCCTCGGGTGAGATGGTTTCCTGATCCCGTTATCTGATCCGCTGTTTTGTCTGTTTCCCCGGTTGAACCTCAGGCCCTGTATTCTGGTCATGGACTCTCTAAAGCTTTCTTACCACCAGCGGATCTACACACTATTACGAGAGTGAGTCATTCACCGGAATGCAATTACAATTACAGGAATGGATTTATGCAATTGCTGTTATTTGTATTGATGTTTAACTGTATTTGGACTAGGACTGCATGATATTGGAAAAAAAACTGACAATTCAATTATTTAGTTTTTCTGTGATTTATTAAAAAAATACATTTTCCCCAGATGACTTGAATAGCTATATGTGGAAAGAATTAATCAATATAGAGTGAGTGGGATGATTTTAGATAAAAAATTATTTTTTAAAAGGCTGAAAAATTGCTTTATACTCTGAAGACTAAAGTCGGCATGAAGCTGAAGGTGCGATAGTGCACTCTTTCATATTGTGACGTATATCCGAGTGAAACAGGAAGGGCGGGACTTGATTCGGTCCATCAATTCGGTCCATCAGGAATTGATTGGATGGTTGTGGTTTGCTATTGGTGGATCTTATGTGAGCCCCCGTGCAAGTAAAAATATTCTCAGAGAAGTTATTTGGAATAAAGTTTACGATGACACATGATTTAAAAAAACAACAAGTTGTGCACAGATTAATCTTTTATAATAAATACTGCTATATACTGCAAAAAATGTATTGTCAATTTTGATTTCATGGCAACTTTAATGACAAAATATTTTTAGGGCTGAATGATTTAGGAAAAGCTTAAAAATGTGATGTTTAATTCAATGTGTTACTTGACATTTCTTAATTAATTCGTGAAATTTACTTGCAGTCCAATTTTTTAAATATTTTCATAGGAGGTATTTTCATACTTTCATAGGCCCCATTCCCACAGTTTTTGACCAATTCAAATGACTGTAAAATAAAAAAAAGATTTGATTTGGATAATGGATAATGAAATGATATGATTATTACTAAAAATAAAAACATAAAAAAAACACTGTTGTAATAACACTATAGCCCTATAAGATAAAAATTGAGAAATTTAATTTATTTATTTCGCTGTACTAATATTTACGTCGTAATTTCTTCATTTTCGAACGGTAACCCAGCAAATAAAAACATGCACTACTGGTTTCAGAGTGAAGTGTTCTGTGTGTTCATTTACACGCTTAATATCAGGTGTGTAAATGCCACGCTTCACTCTGAAACCGGTAGCGCATATGCATATATTCATTCAATTGCAGCCTGTGCAATTTGACAATCACACTAAGCCATATCACGATGTTGATTTAATCTCGATATATGTGGCAGCTCTAGTTTGGACAGGTTTCATTATGTTTAGTCATGTCAGAGAACTAAATGTGGCTTCATACTACATCCCTGTGATTCACCTGTGGATGTCATCCCTCAGGTACCTGCAGGTGGAGTGGGAGGTTCGGAAAGGATGCGCTCGAACTTTTACCAGTGAGAGCTTAAGTGGGAGTCTCTGTAGGGTTCCGCTCCAGGACAACAGCAGCGACTGTGGCCTGTACCTGCTGCAGTACGTGGAGAGCTTCCTACAGGTACCTACATACTGAGCCGATAGCATAATGTCGTCTTTCTCCCGATACCTCGCCTACGTGGTGCTTTCTGTACCGGGTCGGTGCTTTTTAGATCCCTCGGTGCTAAATGTCAGAGTACAGTCTAACGTTTCAGCACTAGAGACACGTCGGTCATCCAAGTCGCTTGACATTTTGCGCTCAGCCGTTCAGTGGGATTTTCAGTAACGCAAGTAAGAGATTGGGATCTCAGGAACTCAAGTTACACCTGATTTGTTTGCAGCCTTGAACTGAGTATCAGTTTGAAGTAAAGCATGTACTACGCTAGAAATGTAAAACTGCATCATTTTAAGTATTAAGTTAGTTGTTAATACCTAATACCTAACCCTAGCCCTACCATCGCAAACCAATCCTATGCGGAACACGAGATTTTTATTTTGCAGTGTCCTAACCAGCTTCCAAATGTCAGCTTTTCATAGGCTGCATCTGAAATCACATACTTCCCTACTATATAGTAGGCGATAAACAGTATGTGACAAAAGAAGTATGTCAGAAATTCGCAGTACTCATAAAAGAGTTGGCAAAAGTCCCCGGATGACCTACTACTTCCTGCGAGACACTGAAGTGTGGATACGATGGACACTTTACTATCCCATGAGGCCACGGGAGAGGATTGATGAATGGCAGTGAAGCGACGCAACTGATGATAGATCACGTGATAATGACAACATGGGGAATGTAGTACATCCAGATTACATTCGTACTCGTGTCGTGTTTTTTAGCGGTCGTGAAGTAAATACTTGGCGATGAGCCATAAATCGGTCCTTGATTTGTTCAACTTTCTCCACTCAGAATCCAGTGGTTCACTTCGATCTCCCTCTGCGATTGGAGCATTGGTTTCCACGGAATCAGGTGCGCATGAAAAGGAAGGAGCTGCGGGAGCTGGTGCTGCAGCTGTACCGGAGACAAGGGGGCGGGGCTGAGCAGAGCCTCAAATAACAACAGCGGGAACATGTCCTCTCAGTATACAAACAACAGTTAGGGCCTGTCATTTTGTTTGTTTGCTTTTTTTTGTTTGTTTTTTACTGATTAAAAGATAAAGGATATATTTATAATTTAACTTTGTATTTATTTGTATTAAAATGGCTTTTTAAACGTGATGCAATTCCATCCGTTTTATTGATTTCTGCACAAATATTTAGTTTACTTGAATAAAAAAAGTTGAATATTTTAAATTGAGTTTGAATTTCTTATTTTAATACCTCATAGTATATGTATATGTATATATATATATATATATATATGTACCATATATATGTACGTACATATCTATTTCAGTCATGAAACTCTAGAGGGCGCAGGCTAATAGGTCATTTACATGCGATCTGCAAGCTATTTCCGCATGGTGGATGATTGGCCTTTGCTGATCCTGCATCAGTGAGATTGCTTGCTCAACATTTAAATAGTCTGGTTCAGTGTTTGCAGTAAGCTAGTCCTTCGGTGCGCTATCTGATTTCCTCTGAACCCCTCCACCTCCCCCAGCTCCACCTGTCTAGATCTGCTCCGGTCTATTTATGCAGCAGCAGCAACAAATCTTACATCTGTTATCAGTAGTGGTGGAATGTAACGAAGTACAAATACTTTGTTACTTTACTTAAGTACATTTTTCACATATCTTTACTTAAGTAGAATCAATAGTGCATACTTATTACTTTTACTTCGTTACATTTTGCAGCAATTATTATACTTTTTACTCCACTACATTTCTACAACGTTCTGTTACATTTTCTGATCAGTTTTCCCCTGCCAAAACGTCATCCTGACCGTCCGTTCGTCGCACGTTTGTCTCACCAGTGAAGTTTGGTTGCCATATCAACCCCGTCACGCAGTGTGTTTACCGTGCAATTTATACGGGGAAATTTGTTTTTACGTGCATAGGATACGCATGGGTAGGTTTAGTAGTGGTGTGGGTTGCGTGTGTAGCCTATTATACGTTTGGTTAGGATTAGTATGGCAAGCCAAGAGGTTCAGAATTACGCCATAAATTAATCGCGTTTACAGCCAAACCCCGTCAAGTTAAGCTAGATGTGTATATTGCCTAATTGCAAGCTTGTTCAGAAATGGTGACAAAAACTTTTAAAATAACGGCTTTTCCATCATTATTGAACATCATTATAGGATTATTAGGTTGAATGAGTTAGGATGAACTGTTTTATTAATCGTTAGAATATAGAGAATAAATTGTCATGCAAGTACTTTTACTTTTAATACTTAAAGTACATTTAAAATCAGGTACTTTTTACTTAAGTAGGGTTGTCATTGTGGTACTTCTACTTTCACTAAAGTAAATATGTCTCTGGTTATTTGTACTTTTACTTAAGTACTGAGATTCAGTACTTCCTCCACTGAAGCTACATAGTGTAGCAAGTGGTAATTAAATGTAACAAATCATGTACAAATGTATCATCTTTTATTGGAAAACGAAACAACATTTGATCAAACTTTGATAATTGCCTTAATCTTATAAACAACTAAGAAAGTATTCAAACTACATTTTATAAATAAGTCACCTGTCAAGTTTATAATAGGCCTATATGTTACATAGGCATTCGAGTCAAATTGGACGACTACATGGGAATCATCTCAAGATCTCTCATTTGACGGTTCATCTATTGCCAAAGTTATATATGAGGAAAAAAAGATCAGTTAAGAATAGAAAATGATTGAAAACATTCAAATCAGGAATGTTAGAATCCCTATTCCGACACGTTGAATGATGTTCACTAACCCTGCGAAGTTTTTCAGTTGTATTGGCGTTTATTCTCTTTAGCATGCAGTGTGAAGTATTTCACTCAGTTCCTGGTCCTTCCGAATCAATTTCAGCAAGTGAAGAACAGATTTATACTCGTGTGTTGTATTATGCATGTTATCGTCTCTGACAGACTCTTCTCGGAAAGCAATGATGTGGTCAAAACATCCGGTAGTGGGTTTTCCAGGAAATGCGTGACTCGCTTCACGCAAATACTACCGTGTATTGTGCACTTTCTTTTTTGACAGAGATCGATGTTGTGATATTCAAATGATATTGATTTGAAAACGGGATTTAGTTTGGATTCAATAATTGATTTCTTAACCGCCAAGTATTCACTGAAGTGATTAATGCCCATTAATCTGTTATATCGATGTTTTTTTATTCTAATATTCCAGCCGACAGCTAGTTTTTGACGGACGTGATAACATGCATAAGGGGTGAAATATGCTTGGGTAATATATAAAATGTGCTTGAGCTGTTCGAAATGCTTTTTGTGTAGTTCATCATACTTATTTTACCGAATGAAGTTTATTCCGTGGCTTAAATTAATTACATGTTACTGTTTTGCTATTAAAATGCAGATCCTGTTGTAAATAATAGTGAAAAAGTCACTTTTTAAAACTGTTGTTTCAGTATGACTCCTTAGCAGATTTTGACTTAAATTATCTTTGAGTTTTATCAGCAGATTTCCAAGTGATCTTATTCTGAGTAATGCTTTTACTGACGGAACATCCCTAAATCTAAAAATATATCCCTGACAGCGGCAGCTGGAACCAATAGTGCCATCACTACAAACAAGCATTGTGTTTCTGAGAGTTCAAGCAGTTCTGGAAGCCCCATAATGCAGTTATTTGGTCCATTAAAGACAAAAGAAGAACATAAAAGCAGTCCTTTTTCCAGAGCCACAAGAGAACACGACCGTCTGTGATGAAGTTGAAACACAAAGCATTGCCCTGCTTTTCTCGAATGTTTGTGTGAGTTGGCCAGAGCTCAGCTGGACCCCTCACTGCCTACTAAAATAATAATAAACATCATAAACTGTATTTATCCAGTACCTGGCATATATTTAAAATGCTTTTCATTAATGGAAAACTTTCAAAATGGAGAGTGATGAAAAGAAATGAACGTTTTTGAAAGAAAATGAAAGCTAGCTTTCACTGTACAGGCATTATCAACCCCTGCTGCGCTACTTTAAGCATTCGCTTTGGAAAAAGGTTTGATGGCCCACGCTGATTGGTTTTTCGTGTGCGTTTTGCTTCCAAAGAAAATAAGTATAGATTTAGTCTTGTATTAATTGGATGCATGACAACAAAGAATTCAAGTATTTAGTAGTAGCCTAAATGGAAACATTTGCTAACTGTGCAATTTGTGGGTCTTTCAAAGAAGAAGAAAAAATTACAAAGAGTGTCGGGGTCAATTTTATATATTATTTGTGAATAGTTTGAATATAAAACCTAATATAAAAAAGCATATTTGGCTGTAATATGCTTAATTGTCTTAAAAAATAATGTGAGAATGCAAAATAGAGTCTACTTATCATAGAAAAGCTATGTTCACTATGCAGCAAAATGTCCATGCTTTAGTGGTTCTTGATGCAAAATTGTTCAGAATGAGGAGACCTAACATATGATATGAATATTGTATGTATGTGTTAAACATCACGTAATATCATATACACCCATGTGTAAAGATTCTCACAGACCTTTAGGGTCAAACAGACCCATGGAGTTTCATTCCGATCAGCCTCTGGTAACCTTGTCTAATAGGTGTTCAAATTTCATTGTTCGATGTCGGCCATTGTTTTCAAGATACGGGACTGTCCCCATTTTCAAGTCATTTGCATTAACGGTTGTGTAATTACACCTCTGTTCATGCTACCAAGAAGCCAAGCTCTGCTCATATGTGTACCAAGTTTGGTGAAAATATCTCATTTGGTTCAAAGGTTATAGCCATTTTTAGCCTGGTTAAAACCAGACCATTCTCAGTTGTAACTGAGTTATGGTCTGGCAAAGCGTCATAGACAAATCATTTCCAGAGGGGCGTCACCAACGGATGTCGCGGATAGACCTAAACCCAATCAGAGCGATGAAGGAGATGACGTTTGCAGAGCGGCGGAGAAACATCTCCGAGTGTTGTTCTTTGCTCGGTTTTTAACAAAAAGGAAACGTTCAAATCGCTTAAAACAGACGCGATCGCTGATTGGAACGAGTGATGTTCGACGGCGGCATCCATCTTTGTAATGTAGGCTACAAAATCTGCTTCAAAATCCCAGCGCTGTCGTCATCGTGTAAACCCCGCCCCAACGTTTCTGATTGTTGCCGCGATTTCGGCGGATTGGAAATGGGCTTGAATGAGCTCTTTGCCAGACTAACTTTCAGAGCAAATCTAAATTTGCTCGAAGTTGTCTAGGTTTTCCCAGGCTAAGCCATTTTAGTAAAAGTGGCCACACCCACTTCTATTTTTTTTTCCGCGATGGTGAATCGAAAATAAAAAAATTCTGATAATTAGTGATTGACTAGAATATAGAATATATATAGAATATTTCTACCCTGGTTTGGTTCCAATCGGGCGAAAACCCTAGGACTAGTTTGCAAAAATAGGTTTTGGACAAAATCCAATATGGCGGAAAATGTGATGAAATCAGAGATGTACGTTTTGTATATATCATCCCAATATGAGTACTATACATGAAACTCATCCTTCATTGGGGAATAGGGTTGAATACGCATGAACGGAGTGGGATTGAAGGAGAGTGGGCGAGTGTTGTCGATCGGAGCAGATGGGGCAGTGTTTGGATGGGAATGGGATTTAAAGCGGCCGCTGCTGGGTGCCATCTCTTTCTCTCACTAATTCAAATGTTGTTGACTGGGAGATTATTCCTGAGGATACTGAAGGATTCCTGCGAGGAAAATTAAGAGATTATTGTTTTACCTGTACAAGAATCGCCACTTCCCTATACCTTTTTTTTTTTTTTCTGCCTCACTAAAAAGGCTCCCTAAGATTTTATTTAATTTTATTTTTAGAAAAAGTTTGAATGCATTTTTCAATCTTATTGATTTGCTGGTAATATTAATATATATATATGATTTATATGATTTATGACTGCCACGTCATAGCTGGACAGCTCTAACCTCTCTCTGTCTCTCTCTCTCTCTCTCTCTGTCTCTCTCTCTCTGTCTCTCTCTCTCTCTCTCTCTCTCTGTGTCTCTCTCTCTCTCTCTCTCTCTCTCTCTCTCTCTCTCTCTCTCTCTCTCTCTCTCTCTCTCTCTCTCTCTCTCTCTCTCTCTCTCTCTCTCTCTCTGTCTCTCTGTGTGTGTGTGTGTGTGTGTGTGTGTGTGTGTGACCTTAAAGTCATGGCCTGACTGGGATGTTGCAGTGGGATTTAGGATCTTTGTTGGGCTTTCCTCTAATCAGGTCTGACAATGAAAGTAGCCTGGTTTAGGCAATGTCAGTCCCCGATGCTGCAACTTTACACTATATGGCAATAGATTAGTTCATTTGGACTAGACTCTGAGATTAGAGCGGAATTAAAGCCTCTGAAAAGACGGGATCCTGCACACCCCCCTCAACCCTGTTTCATACCCCATAATCTACTCTACAACTAGGCCACTGGTTGCAGGTTCAGTCCTAGCAATTAAAACAAGGAAGGATCTGATTGCCAAAAATATTTTAAAATAATAATTATTATTATTAGTAGTATTATTAAATATTTGTTTTATAGTAATACTAATAATTTTAATTAATGAATTGTTTACACTTTGTTTTAGGGTGTCTGCGTTACAGTGTAATTATATATTTAAGTACTGATTAATAATAATTAACTACATGTACTTACTATAGGGTTAGGGTAGGATTAGGTTGTGTTTAAGGTTAATTGCATGTAATTATGCACAATTTATAGTAATTACTTTAGTAACTACATGTAACGTGTAAGATGGACACTGTAAAATAAAGTGTTACCAATGAATTATTTTTATTATTAAATCATCAGAGTTATTTAAAGTAATTTTGCAGTAAAATGCTTGTTTTAGGAAAAATAATAATAATCATGTATTATTTTATCATCAGAATTATTTAAAATAGTTTCGCAATCACATCCTTGTTTGTCATAATAATAGTAATATAAATAATAGGTTCATATGAATTAATTATAATTAATAATTAGAAATTATATTAATAATACTATGCTACAATATTCAGTACATAATTAAATTTTAATCATTCTTAGTTATTATTATTATTATTATTATTATTATCATCATCATAATATTCAGATATTTAAAAATAGTTTCCGCAATCACATTCTTGTTTTAGTAGTAGTAGTAATACTAATAGCAAAACATAATAAATAATAATAATAATAATGTTTCTTTTATTATCATTATAATTTATTCTGTATTATTATTATTATTATTATTTAAGATGTTGGTATAATTTTTATAACTAAAACAAGAATGTGAGTTCTAAAACTATTTTAAATAATTTAATGATATAATAATAATAATACATTTATATTAATTATAATTAATAATTACTAATTATATAAAATTTCGTAATAATGTACTGTTAGTTAATTTGCTTTTTATTAGTATTATTATATGATTAAATTATTTAAAAATAATTGGCCACTCACATCCTTGTTTTAGTAATAACAATAATAATCATTATTACTTATTAGTTACTAATTATAATAATTATAATTATATAATTAAATAAATAAATAATACTATACAATATTCAGTACATTGGATATATAGTCATTAAAAAACTTGTTGTTTTTTTCCCACAGAATAAAGTCATTTTTATAGCTCCATCCCCATTCATGTTCATTGAATGAAAATAGCAGCCAGGACTTTCTACAAAACATCTCTCCGTTTAAATATTTAAGAAGTGGATATGAACTGTAAGTGGCTTTCTGCTAAATCATATCAAGCGAGTACAGTAAATGTGAGTGGAAGTGTCTGTGACGATTACGGCTTTATCCGGACAGTCTGGACAGTACGGTATCTTTATCTCTGGACAGTCACCCGGATCGCCGCCGGGCGAGCGTCCACTACTTACCATTTCATCCAATAAATAACATCTACTGATTAAACCTTGAAATGTCACCGTTGCGGTCTGTCACTTACTTTGTCTTTAGCGCTTAAAACTTAAAACTTAAACTTAACTTAAAAATGTTGCTTTGCCAACTATCTGAAATAAGTACTTACATTACTGAAACTATAACTGAAGTATGATGTAAGAAACAGAAATCTCAACAAAAAAAATATAAAACTTATACAAATATAAGCTTATTCAAAATAATATGATAGTATTATGATAGTACATAAATAATACTAAAATAACTCTGCTTTAAAACTATTTTAATCTAAACAAAAAGTGACCATTATAAAGCATTTATTTGACATGAAATTACATTTATTATGACAGCTAAAATGCATGAAAATTTATGTTCTATCAATCTGTCTATCAACCAACCAACCGTTCTATCTAGCGTTCTATCTAGCGTTCTATCTAGCGTTCTATCTAGCGTTCTATCTAGCGTTCTATCTAGCGTTAAATCTATCGTTCTATCTAGCGTTCTATCTAGCGTTCTATCTAGCGTTCTATCTAGCGTTCTATCTATCGTTCTATCTATCGTTCTATCTAGCGTTCTATCTAGCGTTCTATCTAGCGTTCTATCTATCGTTCTATCTATCGTTCTATCTAGCGTTCTATCTAGCGTTCTATCTAGCGTTCTATCTAGCGTTATATCTATCGTTCTATCTAGCGTTCTATCTAGCGTTCTATCTAGCGTTCTATCTAGCGTTCTATCTAGCGTTCTATCTAGCGTTCTATCTAGCGTTCTATCTAGCGTTCTATTTAGCGTTCTATCTAGCGTTCTATCTAGCGTTCTATCTAGCGTTGTATCTATAACGCCTACATAACCTTCAGACTGTAAACTGAACTAAAGCTTCCAGACAAGGCTTTGCCAAGCCAACGTTCAAAGTTTCTCTTTACAAAGTGTAATGTGCAGTAAAATTTAACTCGATATATGTTGAATGAACAGCTTTGCTTTTGATATCCTCCACCAACCCATTGATACCTTACCAAACCTGGTATTATTTGGCTCATGCTTGTGCCCATCTGTTCATACTATCCCTGCCATGATGGAATGCACCCAAAACCCAATAAAGATGAAGTCCCTGTAAGCTGTATGGTCACAGCACGTGGCAAACTTGTAGACAAAGGGATAACCCTAGAAGATGTCACATCCAGTCAAACACTTAACGAGAGATCGTTCCTTGTAGCATCACAGTAGATTGTGCAAGTGGATTGCAGTGATATCATTGCAACTCTCTTCAGATTGAAATCCCATTGCACACACAATAGCAGCCATGGAGAACGAGGAAGCCACTCTCATAATTGAACTCATCAGCGGATCAGACCATAAATTACAGGACTTAATCCACATACGGGAATTTGGATGTCTCTGCATTCAGACGGATCCCACAGGTGGGCAATAAAAGGAGTATCACTGACTTCTCGACAAGCTTCCTCAGAAGAATTAACAAATAGGATTAGTGGGCAAGAAAAATCTTCCAAAGAGCCATCTGCTAAGCCACATGGGGAGACGTCAGCTCAAAGCTACGTGATCGCATCCCTCCGTGACAAGGAAAGGATGTACTGACAATGCAGACTAATTAATTCAACTCTATTTATTAGTTTTTGGGGCTGCGAGTAGGGATGCCCAAATTACAGCTGTTCGTAAACTAAAAAAATTGATGACTTTTTCTCTAAAGTGTGCTGGAATAAGCAATCATTATGCCTGATGTACCTTTTAAATGCATTTGGTGGGCTGTGGTGTTACTATTCTTGTTGGCCGGACACTGTTCCAATGATGCAGGTACGTATCTACTCTACAAATGGATCTTGAGGAGTTTTATGATGCTTGCAATCTTGTGACCATGTACTCTTCGTTCTCCATAAGGTGCTGAAGCTCATGAGGATTATTTAGCAAATGGATATACAACTTTTTTGGATGCCAATGACGTTTCGAATCGCTCCATGGTGGCAGGTAAAGGTAAAACATTGAGTTACGTGTCTGGTGAGGGGAAAATGGCTCTCTCCAGACGGAAAAGAGACCTTCTGTTCCCCAACGGAGTTAAACTTTGCTCACATGAGACGGTGCAACAGGCAGCACAGAATCATCTCAACTACTTTCACCTGCGAGGTAAGAACCAGACGTTTCTTACTGTTTTACTTGCGTTTCTGGGATAGTGGCCAAGAATGGTAATTGTAAAGGTACATTGCGTTGCAGAAGACTTCTACGGTGTAAATGGATGCTCTTTGAGATCATTATGTGAGAAAAAAATGAGCTCATGCAGCTCTACTTTTCATCAATATTAATAAACTAAGCCAACCTGACCAATTTCATTAACGTCCAAGTAACCGCATATTTGAACCACGATTTCGAAACGACAGAAACACACGCTCTCTTTGTCTCCGTCGTACATATAATCCTGCACAAATATTCAGACGCACTCAACACACTTTTCCACATCAATGTCCTTTCTAAAGATCACATATTAGCATTTTGAAGTTAGACGCAATCAAAGTATTAAACCCCTGCTGGAGACCACCGCTGAGAATAATGTCTCTCGCTGTTTGCACTAATAGGATCCAGATGACCCTAGTGAATCTAATTATGACAACTGGAGAAACAAGTGTTGCCGTTTTACGTAAAGGTTATTCTTGCAGTGTGTCAATGGAAAGTTGATTACATTTAGCCACGGCAACCTATTATAGGGCACTCTGATGCTTTATTACATGTTCAGTGGGGTCCAAAAGTCTGCAACGACTTGCGAATGTGTCTATTTTGCATTTTTATAATTGATTACCATTTTTTATTACAAATGATATAATCACCATAACAATTGAAGTGAATAATTGATTTAAAAAATAAAAATAAAACATTAATGTGTCCCCACTATATATGCTAAAGGAATTATTTCCCCTAATAGTGTAAAAACAAATATTGTGCTTAATACTGTATAAAGCGTGCAAGTTAGTTGAACTACTTGGTGTAAATAAAGTGGTTTATTTAGAGTTCCATGGAAAAGTCATATGGGTTTTAAACAACATGATGTTGAGTAAATAATGACTTTTTTTTGGAGTGAACTTTCCCTTTAAAGCTGATAACGAAGGTGTGGCTGGCAAAGTATCTGAGGTGTCTGTCTAGCACTGTTAGTCAAATGTTTTCAAAATGTGTCGTTCCAGTAGGAAAGGCCAGAATTCCCCATTTCTCTCTCTCGCTCTCCTGAAGTCCCCAATGCTACTGAATCACTGTAGACAGGGATCAGATCCTTCGCTCTGCCAGGAAAACTGGTGACCTCTGCCCTCCTACGCACTTGAGTTCTGGTAGTCGTCATACATTGTCGGTATGGCGGGCAGATGTAGGTGGAACGTTTCGACTGGAGCCGCAAAATGTCTAGCAAGGGTTAACATCCTCCATCTGCGCATTTAATTTTCCACTTGCTTGGGTATATTGAGAAAGTATGCGGCGCATACCGAAAATAGTAATTTTGGTTCACAAACTGAGAAATAAAAGAAACTAAGTTTGTCTGGAACAATTGACGTGGGTGGATAAGGATAAGAGATGTTTCCATTATGTTAGTTATTGCTTTTTCTTTATTTCATTTTGAAATAAAGAAATAATTCTGTTAATTCTGTCTTCTAAATGAAAGGGGTATCCATTATAAGTGATGTCAATTTCCACTACAGCGGAGTTCATGGCTGGTGTTTTGGCAGATTATTTCTTCTCCACTGTTTATAGTTTCTCTCACTAGATCTTTTCCAAAATCTAGTGAGCTGCCTTGCTGTCTGCTGTCTACACTGGCAGCCACTGAAATTGAACCTCATAAGTTAGTGTTCTGGAGCTCACTATATAGACAGCAAATCTACAAAGCGCATTGTTTAAATAGCAAAGTGCTCTGGAGATTCAATTCGTGACTGATTCCAGTTTTAGGTTAGCATGTTGCTAAAGCTAATGCAGCGATGCACTAATTAACAGAAATTGACTGTTTTATACACTATTTTATTGATACTTTGTCAAACTTAATTGTAAAAATATTCAGAACTAGACGAAAATAGGTACTTTATCCTCAGTGTTTTGGCTGTTTTTTCAGTTATTCCCCGTCCCAAACCCCCCCTACATTTAAGTGTGCGTATGTGTGTTTCCATTGTATGGGATTGCATGCTTATTGGAATGTGTATATATGTTTGCAATTGTTTCTGTTCCTTAGTGTGCCAGGAAACAGTTTGGGAGGCTTTCAAAATCTTCTGGGATCGTTTACCTGAGAAAGAAGAGTACCAGATCTGGATGAGGAAATGTCAAAACAGTAGTGTTAGCGTGTTTGACATTGGCCGGAGCTTTAGCCAGTCAGCTGAGCACCTTGCTCTGATATCAAGTGTAAGTATCCTTGTCTTTGTAATGATACCAAACAAATAATTATCAAATCAACACTGTTAACTTAGTTCAAAGATACAGAAAGTTCTTGCAAACGAAAAAAAGAAGCAAATTGACTTTTATGGTATTTTGCAGAGGGTAGGAGCGGCTTCGATGATATCAACAAGGTGAGAACTGCTTACAGACATTTACCTTCATGGAGTACCATGTTAATATCATGGTACATAAATATGATAATATTGTAAGCGAAATGCTTTTCATTTCAGGCTTTACACTGTGTTGAATTTCATCACACACAAATTGCCGCCAAACTTTGTTAATACAGCACATCTCCCTATTTACCATAATTATGTGTTAATATAGACAAAAAAAACAAGAACCCACATCACATCCCACTGTTTGCAAAGTAACAGTGTAATCACACAATTCCTATATTTGTCTTACGATAGTGTACCCACCAGCCCATGGCAGCCTGAATGCAGGTAGGACTCCCTGGCAATTAAAGGGCACAAAACAACATAGTGTTACATAAACTAGTACGGTCCTGCAGCCTAAATGTATATAAATGCAAATGCCCAGTGTGGAACTCAGATTGTAACGTATGTAACCGAACCCTAACACTAATTGAATCCGAAACACCAATTATCTCTTTAGCCAGGCAGCTAAGGCCGCTAATTCTGAGCACACACTGGTGCTTTGCAGAAAAAAAACACCCATTACTAGTTAAAGTTGGATACAGACCCGTGGTTTCAGACTGCAAAAATTGTAACCTTACCTTTAGTCCCTGCTAAAGCCAGTTCACTTTCTGCTAGCTTTAGAGACATAGCACTCCTCATGGTTCAGTTAATTTCCTGAAACGGAAAACTAAATTCATTTGCCAATAAGAAGGTTAGATTTTTAGTTTTGGGGTATGTTACTGACCTTTAAAAGCCTGTATAATTTTCTTCTCTTTCACAGACATCAGACAACGACTACTGCGCCAACACAAGCAAACGTGGCCACAACCAAACAAGGTCAGTCTAGTTTACAAAAATGTTTGAAACAATATGCTTCTTCAACAATGGATCTGTATGCACATTCCCTGTGTTTATAAATATTTCAAAATAAGTAGCTAAAGTCCAGAAAGTCTTATTTCTATTGACTGATTTTGCAGTCTGTTGATTAAAGTTATGCTCTGATTCATCGGTATTGTAAATGTCCGCATGAGACCCTGCAGTCGTATCAACAGAGACCTAGTGCTCTCTAGCTCAGGATGTACACTGCTCTCAGAATAGACATTAATCCTTTTTAGGTACTCAGTTGCTTGTAATGAAGTAAAGGTATCAGGATCCTCAGACAAAGTTTTGCCATTTAGTCAAGTGTAACTAATTATTTGTGCATGGGCTTAGCCTTAACAAAAGGGTACTTGGAGTTTTGCCCTGCAATCCTGAAGATAATTAACGGCATTGAATTAATGGATCCATGCTATTAATGGATGAATTTACAAAATGAAATTCAAAAATGACTCAAACTACCTCTTATGGCGTACATTTACTCTGCCACTTCCTCCTTCTCTTTGTTTCTCTGTCCTTACACAGTCAGTATTCTGATTCCTGAAGCAGTAACAGATTCACAGGATGCCACACCACAGACCATTGCAGACCAAATCTTAATCACCACTACGGCTGCAGAGCTTCGAATGACGCTTGAGCCTCGTCTTATCACAGCTTTTGAGGCTTCACCAAGCATAAGCACTAGTTCACCTTTAGAACTCACAAGTAAGGCCACTGTGAAACCTGTTTCAGAAACTGAAGTGCAAGTCAAACTGGATGCTACCGAGGGTCTTGTCAAAACATTGGATGTTACCATTCAACATGAAGAGGTTGACATAGTCTCAGAGTCTAAATTAATGAACACCGATAGAACTCAAGAGGAGTCTACTTCAAGAAAATATGATTATGAGATTCCCACAACCTTTGAGGATTCACAAGAAATAAGCACTACTATTCCTACAGTGGTCACCAGTGATTTTACTGAAGAGCTTTATTCAGAAACCGAGTTGGTACACGATGCTACCGATAGCCCATTTAAGACAACAGGTGTCTCCTTTCAACATGAAAATGTTGACATAGTCTCCGAGTCTAAATTAATGAACACTGATATAACTCCAGAGGAGTCTACTACGAGAAAGTATGATTATGAGATTCCCACGACTTTTGAGGACTCATTAGGAATAAGCACTACGATTCCTACAATAGTCACCTACATTAGTGACTCTACTGAAGTGCTTCATTCAGAAACAGAGTTAGGACAGGATTCTACCGATGGTCCGGTTAAGACAGCAGGTGTTACCATTCAATATGAAGTTGATGTTGTCTCTGAGTCTACATTATGGACCACTGATAGAACTCCAGAAGATTCTACTTCAAAAAAATATGAGTATGATATTCCCACAAACTTTGAGAATTCACCTGGGATAAGCACTACAATAATCAACAGTGAATTCACTGAAGAACTTCATTTAGAATCCAAACCGGAGGTGAGACTGGATGCTACTCTGGGTCCAATTAACACAGCAATTATTACCATTCAACATGAAGAGCTGAACATGGTCTCTGAATCAACATTAATGACCACTGATGTACCTCCAGAATATTCTACTTCCGGAAAATATGAGTATGTTATTCCCACATCCTTTGAGGACACACTAGGGACAAGCACTAGTTCACCTACTGAACTCAGAAACGAGACCACTGTGAAACAGGATGTCACTGAGGGTCTTGTTACGACAGCTGATGTTACCATTCCACATGAAGAGGTTGACATTGTCTTAGAGTCTACATTGATGACCACTGAAAGAAATCCAGAAGATTCTACTTCAGCAAAATATGATAATGATATTCCCACATCTTTTGAGGACTCACTAGGGATAACTACCAATACTCCTACAGGAGTCACCAGTGAATCTACTGAAGAGCTTATTTCAGTAACTAAACTGGACATTGGGCAGGGTGCTACTGACGGTCCTGTTAAAACAGTAGATGCTACAATTCAAAATGTAGGAGTTGACGTTGTGTCAGAGGTTACATTGAAGCCCCCTGATAGAAATCCGGGTGGTTTCACCTCTGAAAAGTATGAGACAGATCTCCCTACAACCCTTGAGGACTCACCAGGAATAAGTACTAATACCCCTTCAGTAGTCACTAGAAAATACATTGAAAATTTTATTTCAGAAACTGAACTAGATGTTGGACAAGGTGTTACTGAAAGTCCTGTTAAATCAGCACTTGTTACCATTCAGCATGTAGATGCTGATGTTATCTCAGAAGCTACAAGGATGTCCACTGATAGACCTCCGGTAGGTTCTCCTACAGAAATATCTCCTGTTCAGAATGTCTTACCAGAGGAACCAAAGCAGACAACTCCTACAGAACCACTAGAGGTTCCCCCCACAAATGGGTTGCCAAAAGCTTTGACAGATAAGGATGTTGTCAAAATCACATATGTGACCACAGTGCCAGAAATGCTCTCATCCACTACACCTGCATATACATCAACTGAGGTTGCTAGAAATTATACAGTGGAAAACCTACTTGAAAAAACTTATGTTGTATCAACAGAGGACACACTTGAAGACACTGCATTTGTAACATTACTTGACAAAGATGAGGAAGAGACACCCGACACTAAAGAGGGCAAACCTACACCAGAGATGACAACAGTTAAAAAACTTCCTGATACCGTGACAGAGAGTACTCATGAAGTGTCGAAGGAAACTCATGAGCCTACGGAGGTCACTCCTGATGCTGAAGAGAATGATTTGGGTAAGGACGAGGACATTATAACTGAGACCCCAGAAGTTACGGAGGTGACAGCTGAAGATATAGCCAAAGTGACAGAGGAAACTACAGAAGCTTCCGATGTGTTTACTAAGAGAGATGCACTTGTGACAACTGCCATTATGAAATCTGGTGAGATGATGACAGAGGCAACAGATGTTACTGGGGTTGAATTTGAAGACATTGGACCAGACAAAGTAACAGTTCTTGAAAACTCACTTCAAGATTTTGAGGGAGGAAAAAGTGATGCTACTGCTGAATTAGGGGATGTAACTGAAGCGGCCATCTTTGAGGAACCATCTGAGGAAAGTACTGAAAGGTTTCCGGTTAAAGAGTCCACAGAAACGTCTACTAAGTTCACAAGTGTGGCCACAACTGGAATAACACCTGATGCTACGCTTGATACCTCTTTTGAGATTGTTACCCCTGAAACTGACATTGTAGCATTTGTAACCGAAGGCATGGAATATAAGGTAGAAGAAACCCCGAAAACGGTTGAAGGTGGTGGGGAAACACTTTTCGAAGTTTTTGAAAACCTTACTGTTACTGAGATGGAAAAAGATATACTGACTACTGACATAAATGAGGACGTACATGAAGTTACAGATCCATCAAAAATTCTAGAGGACACACAAAAAGTTGTGGTGGAAATCTTACATGAAGTCACAGAAGATGTAAATGAGACACCTGAAGTTGCAACAGAGACACCTAAGGTTGTTACAGAAGCTGATGTTATAACAGAGACCACTTATATCATATCTCAAGCACCTGAAGTTATGGTGAAGACAAATGGAGCCATGTCAGAGACACCAGAAGTTACAGCTCAGACACCTTTGTCGATATCTGAACTTTCAGAGGTGCCTGAGATTGTACCTGAAACACCTGACATACATGTTGTCCAACTGCAACCTGCAGAGGATGACACCCCAACTCCTATCTTGAAATTGGAGGATATCACTGTTGTACTGAATGACTTGACAACTACTATTCAAAAGATACAATCCTCCACATTACAAATCTTGCCACAGGACATTTCCAATGATATTTTAGATGAAAACAACATGGTGAGCACATTCAATTTATAATTATAATGATTATTTAACTTAAGACTTTGTAATAGCTTGTTTAACTGAGTAATTGTGAGTTCCTCTTAAACTTTTCTTTGAAAAAAAATATAGATTGGAAATGAAATAGATGACGTTGTGGTCCGACCCATACGTCCTATCGGAGACCATATTGTTGAGCTGAGTATTAAGCTAAGAGGTGAAAGCTATGATGATGCTCTGAGAGATCCATCAAGTTACTACTATCAAAATCTATCGGAGCTGTTCATTGATAAGGTGAGTTTCATCTATAGAGTGACAAGCGAAAACAGTATGTGGGGAATGAAGCATTTAAAGGGGTCATGAACTGCACTGTTTTATTTTTTATGTTTCATGGCGTGCACTTATGATGTTAGTATGATTTTTACATCTAAAATCATCATAATTTAGGAATAAAAGGCATTTTTCCTACCCTGCCTTTAGCCCTCTGATTGTAATGCTCTGTTTTGAGGGGCGTGTCTACTGTGATTGGCTAACATTTTTGCAAATGAAATAGCTAGTATTACATGTGAAAGTCTCTCAAAAACCTTTAGCACGATTTTACTATTACAGCTCTCAAAGTTAACAAATCGTGAAAAGTGTTGATTATAGCATTATATTTTGATGTATAGTACTATATTTAGATGGTGGCATAAAAGGTTGCAGTGATTAGCATTGTAGCGTATCACAGACATGTGGAGTGCATGAATGCAGTGAGCTCGTCATTGCAACTCAATTTCTGCACACTAACGAATGATTTCATCATAACTAACAGTGCAAACACAATGTAATTAAGAGATTTGTTGATTATAACCAAAGACTATAGATAAAAGGGATTTTGTTATAATGGAAGTTAGGTAACGCTTTAGATTACAGCCCGGAAAGTACTGTGTAATTAAGAGGAATTTACAGAGTAACTTTCGGTAATTATAGTGTACCTATAAAGTACTTGCATGTAAGTATAAGGGAACAATATGTAAAGTTTGGGGAATAAAGGGGTAACAACCAGGAGAATTAAAAAAATATTTATACTGTAAGTATTATAGAACTAAGGGGTACTTATTCTACTATTATGATATAACAATCTTACATTTGGGAGCAATTTAGCGAGAACACTGCGTACCTTTTTGTAATAATTGTGTACCAATACATACTGTATAGGCTTTTTTTTTAATTACAGGGTACATATCTATGCATTTATACTTTTATTTATTTATTTTTTGATAGCAAAAGGGCAGATGTTTAAGTTTGGGCTAACATATTTCAAGGCAAGAAAAGCTAAGACTATTGCCATTTTTTTAAATACTGGGAAATATATCTTGTTTCATGTGGTTACAGGGTAAGTGCTACTTGTATAATAAATAAAGGTTTCCGAGTCAGTGATATAAGATTGTGTGTATGCATTTTTATTGTTACCCTGTAACTACATGGAACAAGAGGGTAACAAGCACCACTTTAATTTACAGCCCACAATGTCACACTTACCCTGTAACTACATGGAACAAGAGGGTAACAAGCACCACTTTAATTTACAGCCCACAATGTCACACTTACCCTGTAATTACATCGAACAAGGGGGTAACAAGCTACATGAAACAAGAGTATCTTTCCACAATATTTAAGCAAAAGTTGCAATAGTTTTCGTTTTCAGTGCACTTTTGTTAAAAATTACAGGGTACGCAGTATATGTTCTTGCTAAATTGCTCCCAAATGTAAGATTGTTGTATCATAATAGTAGAATAAGTACCCCTTAGTTCTATAATACTTACAGTATAAATATTTTTTTAATTCTCCTGGTTGTTACCCCTTTATTCCCCAAACTTAAAATATTGTTCCCTTATACTTATATTGTAAGTACATTATAGGTACACTATAATTACCGAAGGTTACGCTGTAAAATTGCTTTAATTACGCAGTACTTTCCGGGCTGTAATCTAAAGCGTTACCGGAAGTTTTGACGAGAGTCCAGAACTCACACACTGATAAACTCGCGCAGTTGACATCTCCAGCGATTGCAAAGGGAGCGTTCTTTGATCGCTTTCTATATATAATTTAATCAGTGTAAATAGATTATTTTCATTTTACTGGGCTTGGTTATAGTAAAAGCTGTTTTTGGACTAACATGAAAGTTTTCAGTTCTGGAACTTACAGGATATCCTTATAGTATGATGTCCTCTTCTAAGATATGTCAGAAGCTATGCAAAAATGTTATGTCTCAGTTCATTATACCTTTAAATTATTAAATTCTATAATCTCATGTTCATGAGGGTTTATATATACAGTATTGTTTAGTTATAGCTTATCCTTTCTTTTTTTGAAGATTGAAGAGGTTTTTGAAAAGCTCCCAGGTTTCAAGAAAATATTTGTCCTTGAATTCAGGTATGTTTTTTTTTTTAATGGTAATGATTTAATTGTGCATACAGATAAAAAAAAATAGAAAAATAATATATGTTCATTTCTTTATATTATTCTTTTTTTCTCAATAAAAAATCCTAGGCCACAGAAGGACATTGAAGGGTAAGTATCCCAACTTTTATTTGGCTCTGGATCTATATGCATTGATTTTAGAAGTCACAGTTAATCACATATCAAAATTAAGAAAACAGATATTAATATTATTTGGGCTATCACTACTCTGTGCAATGTTTTACCCGGACCTGATAAATCCATCTCTCCACCCTGCCATATCACACAGCTGCGTGACCTATATCTCCTTCAAAACATCTAATGAGAAATTCATGTGCCTGAATTTTCCACCCACCAAATGTAGTGTTTTATTAAAGCATTGCTCTGAAATCGTTCACACTGTTTTCTTGGTAAGGTCATGTGCTTGCAGCCTCATTAGCCTTGCGAAACCAATCGATTGAAAGGATGGTCATACTCATTTAGGTGTGATATATCTTATGCGCATGTGTCAGTGGGGTATTTTATCTGGCCAATCGTCACCTTAAGTGGGATAAGTCGCTGTGCTAAATGCATGCCCAGCTGCCAAGCATGATGGGATTAAATGCTAAATGTCCTCTGCTCTCAAATGTCATCGTGGCAAGGTTTCCATGTGGTTTATCAGTGAGGCCTCGGTTAAACCACACAATGGATAACTGCATATTGTGAGCTCCATGAGGCCCGTAAAACCACCTGAGAACAGAGATGTTCTCACTTAATGTCACATAAAGCTAATTAGCATTTCTGGAATTGAATCCTGGTGGAGATTGTTATGGGAGAGAAAATGAATCTGGTCGTAAACACATCAGGTTTCTAACCCTTGTAGAAACATGTATGTGGAAGAAAAAAAAAATCTAGGTCATTCTTTTTTTTATTTCCCCTTGTAACAAACAGCTGGCTGCTGAATATTCTGGGGCATATTTGGTTGCTAGCTTGATAATAAGGGGCTTTCGCCCCGAAGGAACCTTTTCATAGTTCCTAGAACTATTGGCGGAAGTACCCGGATTTTGCCGTGTTCGCACCGCAGGAACTAGGAATGATTTTAGTTCCAGGAGCTCCTTTTGGAGGAACTAATTTAGCTCCTACTTCAGAGTAGGGTCTAAACCTGCACTATAGGAACTATCCGTGACGCCGCGCCGTCAAAATAAAAGTCACAACAACAAGCGCCACTTACGCCACTTCAGAGTTCGTACTGGCGGTGCGAATGCAACCAGGAAAACGTTCCTAGGGGAACCATTAATTATCGGGGAACCACCCTGGTGGCTAGTTCCTAGAACTAAGTTCCTAGAACTAAGTTCCTAGAACTACCCGGTGAAAGCCCCTATAGAGTGGAATTTTATTTTAGCCACTCTGCTACAAAACAGAAACAGCTTAAACTGGCCTGAAGTGTCTCTTAGCCTGTCCATACTGGTTAAGTTGGTCTGTTTTAAAAATATTTTGTGCACTTTTCAGCTGCTCAGACAGAAAGACTAGCAGGCTGATGAGCTAAACCAGGCTGGGAGACTAGTCAGACTGGCTTAACACCAGCTTGGTAGTGCTGGCAGAACAACTAGACCATTTTAAACCAGCTAAAACCAGCAGGCCATCTTACGGTTACCTGTAAGCTATTATTTTCATATTTTACTTTACAACTGATTAAATATAACAATCAAATATGACGAAACATCATTGAACAGATAGCAACCTTCACCATGACGAACTCCAACTCCTGCTCTACAGTAGATTAAGCTGGTAATTTATTTCTAAATGTTGCAGTTATTTTTAATGCATAACAGCTCCAGTCTTGGGGCCAGTTTACACTTAGTAAAGCTTTTGACGAAGCATACTATGTTGTTCTTTGACCGCAAAGAGTCACTGTTTTCTTTTCATTCCTCAGAGGCCTGGCAGTGGTGGTGCACTACGCTGTGGTTCTTGAGGGCGATGGTGCGGGAATAAGTAATGAGACCATGGATTACATAAACTTGCATTCCAACATGGTTGAGAACTCCTTCACAGATCCCGATGAGCTTCCCACTGTGGTCTACACAATCACAGACTTCCGAAACTACATCACCGAAGCCCTCCACAAGGAGAATTTCATCAGAAACACCACTCTGGATGTGGACCCTGATTCTTTGCAACTGGAAAATGGTAAGACGTTATCTAAGAAATTGAGGCACATTGTGGATTCATTATAGGGAACCCAAGACCATCAGGGTGTTGAATAGAATGCTTCTTACTGATGTTTCTTATAAACATTCAGGTTCAAGTTTGTGTTCTGTCTCAGTGGTAAATTGCAAACTGTAGCTGAATGAACCCAAAACGCAGTATGTTGACAATGGTGGGATATCTACTTACACTGCTTGGCTGTATGCGGTTTTAACAGAAGCAAGGGACCTTCATGGTTCTTATCTCTGGTTTTGGCAGACTAATCTTGCAGCCCTCAGAGCCAATCTCTCTTGAAGGGACGCCAGTATGGGTATGAACTGTGCTTGAGCAGTTTAAAGTATAATTTGATATGATTTGTCTCTGTTTTGGCTTCACAGTGGAGACATTGCTGCCTTCCAAACCAACCAGCAGACCGCTTGACTCCAGTGACATGATGGTGAGTCAATGGTCATTGGCAGGACCACCCAGTAAACTGGTAACCATGACTGTCCAGTCCAGAATCCTTATTCAGAGCAGCAGTTTAGGAATCAGGGTTTTTTCTACACCTCATTGCAATGCAATCACTTTCAAGTGTGAATGTGAATCCTTCCAAAGCTCTTAAATGAAAAATGAGTCACACTAATAGCAATCACATGTAGGTTTTTGTTGTTACATGATAAGAACGATTACCTTGCACATAAATTCGTTTTTCATAGCATGTCATTAAAACAGATTATAGCACAGCTATGGGATAATACGGCAGGTCTGTAAAACTTTTCAAGTCAATTTTCCAGCTCAAGTATTCTCTAGACACAAGTAAGCATGCTATTTTATGAAAATTGTTTAGCTCAGGCACTATGAAATATTGAAAAGAATCTGTTTTTAATCTCAGTGTGACATATATTTATTGCAGAGGCCGAGGAGTCTGTAGTTTAATTAGAAAGACACATTGGATACCAAACATGGCAGTAATCTTAGAATTTACTCTCGGGTTTTCCTCTTACATTTGACAAAACTGGCACTTTTTTCAATACCCTTATTAAGTAGATTTACTGTCTTGTTTTGGCTGGAGCTTTTTGTCCATGTCTGGATTTGAAAACGTGTTCTCTCTCTCTCTCTCTCTCTCTCTCAGGTTATATTATGCTTGCATCCAAAGATGCATTATAGTTACTAAAAGTCAATGCAAGAAGTTGATGCCTTATCTGATCTATCCTGTTTAAGATGGATATTAGTTTGTGTGGTCAGCTGTTAAGGCAAATTAGAAACCTAACTGGTAGGGTGCTCAACTAGTTCTATAGGATATTTTGTAGACAGTCAAGCCATTTGTCTTGTATTAAATGATCAATGGACCTAATTCAAGAAATACGAGCAGAACTAATTTCTGTGTAAATTGGTCATGAAACCATTCTTATGTAAATTGTCGCACTGAATTGAATGTGACAGCTTACGTAAGAATGGTTTTACGAATGATTTACACAGAAATTAGTTCTGCTCGTGTTTCATGAATGAGGCCAATGTGTGCAACTGATGGTGATCTTAGTTCCAGTAGCACCTCACTCGTTACTTGCATGAAAATAAAATGGTGTGAATAGCTCATGAATGTATATACAACCAGTCATTATGTATACAACATGACATATTCTAAATCTGCATGGAGGTTAAATATTAATTTCTGGTGTATGGAACAGCTAAAA
Source organism: Rhinichthys klamathensis goyatoka (assembly GCF_029890125.1). Classification (NCBI taxonomy): domain Eukaryota; kingdom Metazoa; phylum Chordata; class Actinopteri; order Cypriniformes; family Leuciscidae; genus Rhinichthys; species Rhinichthys klamathensis. The sequence goes on from NW_026606808.1 coordinate 1,960,367, forward strand.
CTGGTTTCTGGTCAAATATGCATCATCCAATGGCCTGTTGAGGAACAGATCCTCTGGTGTGAATATCATGTGCATGTGTGATTTAACTATGTCTATGCAATTTTTTCCACTGACATTTCTCTGGAAAAAATGTTTTTCTAGTGCAATTCAGTGAGAAGTTTAAGGAAAATGTGTTTCACTTACACCATAAGTGTACTTTTTTTTCACTCTGCCTACCTTTTTTGATGGTCAAATAGTGAGACACAATTTTGATAACTGACACATCAATACATTCAGTGGACGTAGGCATCAGTATGGAAAGTTAAAATGGCTTTTGGCTTATCTTTAAGTCTTAAATATAATTCAACAGTCAATAGTAACTAACTAACTTATCATTAAATCCTAGGATAATGTTCTTGCCTCTGAGAAACCACCAGATGTTCCTGGGCAGGAATTATCCAACAATGACATCTTCATTGCAAACAATGACTTCTTTAACCCTGTTCACACTTATGATACCTGGATGGATGGACAAAATAAGGACACAAATGCAAATGATGTAATCATCTTTGAAGAAAGTACCACTCTATCTCCCGCAGAAGTGTCTTTGAAGAATTTGGACATTGAGCTTACCTCTAAATCTGAGACCTCAAGCAGTGCACCTGCTCCTGGTGCGGAGAGTAAGTCTTATCTCTTGTGAATTATTTGTTACCATTAAAGGCAGTAACATTGTTCTAAAAATGTTGTGTTCTTGTTTCAGACGATGGTATTCTTGAAGAAGAAGGATTCTTACAGCCTGCAACTACAGTCAGTCCTAACACAGGCACGATAACTGAAGTTGTCTTACTTACAGAGTCACCTCACAAGATAGAAGAGACACCAGTTTCTCCTGTAGAACCTCCTGATGTTGAGGTGACTTCTCAGAGTGATTTTATAGACCTGGGCTCGGGCTCAGGTTTCTCTGGGGATCACCTAGGTCCTGACATCTGGCCTTGGGTATCAGGAACACCACAAGAAGTCTTAACGGATGATGAGGATAACGATGACGACGATGATGAGGTACACCAACCTCAGGAAACTCAGGAATCAATAGAGGAACGGCTTAAACCTCCTCACCAATATCTTCCACCTGATGAGACATTCTTGGACAGGGTTCTTGTGACACAAGACATTCGTACCCATCCTTACTACACAACAACTGACCAAGCCCCAGTTTTTTTGACTATGGAGACTTTGACTGTCGAGCTTTCTTTGCAGACCCAAGTAGCCCCTGAACTATATGATGACTATTTTCCAGATAAATCTACCACTGTGGGCACACTTGTGACCAATCGACCCTTGCTACACATCTACACTTCAGCCGAAGCTCAAGATGTAGATGCATCACAAAGTCCTGATACAGTCAGTTCACCTACTGATAGAGACTATACAGAACTACTTGTTACGCCCACTGTGATCCCACTAAGCACAGCAGTAGCTACAAATAAGTATCCTACTTCAACAGACAACAAACAGAGTCAGGAAACTGTGGGTGCATCAGTTGTAACACTGGCCTCCACAACAAAGTCAAGTGAAATCCCTCCAACCACACAGTTACCTGTAATCCTAGACATTGATACAGTTTCTGAGGAAGGTTCTACCACTTATTCAGAAGCTGTTGAGCCTGTAACCAAAGGGATCACAGAGTTACCTGTACTCATATGGACTGAGGTGGAAGGATTAGATGAAGAAGTCAAGATTCTAGATGAGAAGATGGAAAGCATCAAGCTTGTGCCTACCGAAAGCCCAGTGACTAAACTCTCGGAAGAGGATTTAGTTGGGGATGAGATCTTGGTCGCAACAACAGCCCCAACAACAATAGCCACTGATGGACCAAGTTTAGACCATTCAGCTTCCCTGTCTCCTGAAAAGGACTCTCCGTTCACTCGGATATCACATTCATCAATAGATGAGGATGAACCTGTACCAGAATCAACCACAGAACCTCTACCTACCCAATCAACCACACATTCGGTTCTGCAAGAGACGACTTCAGAGACTCCAACTTATGCGGTGCACACTTATATTGCAACTATTGCAGAGGAGCCTGTTTCATCAGAGAATGTTGACGATGGGAATTCAACTACAATATTTAATTCATCCACAATGTCTCTCATTCCAGATGTTTCAGAACTTGGTGTTAGTTCCACCAAGGTACCATCATTTTATAAACCAACGTTCAGACCTACCGACAAGATGGTTATTCCTGGAGAAACTTCAGACAACTCAGTACAAGAACACACAGTAGGGTCAAGATCTGACATCACAGACTTCACCCTACCTACCGAACTAGTGAACTCTGACAGTACTACTATGAAAGTTCCTCCTCCAGTTAACCCCAATATAACAGAATTTGAAGTTTCATTTGACATCTTCCCGTTTGATGGACCAAGCCATGGCGAAGATGATGGTAGTGGGTTCGCTCGTGAGACTGACTTGGCAAGTATTGCCTTGCCAGCCAGTCCTGGAAGGGCATTAATAGTGTTTTTCAGCCTCAGGGTCACCAACATGATGTTTTCAGAAGATCTGTTCAACAAGAGCTCTACTGAGTACAAGGCTCTTGAGCAGCAGTTTCTGGAGCTGGTAAGATATATTTGTCACATTCATTCTATGATCCTATATTTGGTGTTTAGAAGTAGCCATATCAAATTAGCAAGGAATTAAAAGTTATTAGGTATTTACCTTGCTCTACTTTATGGAAAGCAAAGCGTCAGTAAGAAGCCTATGAGTCGTTATTGACAACTGTCTTTAAACATGTTCCTAGGCAGTAACGACCTTAAGGAACCCAGAGGGATGTTAGACGGAATGTTTGTGACTGACAGCCTCAGTAACCATTTCACTTTGTCATACAATGGAAGTGAATGGTGAATGGTGGAAAATATGACAAATATTTTCATAATATAATATTATGTATCATCAATGATGACAAAATTACTATTTACTATTTCATAAAGCACATTCTAAACTTACACCCAGGACAACGCCAGTTTAGATTTGTTGATGTTGTTTGTTGTAGAACATCAGGAGAGTTTGTTAGGGGCTTTGCATACTATCCGTTAACTCAATTAACATAGTTGTCTTCATGAACTCTAACTAATGAGATAATTGATGGAATTAGAACCTTCAGTCACCTTCTTGACTTCCATTAACGTAACTAGGTATGTGTGACTCTGCCATGTATTGCTGCTCTCTGGAATACACTTTTAATTCTTCTTTTCAATGTATGTCTTTTCCAGCTTGTGCCATATCTACAATCCAACCTCAGCAATTTCCAGAATTTAGAGATCTTAAACTTCAGGAATGGCAGCATTGTGGTAAACAGCAGGATGAGGTTTGGCAGGCCAGTTCCCAATGGAGTGACAACAGCAGTGTACCTGATCTTGGAGGACTTCTGTAATACCGCGTACCAAACCATGAATCTAGCAATAGACAAGTATTCATTGGATGTTGAATCAGGTACGTCAAAGGACATACATATACACAAACAAAACACAGAAAACGAATTTAGCTAATGACATCAGCAAATTTTTGCCATTGCCCGAGGCCAACAATATTCACTAAATATTAATAGATCCCTGCCATATTAAGCATTTTCTGCCAATTTGAAGTCATTTTTAAAACCTAAAATTACTAGAACCAGTCATCATGACTGGGATTTAGTACTATTAGATATAGATCACAGTTTGTGCACCACTTATGTTTAATTTGTCTGAGTCTAAGACTATGAGTAACAATAGTTTTTTTTTTTTTTCTATTAGTATAATTGTTTTAGTGTGCTGAACAGGGAGGCTTTGTGACTGATATATGTTACACAGGAGCTAACATTTCTTCAATTTATACCAGTACTAAAAGGCTACTGAATAATTCTAATCGAACAGGCTTTAAAATGGGTGAAAAATCTCATAGACTTACCTAGGTGACAAGAAAATTGGACAGATTTAGGGGCGGGCTCTTTTGCTTTTTTAAATATGCAACGACCCAAAACAAGCTAGCAACCAAATATAAATTCTAGAAACACCCTAGAATTTTGCCAGCAAGTTTTGATAACTGTGTATTTTACAGATACACCTTGGTATTTTACAGATACACCTCAATATTGAGCAGGTTTCTTCGATAGAGGTTAGGGTTATTCCAATCTGGCTTTGGAAAACGTTAGGCCTTGTTAGGATGAGTGATAGGTGGATTGATTCTGTACTGCAGACAGATTAGAGCTGATTTGTTCTAGTGAGACGTGCAGCTCTCAACGCACCAGACAAGTGAGTCATATTTGTTTGTGTCCCTGTGTGTGGGCATGTAAATTCTGTCTAAGCTCCTTTGTCAACACACAGCATCTCTAAAGGCCAAATGCTGAAGCCTTCGAATCAGAAAATTAGCTTTGTTTTGACATCACATTTGTAATGCATTGTAATACATCACAGTTGCTTATACAGGAATAGTCACGTTTCCCAACTGACATCTATACTTGTAACGTAATTGTATGTATTCCACCTTGACTCTAGATCCAATAAATGGATGACATGTTCATGTTTTTGCTAGATATTTTTTGCATTTATTTAAAAATACATAAATCAATTCATACAAACAGTGACTTGAATACACGTATTCTATGATGAGCATGTTTGGAATTGGAGCAATCTTTTAAATATTGTTTAAACAAAAAAACAAAAAATATTATACTTTACAGCTTATTAATATTTGAAAAAGTTTCAAGGTGTAAAATGTCATGTGGTGCGACTCTGAAAACCTAATTATATTTGTATTAATAATTCATGATATTTGTAAAAAAATATATATAAATATATTTTATCTGGAAAAAATATATATTTTATTTTTGCAAATAATAATAAAATATGAATACAGTGGCATGTATTTAAGTTTTTAAGAAAATGTTTAGTTGCTTTTTTTACTTGATGTCTTAAAACTCCCCTTTTTTAACACAAACCAGTGTTGTTTTATTATTATTTATATATTATTATACAGGGAAACATTTTATTTCATTCTAATAATTAGTTTAAGTTTTTAATATAAGGTTTATATTTTACATTTCATTTCAGCTTGATTATCAAATACTAAAATACTAAAAAAGCTTTTTGTTTTCTTTAACAATGTTGCGAACACTGTCTGTGCTAATCCTATTTACATCATTTAAAATTCATCACCATTATTGGTGTGAGCGTATATGTATGTACAACTTGTCTTTTTCTTTCCGGTAGGTGATCAGGCTGATGCGTGTAAATTCCAAGCGTGTAATGAGTTCTCCCAGTGTTTAGTCAACCGCTGGTCAGGCGAGGCGGAGTGTGTTTGTAATGCTGGCTATTTTAGCGTGGACGGGCTGCCATGTCAGAGTATCTGTGACATACAGGAAGACTTCTGCCAGAATGATGGGAAATGTGACATCATACCTGGCAAGGGAGCCATCTGCAGGTGTGTGCTGTAAAAACAACTCTTAAAGGAACAGTACGGCCAAAAATTTAATTCACTAACCCTCATGTCACTTGTTTTAGGTGTCGAGTTGGTGAAAACTGGTGGTATCGAGGTGAACACTGCGAAGAGTATGTGTCAGAACCGCTGGTGGTTGGCATCGCCATTGCCTCGGTGGCAGGGTTCCTCCTCGTGGCGTCGGGCGTGATCTTTTTCCTCGCCAGGACTCTGCGAGACCAGTATGACACGGATGATTCAGAAGACCCTTTACGGTACAAACTGTGCTTGCAGCATAACAAACACATTCTTAATGCTCCAAATACATTATAAGATCATATTTTTGGATGACATTTAGAGACATTCATTTTTCTGTTAACTTCAAAACAAGCAGAACTCCTTAGTGGACTACAAACCTGATAAGTGGATTATTAATACCAGTTCAATTAATTTAAATTACTGTATGGCGTTGTAAAGCACATTTGAAGCATGAGTCATTCTTTCAGTGCTGTGAATGAATGCGGTGAATATAAACACTCTAAAATGTGTTTCTTTTGAGGCCCCCAAAAAAGTGTGTATCCCAACATGTTTAATAGCTTTAAAAATATGACATTTGGTTTTCTCACCTGGTTAAAACAGGAGCCAAATAATCTGTGCTCTGGAATATACATATGGAGGCCATGGAAATATTTTATGGCACAAATATGCATATTTTGATTTTATGGCCTTGTTGTACAAATAGGCCGTAACACAGAATGTGTTCTCTTTGGTGATTACAAAACAAATGCTCTTAGGCAAGTGATGTGCAGGTTGGATCAATTATCTTTTTCGAACAAGTTGTTCCTCTCACAAGCTGTCTTGAACATTTTATATCCGATACATCATTATGCTGATATGGTGATATGCCAATTTTTTTATATATATCCATCGGCTCTAGTTAACATGCAACGCCCCCAAGAAATATTTGGACACTTACTCTACGATAACCACTTACACAACGATAACCGTGACTGAATTTGATACGAAATATATATAAAACATGTAAATATTGTGACGAACTAGACCTGACTAAAAACATGCACTAAAAATGACCATGGGACCAGTCGGTTTAAAGCTGCAAAAATCACTCACACAACCATAATAAATCGAGATGAGAGCCAAAACCACTAATAATAATAATAACAATGCTATTATGATCATTAGTATTATAAATAGTATACAATTATTTATTTGTTTATTTATTAAAACAATGAATTTATCTCTCTTTTGCATCTAGACTTTTTTTCTGTAAACATAAACACTGCATACTTGCTTCACCAACACCAGGGCGAACAGGGAAAGCTTGGCAGGCATAAGATGACGTAACGTCTCTGCAGGGGATTCTATCAGTGATCCTGATCAACAGGTTATAGAGGAATGAATGCCAGGACAGTAGAACATTGAGCCGCTCTCACTCAGGCTGAGATAATCCACTCACTTTTTCCGTGGCTCCACTATCTGACCTTTGGGCAGATATAAATAGGTGGGACGATCTCCTACTTTTACAAGCCCACGGCAAGGGCGTCTTCGGCTCCAGATACAAACCGTATTTTTTGCACAATTGTGCCATTTTAGAAGCGATCTTTTTTGGTCATTGTCTTCAAAAATTCTTGTGTATCCACATATATTTTTTATTAGTTTATTTAATTATTAATTTAATTTATTGACGGATATAGTAGAGAGATGATATACAGGAAGTGAAACATGTTTTGCATTAGACTCAATGCAATGTTGTTGTCTATATTCTGACTTTTGTTTCCTGACATTTCCACAGATATGCAGAGAACGTGCCATCTCTAGAAAGAGCTACTAAGTACAATCCCATGTTTGAAAGCGAAGCAACTACGGGCTGTAGTCGGTACTACCGCCGTTACCCAGATACCCCTGCGTACAGCACCGGCAGCGCTGAGATCTCCACGGACTTCAGCAGTGAGGAAATACGACACATTTATGAGAACACTGAACTTACGAAAGAGGTAATGCATAATGCAAATAATGCATTTGTGTGTATGTTAATAGACCTTAAAAGACAACACATTTCATTTGACAAGGTTTTGTGGGATGGAAGTGGAGAAGGGTATTCCTGCACAACCGGAGGCTGCAGTTTCAGGACCCCAGTTCTAGGACCGCAGTTTCAGGACCCTAGTTTTCTGTTACAGCGCCACCTACCGAACTGGATCACCAAAAACACTCATGTAAGCCCTTTCGTGGCAAAGATCACAGACGGCCCCAGATTATTGTTGTTCAACATTCATTACTCGTTAAAACATCACACTCTTACTTATTTGTTCTAGACAAACTGAGCATCATTAGAAAGATTTAAAACTCCAGCTTCGATAGTTGACCACTGTTTATGATAAAAGTGGTTTGCAGTGACATTTATTTCTTAATTTATGACAGGAGTGCAAAATTATTAATCTGTAAAATTATTAATCACTCATAAAGCAGTAATTCACGTCTTCTCCGGTTTATTTGTGTTCACATACATATAGCATTCGCCAGGGCTTTTGGTCCAATGGTGCACATATTTGGAGAAATAATGATTTCATGTTCCACTACTCAATTATGCGATCTGAAGCTCAAACAGCGAAAACAGCGAGATCTGTCTCTCCTCTTCCTGATTTGCGTCAGTTATGATCTCAGCGCTCTCTTATTCGCTATAGAGCTGTCGACCATTTGACGTGGTTGAACGTGACAAAGATCTTTTTTTGACTTAAAACCATTTTAAACCGCGACCGGGATATGATACAAATACTCGATGGTGGTTTAAAGTGATAAGTAAAAGTGTAATATTAATCTTTTAAATTGTGTCATGTAGCTTGATGCTACTTGCTCTAATCCACCTGCTGCAGGAGCTTTTCTATTTCATAATCTTCTTTGTTTAGAAGGAGTTACACCGCACTCACGATCTTCAAGGTGCCAGACACACAAGACTAAAGATCTCAATAAATAAACTGAGCGCACACTCAAAAGCAAATCCTTAAAGCAAATTGAATAGACCAAGCTTTCGGTCAAAAGACCATCCTCAGGGCATACAGACAACACATGTAACAATCAATTTAACTGTGTTCAAACACATCAGGACAATCAACAGTGATTACCAACACCTGTGAAAGCCAGGTAGGAGAGTTGTAGTCCAATAGTGGGAGTTGTAGTTTTTCTTAAACCTACCAAATATACTATACAAATATAATCTTATTTGTGAAAATATATATTTTTTTTCTAACAAGACTTAAGATAATAGGTGGATCTTGATACTATGTACAAACTAAACCACCTGGATCCTATAACTGCGGTCCTGAAACCGCAGCCGCCGCTATATCATCCAGTTCAGTAGGTGGCGCTGTCACAAAAAAACTAGGGTCCTGGAACTGTGGTCCTAAAACTGGGGTCCTGAAACTGCAGCCTCCGGTTGTGCAGGAACACACTACTGTGGAAGTGCAGCTCTCACATGATCGTTCAGTTGACGAATAATTAGAAATACATCTTTCCGACATAAGTCAACTTTCGAAAGTCATACGCATCACAGCAATGCAGCAAGAGTTTTATCAAAACTAAGATAAAAGTGCCAGTGAATTGATAATGTAACGAAACGTGACTGTTTTACGTAACCGCCACGTAAAATAATAACTTTTTTTTTTAAATTACGATTTTTGGAAACAAGCAAGCATGAACTGTCTTAGAATGGATAAATTTACCAGATTTAAGAAAAACGGCAGCAGATTTCTTGTGTTTTTTTTTTACTCAGCTCAAACAAATCCTCCTGAAGTTTGGATTTTTTCCTTTAGAAAGTTGTACTTGGATATTCTACATTTCCAGATGAAATTTTTACTACATGTAACAATCCCTAAGCAAGTTATAGCCATTTATTATAACATTATTATAGGCGATTTTCAGTGAAAATCTGGTGTTATTTACAATGTAGATGTGTCCAAAAAAGTTCAGGAAGAAAAATAAATAGAAACATTTTAATAGAGCACTGAAGCAAATGTGACTTTATATATATTTATGTAGTTTCAACCGATCTGGGCTTGGGGGTGGGACTAAGCATCAACAAACTGCTCGTTTGGCTCAGAGGAACAAATCACATGGGTTTCTTTGACGAATCAATGCTGATCAAAACTTGATGATGCAATCACATTCACTACGGAGCATCTGAATGTCCAATCGCGATGAACCCGATACCAAAATAAAGCCGCGAATCTCCTCTTTATGGGACTTTTTAAAGCATACAAATTGGATTAGTGGTTCAAAAGTTATTAAACATTTAAGAACAACAGTTATTTTGATGCCGCCGGCGGCCGTTTAGGTCTTTAAGGGTTAATAGCTTTAAAAATATGACATTTGGTTTTCTCACCTGGTTAAAACAGGAGCCAAATAATCTGTGCTCTGGAATATACATATGGAGGGCATGGAATTATTGTATGGCACAAATATGCATATTTTGATTTTATGGCCTTGTTGTACAAATAGGCCGTAACACAGAATGTGTTCTCTTTGGTGATTACAAAACAAATGCTCTTAGGCAAGTGATGTGCAGGTTGGATCAATTATCTTTTTCGAACAAGTTGTTCCTCTCACAAGCTGTCTTGAACATTTTATATCCGATACATCATTATGCTGATATGGTGATATGCCCATTTTTTTTTTATATATCCATCGGCTCTAGTTAACATGCAACGCCCCCAAGAAATATTTGGACACTTACTCTACGATAACCACTTACACTACGATAACCGTGACTGAATTTGATACGAAATATATATAAAACATGTAAATATTGTGACAAACTAGACCTGACTAAAAACATGCACTAAAAATGACCATGGGACCAGTCGGTTTAAAGCTGCAAAAATCACTCACACAACCATAATAAATCAAAATGAGAGCCAAAACCACTAATAATAATGCTATTATGATGATTAGTATTATAAATAGTATACAATTATTTATGTATTTATTTGTTTATTTATTAAACCAATGAATTTATCTCTCTTTTGCATCTAGACTTTTTTTTCTGGTTATGTTTAGGGGTCCACCCCTAAACATAACCATCAATGGGGTGTACGTAGATCGTACGAATGAGATTGTACAAATTAACATAATTTTTTTTAAATTAAAATAAAATAGTTACGAATTACCATAAGAGTCTGTTGATAAATACACTAATAAGCAGGCGCTCATGGTACGCATTGTGTACACACCTGTGTGTGTTTATGCAAGTGGTCTGCAGAATTACTTAAGTTTTACATGTTTGCATTGAATATTCCTCAAAAACATTCCTAAAAACACTCCATGTCCTTCAACTAAAGCTCTGTTCCTGTAGCAATGAAACTGTCATAGACTGCGTGACTGATATATTCACAATGGAGAATATCCTGGCAGCATTGAACAATGGAGAATGGTCAAGCATGTCTTCTTTGGAAAACAATACTTGATGGGTAGATAAATCATATTTCTTATGTAACAGTCAGAACTGGAGGCACTAAACAGTTTTAGAGGGAAAATGTCTTTTATTCACTAACACCTGCAGTTCAGTTTAACCATAAAACATTTAGTGGAGCGTTAATGGGTGCAAGACTTTGACTTGTTTTTTTTATTATCATAGTTATACAAAAATAATGTAAAATATAACAATATTTGTATGATGGAGTTTCATATTTTAGGATTGAAACTCTAAAAAATGAAGGGATGGGGTGGAAGTACAGCTCACATGATGTGTTATATTGAATCTGCTTGCTGATCGTTCAGTTGAGGAATAATTCAAAATAAATCTTTTCGACATAAAAAGTCAACAAAAATTCATGCGAAACAGCAATGCTGAAAAGGTTTTTAAAAACTAAGCTAATAAATTGAATTGATTATGAATGGAATTGATAAGAAAACGTGACTATTTTACGAGGTGGCGATTTCATATGAATTCGTACAAACATTTTTGTCAAATGTAAAAATAGTTTTATGATGGAGTTTCACATTTTAAGATTGAAAGTCTGGAAAAATGAAGAAATAGGATGGTTATATAACTCACATGTGTTATATTGTATCTGGTTGTTGATCAAGTTGACGAATAATTTAAAATAGATCTTTCCGACATAAAAAGACAACAAAAAGTCATGCGAAACACAGTTGCAGCAAAAGTTTTGTCAAAAGTAAGCTAATAAAAGCTCAAATGAATTGAATTGAATCGATTATGATTTGAATTGATAAGAAAATCTAACTGTTTTAACGAGGTGACTATTTCATATGAATTTGTATTCATTAGTTATTTGTAAAAATTTAACAATATCTTTATGATTGGCTTTCATATTTTAAGATTGGAAGTATGGAACAAGAGTAAATAATTAAAATGTATAAGTAAAATGTTCTGATATTTGCCAAAAATAAATTTTGAATGCTTTCAAAAAGTTTCCAAGATGTGATGTCAGCAAAATAAATTAGTTTGAATATAAATAAATAGCTGGGACGTAAAAGTGCCTGTAATTGAGGAAGCCCTTCATGAGATTCTGTCTCACCTTTGCTCTTGGTTTAAAGTGGTCTAGACGTCTAAGTAAAAGGACTGGCGCGGAGAGGTCAACTCATGTTGTTACATAACCGTCTATCTTCTTTTCCCTCTCTGTCACCTTCCCGCTCTCATGACAGGAAATCCAGGACCGTATTCGAATTATCGAGCTGTATGCCAAGGACCGCCAGTTTGCTAATTTTCTCCAACAGCATCAAGGGTAAGTGTTTGTTCAAACACAAACGCGTGATACACGTGCACCATCAGAATGTTCTGGTTTCCATATAACGTAAGCTCAACGGAAAGCATCTGTGAAATATTGCCGATGACCACAGAAAATATTTTGGCTCGTCCTTCAGTTTGTATAAATGAGCAAAATATGCATTTACAGTCGCAGTGTACACTCACCGGCCACTTTATTAGGTACACCTATCCAACTGCTCGTTAACACTTAATTTCTAAGCAGCCAATCACATGGCGGCAACTCAGTGCATGTAGACATGGTCAAGACAATCTCCTGCAGTTCAAACCGAGCATCAGTATGGGGAAGAAAGTTGATTTGAGTGACTTTGAACGTGGCATGATTGTTGGTGCCAGAAGGGCTGGTCTGAGTATTTCAGAAACTGCTAATCTACTGGGATTTTCACGCACAACCATCTCTAGGGTTTACAGAGAATGGTCCGAAAAAGAAAAAACATCCAGTGAGCGGCAGTTCTGTGGGCGGAAATGCCTTGTTGATGCCAGAGGTCAGAGGAGAATGGCCAGACTGGTTCGAGCTGATAGAAGGGCAACAGTGACTGAAATAACCACTCGTTACAACCGAGGTATGCAGCAAAGCATTTGTGAAGCCACAACACGCACAACCTTGAGGCGGATGGGCTACAACAGCAGAAGACTCCTCTGGGTACCACTCATCTCCACTAAAAATAGGAAAAAGAGGCTACAATTTGCAAGAGCTCACCAAAATTGAACAGTTGAAGACTGGAAAAATGTTGCCTGGTCTGATGAGTCTCGATTTCTGTTGAGACATTCAGATGTTAGAGTCAGAATTTGGCGTAAACAGAATGAGAACATGGAACCATCATGCCTTGTTACCACTGTGCAGGCTGGTGGTGGTGGTGTAATGGTGTGGGGGATGTTTTCCTGGCACACTTTAGGCCCCTTAGTGCCAATTGGGCATCGTTTAAATGCCACGGCCTACCTGAGCATTGTTTCTGACCATGTCCATCCCTTTATGGCCACCATGTACCCATCCTCTGATGGCTACTTCCACCATGTCACAAAGCTCTAATCATTTCAAATTGGTTTCTTGAACATGACAATGAGTTCACTGTACTAAAATGGCCTCCACAGTCACCAGATCTCAACCCAATAGAGCATCTTTGGGATGTGGTGGAACGGGAGATTCGCATCATGGATGTGCAGCCGACAAATCTGCGGCAACTGTGTGATGCCATCATGTCAATATGGACCAAACTCCCTGAGGAATGCTTCCAGCACCTTGTTGAATCTATGCCACGAAGAATTGAGGCAGTTCTGAAGGCAAAAGGGGGTCCAACCCGTTACTAGCATGGGGTACCTAATAAAGTGGCCGGTGAGTGTATATCTATAGGGCAAGACATTTGCACAGAATTATACAATTTACATTTTCATTAACATATTTCTGTATGGAAGAATTCCATTTTAACAACAATACGAGCTGCACATTCCTCGGATCCACTGGAATATCTTGCCCCATAGACTTCCATTGTAAGTGCGTTACTATGAACACAATTTTTGTTTGTTTTCAAAACTGAGGAACAAGTCAGTATGACTTTGTGTGGTAATCGACTGCATATCACATATGCTGCGTTAACTTGTTTTGAACCCAGAACTTTTCTTTAACATGCACTTTTATGATCAGTCACGAGCCAAATAACAGACTGCAAAATTAGTAAATGCATCACTTACTGGAAGGCGAACTTCCCTTGTCCTTCAGTAAAGCATGACCTCAGCAGCATATAAACATAAAGCAGTAAATTCTATAGAACAGGGGTTGGCAACCTTAGGCACGCGTGCCAGTGCTGGAGGGGGAACCGCTGGCATGCTAGCAAATATAGCAAGAGAGATTCATATTATATATAGATATTAATATTAAAGTTGTTTATTTACAAAAAATGGGTAATTTGCTTCTGCATGCCTGTTTTATCCAGTTATATTGGAAGCCAAACACAAGTGTGATGGAATGAAAGCACTGCGCTTAAGCTGGAAGGTGCAGATTGGTCTGATGTTATTGATACATTTTGCTAAAAGAATTATTTTTTATAGACCAGGAATATTGGGTAAAAATAGTTCAGTTATTTTTATTAAGAAACAAAGTTTGAAAAGTTCAAATCTAAAATATATCCATCCATCCATCCATCCATCCATCTATCCATCTATCCATCTATCTATCTATCTATCTATCTATCTATCTATCTATCTATCTATCTATCTATCCATCTATCCATCTATCCATCTATCCATCTATCCATCTATCCATCTATCCATCTATCCATCTATCCATCTATCCATCTATCCATCTATCCATCTATCCATCTATCTATCTATCTATCTATCTATCTATCTATCTAGGATGGTTTGAAAATTACAGGCATGGGTTTTGGAACTAAACTCTAAAACTGTAATTAAAAGAAAAATTCCAAATGGCACATCTTGTCCACAAGATTGCCGACCCCTGCTGAAGAGAATTCTAAATTATTATAAAAACATACAGTATCACATAGTCCTGAAAAGTGACAAAAATGTTATTTACACAATCATATGATATTAAAAATGTATTAAGGGAGTTTTAAAGACTCAGAACTGGTGCCACTGCTCGGACCCAAAAGCAGCATTTAAAACTAAACTAAAAAATTGTTTTCATGCCTTTGAAAAGCAGAGATTTGTTTCTTTTCTTTTGTCTTTTTTCGAGACAGTCCGTTTCTGAAAATGAATTGAACTCTTTGTGCACTGGTACTTAATACGTCTTCAAAAGAGCTCAATGTTCTGAGCTACAATGGCATGGCAAGACAAATCCAGACAGCAGGCCCGTTCCGTGGGTGTTCTACCTGTGCCAGGTGCCGTATAGAGTTCCAGACAGGTGGAGTGTACCAGACTGAAAAATGAACGCTGGGGTTGAGTAATGGTTAACTGTCATACCAGCTGCAAGCACAGGGCAGATCGCTCACTGTAGTTTGGAGCCAGGCCACACACACTCTATGTAGGCTATGTTCCAAAACCTAGTAAGCTTCCTACGTAGGAGGGAGGCATTTTAGGTCTTTGTAGGCGACTTCTCAATGTGAGGGCTATTCTAAACAGGAGGCAACTTAAATGTGCAGCGTTCTTATTGCCATAATTCATTCAGTACCATAAAAACATCATTAAAAATAGTTTGAAAAAGTAGGCCTACTAAATTTTTTTGAAAAAGTACTACTTTACTCCGTATTTGTGTGTGCTATGTATTTCTAAGCTAGCGTCATGTGAACACCCAACCCGATCTCACGACCAATTCGTCCGAATTTGACGAGTGATTAAAAGATGGCTAATTCGTAACAATTCGTACGACCTCACTCGTACGAATTAGTACGATTTTTGCTAAAACGTACATATTTGACGAGTTGCCCAATTCGTATGAATTCGTACGAATGACCTACCCCTGACCCCGCCCCTAAACCTACCCATCACTTGGGTTAGACAAATCGTACAAATTCGTACGAATGAGGTCGTACGAATGAGGTCGTACGAATTCGTACGAATTAGCCATCTTTGAATCACTCGTCAAATTCGGACGAATTGGTCGTGAGATAGCGTTGGAACACCTGATTGTAAGTCGTCTGTGTGCTTCACTTGCGGAACATTCAAAATTGGCAATTAGAAGGTTCCATTTGGAACTACCTATTTGGAACGGTTCCATTTACTTACACTGCCTATTTAGTCAGTCAACCCGATCACACTAAATAGCACGCAGTGTGTTTATCGTGTAATTTATACGCGAAAATGAGTTTTTACGTGCATAGGATACGCATGGGTTGGTTAGGGTAGGTTTAGTCGTGGTGTGGGGTGTGTAGGGGTGTAACGGTACACAAAAATCACGGTTCGGTACGTACCTCGGTTTTAAAGTCACGGTTCGGTACGTTTTCGATACAGCAAAAAGTAAGAAATGCCAGAGAATTTCCTATCTGTTAAAAGAAAAAATATTTTTTAAATAAGTGTGAGTTTTCCTACATCTTGAAACTTTCAGGTCTATAAATGGGTGTCATCTTTGAAGGATGAACAAATAATGTTTTGGTCATCACATTAAAAATAACATTTAAATATATGAAGAGTTTAGATGCAAAAGCCATTTGAAATTTTCTTCTAGAATGATCATTTTTATCAAGCTTGTATATTTAAGTTCAGTAATTTCACTTAAATGGCAATGAAGATTACCTATTAATTGTCATTTGAGTGAAATTACTGAACTTAAATATACAAGCTTCATAAAAATGATCATTCTAGAAGAAAATTTCAAATGGCATTTAGAGGCTTTTGGATCTGAACTCTTCATATATTTATTTATATAATATTTGAGTTTTGAAGTGCTGGAAAAAGATGTGTGAAGTACTTGAAAGCATTTCACTATTCCAGCCAAACTGGTTACAGTTAGTGTTACTATATTAAATCCATGGTGAATGTTGCTGGTCTGTGGACGTAAAGCTTTACAAGTTCATTCACGGCACAATATTTCTCCTGGTGTCCACGTCAGCGCTGTTTGATCTAATAGAGATCTATGGTTAATAACGGAGAAATGTGAATGCTTCTCACTAGATCTCGCAGCGATGTTATTACTTCAGTGGCGAATTCAAATGTTTTCTTCACTGGATCTCTTAGCGCTGTGTAGTTATAGTGTCACTTGATTGAGATCGGTTCGCGCTGCACAGATGTTGCTGGTCCGAACTTATAAACGGTCCGTGAAGCACAATAATGAGAAGCGCAGTTTCGTTCCGCTTTCATTACGCTTGCCATTTGATGTTGCGCAACGTTGTGGTGATCGCGCCAGTGCGAAGTTTGTCGGCAGGAAAAAATGGTCCAAGGAATCGTTCGGTTTGTATGCGCACCGAACCGGAAGCCTCGAACCGAAACGGTTCAATACGAATACATCTACCGTTACACCCCTAGGGGTGTGTATTATACGTTTGGGTGGAATTAGTGGTGTGGGGTGCGTGTGTATTACACGCAAATGAACTGCGTATCAAATGCACGCGAAAACTGCGTATCACATGCACGTAAAAAATCATTTTCGCGTATAAATTGCACGATAATACACAATGCGTGCTATAGAGACGCATTTACGTGAGAACAGGCTGAGTCAGTAGACAGAAGGGCAGCTTACTAGGTTTTGGAACAGAGTTTGATAAACCAGACTTACACAAGTATACACATACATAAATGTAAAATAGATGACATATGACATATGTCAACACATGTCTGAAAGCAAACCATGAACATTCTTTGGTTCTTACACTCAACCCTGGCAGAAAAGCTTCAGTTCGGAGTTCATTTCAAGCCGTCAGTCAAGACAATGATAGTTGACGTACTGATGTTCAGTGTCACATTAAAACAGACTGCTTTCCTCAAGCAGGAACAACTGTCACTCTAATGAATAAGTTGTATTGCTTTGTGTTCATTTTTGTACTTTTTATGTTGTATGTCTTCATTATAGGGCGCTTGATGCCAGACGAGAGAGCTCTTGTAATTAGAGTTGCAACCCAAGGTACTGTACTTCAAATTCTTCTTTTTTAAAAAGATTTGACAGCCTTAAAACCTTTTTTTCCTTGACACTGCACCAATAGATATTGTATTTTCTCAACAGACACTTGCCTTTTTTCTTGAACGCAAGAAGATGTCCTCTTCTGCCATGGTGGACTTTGCAGGAAGATAGTTTGCGGAGAAAGTAAATGGACTAAAGATTTGATTTTAATCATTTGTGGAGAAGTGAGCAACCGTCACAATGATGGATGGACAGATTGTGATCTAATGTAGAAAAGCAATGTATTTGTGATTATGTTTACTGTTTTTACCAATGGGCTGATTTATTACTGCAATGTCAAGGCCATATTTATAAACACGTTAGTGACGCATACAGTATCATGTCACGTGACCACACCAGATAACACAACTATACGTCCGGGCATCATGTTTGTTCCTCTCTTTTGCAATGGAAAGCCTGTATGGTTTTTCATTTGTCAGTGCCTTTACTTTGATTCTTACTCTTCGTTTTTATTTGCAATGTGAGACATAATTGTCTTGATACACGGACTGACTGAAGAGAGAACGTTTCGCAATAGCTATACTATTTTAATGAATACAGAAAAGAGTAGTTCCATATTTATATTTGCAACTTTAACATTTAACGTTTTTGGCCCTTGTGGCTCATTTCATTTGTGATTGTTATACATAATTGATTTCAACTTTAGGAATGTGTTTTGTGTTTAGTGACTCTCCTGCAGTGGTAAACTTTTCTACTTTTGTAAAACACTTGCCACACACACAAGTGTATTAAATGCATTTATTCTGAATGTTAACGTCCATTACCACAACAGATTTGTTCTATTTATGTATATTTTTAATTTGATTGATTTCCACTATGATTTTCATGGTGGTCACAGCACAAGTTCTATTTTTCGAATAAAGAATAGTGCACAATGATTTGATTTAACTGTAAATAAATTTTGTCCACACCAAAAATTACATGTACAAGTAACATCAAATGCTTTAAGGTTGGATTAGAGCTAATTTTATTTGCAAGTGAAGGTTCCAAGTTTTAATTGGCTTTCATTAAGCAGTTTTTTGTAGGCTTATTTTCAATTTCTCTTTTAGTTTCTTTGATTCTTTGTCAGATTAACCTCAACATTATGTTCAGGTCTTTAAGATAACATTTGCGTCTTTGGCCAGACGTGTTAGGCGTCTGCCAAAATCTTACTCAATGACAACTGAAGGAGGTGGCTATTAACCAGTTTGTCATTTAGCTGATGCTTTTCCCAGTGCGATAAGTCCAAAGTCTTAGTTTGAAGCAGTCTTAACCGTAGGCGGCACAACCATAGATTGTCCGCAGGTTAGTAAATTGTATTTTTGAAAGATAATAGTGATAGGCATGTAGACTACAACCATTATCTGAAGACACCATGGCACTATTGTTTTAACTGTCGGCAGTGGTAATTCTTGGCAATAGTTTCCTGCCAAGTGGACAAGAATTTGCATCCACTGTTTCTACAAAACGACCTAAACTTTGGGTTCTTTGCACCAGGGCACAATGTCGATAGTTCATGGATCATCCCTTGCAGGGTTTCAACCTATAATGTTCCCAGATATTGTAAATACTACAGCCTAATCAGCTTTTGTCGATTTGGAAAAATTGGAAATGGGCTTGAATGGGCTCTTGGCCAGACTGACTTGCAGAGCAAATCTCACATTTTTCCCAGAAGTTCGTCTGGTTTTCCCAGGCTAAGCACATACCAAACCGTACTGAAACCGTGATGAAAACCGAACCATGAGGAATTTGAAACGTTACACCCCTACACCTTACCGTAATTTTCAAGTAATCCTGAAGCCCTTTGATCAGGTTTGGAGCTAAACTGTAGATGAAGGTGGTCCTCTTGGAGCAGGCTTTGATACACCTTATCTAAAGCAACTTTGATCACATTTATTGCAGGGTCAGTTTGACTGGAGCAACTTGTGGTTGCCTTGTTAAAGGGCACAATGGTGATGGAATCCCCCAAAAGAACCCAGATTTCCCCTTTAAGGAAGGTCCCCTTGATTGCACACACTCAATTTTGGGAATTGTACAAAAACAAACTCTCACTTCCTCTTACTTTATGGTGATGCATGCTAAACACAACCTGGTTCTCAGTGCCATCTCACCAAGCCAAGGTTATGCAATACTGGTTTGACCGTGACTGTGGAAAAAGTAAAGCAATTGCAGAACTTCCCTCGGTTTCAATTACTCCTGATCCTGAGATGGACTGGAAATTCAAGGTCAAGGAGCAGACAAGTTTTCCTCAGACACCTCTTTATCTTCACACTCTCTATCCTATCCTCTCTGCCAACTCTTTTTAAATGTTGTCCAGAAGACACTCAGCAAATGGCATCAATAAAACATCTTGTGCCAGTACCGGGCGTATAAGGTAATCCTGCCATGGAACAAGTGACTTAACCTTTGAGTGTTCAATGCCTGTGATGTGTGTCTTTTTGAGCTCAGCCCCTACAGATGGAGAAAGAGGGAATCTCCCACTTCTCGAGAGGAGAAGCCACTGTTATGTGGAAATGGTGAGGCAGCTTCCTTGGGATATCTTATGAGCCAACTCTCTGTCCTCATCCTTCATGAAAACCTTAAGTAACTCAGCTGTTGTGTGATTCTGGAAAAATGGCAGGCCTTATGTTGCTGATCCGAGCCCTCACTCAGTACTGGCCTCGCCGGCAATTGCCTCCAGCGGATGAAATGCAAGAAATGTTGCTCGGACCTCCAAAACCACAACACGTTTACAGTTAGCCCCCATCCAAGAACCGACTCCCCCTGTGAACCATTACAGCAGAGCCATGGAAACGCATGCACAACACCGGCCGGGAGTGTCTGAGAAGTGGCGGCGTTTCAAATCATGGGCCTCTAAAAGTGGATAGTGACATCAAATCGGCGTGTGGGAAAGAGGAATATTCACCACAGCAACTGGACGGGTGAATCATTCATTTATGTAGCGTGGAAATGTCACGGGGTGTAAGGCGAAGCTGACTCATCACACCCTTAGCGCTAGGATTAGTAACCGCATTCCCTCGGCTGTTTATTTGTAAAACTTGGAGATGTTTGGGTTTCCCGTTTGTTGATTGATGTGCAGTGTGCACACGTCTGAATCTTGACTTGCAAAAGTTAAGGTTGTGAATGCTGAGTTTGCACAGCTTGAGGATACAATGAAATCCTTGAAGGAAGACTTGCTTTTGGGGCCAGCAATCAAAACCTGGCTGCATATGTGATTGATCCGTTGTCACTTTGCACAAGTGTGGACAGATGTGTTTGCAGTGCGCATCCCGTGCGTTGATTATCCTGTGGAGAATGATGTGTGACGGATGGATCTCAGTGGGAGTCTCTGGAAAGTTCGGGAAAAGCCTGTTCAGAATGGTGACAGCATGTGGTGCTGAAAGATGATTTTTAATGCACAGGTGAATGATGTATCTTTCTCGCATCCTATCCATCCTGGTTTCTCTGTGCTCTGCTGAGACTGCAACCCAGCCGTTTATCTGATTTTACCATCACTGCAACTCATAAGTGGAGCGGAGATTTTTCCGCAACTCAATTATTTGGTGGATTTGTGCAAAAGTGCTTTAAGAAAAGTGTATAAAGATAATAAAACTCGTTGGAAAAAACGTTTGATATTTGTTATCACAAGACCAAACTGTCCATGTATATGCATTGCATTATATTTTATTCATTATTAGTATGTTAAAAAATAAAAATATTCATTATATGCATTAAACCATTCCTGCCACTGGGGGGCTCTGCATTTACACAGTTCAGTGTGTGAATGACATTTATGGCACTAGCAGCCAAACTGGATAATCACTTGCACTAATTTTCACATGCTGGGCACTCAACACACTTAAGTACAACAAAAGCACAGAAACCTCAGTCCAGATTTGCCCATAAGATGATGACTGTGCCTGATTGTTTGTTTATCCGTGTAGTTACTCAGAGACGGGTCTCCACTCGGCCTGTTTTAGGGAGCAGTCATTTCATGTAGGTGTTTTTATTGTATGGAAGCAATTAACTCCAAGTATAGTTGCTTAGTATTTGGCACGCAAGGAACAAAGAGGTATACAGACAGACGGATGGATGTATGGATGAACAACAATAGTGTAGCTTTTGCCATAAGCTACTTGCTCAACAATTGTATTTTTAATCTTTTTTTTTTTTTTTTTTACAAGCTGAAGCAATCAAACAGGCGCTGTCTTCTCAAATGTAGTGTTAGGAAGTGTGATTCGTTTTAGTGATTCGGTTCGTATGTTCATATACTGTAGAAATCGATTCACTGATAGAAACCCTGCCAGTTCTTCTTTTTAAACCATTTATTTAAATGCAGCGGTTTGTCATTATGTTTTCGAATAAGTTGTGTGATTTCTTTCAATTTTATGCTGTCATGATCATTTATTATTATAATGAATTCAATCATATTTTTTTGTCAGGAACAATCTAATTGCAGAATGTAATGGTATCATCTGGGATAGTTGTTGAAAAGTAATCTAATCGGATTTCGGCTATCGGAGGATCAAATCTTGAAAACGACTTGAAAAATCAAATTCTGAAATCAGATTAGATCACAAAATCAATTCTTAGTTTTGATCTGGATCAAATCATCAGTTTGTGTTGTTCGAAACTTTTTAGCAAGATTGGGATACCTTTGATCCAAAAAGGGTTTCCAGGATTTTACTGATCCCATTCCCAGCAGACGGGTGAATTTCAGGAACAGAAATTTAATACAATTTTAAAACTGGTCAAAATATGCAACATTTATATCATGTAATATATACACACACATTTTTTTTTATTTTGCTCTTGATTAGTTTAATTGTTAAAGTAATAAATTAGAAGTACACTTTAGGCTTATTGAGGCTTTTGGTATAGCCTACAGTAAAGTAAAAGAGATTTTGGCGGCATGTATCTAACAAAAATATTATATTTAATTTAAAGTGTTTTTATTTTTTTATCAGTTTGTAAACAACATTGGCACAATCATAAGAGATCAACCAGTCAAATGTTATTTGTTAAAGTTTCTCGGGTAAACGCATATGCGAAACTTTTCTGAGAAAAAACTTTTTTTTTTCATCTCATATTTTTTCCATCACCATGTCCCTTTAGGGGCTCCGTATGCACTATTAATCCAGATTTGGTAATTGAAAAAGTGTGTATCTGGATCAGGATGATAAAATCTAAAAAAAAAAAAAAAAAAAAAAAAAAAACGGCACAAAAGTAAGATGGATTACCTGATCCTGGACAGCAAATCATGAGATATCCAAATTCAGATCATTCTGATCCAGATTAGACTTTTTGAACAACTGTCCCCAGATCTATACATTTATGAAGATATTGTCCACTTATATAGGCTAATTCCAAATTAAGCTACAGCTATTATTATCATATTATACACCTTTAAAGGTTAGAAAATAGATGGAGGTTGTACGAAAGGACAGACAGACAGACAGGAAAAATGACCATATGGAGGGAAGTCCATAGAGACGTCTAGCCAAAAAGGGAAGAAAAAGAAAGAAACATGGAAACGCATGAAAAAAAATGTACATATTTTCAGTGTGTGATATTAAGCAGAGTTACAGTGCCGGATCAGAGACTGATACACAGAGCCAGACAGCAGCACGTGGCTGGACTATTTCTCTCGTTCCCCTCTCACGTGCCCGTGAAGAATCAAAGCTATGAGCCAGTTTATTGGCCCAACGGATCCAGCAACCAAATGACATGCAGACTTCCCTCCTCAAGGCCTTGGACTGGCCCAAGTATGGTGTGTGTGTGCTAGATATAAAGCTCTATGATTTGGAAAGGAACCCGAATGTGTCTATATCCATCATTCAGTGCAGACATGTTTGTGGTCTCATGCAAATATGTGTTTGTGTGCACGATGCCAACACGAATGCGCAATCGCCGGGCACACGTATTGTTTGTGCGAGCGCTTTAACCTGCTGTTGACATGTTGCGCTCCATCTGTCAAGGAACCGGAGTGCTGTGAATGATCAAGTGTTGACGAAAGACTACAAAAACCTCTTTCTGTCTCTCAGTCCTGCTGAAAGATGCTGTTTTGACGCCAGTCACCTTCGCATCAGCCCCTGACCAACACCACATCACAATTCATTTACTAAGAAGCGAGCAAATGATGGAACATATTCGTCAACACGGAAAAACTTACA
This sequence comes from Rhinichthys klamathensis goyatoka, assembly GCF_029890125.1. Taxonomy (NCBI): domain Eukaryota; kingdom Metazoa; phylum Chordata; class Actinopteri; order Cypriniformes; family Leuciscidae; genus Rhinichthys; species Rhinichthys klamathensis. Next base: position 1,984,302 of record NW_026606808.1, read on the forward strand.
CAATCGCCGAGCCGAAGAAAAACAACCCCGGTGGGATTTCTTGTGTTACCGTCCACACAATACAGTAGAGAAAGGGTTTGAATGCATCGCTCAAAAAGAAGGATGTTTTGAAGACCCGTCGGGACGTTTCCTGTCAGTGTGGATTGTTCCGAAAGGCCTGCAGAACCTCCTCGGAGAAGTTTAAAAAACAACACATCAAGATCAAATGACTGTATAATTGTAACATTGTTGAATGAAGATAAGTGACAGAGATTTACCCGTTTTTTGATTGTCGGAAAATTGGTTTAGTCACAGTAGAATGTTGATCTAAATACAGCAGAGCCCAGGCTAATGAGAAAATAATGTGTGCGCAGCTACAGTAAGCTAGAGCAGATCTCCTGAGAAGGCCTTGAAGTCGTTTAACGGACAAATCGCACAAAGTCGCACCAGCGATCAGTCTGCGGTAACGGCGGAGGCTGGGATCCAAGCGGGAACGCTTTTTCCACCCTGGTACTCATTAGATCCCAGAGCGATTTTGTGTCGAGACTGTTTGGAAAGAATCCATTGTGATGGATGCACGCATGTTCTTAAATGCAAATGTTCAACTGTAATACTAGCTGAAATAAAGCAGGTGGGTCGTTAACATGACAGTGTATTATTTTTTTTTTTTTTTAAAAACATTAAATGCGATCATCATACAGTTTTGAGACTTGAATACACCTATCTGTAAGTGTTTTTTTGTTACATTTCTGAATAAATTTTTCTTTTTTTCCAGAAACAAAAAATGTAAGGTTGATACAACTCTAACATTTTAGATTATATTTATTTTAAAATATATTTTAACAAAACTGCTTATTAATTTTTTTTTTTACAAAATTAAAGCCATGTGGTGAAGCCAGCATGCAGAAAATAAAACGGGACGTGATATCACAATGGCATCATAACCCTGAAAAAAAAGGTTCAATGGGGTTATAGAACTCAAGGGTGCTTGACTACATTTTAAAGAACCCTTTGTGCCAAAAAAGTTAGAAAGGAGAAATATAATACTGACAAGTTTAATTTATAAAATCTAATTCAAATAAAAAATTAATTAAAACAAAATTAATTTAAAGTGCCCCTATCATGGATTTTTTGAAAATGACCTTTCATGTAGTGTGTAACGTGGCTCTAGGTGAATGAAAACATCCTGCAAAGTTTTAAATCTGAAAGTGCAGTATGTGCAGTTATTTTCTTTCAAAAGTAAGAGTCGACTCTGAGTCAATGAAATGATTCGTTTTACAAACGAGTCATAAGCCGTTTCGTTGTGACGTCAAGACGAAACATTAGCATATTGCCCACGCAGACACCAGGGAAAACTTGAACCTCAAACACTGCAGCTGATTCCTGTGGACGCTGGACAGCATCATGTCGAGAAGACGCCGTGCTCTACAATGTTCTACAATGCCAGGTTTTTTCACTGCCCAAGGGCGAGCATGTGAAGAATCAGTGGTTAAAATCCATCTTTACCACGATATCACAGCAGTGTAATCCTAAACTTTTGCTGTGTTCACTTTATTTTACTGACGACTGCTTCTCAAATCTCAGAGTTCAATGCAGGATTCGCAAACCGCTTGCTCTTGAAAGATGGTGTTCAAAATACTTAGTTTTGAGTTTGATATTGTGTAGGTGTGATATTGTGAATAGTTCTTCCAATGTTTCATCATCGGACTCGCGCTCACAACTCTCTGGGGTCGGCGGTATCGCCGGCGATACCAGCTCACTTTTTTCCTTATCAGTGCAAAAGACTCAAATTACTCTGTTGATTTTGATCTTACATATAAGTGTTATACATCATTCGATCCTGTTAAGTTTGTATTTTTTTTGTGGAACCTCACAATAAAAACAAAGTGTTGTGCTTTTCGCCAAATAAAGAAAAATAAACATGATGCGCGTTCTGCGTTCTCTCTGTCAGTGAGGTCCATTCTGAAACGCGTCCGAAAAATTAACTGTAACTAAGTCAATACTTGTCACAGAGATACGAGACATGTGTCTTTTTAAAGCTTGTATTCTCTTCTTTTAAATGAAGTAATTTATTTAAAAAAAGAAATATTTCCAGTTTATGTAATCCGTTTGAAACCAAGGAGAGGTACAGTTTTTTCGTTCTCAGTTCATTATCTTTAATTAGCTGAGGCCGCCACGCCCCCAGAGCTTTTCACATGGTAAATAGGTGATCTAACGTTATGCATCGCACACGCACAGCGATCAATGCCATAACAACACGAAGTTTCTCAATCAGATTCACTGATAGTTCATCGCGTTTTGAGAATGGCACTCTACTCCTTCAGATGATTCTGGACAGCGGGGACGATTTCACCTTTTCCTCTGAGGAATTTGAAACTCGGACGACGAACGGCTGCATTTTGAAGAACGAATTGACCCCGCCGAGGATACAAGTTCGGAGTAAGTTGTTTAGTGTTATATAATTCCTTTTCTGATTATAGAGCTCAAATGAATTTTCAGACTATATTTTGCCTAGTTTTGGCTAGCTTTTGACATAGGAAAGATTACCTCACAGTCACAATATCCCTATACGTAGGCCTATACGCTTGTGTAAACTTTTTAAATGTGATATTAGCCTACTACATATATTTCACTCAGTTTTGAGATTAGTTTATGACACTGATTATCATGCTAAAATACTGCCTTATGCGTAATGTATTTTGTTTGTGAATAACTGCTTAGGTTATATAATGATTTAGTGAAATATATTTCAGCCTCCGGTAAAATATGTGATACTGTCTAAATACAATATATTATTTATGTATAAATGTTCAGTTAGGCTAACTGAAATAAAACCATGTCTATATTGTGAAGGGTAGTCAACTTTAGCATGGGTGTGTTCACTTATTCTCTAAGCACTGTGTGTGTGTGTGTGTGTGTGTGTGTGTGTGTATAATTAAATCGCAATTTTAACATTGCATTGATGAAAAATCTACAATGCATGCCCAAAGTCGTGCAGCCATATAGTTTCTCTTGATATCAGCATGTTCAAAGGTGTTTATTTTTTATTTATTTTTATTTTACAGGGATGAGATGCCACTGATGAGTCCTGCTGACTTCAACATTCAACAGTCTCTGTACATGAACATGGTTAAATGAAAAATCAAACACCTTGGAAATGACAGGTATGTAGCTACTATGTTTCAGGAATGGCACAAGTTGTGTGACTGTTCAAGCATCTGTCTTTAGATCAGTGTGTTTACTAATGTGCTTTTTTGTCCTTTGTTGTGTATCTTTGGATTATGTTGTGTTGTAAATAAATCCAAACAATCTAAAAGCCATTCTTTTTTACATCACCTCATTCTTTGTGCAAGGCTCCTCGTAATGATATGGCCTGATAGCACCTAATAGGGCCATTATGGGAGGGTCTTTGTCTTTCTCAGGTGTGAAATGCATTCATATTAATGAGAGATCACGCCTCCTCGCATAAAGCTTTCTCAAACAAAACACGTCATACACATTCTAAAAGACTTTATTGACTTATCTGAATGAGTAGTCAGGATGATTCTCACATAGTTTTGGAGCAAATATTCTAGGCTATGTGATACAATTTTCAAAAGTCTTGTGAAGAAATAATCAATATGTGTTTTGTGGCCTTATTTCAGAAACTTTAATTTTTAGTTTTTTCAATAACCATGCATAAACAATATTCTCTCAAAAATACAAATATGTACATACATGTTGCTCACATATTATGGTAGCCCTGTTTGTGCTAAATAGAGTGTAATTACACCTGTGCCATTAATATGTTTATAAGCAACTGAAAAAAGCACAAATGTCAGGGCATGTCAAAACATCTCAAGGACCCCAAAAACACCTTGGACCCCAGAGGGTTAATATGGTAAAATCGACGTCATTGTTCGTTAGTCTGTTTAGTTTACGGTGTAGGAAGCCTCAGGACAAGCAGAGCTGATGTTGTTATGGCAATGGGCGTTTTTGTTTTTGTCGCGCTGTACACGGTAGGCCAATCACAGCAGACTGAGCTGTCTGGCCAATCAGAGCAGAGTAGCTCGCGGAAAGGAGGGATTTAGAAAGATTGATTAATCTGACGAGTAGTTTGAGAATCATTGAAAATGTGGTGATGTGCAAATGTATATTATGAGGAAATTAAACAGTTTTTTGACCTTTGGAGCAAGTAAACCTGTTGTAGGAGACTCCAGAACGACATTAGGAATCTTTAAAATAGCATAATAGGGGCACTTAAATCCACAAGATGATACCATGATGGGAACCCTTAAGTGGTTCTATATATTAAAAACTAATAGGCTAGTTGGCCCAGATCCAGCCCACATCTGGCCCACATCTGGTACACGTTGAATCCACATGTACCAGATGTGGCCCGGATCTGGGCCGACACTATGTTACTGTCTGGGTATTTTGAAGAGAGAAATTATAATTCACAATATTTGTAAAGAAAAAAAAAAAGAAAAAAAACTTAAAAAACTAGCTATATTTTAAAACTTTTTTGGCATCATTCATGTGCGTAGCCACGTGCGGGATTAGTTACGAGTTTTAATCATTTTAATACTTAGAGTCTCTTGTTCAAATCCCCAACCCTAAGTATGAGCAAAAGCAAAATAATACATTTTTTAAAGTTATTAATAAAAACTATAAAGCATTACCAGTAATTGCTTTTCCAGATCTGGATCTAAATACCAGGATGTCCAACTTTAGAATGGTTGAAACCCATCGTCTCGTTTAATTTGTCAGGTCTCTTTTCTTACTGTGAGAAATATTTAGCATTTAAGCATGTCCCTCTGAGGGACTGGAGCTGAGGTGTAAAGCTGCCAACTTCAGTAACATAATGATACCGCCGAACGGCTCCAATTGCAACCATCAGCTCGCAAGTAAGAGCTTTGCTTGGGAAAACACACACAATCGCACACCTCTGGACTGAATCTGGTCATCACACTGCCAAAGCAGGTGAATGTGTTTGAAAGCGATTAAATGTGAAGTCTGGAATTTCCCTCCGTGGGGGCAGAGGGAAATTATGGGATGGGGAAGCCAGTAATGGACCAAAACAACAAGAGAAACATAGGGAAGGACTCGGAGAGATTGATTCATTCAGGGGCTCTTAGTTTGTGAAATCTCATTAACTTCCTCACATTTGTTGAAGTTTTTCTTAGTGTCTCTCATTGCACTGCATTTGGTGTGTGTGTGTGTGTGGCAAATTTGAGCCAGATTGACCATCTTCTCATCCTTAGTCCATATCCTATTGTGTTCAACACTAAACAATGACACTATTTCTTTTTAGAGCTGTTTTACTGTATTGAACTGTGGTTGCATCATTGAATCATTATTTTACTGTTTATCACTGTGTAAAGCTGCTTTGAACACAACAATCTCTATTGTATAAATCACTATATAAATAAAGGTGACTTGACTCTTTTCATGAATACAAAAATCCTTTAGAAGGGCACCAGCAAAATAAAAAAATATATTTTTAAATGTGGAATAACATAATATAATATTTAATATATAGGCCACTATTAATATAACATAATTTGTAATATTGATAAAGTCAGTAAAAAAGAGGGTCCAATGTACTGTGTTAAGATGAGGACATTTTCCATATAGATTTTTCACAGGCGTTTTTCTTTTATTTTGAATTATTCATTTTATTGTGTTGGGTTTTAGGGTTAAAGGAAATGTCTGTAAAATTAGCACCACTTTTTTTTTTTTTTTTTTACAGATTTACGCAGTATAATATAATAGCCTACTATTTATAAAAATAAACAATGATACATATTAATATTCATTATAAAACAAAAATTGGATTTATCATTATTATCATACAAATAAAACCATATGGTTTGATTTTAAATATTATATAATTATATTTTATATAATATCTAGGCCTATTTTTTGTGGTATAGGCATACAGGAAATTTAAGAAATTTTAGAAACATAACGTAATTTAGGCCTTATGATTTTTTCCCCAATAAAAATCAGAACTTGTAGCCTAATTATTCAACAAAACAATGAAAACTAAGATAAATAAAGCTCACTGCTTAATAGCTAACATGTATGGCTTCTTTATGTCTTTTTCCCGCTTATTCCGTTGTGTTGTTCTAGTTTTGTGACATAAAAAAGCAGCTTATTGCACTATTTTGACCGATTTTCAGCAAAGCAGTGTGTCAAAGACTCTTGGTGACATGCAAGACTCCACTACGGAGAATGACCAGAAAACACAGTCCAACAGCGAACAAAAGGAAGCATAATAAATCATAACTAGTCAGACTCGAGACTTGCGCCGAGGTGTCGCTTTTCTCACATTTTTCCCTAACATGTCTTTCACAACTTTGCTTTGATTCGCTCTTTTCTAAACCTCTGCTGCTTTATCTCAGTGTGAGGTTTACCCTGCGGCACATGCGTTTAGTGAGTCTCAGTTTCGCATTTCAGTCGTCAACTTTCCGGGGCTCCACTGCCCTCCAGAACGACAGTTCAAAGCACAACATCAGCCTGAGCTCGGCGATATCTCGATAAGAGCACAACTAATAGAAACCACACGGCATGGCGGCTCAAAGACCAGCAATGTTTTGAGGCAGCTGGCAACGTCGCGCATGTTCTACGACCCTCTACCCAGATAAGGTAACAGAACAGCCTCTAAAACTGACTCCCAGAGCAAATGTTTATTTCCATAGTGATTACATTTCCATACACAGATGGAAAGTTTGTTTCAACGTATTTAACCAACCCTCAGCTGGGTTGTATCAAAAGTGTGAAAAACATGATCCCGTCAGTCAAAATGAGAGCAGAGCAGCAATTTCGGCTTTCCAGCACGATTTCCTGATTGATTCTGGAAGGAAGCCGGGTTAAATCTTTTTTTTTTTTTTTTTTTTTTTTTTCACGGTTTTGTTTTGGTCTAAGTGGTGGACGGCATTTAATGTTCTATTGGTGCGGAAAAAGCCTGGAAAATTTCACCAGGCCCTGACTTTTCTTTCTTTCAGACTTCCATGTTTGGCCATCCGCTCTAATCCGCATCCGATCGTTTATGTAAGCGCTTTCAATTAATGAGCAGTGAATATTAATGCTTATAGTCACTCTAAACATTCAGAGGCGCTCTAACAACAGTATGACATAGTTTAATGTAGTGATGGTGCGCTGCAAAGGCAAGTGAGCCTTTTGGAAAGCGCTCTAAAACTCTCTTCTCCATTTCCAGTGATGTCAGTGCTAAGTTTGTACTGCGCTTTAAAAGCTTGGGCTTAGTTTCAAGGTGAATACTAGGGTTGGAAATCGAGAACAATTTTTATTCAGAACCAGATTCCATTTATTTATTTTTTATCCTGGAAACGAATCATTTTCATGACGCAGATGTGGATAAACCAGAAATAAAAAATAGGCCTCGTTTACCCCCGGTATTAAGATGCTTTTGCTCGATCGGATCACAAGTAGACGAGGGAGACACATTTCCGTTTACACCTGGTGTTTTAATACGTCTCTTTTGTCCGCTTTCGACCACTTTGTCTATGGGCGGGTAAATGTAGGCTTTTTCAGATCTTTCGATCTAATGGATGAAATAAGCTCATGCAATTTACATATGAATGCAACCGGAGACGATGGGAGAACATATGGAGAGCATCAGCTTTCGTTTCCGCTCTGATAACCTCAAGACCAGTCGAACACTGTGAGTTAGAAATGGTGAGAGAACATTGTGCTTGGTACATTTTTTCGTCTGGAAACCAAACTTGAGTCTTCAGCCGACAAAGTTTAAATCCCGTCTGGCTAGAGCGCATTAGGTCAGTATGCGGAGAGTAGACGTTTTTTTTGTGGCAGTTCGAACGCATTCGGCCACATGAGCGTTTACACCATTAAAAGCAATCCGGACTAATGTGTTTTTCAAATACCTCTGGAAATGGTTGAAAGTGGACGAGCTCAAAATGTTTCAGACCCCGTTTACACCTGTATTTAGTGTCGTCCACTTGTGATCCTGATTGACCAAAACACATCTTAATACCAGGTGTAAACAGGGCCTTAGTCTCAGAACTCAAATAGAACTAAATTAGTCTTAACGGTATTTCTTGCACTGTTATACAGGAGGCTAATTTATAGTACCACACACAAAAAGAAATGACAATTTATTTGTACGCACTACACAGCAAAAACATACAACATGACCAGTCAACTCACAGTCAAAGAATCTTACATTTCTTTATAATGAATCAGTCAAAAAGATTTGAATTGGTGTATTGATTCATTCGCCTGCTCACTGAATCGTTTGGAATGGTTCTTGACTCCGAACAGCAAGTCTGACTGAAGTAGTCACGTCCAATTCGAAATATATGAATAGCACACAGTATGTTCTGTTAATGTAAGGCTTCTAATCAGTGTAAATACTGTGTGAATCTTTTCTTTGAGAGGAACTGAATGAATGAATTTTCTTCAAAATCTTATAGTCCTGTGGGTTTCCAACAACATGAGTGAATATTTTATTTTTGGGTCATTTCTTTATACGTATAAAGAGTAGGATAATACTTTATTTTGATAATGAATGAAAATGAATGAATGGTATTTCACATAAAAGCTAAAATATGTTATCAAGAATAGTATTTGTAGTATAAGGACCGGTTATGAGGTGGAATGCTTTCTCTAAATCGTTTAGGAACTGGAATCGTTAAGTGGGATGTGAAGAATCGGTAGCAAATGTATCCCCATCTGGTTTAGCCTTTGGCTTCCTTAATAAGCTATAATCAATTAGTATAATGAATTATGGCCACTTTTTTCATTAAAACTGCTCTAAAACTTGTTTGGATCTGTGTCGTTTTGTCTTTCCACTCCACCGGTTCTCTATTTGGCCTGTGACAGATTTTGGCTCTGGTCGGTCTCCATTGCAACATCCAAAACATCCTATTTTGATTTTTTTTCTTTTTTTCTTTGAAGGACGCACGTGGGCCACACCTAAATGAACTCTGCTTCCTGTGGAAAGAAGCACTTGAGAGGTCTCCACTTTTCCCCCTTCTCTCACACTCTCGTTTTCCTACACTCCATTGCAGAAGGATCCCACCTCTGTCCACGTGAGGAGACTGTTTACGAACTGTTGTGACACCCACAACTTTCTTGAAGGACAGCATAGAACCGTCTATTGGAAAGGCAAAAGTGTACGACGAGACCAAAGCAACTGGAGGAACAATACACTCAATCACATTTTGGAAATCAAGGGCCTCTTGAATCCAACTGAAACTCCTTAGAGTCAGAATACTCCCAAACTGTTTCCTTAACTGCACTGAACTGCTTTTTAATGGTTCATATTTGAAGAAAATTCCTTATGAGACTGGATCACACTGACTGATGTGTGCTATAAGTATCTGTGCAGATAACATTTCCACTGGACGGGTGCCTGTGGAAAAGACGGTGCGGCGTGGCAATGCGGGCCTGCAAAAGCAATGTTTCGCTCTACATGCTGTGTGCGTTTGTTCTATGTTCCTTGGCTTCCAGTTTCCCGGATTGGAGGGCAGCCGAAAGTCCAGCATCCGTCCAAACATTTTAAGAAGATCTAAAGCATGCCATCACGCTGGCAGCTTTATGACAGCTATTTATCTGTATCTGCCGCATATGTAGTAAGACATGCTGCTGTAAACGCCATAACTGAAATAACAGCGTCGTTCAGAGGAAAAAGGATGACGATAATGTAAATGACAGCTGTTATGCAGACATATACTCAATGTTTTGTTAAATTATGTAATGTGTTGCCATTATGAGGTCATGGTTTCAGAATTACATAAGTGACAGTAAGGTCGCTGAGAAATAAGAGTTAAAAACGTTAAATAAAAGAAAAATCGCTTACATTTTCTATAAACGTGACATTTTTCAAAAATATACTCTTTGTATTAATGTCGGACGGTTTCGTATGGTTTTGAAAAATAGTTTTAGACATAGTTTATTTTTAATGGCTCTAAAAATGTCATGTCGTGTAACCATCAAGTAAAGCGTAATCAAAAATGTGCCTTACAGAATCAATACATGTACACATCTTTCAAATCATTAATTTTTTTTTTTTATTTTAAACCCATTGACATTTTACAACCTGTCATAAAACGTTTTTTTTTCTCTATGTGGGTTGCACCACGTGACTTTGATTTGGCGGACAAATGTTTTTCAAATGTGGATCTATTAAGCATTGAATTATTTATTCTTAACTTGCTTAATCAATAAGGTTAGCTTTTCAATAATTTCATTAATTTAATGAGGCAATGACATCACAATGATTTTTAATTCAGAAATTAAAAAACGTGCATCAAGAAGTGTATTCAAATCATTCTATATATGAATTGCATCTTAAATGTGTTTTTGATAGATTCAGACTAAAAAATGAGCGTCAACACATCAATATTATATGATAACAATATTAATATCAATAAAATAATAATAATAATTCGTTACATTTATATAGCGCTTTTCTAGGTACTCAAAGCGATTTATTAAAAGCGTCAATAATGATCATGATTTTCCACATGTGACCTTTCTGGCGTACTAAACAAGATGCTCTTATTCTGAGGTGTGTTTATCAGTTGCTCTGGGAGAGCGGCCTCTTATGTAATGTTACATTATACTCAATGTAAAACTCATGGGGTGGGGTAAGGAATGGGACACTTCATTTCTGGTCCCGCTGTGAGGGATATTTGTGGCTTCCCAGCATGCTTTAGCCATGATCTCACTTCATACAGTTCGTTGCTGGGGTTTGATGCTCAGCATTTTCGAAACTTGACAACTGACCAACCTGGTCCACATCTAGAGCTCACATGCAAGATAATACTTCATACACATTTGTCCAAGAGACAAAACACCACGGTAAGTTCCAAAAAGAAATCCAAATATTGTCAGGAACTTAAATACATCATTGCGTAACGGCCTTTGATCCGCTGTGCATTGCTGTTGGGGCTTGGCCAGTCCGGGGCGGCCATAATGGCTCCTGCAGACTCCGCTATAAACTGCGAGCCGGAGCGCGCCAAACTTCTGGAGCTCTAGCTGACCGTAAAACCCACCGAACTGGCAGCACATTGGCCTGTCAGAAAAGCATAAATGACGAGGAAAGAGAGATGGAAATGATGGTAAGGTAAAGATGTGAAAAGCAACAAAGAGTTTCAACTGATTTTTAATATAAGACGCCAAACAAAATCAAACATGATTCAGGTCAAAGTCCACAGCCATAAGTTTTCTCTCAAGACTGACTTATGTAGATCTCATTACTTTAGAAAGCATAGATGCCTGGTCTATACTATCCGATACCCCCATAAGTCAAGTGTGAACTCATCCCTGGAGAGGCGTTTCAACCTGGCACTGGTCGGTTAGCTTTTCTTACACACATCGAGACCTTAGTTCCTCCAAAAAAGGACATTCTGTCATCATTTACTTCCCCTCATGTCGTTCCAAACCTGTATGACTATTTTCTTCTGTGGAGCACCCCTTGGTTTCACTGGTTTATAAATGCATATTTTGTATACATATTAGGGGTGTAACGGTACAGCACATGTATTCGTCCCGAACCGTACGGTGCGGACGTCACGGTTCGGTGCATGCAGTCGCACTATGAATAAGTTCAGTCACAGGCAATCCACACTCCAATCCAGAAGGGGGAGCGCGAGGCAATGCAACACTGCAACATTTTGATTGACACAAACCAGCGTCTGAAATTAACAGGGCTTGTGGCAAAAATGCTACGAAAATAAATAAAAATGCCCCAATAATGAGTTTTTGACTTTTTTGTATTTATGACGATATAGTTAAGCAATATTACAAATGTAAAATTGATTTTTTAGAACAGATCACAAGAAGCACCCCTTAACTGTCACCGTCCCGTATACGGGACGCCTAACTTTACCTCGCTATATTACTATTACATTCTAATCTAATTATGACAAACTATATATGGTTGGAAAGGTCTAAGACTCCTAAATAGATATTTGACAGCTGTTTTTTGCTACAAATTATGAAGGAAGAGTAACCGATGATTTTTTGACAAGAGTGCACCTCAAAAAATTTGCGTCATAACAGGAGTTCTGACATTTGTCACAAAAAGTTGACGCACACACCTTTAATAATTGAAACTTTGGTTTTCATGCTAAAAGTTCATAATAAAACATATAATCTAGTATTTTTCAATAAAAAATTATAATATTATATTTTCCTCTAAAAAGTATAATATATATATATTATCCTCTAAAATATAATAATATCTTTTTTTATCGCCTTTTTTATTACATATTATCATATATTTTAGTAGTTATCATAAATTGGGTATCATTTGAAAGCTTACAAACTCAGAATTCATCATGTGAAAACCATTTTTTCACATTTTTCACACCATCTGACTAGTAAGTCAAAGTCCAATTCACAGTCTTTGCTGTCCCAACTTAATTGATATAAGTAGTGTAGAACATTATATAGAAACTGTGTCTATTCCTCGTGTAGTGAGGCCAAACAATAAATCTAGTGTAGGATCTAGGAAAAATCTTATTGTAATTAAACCAGAAAATCTAAATATCAGTGAACAAAAACAATTTCTAAAACTAGGTCTTCTAAACATTAGATCGCTCACACCTAAGGCGGTTATTGTAAATGAAATGGTCACAGATAATAGCTTCGATGTACTTTGCCTTACTGAAACCTGGCTTAAACCAAATGAGTATTTCGGTCTAAATGAGTCTACCCCGCCAGGATACTGTTATAAGCATGAGCCCCGTCTGATCGGTCGTGGCGGCGGTGTTGCAACAATCTATAGAGATATTCTTAATGTTACTCAGAAAACAGGTCACAGGTTTAATTCGTTTGAAGTACTTGTGCTAAATGTTACGCTCTTAGATGTAAGAAAGAAATCCCTATTATCTCTAGCCTTGGCTACTGTATATAGACCTCCAGGGCCCTACACTGATTTCCTAAAAGAGTTTGCAGACTTTCTCTCAGATCTATTGGTCAATGTCGATAAAGCAATAATTGTTGGAGATTTTAACATACACGTAGATAACACAAATGATGCGTTAGGGACTGCGTTTACAGATTTATTAAATTCCTTTGGGGTCAAGCAAAACGTCAGTGGTCCCACTCATCGTCTAAATCATACACTAGACTTAATTATATCATATGGAACCGATCCAACCGATATAGATATTATACCGCAAAGTGACGATCTCACTGATCATCACATGGTAACTTGTATAATACGCACTGCTGAAATTTGTCATGTTGCGCCGCGTTATCGACCAGGCAGAACAATCCTTCCAATCACTATAGATAGATTCTCAAATAGCTTACCTGATCTATCTCAGCTGCTCAGTGAACCCAAACAAACAGATGAACTAGAGGAAATGACCAGCAGTTTGAGCACCATTTTCTCTAGTACATTAGATATTGTTGCACCAATTAGATTGAAAAAGGTTAGAGAGAAAACTAAAGCACCATGTACAATAGTACTACACATGCTATCAAGAGAGAAACTCGTAACTTAGAGCGTAAATGGAAACAAACTAATTTAGAGGTCTTTAGAATCGCGTGGAAAGACAGTGTGTCACGTTATAAAAAGGCTCTAAAAGCAGCCAGGGCAGAGCATCTCCGCAAACTAATAGAAAATAACCAAAATAATCCAAGGTTTTTATTTAACACCGTGGCTAGACTAACAAATAAACAGACATCGCCAGAGCAAAATATTCCGTTACAGTATAGTTGTAATGATTTTATGAATTACTTCAATGAGAAAATAGAAAGCATCCGAAATACAATTGTAAATGTACAATCCTCTATGGTGTCTTATGATTCAGCCTCGATTATCGCCCCTCAAGAACAACTACACCGCTTTACAACTGTAGGACAGGAAGAGCTAAATAAACTTATCATTGCATCTAAACCAACAACATGTTTATTAGATCCAATACCCACTAAACTTCTGAAAGAAGTGTTACCTGTAGTGGAAGAGCCTCTTCTTAATATTATTAACTCGTCTTTATTTTTAGGTCATGTTCCAAAAATATTCAAGCTGGCAGTAATAAAACCTCTTATTAAGAAACCGCAATTAGATCAAAATAACTTAGCAAACTACAGACCCATTTCAAATCTTCCATTTATGTCTAAAATACTAGAAAAAATTGTGTCCGCTCAATTGTGTTCTTTCTTGCAAGAAAATGAGATATATGAAAAATTTCAGTCAGGATTCGGACCGCATCATAGCACAGAAACTGCGCTAGTTAAAATTACAAATGATTTACTTTTAGCTTCTGACCAAGGCTGTATCTCAATACTAGTTCTACTCGATCTTAGTGCTGCGTTCGACACTATAGATCATAAAATACTCCTGGATCGACTACAAAACTACACTGGTGTTCAGGGACAGGCATTAAGCTGGTTCAGATCGTACTTATCGGACCGTTACCATTTTGTCTGTTTAAATGGGGAAAAATCGAAGATAACGTCAGTAGACTATGGAGTGCCGCAAGGATCGGTGTTAGGCCCTCTGCTATTCTCAATATATATGCTGCCACTTGGTAATATTATAAGAAAACATGGAATTAATTTCCACTGCTATGCTGATGACACTCAATTATATATTTCATCACGACCAGATGAATACACTAACTTATCTAAATTGACAGAATGTCTTAAAGATATAAAATGCTGGATGACGTGTAATTTCCTGCTACTAAATCCAGATAAAACGGAGGTATTACTTATTGGTCCAAAAAACTACCCACAAAATCTCTTACAATACAACTTTAATATAGAAGGATGTCCTGTTACCTTATCGACTACAGTAAAAGACCTGGGTGTTATACTAGACCGCAACTTGTCTTTCGAAAATCATATTTCGTATGTTACAAGAACAGCCTTTTTCCACCTTAGAAACATTGCTAAATTACGTAACATGCTATCTGTTTCTGATGCAGAAAAGTTAGTTCATGCATTCATGACCTCGAGACTAGATTATTGTAATGCTTTATTAGCTGGTTGTCCTGCATCTTCAATAAACAAGCTACAGTTAGTCCAAAATGCAGCCGCTAGAGTTCTTACTAGGTCAAGAAAATATGATCATATAACACCGATTCTATCATCTCTGCACTGGTTACCTATCAAGTTCCGTATCAATTACAAAGTACTACTACTGACCTATAAAGCCCTAAATGGTTTAGCTCCTGTGTATTTAATGGACCTTCTATCGCCCTACAATCCATCGCGTTCTTTAAGATCCCGAAATTCGAGGCTTCTGGTCATTCCTAGGATATCTAAGTCCACTAAAGGAGGGAGGGCGTTCTCACATTTAGCTCCTAAACTCTGGAATAGCCTTCCTGATACTGTTCGTGGCTCAGACTCGCTCTCCCAGTTCAAAACTAGATTAAAGACGCATCTCCTCAGCCAAGCATTCACATAATGCTTACCTTTTATACCACTGTTGAATCAGATCGACTGCATTAATATTATGAACAGCAGCTACGCTAATTATTTCCCATCTGCTTTTCTGCTGTTATCTCGGGACGCTAGTCCCGAGGTAAATAGCGTTCGTCAGCTCCAGTTTGTATCCAGCCTCTCACGGAGACTTCAGACGCTCCAACACCTGCGATGAGACGACTCGACGCCTGTGAAGAGACGACTCGACGCCTGTGAAGAGACGACTCAACGCCGGCGATATGTTATGCCCTAAATTAATACATGATGATTAACTAACTATTATTCTATGTACATTTCTGAAATGCACTTTCTGTAAAGCTGCTTTGAAACAATATGTATTGTGAAAAGCGCTATACAAATAAATTTGAATTGAATTGAATTGAATTGAATTGAATTTTGAAATTGAACGTTGCGTTACCATAGAAATGGTATTCTAATTTTTTTTTTTCAGGCTCCTCCCCTTTTGGGCTTTATTATATTTCATAATTTATGATCAAAACCTTTTCTAATATTGACAAAACACATGTTTTCAGAAAGGTCTAAGTCTCAAGGTTCCAAATTTTGTGACAGAATTGATATTTGGACAAAAATGTTATTAATTTGTTAAGGCAGAATTTATGCAACTAAATTCAATGTCACCCGGTGGCTATTTTTGGTACTACGCCAAAACAAAATCTCATGGGAACTTCAATTTTTGTGATATCAACTTCAAATTTGGAACACTACTTGGTTAGATATATAGCTTTGATTTTATAGTAATTTTAGAGTAAAAAATATTTTGTAAAATATATATTTTTTATAAAATAAAAAATATATAGTACAGTATATTTGATTTACTGTAAATTTAAACTTCCATAACTTTTTCATACTTTCATTTTTTGAAGTGTTTTCACTTCAGCAATAATCTGCTGAGTGTTTCCTTTAAAACAAGACCAAACTTAGGTCTATATTCCAAAGCATTCTTGAATTACAACCATTTAAGTTTGAATAGTGCATTTTAACCCCCATTCTCAAAAAGGGGGGTGACAGCGAAGGGGTTAATATTATAACATTTTAGACAGATATTGTCTGTTTTTGCCCCTTCAACGAAAATAGTTCCAAACAAAGGCACATTATAACCATTTATAACTCTGAACAACATGTTTCGTTCCTGAATGAATCAGCGTTTGTGAACGAATCGATGTGAATGCATGATTCAATGACTCACTCATTACGACGGTGACTTGCTGCGACCTGGTAAATCTGCAAGGTAGGCACAAGAGCTTTTATTATTTAATCGTTTACTTCCTGATGGCGCGCTGGCTCACGTATTGCATGAAAAAATACCTCAATAGCCAATTTGTATTAACTTAAGTTTTGTTGTTGCATTTCATTTGCAAGTATAATATGTTCTGTCAAAATGTAGGCATATTTATAGACAAATATACCTACTGTATGCTCCATCTATTTAAGCGAATTGATTGTTCTGCTTCATGCGTTGAGTTGTTTTAAATACTATTTCTTTATATATCCCCCCCCTCCTTCTACGCCCTTCAGCCGCCCCGCTCCATCTTCCCGCACCCCTGTCCATCTGAAAAATTCCAATGCTCTTAATTCAAAACAAACGTTTCTTTACATCCTGGCACCAGAAAGGAAACACACATCTTAGATACATTATGTGTGATGGTAACATCATAGCATTCACCAAGCTCCAAGAACAGTCTAAAATGTCTTAACCACAATCTCTAAACACCTTTTGTTTCATCAATTCCAGACATCAATGGATTTCAAAACGTCACACCAAACTCATTACACGACCAGACTCCAGAGTCATTGGAAAAACGTGCCTGTGGCGACATTCCTGCAAAAATAATATTAGTTAATCTGAACCACACAGTTATGTTATACCCTAAAACACTCTCAGTTAAACTGATATAAACTCTTTGCAAAACAACCAAACTTACTGAAAATTGTCGCAGTTTCCTTATAACAGGAATAACCTCTGATTTGCTTTCTTACAGATAAGATCCACATTTTCAGAAAAATTCAATTTACAGTCAATAATACTTAAACGTCTTCACAAATTTCAACAGGTGGATCACATAACATTATTTCTGTTAGGGGTTCTGGATGGTTTAAAATCAATTCTTTATTCATACTGACATTTATCAATAAAGAACAAACTTCATTTCACTTGTCTTTCCATAAAAGTGCAACAAGTGCCATGTCATCTGCATATTTAATTTGTATAAACAGAGCACAACAGAGGTGACAGAACACATCCTGAGGTGCCCCAGTATTTTTTTTAAACATAATATTTGATTTAACCCCCCCGAGCACAAAAGTAGCTCGAGAGTAATCGAGAATCTGCCCCCTAATTGTAATTTGTGTGGACAGTAATAAAAGATTTTGGTATTTTATTGCTACATATCAGCTGGAAACTAAATCGGACAGTTCATCACGATACGATATGATATCGATTTTCTCAGCCAGCGATACGATATTTGCCGATACCCAAAAAAAAAATCTGCGAAACGATTACGATTCGATTCAGGGCTGTATCGATTGATTTATCGATATTTAGATATTAAGTGCCAAGTTTACACAACCGGTTACATTTCTATTAACTCACAAATGCAACCAAAATATATAACATGACTGTTTAATTAAACTCTTTGAAACAAAGACTGCAAAATTACACAACCTCTCCCATTTGGGACATTTACAACAAGTCAAGTCAAGTCATCTTCATTTATATAGCGCTTTTAACAATGAATTGTTTCAAAGCAGCTTTACAGAGATAAACATATAATTTAAGGTAACAGATTGTTTTGGCGTTATAGCGGTTCTTGAATAATGTTACTTCCAGCTAAAGTTAACTTTGATTGATTCACCTCCGTCGAAATTATCAGACTTTAAACGCGAACATGTGATTAACGCTGACGGCGTTCACATGCTCATTCAGAATTCTATAGTTATGTGCTTTTTAAAATATGTGCGCAGGTTTGTAATTCATACAACCCAGCCTAAACAAACTACTTTTCTTGCCTATAAATTTTGATAAAGAATTTTGTTTTATTTTATCACTTCGGGGTACGCGAGCCGGAATTGACAGCGCTTTATCTGTAGAGTGGGAAAGGGATCCTCCATAGGGAGAGGATAGTGGATACTTCAGCACTGCATTGTCATCGGGTCCAGGCGAATCTCCTTCGTCAGATCTGGACACGGCCTGGATCCGGCAGGCTGCGGGAAAACCTCGGTATAAACAAAGACACTGATATTAGCGTAGATGCCATTCTTCTTATGATGTAGTGAGTACATCAAGATTTAAGGGAAGTGTTCCCAGTTCCGGCTGACCTAATCTATGCAGCCTAACATTGAATTTATAGAAGTCTATAATGTATTATGTGTATGCTAGGTCAAAGAGATGTGTTTTTAGTCTAGCTTTGAACTTACAGAGTGTGTCTGCTTCCCGGACAATGGTAGGAAGACTGTTCCAAAGTTTTGGTGCTAAATAGGAAAAGGATCTACCGCCAGCAGTCGATTTAGATATTCTAGGTATTATCAACTGGCCGGAATTTTGAGATCGCAATAGACGTGAAGGACTATAATGCGTTAAGAGCTCGCTCAAGTACTGCGGAGCTAAACCATTTAGTGCTTTGTAGGTAATCAACAATATTTTAAAATTTATACGATGTTTAATAGGGAGCCAATGCAGTGTTGACAGAACCGGGCTAATATGGTCATATTTCCTGGTTCTGGTAAGAACTCGAGCTGCGGCGTTTTGAACTAGCTGTAGTTTGTTTATTAAGCGTGCAGGGCAACCACCCAGTAGAGCATTACAATAATCTAGCCTTGAGGTCATGAACGCATGGACTAATTGTTCCGCATTTCCCAATGAGAGCATATGGCGTAATTTAGATATATTTTTAAGATGGAAAAATGCAGTTTTACAGATACTAGACACGTGGCTTTCAAAAGAAAGGTTGGTATCAAATAGCACACCCAGGTTCCTAACCGACGACGAAGACTTGACAGAGCAGCCATTAAGTGTTAGACAGTATTCTGGGTTATTACGTGTGGAAGTTTTTTGTCCAATAATTAGAATCTCTGTCTTTTCAGAATTTAGTAGTAGGAAATTACTAGTCATCCAATTTTTTATATCAGCTATGCATTCCGTTAATTTTGTGAATTGGTAAGTTTCGTTGGGTTTTGAAGAAATATACAGCTGAGTATCATCGGCATAACAGTGAAAGCTAACTCCATGTTTCCTAATGATATCTCCTAATGGTAGCATGTACAGAGTGAACAGCAGCGGTCCTAGTACTGAGCCTTGTGGTACGCCATACTGAACTTGTGATTGATAAGACATCTCTTCATTTACTGCTACAAACTGATAACGGTCAGTTAAGTATGATTTAAACCATGCTAATGCAATTCCACTAATGCCAACATATTTTTTCTAGTCTATTTAAAAGAATGTTGTGGTCAATGGTGTCAAATGCAGCACTAAGATCGAGTAACACTAATAGAGAGATACAACCACGATCGGATGATAAGAGCAAATCATTTGTGACTCTAATGAGAGCGGTCTCAGTGCTATGGTACGGTCTAAATCCGGACTGAAAATCCTCGCAGATATTATTTCTTTCTAGAAAGGAACATAGTTGTGAAGATACTGCTTTTTCTAATAACTTTGACAGAAAAGGCAGATTCGAGATCGGCCTGTAATTGACTAATTCGGTAGGATCAAGTTGTGGTTTTTTAACAGGCGGTTTTATCATAGCCAGTTTAAAGGTTTTTGGTACGTATCCTAGAGACAAAGATGAATTAATGATATTAAGAAGAGGATATATGACCTCTGGAAACATCTCTTTCAGTAGCTTAGTCGGTATAGGATCTAACATACAAGTTGTCGATTTAGATGAATTAACGAGTTTGCAGAATTCTTCCTCTCCTATAGCAACAAATAAATCAAATTTTTCCTCAGGGAGACTACAATGCACTTCCTGATGCGATACTGTGGTAGACGGTTGCATAGTTATAATTTTGTCCCTGATATTATCAATCTTATAAGTGAAGAAGTTCATAAAGTCATCACTGCCGTGTTGCTTTGACACTTCTGAGCTTGAAGCTTTCTTTTTCGTTAGTTTAGCCACTGTTTCAAATAAATACCTAGGATTATGTTTATTTTCTTCTAATAGGTTTGAAAAATAAGCAGATCTAGCAGCTTTTAAAGCCTCTCTGTAAGCAATTGAGCTCTCTTTCCACGAAATCCGAAATACCTCTAGTTTAGTTTTCTTCCAGTTGCGCTCCATTTTTCTGGCTGCTCTCTTTAGGGCCTGAGTGTGCTCGCTGTACCACGGCGTTGGACTATTTTCTTTAATCTTCTTTAAGCGCAACGGAGCAACTGCGTCTAAAGTGCTGGAAAAGAGAGAGTTAAACGTTTCTGTTGCAATATCGAGTTCTTCTAAGCTATCTGGGATGCTGAGATGATGAAACTGATTAGGAAGATTATTGATAAAGCAATCTTTAGTGGCAGAAGTTATAGGTCTAACGTATTTATAACACGGAGTCGGCTTTGCAGCCTTGGCTAAATGTAATTTACATGAGACTAGATAATGATCTGAGATGTCATCGCTCTGCTGCAGAATTTCAACAGCATCAACATCTATTCCATGTGATAATATTAGATCTAGGGTTTTGAAAATATTACTATAAATTACAGCAACACCTCCCCCTTTGCCTATTAGACGAGGTTCATTTTTATAACTGTAATCTTGTGGGGTTGACTCATTTAAAATAATGTAATCGTTTGGTTTTAGCCAGGTTTCTGTCAAACACAGCATATCAAGATTATAATCTGAAATCATATCATTAACTATAAGAGATTTTGAAGTAACGGATCGAATATTCAGCAACCCAAGCTTTATCATTTGCTCATCTGTATTATATCTGTTTTTTATTTGTTGAACATCAATTCAATTTTTAACCTGACGTTTTTTGGATTTCCAAATTCGGGGAACAGACACAGTCTCTATATGATGATATCTAGGTGAAAGAGGCTCTATGTGATGGGATTTATCTGACCTTGGTGACGTGAGGCCGCTAGCAGACGGTCGGTTTAGCCAGTCTGTCTGCTTCCTGACCTGAGCCCCAGATTGTCATGTTTTAGCTCTAAGACTATGAGCCAAATTACTAGAGAGAAGAGCAGCACCAGCCCAGGAGGGATGGATACCATCTCTTTTCAACAGATCAGGCTTGCCCCAAAAACTTTTCCAATTGTCTATGAATTTTATATTATTCTGCGGACACCACTTCGACAGCCAACCATTCAGTGAGGCCAATCGGCTAACTATCTCATCACTCCTGCGTACAGGAAGGGAGACAACAGAAGAGTTCTTTTGCAAAAACAGATAACTATAAATCAAACTGAAGCTGGGTTGTTTTGATTAAGTATTGTTATAATAACTAAACAAAATACAGGTTACTTACAAAATGAAAATTCATTCAAAGTATGTTTTTTTATATATATATTAATAACCCTTAAAGGGGCAAGCATAAATAAATTTGATGGAAAAATGATTCTAAATGTAAATGACACAGTTCATGCATTTTTTTTTTCAAAATATGACCTTTATTCTCTAAGTTACACTCTGTATCTCCCGAGATACATTGCCCATTTAGGGTAACATTTTGCAATGTATTCTTTTTTATTATAGTTCATATGACAACTTTTAAAACATTTAATGAACAATTAATTAGCGACATTTTTTCATGTTATCCATACAACATTTAGTCTGGGTTTCCCCATACTGCCTTCCCGCAGCGCGATATTATTCACGCTGAAAGGCAGTATGGATACCATGGACCAAATTTTCGCCTCATTTAGGGAACCAATCACAGAACGGGGAGGGAGCAGCAAGACGATGACGCGTCTATGCGACACACCGAAGCAGTTTGTTTATACCTATGGATCAAACATGGCAGTAGACGCGAAGTTACCTTTCGATGCAGCCTTACGGCCGTTTCACACATGGGTTTCACACCGCAAGCGTGAGCGGCATTTGAGCAGCGCGTCAGCGTAACTACATCGTCACTGCAGCTGCGCGAGAGTATTCACACTGGAAGCGTTTGTACAGTGTCACAGCAGCGGCTCCAAAGCTACATATCGTTAGCCTCATAGCATAATTGCTTTAGTCATTTTGTGTTTTTTCTTGTTTTCCAAAGACATTGAAATATGACTTCGGCATTATATATAAGCGAGCAATTCTTTACAAAGACAACTATACATTTGTTACATACAGCCCGTGCCGGCCTATGCAACAGAGAGGGGAGACCACGCGGATTATATGATTTCAAATGATATATTTATTAAAGACAAAGAATGAGTAACATAAAATAATTAAAGTCAGTATAAATGTACAACTTGAAACGAAAACAAAAGCGATCAGGGTATATGAAGTGTCATGCAAAAAGGAAAACAAAAATCAGCAAAACGGTGCGGGAGAGAAGGAGAAGCGGTGGCCTCCTTCAACCAAGTCTGGAAAGCTTTTAACACCCAGGATACTGGAAGCAACCACACGCGGTCCTGGAGCAATCATCTGCAACACACCACACCTGCGCTCCTCTCACCTATAGGGGAGACGTAATGAACAGCAAACCGCAAAGGAGGAGGAGCTGACTGGTCCGAGACCGTCACACCCCCTCCCTTAAAACAGAGGCCCCTAAAAGGCCTCTGCAAAAACCTTCCAAACCCCACACAACAAAATAAACAATTTTATTTATTTATTTTATTTTCCTATCTAAAAGTGAGCACTTAACTTTAGTTCCGAGATATGGATAATCCGCATACATAGACTGGACAGAAAAACCCTTCTGTCCACAGGCCCCCAACCCCTCTACCCTCCAGCAGCTCCAATCGCCCCTCCTCATCCCAGAACTCCAGCAAATCCCGGTACCTGGAAAGCTACATTTAAGGAGACTAAGCAGAAGAAGAGAGTGTAGAAACAGGAAGGGAGAAAAATGGGACAAGACAAAACATTCAATCCAGCCCACCCGGAGCACGGGACAAAGCGTCTGCCATCACATTGTCCACGCCCCGAATATGCCGTATCTCTAAATTGTATGGCTGTAAAAATAAAGCCCAGCGCATAAGGCGCTGACTCGGACTCTTCAAAGAGTGGAGGAATGTCAGTGGATTATGGTCAGAGTAAACAGTGATAGGAACAGCACCCCCAGCTAAATATACATCAAACTGCTGTAGACCCCAAACTAACGCCAATGTTTCTTTCTCAATAGTTGAATAATTCAACTGATGACAATTAAACTTTCTTGAGAAATAACATGTTGGCCTGTCCACCCCCTTCTCATCACTCTGCAGGAGCACCGCACCAGCCCCCACATGACTTGCATCAACCTGCATCCGGAAAGGCTGATCTAAACGGGGTGCCATCAAAACTGGAGCAGAGGTCAACAACAACTTGACATTATCAAAAGCAATCTGAGAGGTCACAGTCCATTCAAACTTCACTTTAGCTTTTAACAGGTTAGTCAAAGGGGCTACTACCGTAGAAAAGTTGGAACAAACTACGGTAATACCCTACCATCCCCAAAAAGCGTCGCAACTCAGTTTTGGTGGTAGGAACAGGAAACTTATCAACAGCCACCACTTTAGCATGGACCGGCTTCACTTGACCCTGCCCTACGATCTTCCCCAAATATGCAACTGTAGCCTGGGCAAACTCGCACTTGGCCAGATTTATAGTGAGACGAGCGTCAACAAGCCTAGTAAAGAGAGCCCGAACACGGTCCAGATGTTCAGACCACTCCTCGCTATACACAACCACATCATCAAGGTACACAGCACACCCCTGCAAACCAGATACGATACGGTTCATAAGTCGCTGAAATGTGGCTGGAGCGTTTCGCAAACCAAAACTCATAACAGAGTAAGAATATAGCCCAGATGATGTTATAAAAGCTGAAACTTCCTGAGCTCGAGATGACAAAGGGACTTGATAATAACCCTTCAACAAATCAAACTTACTTACAAACCTTGCGGATCCTACTCGATCAACACAATCTTCAACTCTTGGAAGTGGAAAAGAATCTGATTTTGTGATGTTATTCAATTTACGATAATCAGTACAGAATCTATATGTCCCATCAGGTTTACTGACCAATAAACAGGGAGAAGACCAACTCGAATAGGAAGGCTTAGCCAAACCATTATCCAACAGGTACTTCACCTCTGCCTCTAAATGTCGCTGTTTATCTTGTGACACCCGATAGAACCGCTGTCTTATTGGTTCTGCGTCACCAACATCAATATCATGCTCAATTAAATGAGTACATGATGGTGTATCTGAAAATAAAGAAGGAAAATCAGACAACAAAGACGACAGTTCTAATACACGTTCCTCTGGCAAATGTCCAAACAATGTATTCAACTCCCCCAGTTTTTCAGAGTTCCTCAGACGAGGTTTCAACATACCGTCATCAGGACCTACTATATCCTCACCACTACAAGCTGCCACCATGTAGGGAGTCTCCAAGGCCCTAGGAGCCTCAACAGCAGCGGCCAAAGAAACGGCCATCACCCGGTCACTAGACTCTGCTGTCCCAGAGACCGAAGACCTGCTATAATAGGACTTCAACAGATTTATGTGACAGAGCTGAGTAGAACGCCTACGATTTGGTGTAGAAAGTAAATAATTCAGCTCTGACACCTGTCGAATCACCCTATAAGGACCCGTATATTTTGCAAGGAAAGGAGAGTTTACTATTGGCAACAAGGCCAAAACCTGATCACCCGGACTAAAGGCCCTTGGTTCAGCTCGACGGTCATACCAACTCTTCATTTTCTGTTGGGCTTTAGTCAGGTTGTCCGTCGCCATCTCACAGGCTAAAAACAACCTACGACGAAAACCATTAACGTAGTCCAACAGATTAACAGGAGACTCAGGACTCTTTAGCTCCCCCTGTAAAACTGCTAAAGGCCCACGAACTCTATGGCCGAAGACCAGATCATTAGGCGAGAAACCCGTACTCTCCTGGGTTACCTCTCGTGCTGCCAACATTAGCCATGGGAGCCCTTCTTCCCAGTCTTTGTTAAGCTCAACACAATAACCCCTGAGAAGAGACTTCAGTGTCTGATGAAACCGCTCCAGAACACCTTGGCTCTGGGCGTGATAAGCACTACTACGTTGATGTTTCACACGCAACTGCTCGAGCACTTCTCTGAACATGCGTGACGTAAAGTTAGATCCTCTGTCACTCTGTATTGTATGAGGGATACCGAAAATAGAAATAAATTGTGAAAGGGCTTTCACCACCGATCTAGTGGTTATTGTTCGCAAAGCATAGGCAGCAGGATATCGGGTTGACTGACACATCACAGTAAGCAGGTAAACACACCCTGACTTAGATGGAGGCAATGGTCCCACACAATCAATTAACAGATGTTCAAATGGTTTACCTACAGCTGGAATAGGGTAGAGTGGAGCTGGCTTTAACACCTGATTAGGCTTCCCTGTTAACTGGCATACATGACACGTCTTAATGAAGGATGCCACATCCTTCTTTATACGAGGCCAATAGAAGTACTTCATAAGACGGTCATAGGTTTTCCTTACCCCCAAGTGCCCAGCTACCTCCCCATGAGCTGTCTGTAGGACCAAATCTCTAAACTTAACTGGTACTATCACCTGAAATACTGGATCCTCAACCCCTTCGTCAGTGTGAGAAGACCACTTCCGGATCAACAACCCGTCCTGAACCAAATAACCCCTTACTGCATTGCGCAACTCCTCAGGTGGTAACACCCCAACGAACAGATCCTTTAATGTCGCATCCTCCTTTTGAGCTGCAACAAAATCACTATGAGAGAGAGAAGGTGGTAGATTAGGCACAATAACAGACTTAAACTCTCTAGTCTGGGAAACATCATCATTAACGCCACGGCTCATAGCCCGTGTCACTGCACAAGCCGTAAAAACAGAAAAATTCTGACCATGAACGTCACTATCATCTGCAATAGAGGGAACATTCTTAACAATTACAGGGGGCGGTATATCACGCCAAACACGGCCTCCAGCCAGATTGTTACCCAAGAGAATATGAACACCCTCTATAGGTAAGGAAGGGCGGACTGCTATTTTTACTTCCCCCTGTACTAAATCAGACTGCAGATTAACTCTGTGCAAAGGAACAGAAACAACCTGCAATCCAATCCCCCGGACTAAAACATTGTTCCCAGTACTCGAGTCAACAGAAAAAGGCAACACAGACCCCAAGATAAAAGACTCAGACGCCCCTGTGTCCCTAAGTATCTTAACCGGCACCTGGATGGAACTACCCACCAGGGAAACTAAGCCATCTGTAACAAAAGGAAAGTAACCACTTCCACCCGTTACAACTGAATCAGCCCTACCATTTCTCTCACTAACTTCAGCAGAACTCAGGCCTGATGTCTGAGATGAAGTCACAACGCCTTCAGCTTTAGCCTCAGTCTCACCCACCAAAACTTTAGCAGGTATAACTGACTCAGATACAGCAAGTGTGACCCCCCTAACAACATCAGTACCATTTCTCTGACTTTTCCCCTTTAAAACAGGACAGTCTTTCTTCCAATGCCCCTTTTCTAAACAATATCGACACACATCAGCATCGTTCTTAGCCTGACCACCAGGTGTAAACGCAGAATACCTAGAGTCTCTGCGAAACCTCACAAGACCTCTGTGTGACTGATTTGAGTGTGAATCTATTTTCCTCTGAGTAGTTGACTCCAATGGACCCAACGAAGAAGACCCCAAAACTCTATTGAAACGTCCAAAACGTTGTTCCTGATAACCCTTACCTGTATTGTTTTCTTTTAAACTATACTTATGTGTCAAAGCAAAATCGTCAGCCATGACTGCGGCTTCCACTGCGGTTTTCATCTTATGCTCAAATACATGTGTAGCAACACGCTCAGGAAGGATATTTCTGAACTGTTCTAAAACAATTAAATGAGACAATTCTTCAAAAGTAGTGACTCCCACTGCAGAGCACCAACGATTAAAGTGGCTGTTCAACTCCCTCGCTACCTCTGTATACGTCTGTTTTTCTCCTTTTCTCCAACTGCGAAACCGCAAACGATAAGCCTCAGGAACTAATTCATAAATTTTAAGCACTGCCTCTTTTACTCTGACATATTTTTTTCTATCTGCCACAGGCAACGCAATAAACGCTTCTTGTGCTCTACCTACCAGAACACTTTGGACTAACAACGTTCTCTCAGAGTCAGACCATCCACGGTCATCAGCCACACTCTCAAATAAAGAAAAGAAAATATCGGGATCTCTCTCATTGAATTTCGGCAGCAACCTAACCATGTTAGATATATCAGGGGAACGCACAAACCCCCTAAGAGCAGTACTCTCACCTCCATCAACTGAAAGCCTACCTTCAGCGCTCAGTCTCAACCGTTCTAAAGCCACATCACGTTCACTTTTTATTCTTTCCATCTCTACCTCTCGTTGAGCCTCTCTCTCTCTCCTCTCCGCCTCACGCTCAGCCTCTCTCTCCTTACGTTCAGCTTCTCTCTCTCTCTGATCTGCCTCACGTTGAGCTTCTCTCTCTTTCTGTTGCATTTCTATCAACGCCTTTTGTTGCTCAAACGTAAGTGACATTTTAGAGAATTCGGTCGAAAGAGGTGTCGACGTTGCTTCTCCGAACTCTAACTCATCCATAATTAGAGATGCAGGTGACGAAAGAATATTCCTAACGACCAATTCCGCCTGAACTGACACTCTAATCTGGGCTAATTTCGCTGTTCTGGGTAAACCCAAATCAAAGTTATAATGTTCACAAACTTGGCGCAACTGATCCTTTGTCAAATTATTCAGAACCTCCAGAGATGGAGCTACAAAAAAATCCTCCAAACTAGCCATAAAAATTAAACTAATTCTACAGCATACAATTCTTACAGATAACCTACTAAAGAAAAAAAAACAAGCTCACCTTTTCAAATTGTAAGTGTGGCCACAACACTGTGCATCAAGACGAGACAAAAACGGAGCTGCCCTATAAAAAAAAAAACAAGAAAAACAACGATCCTCTTCATGCCTATCCCAAGGACAGAGATTTTTAATACACAATATCAGCGGTGCCTTAACTCCCCCGACAAAATGCCGTTAAAGCAGGCGTCCACGACGGTGCCCTCTGCCCAGGATAGCACAAAAATAACAAACTAAAATAACAAACAAACATTAAAACTTGACGGGCACTCGCAAAGCTCCGATGATTATCTTATCGAATACTTTATTAATAACTCAATCTTGCACGCGCAGTGCAGACCCACACTCACCCAACAATGGCACAACGCAAACTCTTCAACCTGGCTTCCTTCAAAAACAGCCCAGGCACAAATTAAACAAAAATATTCTCCTCCTCTCCGCACCACTAACAAAATATAAATTAAATAATTTTGAACGCAACTAATTTCAAACTAATCCACATGCGTCTTCCCAATGATTCAAAACAAAACGTTCAACTCAATGAACTATCAAAGCGCTTTCCAAATCAAACGTACCTAAATGCAACGGTCCCAATATATTTAAAGCTTCTAACGCCCAGGCCATTCAAAACCTAGATATAAGCATCAAAAATATATTTACCGATGTCGTTTCAAATCCTTATTTTGACGAGCCCCCCAGTCTGTTTGTCGTTTCAGATCCCGAACGTTCAAATCCCTTGACGAGCCTAGCCTGGCTAACGCCAGACCCAATCTTGTTGAGAATTGGGTCTGGGAACCACATGTTCATTTTCTCGTATTTGAGGCGTGGTTTACGAATGCCCAGAGCCGTTTATTGGGTGCTAAGAATGTCTATCAAATGCGCCTGTACGTAGCTCATAGCCAATCGTTTCGATTATACCAGATGATCGTATGTAGAGCGACAGAAATTAGACGAGGGAGACGACGATGGCCGATGGGTCAGAGATTTATGTGTAGCCTACACGATGGCGGCGCGGCGCGTATTTTTTCGGCGTGCATGTTAAGCAATGAGTGCATTCACACCGGGAGCAGCGCGTGAGCATCGAGCAGGAGCGGCGCGTGAGCAGCAGTGAAGCGGGGGTTTCGAATCTGTTTTTTGCTCCATGGCTCACGCTAAATTAAAGTGAAAGCACACTTTTGATGGACAAAAATAAATGTGATTTCACACAAAAAGTGCCCAAAATGCACAGAATTAGCATGTCTAGTGAGTTTTAACAAGAACTTGAGTAGGCAAATAAAAGAAAATAAAGACTCTAAAATATTTATAGAAGATTTACCCGGTAAAAACTTGTTTTTAATTATTCAGTTTGGGTGAAAGTTGTGTATTATATAAATAAATAAAAACTAAAGTAAACTAGCCATAAAATATTATATATAAACGTTCTTTTAGTTCATGTAACGTTAACACACAGACAGCTACAGGCTATCACAACCCAAATCAAAACCGAGTGTGTGGTTTATTTGTGTGTTTTGTTTTTTATCCGCGGAGTTGCGGTCTTGTAAACATCGAAAGTATGACTGAAACTAATAGATTGGAGCCATTTTCTGGGTTGTTTTGTTGTATTACATTTAACTTATATGCGAATGTTGTACACCTCCCCATTACAAACTTTCAAGACTATCAATGTTATAAAATGACCAACTTCTAAAAACAAATGTATAGTTGTTTTTGTAAAGAATTGCTCGCTTATATATAATGCCGAAGTCATATTTCAATGTCTTTGGAAAACAAGAAAAAACACAAAATGACTTAAGCAATTATGCTATGAGGCTAACGATATGTAGCTTTGGAGCCGCTGCTGTGACACTGTACAAACGCTTCCAGTGTGAATACTCTCGCGCGTCTGCAGCTGCAGTGACGATGTAGTTACGCTGACGCGCTGCTCAAATGCCGCTCACGCTTGCGGTGTGAAACCTATATGTGAAACGGCCGTAAGGCTGCATCGAAAGGTAACTTCGCGTCTACTGCCATGTTTGATCCATAGGTATAAACAAACTGCTTCGGTGTGTCGCATAGACGCGTCATCGTCTTGCTGCTCCCTCCCCGTTCTGTGATTGGTTCCCTAAATGAGGCGAAAAATCTGGCCATGGTATCCAGACTGCCTTTCAGCGTGAATTGAATCGCGCTGCGAAGGCAGTATGGGGAAACCCAGGCTATGACGAGCCACCAATCTGTTACATACAGCCCGTGCCGGCCTACGCAACAGAGAGGGGAGACCACGCGGATTATATGATTTCAAATGATATATTTATTAAAGACAAAGAATGAGTAACATAAAATAATTAAAGTCAGTATAAATGTACAACTTGAAACGAAAACAAAAGCGATCAGGGTATATGAAGTGTCATGCAAAAAGGAAAACAAAAATCAGCAAAACGGTGCGGGAGAGAAGGAGAAGCGGTGGCCTCCTTCAACCAAGTCTGGAAAGCTTTTAACACCCAGGATACTGGAAGCAACCACACGCGGTCCTGGAGCAATCATCTGCAACACACCACACCTGCGCTCCTCTCACCTATAGGGGAGACGTAATGAACAGCAAACCGCAAAGGAGGAGGAGCTGACTGGTCCGAGACCGTCACACATTTGTTTTTAGAAGTTGGTCATTTTATAACATTGATAGTCTTGAAAGTTTGTAATGGGGAGGTGTACAACATTCGCATATAAGTTATAATACAACAAAACAACCCAGAAAATGGCTCCAATCTATTAGTTTCAGTCATACTTTCGATGTTTACAAGACCGCAACTCCGCGAATAAAAAACAAAACACACAAATAAACCACACACTCGGGTTTGATTTGGGTTGTGCTAGCCTGTAGCTGTCTGTGTGTTAACGTTACATGAACTAAAAGAACGTTTATATATAATATTTTCTGGCTAGTTTACTTTAGTTTTTTTTATTTATATAATACACAACTTTCACCCAAACTGAATAATTAAAAACAATTTTTTACCGGGTAAATCTTCTATAAATATTTTAGAGTCTTTATTTTCTTTTATTTGCCTACTCAAGTTCTTGTTAAAACTCACTAGACATGCTAATTCTGTGCATTTTGGGCACTTTTTGTGTGAAATCACATTTATTTTTGTCCATCAAAAGTGTGCTTTCACTTTCATTTAGCTTGAGCAATTCAGCAAAAAACAGATTCGAAACCCCCGCTTCACTGCTGCTCACGCGCCGCTCCTGCTCGATGCTCACGCGCTGCTCCCGGTGTGAATGCACTCATTGCTTAACATGCATGCCGAAAAAAATACGCGCCGCTCACGCATGCGGTGTGAAACGGCCGTTAGATACACGCCATCGTGTAGGCTACACATAAATCTCTGACCCATCGGCCATCGTCGTCTCCCTCGTCTAATTTCTGTCGCTCTACATACGTCATCTGGTATAATCGAAACGATTGGCTATGAGCTACGTACAGGCGCATTTGATAGACATTCTTAGCACCCAATAAACGGCTCTGGGCATTCGTAAACCACGCCTCAAATACGAGAAAATGAACATGTGGTTCCCAGACCCAAGTCTCAACGAGAATTTTCTCCCAAGATGCATTGCCTATGTAGGATATACATTTAACATTTCATAACTTTGTAAAAAGAAAAAGCGCTATATAAATGTAATGAATTATTATTATTATTATTATTAAACAGTTCATGTGCCGATTTTTAAAACACCTTTTCCCTGTTTTGTTTTTTTTAATTCTACCATCTTCCTTGTGGTGCCCCAAACCAGATATATTCTATGGGCAATGGAAGCTGAGAAAAAAGTTGTGAGCATTTTGTCCAGTGACACTTTGCACTTCTGACACATGATGGATGTCTGCCCACCCTGGCACATCCAAAACCTTTATCCTATTCAATATCTGTAGAGAACAGGCCTCAAAACATAAGAATATATCTGTGAGTGATCGATCAGCCCTGTTAAATACCCTTATATGGGCAATGTATCCCCCAAGATACAGGCATTCAATGCCTGATAATCAAAGTTGTGAGAAGATTATTTTGAAAATATCAACAAGAACATGTAAAACTATCCTTAAAAAACTATTTTCTAAAACAAAATCACTCTAAAATATCATAATCGTGAAAAATATCAAAACACTTTGCTCATGGCCAGTGTCTTTGTCTACGCATGCTGCCATTTTGGATTTTGATACAAATGTTTGGAATCTTAGCATAAAGTCACATGACCTGATTACATGACCCATCCCCCCATTAGTGTTTCTCATCAACTGCAACCACATAATGCCCCTCCCCCATAGCCCCTCCCCCTACAGCCTGTTAAATGACTGTATCCCCCAAGATACAGCAACTCTTTAAGGGTTAAAAATTAGTTTTTTAGCAAAAGAAGTGTTTTTCACTTCTTTGGGTGTTTACACTTAAAAGGGTGTTTCATTATGTATTATAGCAATTACTTGGTTTTGTTTAACTCTAAAACATGAAATATGGAGTTATCTGCTTTTGCCAAAAAAAAAAAAAAAAACGACTGTTGGAGTTATAACAGTCGTTTTTTTTTTTTTTTTTTGGCAAAAGCAGATAACTCCATATTTCATGTTTTAGAGTTAAACAAAACCAAGTAATTGCTATAATACATAATGAAACACCCGGTTAATCTTTTAAACGTTAATTTCCTCCGCTGGCATAGACGCCTGACAAACTTTAATGTTGTGAATACATGCAATACAGGGAGTTTTTCCCTCACCACTGCAACGTGCTGCTTAAGCAAGGTTTCGTGGAAAAGTTTCAGCTTTTATTTTCCTTTTACGTTTAGATTAACGTTACACACCGGCAGACAGTATGTTACGTAATGATGTGGAGAGTGTCAAAATAAAGGTACCTCATATCAATATTTTACATGTGACATCGATGCATCGATTCATATCGATGTATTGTCACACCCCTACTGGAAACTGTTGTATGTAAAGGTACGCTTTTCCAATGAGCCCATGTCATCAAATATAGTTTTGCTTGGAGTATTTTGCTTTTTTTTTCACCGCAAATGGCCATGTAGAGACTTTCTTTTAAACAAGTGCAATTAACTAACTGAAATTAACCCATTAACCTGGACTTTCCAATGCTGCATATGAGAGGAAGTACAGTTTAAGAGAGCATGTTTAATTATTAAATCCGTTCTCTTGACCTTTAAGCTGATGTTTCATGTTAATGTAACTACATCTGTGCATTTAATTTCCTTCTACTTTCTATTCAGCTCAGTCCTGTGCATTGCTGCTTTCAACTTCTTTTCTTTAAAAAGCAATAAATCATGACCGGCTTGGCAAGCTACATTTACAATGAGCTTCCTCAACACTAATAGCTGTCCTTGATTAACTTTGATTGAGTAGCCAATAACATGGACTCATCCTGAGAAACACAATTTTTCAAGATAGTTTGACTATCTTTAGAAGGAAACCTGGCAATAAGAATGAAAAACCTATTGCGCAGCAGCAGGAAAATGTAAATCTCATGAGCTGAGAAAACATCAGCTGTATAAATACATACAAGACATCTCTGTGGAATAGAGGCATTACTGAAACTTGGCTCTAGAGGAAATGTTCTTCTTTTGGAGACCACCAGTTGTTTTCATTGGCGTTTGCGATTTATAACATTATGTTTTGTGGTTTCCCATATTGTTATATGTGGTTGTAAGGTTTTGTCAGACTACTTTGCAACACATGTACAGGCCTCTCTTAAAGGATACTACTGTCACCAAAATAATAATCTTAAATTTTGGATGTATACTATAACATTACTTATGAGGCTCTTACATGTTTAGAAGAATATTGAATGAACACCTTCACGTAAGAAAGCTATTAGCCATTCTGCTCCGCATCTTTTCCCTAGAGGAATTTGAAGATATTCCTGCAGGCTTTGTGCAACACGTCCCATGGTTTCATCAAGCAGATGTCAGATATAACTCTATGTATCCTGTTGTTCTGTAGAAAAAGACATACAGGTTTGATAATATGAGAGAAATATTCCTGTGGCTTTGTTAACGGCTTTGGTTAACAACCTCCCTGACATTTACAGAACAACATTCCCTCATTTCTCCTGGTGTGTTTCCTATTATTTGACTTTTCTGCTTCTCAAAAACGCATATTATAAATATCCAGTTGTATAAAAAGATTGTTTATCTTGGTTTACCTGCAGTTAATACATGTCAAAGTCTGCAAAGTATCTTATTTCAGTAAATACATCTAAGTCCAAATGTCTGTTACCTGTAAAGTGTGATAAGTCTTGTATTGATTGTTTTCCATTTGACAAGTTTTACGTCTGAGATCACTGTAAGCATATGGTCTCCAGACCTACTTCATTTATCTCACACAATGCAAGATGGCAATAAATATTGACTTGATTCCAAAGATCACATACGAGACGAGCACCTTTCATGAACCCAAACATGGGGCCTTCAAGACGTTTGCCAACCAGCCACATCCATCCATGTGAAACCGACAGTGGCTACTGTTCTAGTGTGACAGCCGGTTGAAACAGAATTGAGAATTTGTTCAAGTAAAACGTCAAAATCCACTGGCTGGAACAGGTGCTGCATTTGGCTGGATCATATCGATCTTACGGTGGTTGGAAACTATCTACGACTGGCAGGTTGTGCTGTTTGGAACAGCAATAATGAAACTGAAAAAACAAGTGTCCCTCTACATCCTCACCCAGGAGAGATGATTGAAAAAACCCTGGATTTTTGTCAAAATTCTGTCAGCGAGCTTCAACAGCATCGTCACTTGATGCCATAATTGAATTATCTTTTCTGTCCAAATTCAAGCACTTGCGGGGTTTCCCTACCAGGATTTCAACACTGTTACATAACCGCTGTTCCCTCTATGATACAACGGGGTTATGTTGGTTAAGTAATTAACACCATCTGTGCAGGAGATCCTTTTGTTTATGTCCATAAAGGATGTGAACTGTGGCCGTGAAGGGCACAACCAAACCTTTGGCAAATAAATTTGAAAACAAGCAGTAGAATTAAAATGAACTAAAACAAACATTTCAGAGAAATAAACTTCACAAATGCTTGTTCCAGGGCCGTCGCCAGAACAAATAGAATTGGGGGGCAAACTTTTTTATAATCTGAGAAACAGACATTCACTAAAATGATAACAACCTGTATGTATCAAAACACCAAAACACAAGATAGTACATACAACACCAAAACCCATTTGCATTATGCCTATACACTTTGAGTCACAAAAGCTCTTCAGCTGCACCAATATCACCATAATAATAAAAACAACAAAGCGAATAGTAATAAAAATATGTATGTCTGTAACATACTAAAGTTTACCAAAGATTTTGAGTGTACTCACCATTAAAAAAGGCAGTGGGTCTCAGAGTGATAGTCATTTATATATATAATTTTGTTTCAAGGTTCCATTTTGTGCAATGTGTTAAATAGGCTATGAATTTATTAAATAGGCTTATCATAATCCTTCCTCTTAAATCATAACACGTGATGCTGGCGCACGGTATCAGACATAACCTGTACACGATGTGAAAAAAATTGTAAAGAGATAATCGTGCGAAAGCGAATTTTAGATTTTTTTAAAAGCCCATCCAAGTCACAACTTCCCAAAATCGGCCTTCACAACGTTTAGCTCAGTTCCAGCACGACCACCGACACAAGCAGCAACGGCCGCTCCAGCACAACCACCAATACAAGTAGGCCTAACGGACACAGCCCAATCCCCGAGAATCCTTTCCAGCCACAGAATTTTGATTTTCCAACTAGGCGCTTTGGAAATTAAACCTTTGTCAGAAGCTTTAAAGTAGGTTGGTTTTTAAGGTGGAAATGGCTTTATTGTGTAAAACAAGTAAACAAAGCCTTATTTTTATTTGCTGCTCTGCCGTAGAGAAGCAGCTAATTATTGATGAAAAAAATAAGGGCAAATTCAGCATTTTTGAAAGCAGTTGATACAAATTGGTGGAAGGCAGAGGGAAAAGTTCAAAGAACATGAGAAGTCACACTTTTATTCGGAAGCAGTAAATAAAATGGCAGCATTAAATAGCACGCCCATAAATGCTCTGCCCTCTGATTTAATGGCAAAAGAACAAAACACTGCCAGGACAGTTTTGGAGCTAGCCTTTAGGTTGGTTAAATTTTTACCTCGAGAGGGTCTGCCTATGAGAGGATGGTCTCATCGTGATGGAGTGTTTTGGCAGCTTATGCTTGAATGTACGCATTTGTTACCAGCTCGTAAATGGCTGATTGAGAGAGACAATTGGATGTCTGACACCATACAGAATTAAATTCTAGAATGTATTGCATGCTGTTCAGCGAGCTGTCCATACTATGGCCTTACTGCCTGCGGGACTACGGACATAAGCTCAGACGAGCAGTTCTCTTGTCACCTGTACTACGTTGACACAAACCTCGCACTGCAAAGTGCATTTTTTGGATTTTATAACACACCAGACATTACATAGGAAACGTTATTTTTTGCGTTTGAATCTGCCTTTGGAAAAACTGCAAGGGTTTTGCTTTGATGGCGCACATAATATGTCTGGTCGCCTCGCTGGGGTGCAAGCACATTTTAAAGAAATTTGTCCTGGCTCGTTGTTTATGCATTCCTGCAACCATTTTCTAGATCGGCCGCTGCAAGAACTCGTGTGGGAGGTGCTGATGCATTAAACTTTGTTCAGAACACCACAACAGTTATCAGGTAGTCAGCAAAGTGCAAAAACATTTGAGTTGTTCTTCGGAGAGCAGGATGTAACCAACCTACTCGGGCTGTGTCCAACAAGGTGGTGTGTCAGAGCTAAAGCAATATCGAGAATAATCCATGCCTATCGCCTTGTTTTGCATAGATACACTTCAGCAGGACAGCAGTGTTCATGGTGAAACAGAAGAAACTGAGAACAAATGAGACAGGAAACTGATGAGTGCAAACTAAAAGTCCATGAAAAGGACACTAACTGAACATAATCGTGACAGAAAACCGCCAGGATGAGAAGCCATAATGGAGTCTTGGCTGATGACATCCGGGGGACGACCGACGGAGAAGAAGCCGTTGATAGTGGAGCCCTAGGTGCAGACAGAGAGCCGATGGAACCGAAGGCTTCTGAGGCTGTGACAGAATTGTTGGATGACCCCTCGAGGTGGAACCAGGGTACCTAAAGGCTGAGGCGGAACTAGAGCAACTGAGGGATGGGAGGGATGGCAGAGCATGACGGAGCCGTAGAGGGGGAGAGCCGGAGCGTAGCAGACCTGTCCGTGGCGCAGGATGGGAAATGTCAGACCGAGGTGGAGCCGGTGGTCCAAGGGAGCCCGGTGAAGCCATAGGGCTGATATGGTCCCTGGTGGAGCCGAGGGAGGGAGGAACGAAGGCGGAGGGAGTCAGGGCGACAGGCCGAGGTGGAGTGACGGAATCAGCGGCCGGAGGCGGAGCCGGGGGATCCAGGCTTGGGCGAAGCTGGTGGTTCTAACACCCAAGGCTTATCCGTACTGCAAAGCATCAGGGTAGAAGACATGGGGCTACATGAAACCAGTAAAGACGGAGCTGAAGGACTGGCTGGATCTTCATGAGACGGCGGGAGAGAGAGGCTGAGCGGGATCAGTGACAACAACACCATCCCAACACAGGGTGATGAAACAGGCTTTGTGCTGGGCAGGACCAGCGGCAATGAATGGACAGACGACCCAGGGCTGGACAGGACCAGAGATGATGAACAGACATATGTTCTGGTATGGACTGGTGGTGATAAGAGTTTGTGGGTGGGCTTGTGGAAAGTATTACCTCCATTTCCCAGTTGATAAGCCTCTCATCTGTGTCCAGCTCCACCAACACTCCCTCTTGCACAGATGTTGCCGGTTCACACACCTGGTCAGACTCACTGTGGGGCTTCATCTCCGGGACGATGGTCAGCACTGTCCTCATCACAGGCACCTTCATCAGGCAGGCGTTAGCTCCCCGTCTGCGGTGGGCTCTGGCTTCTCATCCGCGGTGCAGAGTGAAGGTTTGCTGGACTTGGCATGGTGACTGGTGCAAGGTGGGTCGACATTTCCCGGGTATACACGCACTCCACACACCGGAGAATGGCCTCACTTTTGGTAAGTGCAAAGGGGGAAAAAATGCTCCTATCCAAAAAGAAGATTTCAACATCTCATCATTAAAATGAAAGCATTGGGTGAGCTGGCAGAAGCAAACTGAATATTAAAAAATGGGCGAGAGCAATGAAATTTGCTGCATAATATTATTGGGGCCGGTTATTCTGTCACTCTTCCAAGCTGGTGTAGAGAGGAGGTAGGACGAAGATGATTACTTACTGGAAACTAACTGAACATAATCGTGATGTATGTAAAATTAATAAGTCTCTTTGAGGGCTGACGCTAGACCAACTGGATCTGTCTTTGCTCACCCGCCATAAAATACACTCGAATTTGTCCCACAAGCAGGCAAACTTGACTAGAAATTGCAGCAATATTACAGAAATTGGATTGTAACACAACTAATGAATTTGTCCAGAAATTCAGCTTCATCACAGCAAGCATTTAACAAGCATCTTATTCATTGACGTTCACTTGCATAACTTTTTGGATGCACTGCAGGGAAACCTATGATAGCTAATCATAACCCGAATGCTGCAAGTCACTCAACAGCTGCCGAGGGGTTAATCATGACTGTCTATAAGAAAAACACACATGATGGTCTCAATAGTCCTTACCTCAAAAACACTCCAAGATATTTCTTCTGTTTTTAAAAAGAGCTTTAAAGGAATATATTAAAGTAAACTAAAAATACAAATTACTCACCCTCATGTCATTCCAAACCTGTATAAAGAAGTTTTTTTAAGAATGTTCATGCTGCTCTTTTCCATATAATAAAAGCATAGAGATATGAGAGTTATCAATTGAATACAGAATTTCACAGACTACAAATAGCCACATTATTACACAAATTGGGCAGCAATGCAACTAATAAATAGCCAGTGTTTTACTAGCAGTGCACACAGAAGCACACCTCAATCACAGCAGGTATTTAACAAGCTTCTGACGAACAGAGCCCACTCACTGACGTGAACCTGCATCACTTTCTGGATGTAATGCAGGGAAATCTATGATAGCTAATCGTAATCCAAGCACTGAGCTACATCTGCAATTTAGCCTACAGCGGCTGAGGGGTTAGTCATGCCTGCAGATAAGAAAAACACACGATAACAGTTTACCATCCTTTCCTCAAAAACACCCCAAGATAACAGTTTTTAAAGTAGTTCCTGGATTTATGATGGTAGAGAGATTAAAAACACTTCCTGCTTCTGTTATTATTTTTTCCCACTGAGAGGTTAAAAAGCATAGTTAAGCTTAAAATGAAAGTTCTGTCATCAGGCACAGAACTTCATGTCGTTCCAAACCCAAATCTTTCTTCTCTATGGCATCAGAAGAATATATAGCACACGAGTATGGGCTACTTTTATGGTGGGTTTTGGAGCTTGACAGAAAAAGAGCAGCATGGACATTCTTTAAAGTTGGCATGAAATGGAAATATAAAATGCATCTTAATAATGTTATTGTGAACCATTCATAATTTTTCATTAATATTTCATAATATTGATCTTCCATCACAAACACCGCCCCTTTCTTATATTCAGATCTACTTCTATCCAATCAACAACCAAGGGATATAACCAAGTCCCCGCTCTACATGTTTGACTTTTTTTGATAATCCATTTCACTTGGATGTACGTCACATTACAGAAGAAATGATCTGTCACTTGCATTGCATATTTAAAATTTCTAGTGCATTTAAGTCACGTCACAGTGGTCGTGCCAAGTGCAAATGAACACCATAAACTCAAAATACCTTTAAAAACACTTGCTTCAAGCCTTGACGTTTCCAGGTTGTGGGCATCATTTAAAAAACAACGATGAAGCAAATCATTCTCAAATATAATAATTAGTATTCAATTTTATTTATAATATTAAATGTTGATAGTACAATTTAGTTTTTACACATTTCCTGAACCATTAATGAAGAATAGCATTGATGATAGCCAGTAAACACTCATTTATCTGGTTTATGAGGAGGCAACGTTATGCAACAAGACTACATTTCCCATCACTCTCTGCTATAGCATAGGAATAATAGAATACACAGATTTAACCAAATGTGCATCTATTTATGTTACATTAGAATTAAAAACTTTCAGGCTTTTTGGAAAGTCAACATCCATCTTACTTAAAACAAAATCACTTGAACCCACATCATGTTGGAATTTCCGAACTCAAAAGTAGGAACTTCCAAGAGCACTTGAAAACATCCCTAATTAGCCTACTTGAAAGTGTTTTGCTGTCATAAGCCTTAAAGGTGAAGTATGCTGGATAAGTATGAAATGCATAACATCCCAGTTTAATGATTCTATACAATGAGGAACACGAATAACATGCATAATATTTCAGCTCTTTTTTATTGCTGTTGCTAGAATGTGTTTCATAACTGATCAAAATTGATCATAATTTTCAAATCAGTACTGGCACCGCACATGCTCATTTATTATTTTTTATATATAACAAACTGAAACTGAAATGTGAACTGTGAGTGAGAGCATTTTGTCCTTGGCCGTTTCTCTATTCATGGAACATCAAAAAATAATTTGCTTCCATAAAGCTCTACAAAACATTTCGGAGAATTCTTGGGTTGCGACCAATAGAAAATGATACTCCGCAAATGTGTTTAACTACACACATGATGTTCAGAGTCATTATAATTGATAAAGATCTGTTCTGGTACAACATGACATAGCCAAATAATTCCTAGAAATTGCTCCAGGCAAGAGATTGCTGTGATTTCAGTACTGCGAGACCCTGTTTAGGAAACCCAAACCTTCAGTTTTTCTTGATTGATACATGGGAACATTGAAGAAACTTGTCAACAGACCACTGGAAAGCAAAAATGGTTAGCACACGGTCAGTGGAATATTATGTAGCGACAGCTGGTTTTAACTGAAAACAAAACATGTTTAAAAGGTGTGTGTCCTTTATGGTGCAAGAATTAACATAGCAAATACTTAAATCTCTGCCAGATTAAAATAACATGCCTGAAATTCTTCAGCAATCAGTGTTTGTGTATCATGTTTAGTAGAAATTAGGAACATTTTTAGATGCATTCAATATGTGGACCTTATGGTTTGGATTGGGAACTTTTGTGACTCTCGGCAGAGAGTCTAGGACTAGAGTTGGAATATTTAGAAATATTTGGTATTGGAAATTATATTTTGATGACTTTATATTCATCAAAGAATCCCGAAAAATGTTTGATGCCAAGTCAGTTTAATGGGCTTTTAAAAACATCCCGACTCATCAGTCTCTACTTTTCACTGCTAGGCAATTTCTCTGGTCCATCTATCAGAAATACAACCTCTGGCCTAAAACGCTGTTATGGATGGTCATGGGTGATGGCCAAGGTCATAGTGAACGAAACCTTGGAACATTTAACAAGAAAAGGAAGAAAACTGAGTTGTGAGAAACTTCCCATTAAACAGTGAAATGGCTGCAGTGGCTTTGTTATGGGTGTCTTCAGACAATGCAATTTATGACTCCACCAAATGAAGAGGTTTTGGCAGAGGATCATAGATAAGGAATTTCTATGCCTGCACTATGTGGGAAATGAGGGGAAAGTTCATGTTTGACGCTAGAGTTCGTGTCAGTGCTTCTGTATGTGCGGCGAGACTCATGTTTCTGTATACTGAAATCATTATCTGATAATTATATGGCTCAAAAGTATCATGGGATGGCTGTGGCTTAGTAGTGGTAATTGAAAGGTTGTATGTTAAATCACAAAGTGTGATGCATGAGATACCAGTCTCATGTAGCCAGATGTTTGATGACTAGCAAAAGGACTAGTCCAAAATGTATGACTTCAACGGGAAGAGACTAAGGCACGAACAAAAAAAAAAAGAATCTTAATTTCACAACATCCCTTACAGCAAGGTTGCTTTAAATTACTTCCATTCGAGCTCTATGCCTCTGTTGTGAGTGATGAATCATCTAAACGAAAGGATAACAAGTCCAGATGCTCCTCAACAAACTGTCCCAAACATTACTTGCACATGGATTTGTTGACAGGGCCTAATTTGGGAGCATCTAGATGTGGTGTGATTCAGACTCCACTGCAATTTAAAAAAGGCAGAATTTTAAGCAAACAAATGCTCAACTGCTCCAATTTTGACAACAACCAACCTCAGCCTACCATCAAGGGTCAACCAACAAAGCTCCACAAGAAAAGTCAGTATGTAACATTCATAAGTGAGTAAAGAAAAGCAGATTAGGCCAAACTGTTCAAGACCAGCCCATATGGGTTACAACTTCACACATTTTCCGAATCGCAAAAGCTGCTGACCAAAGAAAGCATCTTCTAAAATTTTGAGGTATTGCTTGCTTGAAGTTTGCCATATGTGACAATTTTACACTAAATAAGAAGTATATTGTATCTTGTATATGAATACATAATAGTTTTTAAAATCAGCATAACTAAATGTTGTCATTCAGTTACTAATCTTACATTGGTTCTGATCACATAACAAGGCAGAAAATAGATATCTGTTGCTTTAACAGTGAATTGGCCTTTTTTTCCTATCACATGTTCTAACAATCATAAATTAGGTATCATTCGAAAGCTCAAACACTCAAAATTTATCCTGAAAACGATTTTGAGATTGGACATTGCGTTACCTTGAAAACGGTACTTTAAGACATTTTAGCGGACGACTCCCCCTAGTGGGTGGTGTCGTTTTTTAAATTTACCAAATTTATATACACTATTTTATAATCAAATCTTTAAAAACACATATCGTTGGAAAGGTCTGAGACGTAAGGTTCCAAATATATTAATTTGTGACAGGAGAATGCATAAAAAAATCAATCTAAACAAAAATCTCACAGAAACAGTTTTGTGACATCAACTTCAAATTTGGAACACAACTTGATTAGACACATGGCAGGCCTGGCGCCAGGAAACACGAATTGGGGGAGTATTTATATTTCTCAGGGGGAATTTAATTCATTTAACCCATTATGTCCCATTTAACATCACTCGGTTCGACCTTCGTGGACTTCGTAGGCGTGGCACTTGAAGTCCGCATACTTCGAAGGATGCAGCCTCCGAATTAGGACACAGTTAATAAATGGCACTTGGATGACTGATTTCCTCATGTGTCATCATACGATGTTACATCGCTCTTCTTCGCAGGTCATACCGGCTCAAGAGCGACCTCTAGTTTTGTTCATGAATGAAACGCACATAAAAAAGAGTGTATCAGATCAGTGTAATTTAGTGAAAAACGGTTAAGAATGAAGACGCTACGACAAGTAAACATGAGAATCCACTAGTATTTATCTAAATGTGCAGACTTTTGGATTA
This sequence comes from Rhinichthys klamathensis goyatoka, assembly GCF_029890125.1. Classification (NCBI taxonomy): domain Eukaryota; kingdom Metazoa; phylum Chordata; class Actinopteri; order Cypriniformes; family Leuciscidae; genus Rhinichthys; species Rhinichthys klamathensis. The sequence continues at coordinate 2,028,072 of NW_026606808.1, forward strand.
AAAGCTATACTGCAATGCTTCGCATAACAAATGTTCCAGCGATCGCATGATTGAACAGGTGTTTCTTTATTACTTTAAAACTCAGTTCTGTTTTTGTATTCCCAAGAAAACTTACTTCACTGGAAAATATGTAGATCGTAAAACTCTGATCACATATTGAAGCTGAAGCCTTATGCCATTATAATTATGTATAGTTTGAAAAGATGAAAATATATTTTTGATAGTATTATGTGTGTAAATAAAGGCTTTGGGGGTCATGCGCCTCCAAGCAAAATCTCTAATAAATACATAATGTAAATAAATATTTCTAAACAAGTATATTGGGTAACACTTTACTTGAAGGGGTGTGCATAAGACCGACATGACACCTTCATAATCATGACATGACACATGTCATGAATATGAAGGCGGTTTTATGCATATGACAACTGTCATTAAGTGGTATTTACTCAATTATGACATTTTTAATGCAAATATGACATTGTTTGAGATGTCTTTGTTATGACAACTTGACATAAACCAATACATCATAACCTGTCAGTGTCTTTGTCATGACAACTTGACATTACCAAGACAACACAACCTGTCATAAACATGTCATGAACATGACATAGGAGATTAATTATGAAACTTAAGAAACCACTTAGCTTTATGGGTTAACATTACATTAAACTGTCAGGTGGTTGGTTTTGACATTGGCTGTCATGAGGCCATTATAACTGTGTCATGAATATTTTTCTTGACCTCAACTAAAGTGGTTCAAATTGAATTTGTCATTAAAATGTTATAATGGCCTCATGACAGCCAATGTCAAAACCAACCACCTGACAGTTTAATGTAATGTTAACCCATAGATAAGTGGTTTCTTAAGTTTGATAATTAATCTCCTATGTCATGTTTATAACATATTTATGACAGGTTGTGTTGTCTTGGTAATGTCAAGTTGTCATGACAAAGACACTGACAGGTTATGATGTATTGGTTTATGTCAAGGTGTCATTACCAAAACATCTCAAACAATGTCATATATTTGCATTAAAAATGTCATAATTGAGCAAATGACACTTAATGACAGTTGTCATAAACATGCATGAAACCTGGTGTGTTATGAAGGTGACATGTCAGTCTTATGCACACCTCTTCAAGTAAAGTGTTACCGTATATTGAAGTTTAAATGTTTAGTAACCGGTCATTATTAATCTTTTTGCAATCATATTTTTGTAGTATAAGCTGTTTAAAAGTTTTAGATGTCACCCATCCATGAAATGTGTCTTGTCATCTGCCCACATGTGGATTTTAGTGAGCACACTCCTGTCTATAGTGTTAAGTGTGCTGAGAGTCTCAGTGTGAGCCGGGCCCCTCAAGCGAGAGAAATTAAAGTCTGACGCATCGCAGCCTCTTTCACCACCATGAACATGTGGAACATGTAACGTCCACACATTTATGCACAAGATGTCCAGAACATTAATAGGCATTAAACCCCACAGGGTTTAGGTCTCATCTGGATCTCAAAAGCAGAGCGAAAAGACACTCTGACCTACATTCACTCAATGATCGTCTTTTCCCCAGGACATGCAAATAAAGAGGTGGAAAATACCCAGCATGCCGTTCCTGCAAAGGAGCCCTGGACGTTTCTCTTCAGCCAGTTCCAGATGTACAGCTGGTCCTTCCACTGTTCAAGCTGAGGGGGGCTCCCTGACCCCCTTAAGAATTAAGGGACACGAATGGGAAAAAATGAAGGTGCTTGCTTTAAAAATGCTGTTGCATTATTGCCCAGATAATTTGCCTGACATTCATGAAATTTTTCATCGGTGATATGAAATAGATTTTGTATGTTCATGAAGTTTTTTTTTTTTTTTTTTTACTTGATACATTGGTCAGTGATTAAACAATATGGATTTTTTTGATGGCCAATGCCGATATCCTACATGGCAGGGTGGTCGATGGCCAATATAAAGCTGATAGGCTATTAGTAAACTAATGAAGACGAAGAAAGAGAGCTCAGGTGCCTCTGCATTTTCAGCGCTCTCAAAATAAAAGTAAAATATCAGTAGTCTATCACACAGTGTTGGGGTAAAACATTACGAGAGTAATCAGATTACTTTTTTCAAGTAACTAAAGTTACAATACTTTTACATTTACAATAATATATCTGAGTCACTTTTTCAGATAAGTAATCCAAGTTACTTTGTTGAGAGAAATTGGCTTTAGTATGGCTTTAGAAAAACAGATTTAGTATTCCTCAAAATAGAAACTCAGAATGTTACGCAAACCTGCAATCATTAAAAATGAATACAAATATACATTATGAATTTGATCTCACTTTATTAACCAATGTCTTTGCTGCTCACCTATGATGATCCAAGTCAACGATACTAATAAGCACATTTGTATTTATTTTTTATTTATTTATTGATGAAGTGAGAGTGTTGAACTTTCTTCTGCAGTCTAGAATGGCAGCACGGCTGAAAGGTTTGTCTGAGCAGCGCCCTCTACTGTACAGGCGTGAGTTTGCATTTCCTTCAGCCTCAGGCTTATTCGTTTCACTTTTGGTCTGAAAGGCCCTTTACATTTGCCAAAATAGAAGCAATCCCAGGTGAGAAAAAGTAACACAATTAGTTACTTTTTTAGTAATCTATATATTGTAACACATTACTATATTGTGGCATTTCTTTGTTGTTTTGAATCCAGTATTCCCGTAATAATTTTGTCTTTTATGAGTTTAATAAAGAACTCTGTGTCGTCTTCTGTCCAAACATACCGCGTCATCTTTAAAGAATGATCGACTTTTACATACGCCAGGACAGGTGACCTGTAAATGCGAAAAAACTGTTTCCATTGGAGTTTTGCGAAATATTCCTTTTTCGAATTGCCTGAAAAACCACCTCATGTGAGCGCAAAAACCTGTTTGTGATATATGGGAGTTTTTGCGAAATTGAAGTGTTTCCATTGGGCGTTTTCAATTTTCGCAATTTCGATTTGCACAATTTGAAGGGTAATAAAAATGCAGGTAGTGACACAAAAGTCACACCACGTGACATTGATTTGGCGGATAGAAGTTTAATATTAATTATAGTTCACTCTGATATTTTTGATTTTATAAAACCCCACCCACCCCATCCCCTCCGAATATGAAATTAATTTTAATCCAGAAATCAAAAACATAATAGAAGCATAATTCATAATTCTCATAATTTAAAGTCATTAAATGTAGGAATTGCATTTTTTGTTCATTTAAATAAATCAATATATCCGGACATAAAAGCATAACGTCATTTTACCATATTACTGTATGCAATAAGGTTCATTAAATTTGATTTAGGAGTAAGGTTTGGAAATCCTTTTGAGCTATGATACAATTCGAGGATTGGCCGGTTCCTCCAAAGACCATGCCGTCCTCTCATTTTCATTCACCAAAACAAAACATTAACCTGTCATGGCCACCATCCGCTCACAAGCAATTATTTATGTACAACGACTTCCAGCTGTGATGTAACAGTCTGTTCTGTTCTAATCCTCGCTCAAATGAGCAGGCCATGGTGATGTCTAAGGTAACAGCTGGTTACATGCTGAAGAACATGTTCTGTAATCCACTCCAGCAGATAGAATACAATGATTGATGGTTTAAGAATAGAGGTTAATGTTCATGAGCACATGCTGGAGTTCTTTGTGATCAGTGTGCTGCTTCTGGGTCAGAGGAAAACACAACACTGGAGGGTAGGAGCAGACAAATGATGAGTGGATGTCACAAAACAGGTGAGTTTTCCTCAGAGGGTGATGATGTGTAATAAACTATGGTTTATGTGACTCAGCAGGGAATTTCAGTGGCTTTTCAGTTTTGAAGATGTACATAAAACCAAACACGCACATTAGAACCTTTCCAGATGATAAAGCAAAACTTTGCTTATGTTTTGACATAAATGGTTGAACATTTGCACTACTATACCATTAAATTTTCCTTCTCGGATCAAAAGTATAACCAGAAAAAGAAGCTTTGTGGTATATTTAGCACTTAAAAGTGAGTTCTGCAACCTCTCTTTCTCTAGTTGAAGTGTCTGGAGGTTGGTGAAAGTCAGTAGAGAGTGTTTTTGAACGTTGGCTGGAGTCATTTGGAGCCACTTTAAGCTGGGCTTCATTTTAGCATAAAATGTCTCACAGATGGGACTAACAAAGCTTCTATGTACACATCTTTATATCAAACCGGCCTTGAAATCTGAGGAATTGCTTGATGTGTGCAAAAATTTGCCATTAACCAGAGGTGACGTTTTCATTGGCCATTTTTGCAGTAATATAGACCATGCAGTTCAGATGTTCAGAGAAAAAACAGCTTTAACATCTCATCCATGTGGAATACAATGGAACAAGCCCAAACCTGAGCAGCATTAGTACAGCCTGTGACAGTGATACCTGTGAAGAAGGCAACTCAACCTGACAGTTAGGTCATGGAACATCTCATTTATATAATCTGTTATACACTGCATACGTATAACAAGGGATGCTGGAGGGGAGGCTTTAAATGTTTGTTTCCTTTTTAGAAAAATTTCATAGATCCCGCGTCACACTCCTTAAACTGATGCCATTTGCTCAAGGCTAAAAGACAATGGCTGCATTGTAAGGCTAAGAATGATTTTCCCTTCTTAGAAGCTCGATTTGCAGGCCAGGCATGGTGAAGCTGTTATATAAGCAGAGCCGATCCTCCCTATACGCACACTACGCAAGCTGCGTAGGGCCCCGCAAATTACTCAAGGCCCCGCCTCCCCCTCGCGTCAAAGCGCGTCAATCAAAGTTTACAACATCGATGAGATAATTAAGCGGAACTATCCTTCTGGTCACGAAAAGAGAAACTGAGAAACTGAGAGAAAAACACCATGTGAGTGAATTGCGGGAACAGCGATCAGGTAAACTTGTGTTCTCTCCTCTCCAACTTTGATGTCAGCACAGAACAGAACAGTAAAGTTAAGTTGATGTGCATCTCTCTCTATCTGTCTGTCTCCAGCCCGATCTCATGAAAGCGCGTATTTATACCACAAATTTAATTTCTCGTGCCATTTATACGCCAAAAATAGTTTTTGCGCCATATGATACGCACTTTTTGGCGTGTAATATGCACGCACTCCACACCCCTAATCCTACCCAAGAGATTTACAGTGCGTAGCATATGCACGCAAAAAAAACATTTTTGGCGTATAAATAGCACGATGAATTAAATTCGTGGTAGGCTATAGATACGCACTTTCATGATATTACGTTTGATAATACAAAGGGCAACGGTTTTCGTTTATAAACTGCAGCTCGGAAAAGATAACCGCGTCGCGCGTTAACATGAGTTCATATGCGCGTGCACGAAATGTAACGCGCACTTTCCAGAAAAAAAAAAAATCTATGGGGACCAGTTACCAGTACAATATGGGCGTTATGGCACTCCTCATTAGGCGCTCACTTTAAAACAAGACAATGATTATCAAGTCTCCAAATCAGAATAGTTACAACCCTGCAATAAAGCAAGATGGAAAGCAATCTATTGATATTGACTATTGCATTTAAAATGTTGATTGGCTGGACATACTGGTCAATATGGATGCACATCAATCAGTAAATAATAACCATTAAGTATCAATTATTGCTTTTATTGTACTATTTAAAATGTGAATTATTGATATTAATATAAAATATGTCTATTTCTGATATCAGGAATTACATTTTCATTAGTACTAACTAAACGAGGGAGGATTGTAGTGGGAGAACTGGGGTGTCAGGTGTGACTGTGGCAATGGCAAATGGTTTACATGGCTCATGGGTCAGGTAGGAGGGCCCCTTAACAGATTTTTGCTTAGGGCCCCAGGGATGCCAGGATCGGCTCTGTATATAAGCCATGATTTCTATGACATACACACTGCATGGAGCCCGTCATGTCTTTCCTGTAGTTTCAACACTCATCATCTTGATATGTAACAGGAGAGGCCATGAGTAGACTGTGTGTCGTGTGTCATATGTGTGTGTTCCTCTGGTAGTATAGACACAATTCCTGCAGTCGATACCAATATGTGTAAAATTGCACAGTTGATATTACAAAAAAAAGTAAACAACAACAAAAGTATGCTATTGAATATTTTGTTAATTATTTATTTTATTATTTTATTTCATTATGCAATTTTAAGTTATATTAAAAAGTGAATTTACAAGGTCTAGTATTAATTGGCACATGTCCATTATCAGTTTTATTTTTCTTTGTTTTTTTTGGAGCATGTGTGCAAATACCTATAAGGATTCAAATTATTTACATGCTGGCTATGCTGGTCCACCAGTCCATGCTGGTCTAGTTTAAGTTTTCCAGTAGGTTGTATTTGATATCCTTACAAATGAACTGTATAACCAAAAAAGGTGACATACCACGATTCAACCTGAAACATTGCAAAATTGCTCAGTTGAAAGGTGAGCCGCTTGACCTCAGAGTAATTTTAGGCAGTTAAATGGCAGCATAACAATTTGAAGCATGTTCCTAAGAAGAGTTACAGGTCAACATGTTTTCAGGTATGAAAAACAAAGCTGTAATGATCTGATTCTGGTCTACAAGTCTTCTCTAATTTGTCCAAGCCTCTGCGCTATCCAGCTCGGTCTTTTGAAGTAACTCATTAAGAATTTACAAGGTAATCACAGAGACTCAGAGTGGTACCAGCTGTAGAACCCATTTTTTATATATGCACCAGAAAGATGTATGTGGGGTTAAAGCTCTAGCCAAAGGCATCGCACGGCCTGTTGAGTTGATTCTGGCAACTCACTTAGTTGTAAACTGTTGTGTTGGTAAAGCAAGCAGTCCTAGATGTGATCACAGCTGCAAATGAGTGACGTTTTGTTTGAGTCATGATAGGACGTGGATTTCCAAATTGTACTTTCGTTTTTTTCTTTTCTAGTTTTTTTTGTTGTTGTTGTTGTTGGTGTTTTTTTTTTTTGCTTGTAATGCTCTTTAAAATAACTCTTCTTGGAGCACGGGACGTTCTAAAGTAGATCTCTAGTTTTATGGTTCTCTGTGCTGATGATGTAGTAGGAGACACATGCTAGGCTGTAGTTGCATAATTTTTGGGCAGCTTGATTCATGAATATGTCTTTGTTCACATCCTGTGGGTCAGACGAGACTCACTGGAACGAGTGCTTCTCTTTGCATGTCGCATGCAGTGGCACGTGTTGGAAGCACTTTCATTATAATCACTTTCCACCCCTCCTATGTCCCTGGAGGTGAAGTTGTTTGGCAAGGAGTGTGAGGCTGGATGCCCTTCTAGACGAGACGTAATGTGCAGCGGTTAGCAATGGCCGCAGATAGACAAGTGCTTCTGTCCGTGATGATGAAATAGAGGGATACTGTACTTTCCACCAGGTCAAATCACTGGATCAAGAGAGGCATATGCCATCTTATGTCCTGCTCATGTACTCTATCATTCATTTTCCTCCTTGAACTCCCTTTAGGCTGTTTGCCATTATAGGGGTGCCCCAAGTCCGTGTATTAGGTCTAATCAGATTTTGGAGGAAACAGCCTGACACAAGCACAGACATGCACACCCACAAACACACAAGCTGCAGGGAAAAATCCTTGATGGAAGAAAAAGTGAGAGTGTGTGGTCGAGCAAGCCCAGTAAATGAAAGCCATGCCCCTAACCCCCCCACCCCACACACACACGTGTGTGTGTGTGTGTGTGTGTGTGTGTGTGGATCTGTGAAGGTGGGTGTGATTGAGGCACACATCAGCAATCTCCTCCCTCCCTGGTCACTATACATCCTAGAGGACTCCTCGCACTGTCTATCACTCAGCAGAGGCACACAGTGAGCTCAAGAAGTCCTGACCTGACACCAACTCAAGCAGAAGAACCAGCAGCAACTGTCTTAGAGAAATCCGGCAGCATCCCTTCTCGACTGGAGCAGAGCACCATGGCAGGCAGCACTGTCCTTCACTTGGGCTTCCTTCTGACGCTTGCAGGAATTCTCCTCCTCGCATGCAGCTCCGCGCAAAGAGTCAGAGGCAAGTTCAGCACCACGGTGCCGCATGCTTGCAGAACAGGGGCACTCGTGTTTTATTTTGTGTGATGCACCTGTTTGTGTTTGAGAATGCCATGCATTTATGCAGTAGTTCTCGTATAATTAGGATTGTAATAGTTAAAGACTTTTTTATTGGAGTTGCAGGTGTTGAGCTTTAACTATAGGACAAATTTCATTATCATTAACCTGTTGCATTTGCATTACAAGTTGCCTTGGACTGGCCATCAATTTTAATTTTCATAAATTTTTAAGAACATGCAATAAATCTTGCACTTGCAGGTGCATTTGGGCATGCATGAGCAGAACTGAGTGTGTATTATGGGAGTTATATGCAGCAGTCAGTCTCGCATGATTATAGATGGGGCGAAGCCAAACTCTGCAAAAGCGAGAGAGAAAAAAAAAGGATAACTGGAGCCTGAAAGGTGCTGGAAAATTAGACACGTGCAATCTGTCTGCCATTGTCCAGCGTCCAACTTGAGAAACCAGCCAGGCACTTAGATTTTCTGTCTTTGCTGGTTGTGAAACGACATTTAATTTTGATAGACTCAAATTTTAAACAATAGAGTGATAATGGTTACCTCATGGTGTATGCAGCTGGCCAAAATCACAGTTTATATTGTGCATGTATGTGTGTATGTATATATTCCATGAAGGTGTTTGATTGTGTGTGTTCTAGTCTAGTGCATTTGTGAATTGCACCTTGGCATCCTGTTCAAAGTGCATTTGTGTATGTGTCAAAATATCTTCTAACACCATCCTTCTTAGTGCTAGAGTTGTACGTGCATATGTGGCGTGTTTCTGTGCAAGATCTCATGCCCCCAGCATCCCTGTGTGCTCAGATTAGCTATGGCATTAGTAATACAAGCTCTCGGTTCACTATCAGCGCTCGTTCATCAGCTATTAAAAATCACCTCCATCTCCGGAGGGGAAGAATGTCTGCGCTGGCTCAATGCCCTTTCTCTTGTACTGAGCTTCATTCATCACAGCTAGTTAATCAGCCCAGCAGCGTTCTGTGTTTATACTTTGTTGGCTAACTTCGTTTCCTTATGGATGTTGACTGGACAAAAAGACAGTTTAAATTACTGGGTGGGGATGAGTTCAACAAGAGTGAAGACATATTGAAAATATCTCATTCTTGCTGAAAAGAAACACACTTATCTGACTTATCTGGTGTGGTTTGCTGGTTTTAGAGTGGTTTTGGGCACTTTTCAGCTCGTTTTGCTTGGAGACCACTTCTGTGAAACAGCTGTATACCAGCTTGGTCAAGTCAGGAGACCAGCTAAACCAGGTAGGACAAGATTGGCCAGACTGGAAGACCAGCTAGACCAGGTCGGACAAGCTTGGGGTAGACCAGGGGTAGGCAAGTTCGGTCCTAGAGAGCCGCTGTCCTACAGATTTTGGCTCCAACCCTGAAAAAAACCCCTCACCTGCCTATAGCCTTAGTAATCCCGAAGACATTGATTATCTTGTTCAGGTGTGTTTGATTAGGGTTGGAGCTAAACTATGCAGGACAGCGGCTCTCTAGGACCAAACTTGCCATCTTAACCATCTTAAACCAGCAAACCATCTTAGTCTGGTTTAAGTTTTTTCAGCATGAATGATGAATTGATAATTGACGCCTTAAAAGGAAACAGCAGTCTGAGCTGTCTGCATGTTCGCTCGACTTAGACATAGCTTCTACTTGTTACTGTACTTCGAGTTGCTGTGGGGCAAAGACAGCTTAACAACACATGTGCAGGCAGCTGTACTGTAAAAGCAAGCCATAGAGGTTCACAATGCACCCTGGGAACTGCAACCCAATGTTATTTGGGGAAACAAACATTGAATTTTGAAATGAGCATGTGTTTAGGAGTGGTGATAGCAATCAAGGGTTGTCTGTATGCCACTAATACTGGTTGTTAATATCAAAATGTCTCTAGATGAATAACTCCGAAAAGTCAGAACAAGACAGAGTGGATGAAAGGATTTGGGGGGTGAAGGGGAGATTGGAACAGCTGTTGAGTGCAGAGATCAGGACTGTTGTAAATGTGCCTGAAAGACGAATGATTTGCTGATGTATGGGAAAACATTAGATTTACGTTCCCTCCGCGCCCTCAGGTGATTTGCTTCTTCTGAAGTTTAGTGCCATTTTTAAATCATCTTCTTGGATATTTGGGTCATGTTTGTCCTTTAATGGGGTGCAAAAGAGCCTGGAGTTCTGCAGAAGGACCAGATTTCTAAATTTTCCATGAAAAGTGCTGACTTAAAGAAATAGTTCACCCAAAAATGAATTTGCTTACTCTCATGTCGTTCCATTGCATGACTTTTTCGTCTGCAAATGAAGAATGTTTCAACAGTTTTTGTCTATGCAATGACAAAACATTGTATAGACAAAAAAAGAAAGTCATACAGATTTGATTTGGAGGACATGAGGGTGAGTAAATAATGACAGAATTTTCTTTTTTTCTTTGTGGTGAACTAACCATTTGGTGGTCATTCATTGTAAAGCCAAATATCAGTTTTAGTTTTCTTGAATTTGCTTATTTAAAGTCTTGAACAGAAGGGGGAAAAACAACTGAAATCGTTTGAGATTGATTTGATAAATTGGACTGATTTTGAATGCAGACTTGGCAAGTAACTTGTGTAGCATGGCTTCAGTCCAGGAGGAATTCTGTAAATCAAACTGACCCTTCTAGAAATCAGTGTGTTTGTAAATTATGTTTTAAGTGGAACAAGTGCCAGACGTCCAATAATAAAACTGGACCGTATTCATGCATAAAGCTAAAAACGAACCGTATCTGACAGAACACAGCTTGGGGCTGGTCTTTGGCTGATCAGTCTGAACCTGGAAATCATTCAACATCTGAGCCAGGAAAGAGCATGCATGATTATGCTTGTCAGTGGTGTCAAATGAGATATACCTTCCCCCTATGCTTCCCCTCCATATCTGTGCTATTCGCCCACCCTCTGCGTCTCTGGCTTTTTAAGGTACAACATCAAATCTTTGTATTGAAAAACATATGAAAGAATCAATCCAAGTGACTGGAACCAAAATTTCAATTGAACTTTGGTGCAAAAAATACCAATTACTCAATGATAATTTTGTTAACTTCGCAAAGTGAAGTGCACAACATGACTTGGCTAAAAACATATTATTAGTCAAGTAATTGAATCCATTAGGAATGGGAAATGTTTTGGCTTGTTCATTTTGTAATAAGAATGTGTTTCAGATTCTGAGGCTTTCAAAATGATTCATGATTTGACCAGCATGGTTCCCCTGAAAAATGTGATTGTGTTTTTCCTTGACCGTAGAGGTTAAACCATTGTCCAGCCCTTCTCCACTGGTATGGTAAAACTCTTGTAACTGCAAATCGACATTTTACGATTCTTGTCAGATGTAAAGCTATTACATTTTGGGAACGGAAAATCCCTCAGCTACGGCTTTTAAAACCTCTGTGGTGACAAGCTGGTGTGAACAGATAAACCAACAACACCACTCAACCGCAAGTGTCCAGTCTGTCTGTGACTCAGAGCCTTGGCCCCAGTCTAAAGCTACATTGACACAATTTAGCAACTGAAAAAGACATCTGATAAAGAAACAAGACTGTGCCTGCCTTTTAATTATAGTTTATCAAAGTGATACGGTACATTTTTGTAAAGTAAAGAACACCTAAAGAAGAGTTCATCTTAAAGTTCTCTCCGCTGAGGAGTTTATTTTACAATGATCCCAGTGATTCAGAAGTGTGTATTTTTCCCTTGTACAAATTCAGCAGCTTCCCTGACCACACACACTTCCTCTCTTCTGTTTGTTTAACTGATTTCTAAAGATTAAGAAGACGAGTTACTGAATCATGTTGTAGATGTTCCACCTTTCTGCTTGTGGGATCTGAAAGGTGTCTTCTTAGACAGTTTGGAAAGACAAAAATCTTGCAATGAAAACAAATCTTCATGCAGCTTATTTCCAAACAAAATCAGGTCATAGTGATTCACATCCAAAAATTGCTTAAAAAAAAAAAGTATCATAAAAGTGGTCCATCAGATTCATGTACTATAAGTCTTCTGAAGTCATACAATAGCTTTATGTCAGGAAATCCCAAATTTAAGTAATTATTTACTGAAAATCTTCCCCTCTGGTGAGCAGTTAACTTTAGAACGATAGTAACTGAATCAATGAGTTGAAGTCAAGTAATTAATATTATTTCATTTAGACTGCTCTTTTCAATGTAGCCTACTGTTTATCCATTTCACAAGCCGAACTGACTGATTCATTCGTGAATGGATAAACTAGATCATTCAAAAGAATAGGCTCAAAGTAAATATTCTTTCACTGATCCAGTTTTTGCTTTCAACTCATTGAATCAATGATCTAATTACAGCAGTTCTTAACAGCTTAATAAAGAGGAAGATAATCCATGAATAATGACTTAACTTTCTCACACAAAGCTGTCATATGATTTAAGGAAACTTGGTGTAATGCTGTTCACTATTATATGAACCTCTTTTATGGTGCTTTTTTGGTGGTCACTATGAAATGTCGCTGTGAAGATTTTTCAGAATTTTAAATATTTTGATCTACAGACATCAAATGATTTTGGAGTGACATAATGACAGAATTTTCATTTTTGGGGTGAACTGTCCCTTTAATGAGCCTGATTAATGAGATCTCCAGTTAAGTTTGGTGCTTCATTGTGATTGACAGATTGGGGCGATGAGCTTGACCTGCCAAGCTTGCAATTACTTATAAAGTTAAATACACACATCACTTTCCAAAGGCCGAGACCAACCAGCTTAAATCAGTTTAAGGAGGACTTTTCGTGGCCTCTTTAACTCAGCGTAATCGTTAAACAGTTCTGATTGATGGGAAAAAGGTGGAAGCGGAAAAATCTCAACCCAGCCTGGTGGCTTATTGGATTTAGAATGGGCCTGAAACTGACTCGAAACATTTTCCATGCTGAAAATTATCCAATGAAATGGCAGTGAAAGATGACGCTGGTATAAAAGGAGAAAATTTATAATGAATTGCTTGGCGCAGGTATGAAAATATAATGATCAAATCACTTTAAATGTGTGTCAGTGTCATATTCTGAAACTGTACAAAGCCTCATAATTCTGGTAAATATAATGCTGCGTAACTGGGGCGGAATATTGGAGGTCCATATGCTACTGTGCTTTGAGTGAAGCGATGAGGAGCTCAACTGTGAAAGCAATTGTCCTTGATTTACCTCGACGAATATTTTCATGGCACACACTTTTGCACTCCTCAAAAGTGCACTCCTTCGCCCCCCTTTGGCCACATAAATCAGTAAACCCCATAAATTCACAAATCCCATCCAACACATGGGAAACATAATGTCTTACTCTTTACTCTTTAAGTAATTAATCATTTATTCATTGCAGTGTTCTGAAAGTCACTATTTCTGTGCAATTCCTTTTTCCTGCCATTGAATGTCAAACAAAGAAACACAGAGTGTTTGAAGAGTTGCAGCACTGTTTCTCAAGCCAATTAAAATTATTACAAACACTGCTTTTTCCTCCGCACAGTAAGAAGACAGAATATGAAGGTTCGGATCAACGCCACTGGGGATACCATAGTTTTGAAGTTTGTTCGTCCCAACCCTGACATCAAACTTGAGGGCTACATCTTAGGCTATGGTTCCAGCATGTTCTCCAAACAGTTCATCCAACTTCCAGAAAACGGGGAACCCTATGAGACCGAGATTGGTGAGTTAGAGTATAACCACACTCAGCTGTTATTTCGCTCAAGAGCCTGAAGGAAGCCCACAAAACAATCACTAATGTTGTTTTGTGGGTTAGCATGGGACTGGAGGAGTAACCACAAATGGTTGATTCCTTAACCCAACAAAACCACCGTCTTGATTTGCACACCTGTGTTTACGCCAACTCTTCCATTATTTGAAAGCATAAACTGTAATTAAACCCAAAATGAATGCTATTTGTTAAAGCTTTGGTAACCACAGCATTTGTCAACACACAAAAAGCCACAGATCACGTTTGACAAGGTAAAAAGGTCGCATATTACTCGCAGTAAGACTAACCGCAATAATTTTTTGTCTGTAAAATAACTTCCTGTGTTGTCCATTCATCATCATTCTCCCAGGAGCTACAATCCCAGAGTTCATTTTGTGTAGGTTTGGGCCAGGGGTCAGAGGGACCCTAAAGCCAATGTAAGTTTTTACTAAATGGGTTCATGCCAGATGCTTCATTTTGCTTCTGCAGGTAGAGTTCAGTTGCTTGTGGATTTATTGATAACATATTGGTCATCGGACAGTTTTTTGATATTGCATCTTTGATATAGGGCCCAAGCCCTAATAATATTTTTTCCTCAGAATTTGACTTTATAACTCGCAATTGCGAGTTAATATCTCACAGTTAGAATTGCAAGATATAAACTTGAAATTGCAAGAAGAAAGTCAAAATTGTGAGTGAAAAAGACAGAATTGCTATCAAATCTCACAATTCTGACTTATTTTCTCAATTGTGAGATTATATCCCACAATTCTGACTTTATAACTCGTAATTGCGAGTTTATTATCTCGCAATTGTGAGAAAAAAAGTCAGAATTGTGAGATAAGTCACAATTATCCATAATATTCCATGGTAGAAACAAGCTTCCATATCAGCCCTAACATGAAAATAATTATCTGCTCATCAGTGTCGGCCAGAATTTTAACATCCTTGAAAATCCAATTCTGGGCACTAGTGTTGATGACAAACAACATGTTATTTAAGACTGTAGTGGACAAGATCTCAAGAGTCAACCTCCAAGTCAAAGCCTTTGAAGTTCTCCACAATGAAAAGCACTGACGCAAGCAGAACAAAATTATACATCAATGCTTATACCCTTATCCAGAAGCTTGCAAACAAAGAATTGTTTGTTCCAAAAGGAAGGGCCTCTGAGTTTTTGGCTTCTTTACCTATGCAATTCAGCATAGGAACACACAGTCACATCATTATTCAATATTGGCCACAGACGGAGGGATCATTGCTCTTGAATTTACAGTGTGTGCTGAGATTTCAATATGATACACGTGCACAACAGATGGCCGAAAGGCAAAAGCAGTTATTGGCGTCTTCCCAACCTGACATGCCACATGCACATGCACTCATAAATGTCCAGATTGTTGTGGACTTTGGAACTGGCACATTTTGTATCCCCCTAATGGGCTTCTTCTTTTTTTCTTCTGTCTAAATGAGTTTTCCTGTGTACATATTCATAACTGTTAGAAAGGCATAAATAACAAACTTATCACCCCAACAAATCAAATTTTGGCAAATGTGCTGTTTAATTCGGTTACATTGGAAACACAGATGTTTAGCAAACCATTGTCATCACAGTCCTATAAACTGTGTGAAAAGCTTCACATTACTCAGCTCGAGACTTTGTACTAAATAAACGTCCACCAGAATCTTTTGGAATTGTGCCAGTGACAAATAACAGTGTACAAGATAAAGAAAAGGATGAAGTGGATGAGTTCTTAGTACTAAATACCGTTTTAAACACAATATTGAATTTAATGTGTTGTGTGGTCATCTGGTGTAACAAACAATTATTTTGAAAAAATATATTTTCAAATATATATTTTTTTAAGTAAAATGTATTTTTTTTTACAACCTAATCAACCTTGTCATGTCATAAAAAGGTAAATTTATCAAATTTTATGAGACTTAACCTTGACACACAGGGGTCCTCCTTTTGTTGACTCCTATACATTTCTTGTCTTGCTTATTTCGTTGATGTTGTCCGGAAGTTCATGAAAGGGACTTGCATTGCACCATGAAATTGCCCTTTTTATGGTTTTCTTTGAACTCCTAAATAACGTGAGATGCTTGCTTTCACAGATGCTGAGCCCAAGTATCTGGTGGCTGTTCAGCCCATCCCAACCAATGATGTGAAGAAGCATTGCACAGGTAGCATGCATTTTAAAAAAGTATTGGCAATCGAAAAAACCGAAACAGTCCATGACAGGATATGTTTAGTGGAAAATATGCAACAGATGTGCTATTGAACCAGTGGGAATGTTTGAAAACCTTCACTTAGCATTAGCTAGAAAACACATTCCACTGCTAAATTGGATTACCGGTTTGTAACAGGTAAGGTGAACCTGGACAAACCTCTTCACCTGGTGATCGATTCTGTCACGCCGACATCTGTGCTACTATCCTGGGGAACCTACTTAAAGACACCCTACGAGGGAAACATCATGAACGACTGCTTGGAGGACGGGTGAGTTACACTCACAACATCTGGATTTTACTTTTTCCTCCACCAACATGTTCCATATGAGTGTCCCAAATCCCTGAGGAAGACTTAATTTACTCCACTTCATATTTAGGGGCCATTTAACCTGAAAAACATGGGGGGAAAAGATAATGAAATATCATGGCACCCTGTCTCCAGTATTTAGGGGTCCCGTCTTCAGAAGCGTTGCAGCGCAGTGCAGGTTTTTATGCAATGCTCTCATTGCACTGACAGGATACTGGATTTATGTTGCAACCGAGAGAGCCATTCAATGAGTGTGATGTTTTTCTATGCAGAGGGGAAAAAAATGTGTGGGATATGGATCCCTGCCACTGCAGGTGTAGTGTGTGTCTACATGTTTAAATGCTTTTTGAGGATACAGGCACTGTTGGGACGCACTGACATGCTCTCAGCCTCCCTAAATCGCTCTGGGTTTCATATAGAGAAATATGTGCGCTTTCCCCCCCCCCTCTGTTAAGGGGAGACTTTTGGAAAGGCCATTGGAAATGTTGACCTGGACCAAAACAGTTGGGAGCTAAAGACGTGTACCAGTGCTCTTTATAAACCTAACATCAGCTCCTTTGTTTAATGTCTGACAACTGCTATGGTGACAGAAAACCAGTTTACTAAGTATTAGGGGTGTCAACATTAATACGTTAACTCATGCTATTAATTTAAAATCCTTAACAAAATCCTCCGAAATTTCTATTCAAACCCTTTAACCTGATTTCACTTCTCTGTTTGCGATCAGATCACTTTTAAACTGTTAAACTCTGGGACCGTTTTCAGTCCAATTATCGAATAAGTGAATCATTCAAACAATCAGACCAAAACAGCGCTGATAAAGAAAAACAGGCTGATTACATCAGAGATGACGGAGAGGATAGACTCACGTTGCATTTTCAAGGAATTATTCATTCCAGTGTGTGTTCACTTTAAAACTCTGTCATATTCTGTGATTGTTCCGCGAAAATACAGTTTTGTGAGAATCACCCTTGAATCTGATGGTTTACTTTGCTATCAAATGCTGACAAAATTAACGTCTTGAACAAGATAAATGGTGTATGCTTAATTTCACAATAAGTGTGCGGTTAAAATAATCTATTGACAGCCCTACTAATCTATTAACAGCCCTACTACATATGATTGATTATGACTAGCCAAAAAGGTGTACAAATGATTCGTGAGCCTTTTAGACAACCAATGTGTCTTTGAACCAGGCATTACACCATCCGCTATAGAGAAAGGAACAGGAAGTGGATCTACCAAACCTGCCCCACCTCTGATACAGTAATCGACAACCTCAAGCCCAACACACCCTATGAATTTGGCGTCCGATCCAACAAAGACGACCGTAGTGGAATGTGGAGCAAGCCAGTGATCCACAACACCAACATGGGAGGTGACAGATACCCTAAACATCCATTCAAGGTTTTGTCTGAGAAGCTGAAAGATGATCAAGTCTAACTTGCATTGCCACTGTTTTGTTTTCAGACAAAAACTTCCAGATAACCTACAAGCCGAACAGACCCCTTGTCAATACCTTGGTATGTAGTGTTGTTTCATAACAAAATTTTTATATAGTGTAAAGGACTGTCAACCTAATGACTTTAACAGGCAAAACCACATGCCATGCACAACTTTAAGAGTTTGTGTGATGTCTCCATTATTTAATTCAAACCATGTTCACAAAAAGGCATTTGGCATTGGCAAAAGGCATTGGTGCAAAAAAACAAAACAGCAGTCTCAAAATAAATCCAACCATAATATCATAGAGATTTTAGGGGTGGAAACTGTTTGATTTAAGTAAAGAGTAACCAACAGGTGAAGCCATTAATGCCCTGATAACCACCCAAAACACCATCACAACCACATTACAACCCCTTGGTACCACCTCGTAAAATGTAAATATTTTAAAATAAGCAACTAATATAAAGCTAGCACTATTATCTATTATCTTACTTTTTGACCTTTTCTCTTCCATCCCTGCTGAAAAAAAGCAGTTTAAACAAGCCTGGTTTGCGTGTCTAAGCTTGCTTAAGATGGTTAGCTGGTCTCCCACCATGCTTTGGCAAGATTGCCTTTCTTAGTTTGTTGTGCTTTTCTGGTCTATTTATGAACTGTCATGGACGCAAAGAACTGTGCCTGCGAGCAAACTCTTTCTCACATATTCTCAACCTCTTAAGTCAAGAATCCAGTTGTTGTATGTGTGTAAAGTACTCAATCTTCTCGGCAGAGGCAAGAAATAATACATGCCTGTCAGGGCATTTCAGGAACACTTTAGACACGGTAGAGAGACCCTGATTGTAGAGTTCTTTTACATGATATGAAGACAGAACGCTGTTCTGTGTTCTTTCACTCTACACTTCATTTTTAAAGAGGGTAGAAAAAAAATGTGTGTAACCCTCTTTTTACAGGCTGGACCTCACAGCAGTCTGTTCCCTCGACATGGTAAGACCATCAACTACTACTTTTAAGAATTGCCCCTTTTGTAGTAAAGAAAACAAGAGAATTCTGTCATCATTTACTCACCCTAATCTCATTTCAAACCCGTATGACTTACTTTCTTCCGTGGATCACAAAAGAATGCACACTGTTCTTTTCCATATAATAAAAGCATATAATGATGGGCTGTCGAACTTTAAAAACAAAGCACCCTTTATTAAATATCAAGAAAAGTAGTTTGGGGGCACTTTTAGTATTCAGGTGGCTTTGTGTGGGTAACAAACTGAAATTTAGGTGAACTGTGGGATTTCTGTTGTTCTGATGGCAACAGTCTGCCATTAGTCGAACAAACAGATAGCTCCGCCCCAAACTCACACCATTGGTTGAGGCAGTGTTGCCATGCTGGGTTGGTCGGAATCCTCACACAAACAAAGCAATGTTTTGATAGCAAAGTGACAATGTTTACTCCTTGGGAAATAATCTACCAAAAGGCTTATTTGTAACTTATAATTGTCTCTGATTATTAAGCTGAACTTTTGGGGGGTTTTAAAGGTGCTTTTTGTCATTTTAAATCTTGATAGCCCTTTTTATAGCTTGACAAATCCTGGTCAATGTATGCTGGATGATTACTTGCAAGTAAGTAAGAGTAAATCATGACAGATTGTTTCAGTCCATGTGCAAAATGGGTCAAACTACATTCAGTACTGTTCTTCTTTTTCCTATCTGTTTGAAAGTGTTTTGTGTTGGTTTCCTGCTTCACAATCTTCTTTCTAGGTATCCCCAACATAAGCCAGCCAGGATCGCCCAAAAACACAGGCGTTAATGGAGGTCCCAAGACATCTTTTGGTAATTTTCCCTCACTCTTTCTGTTTGCACTCTTCTTTCATACAGGGTTTTATTGCAGTCAATCGAAGTCATGCTCACAGTAAAG
Organism: Rhinichthys klamathensis goyatoka; assembly: GCF_029890125.1. NCBI lineage: Eukaryota > Metazoa > Chordata > Actinopteri > Cypriniformes > Leuciscidae > Rhinichthys > Rhinichthys klamathensis. Next base: position 2,047,715 of record NW_026606808.1, read on the forward strand.
ACATTTAATACTCTCTCCCTCTCAAGAGCCTTGTTGGGGATGCCTGCTCACTTTTTCTCTCTTATTTTTTTTTTTTTCCATTTACGAAACATTGCATTATTTCCCACAGCTCCACCAATGGGTCAGCAAGGAACTGTGGCTGCTCCAAGAGCCAATGAGCCAAAATGGCCTCAGCTCCCATTGGGTAACCAAGAGAATTTTGTTTTGAAGTTTTGCTTATGAGCAGTCAGTTGGTAATCGCTTTGCTGGGTGTGGGCGGGGATTAAAGACATCCGCTGTAATGATTGGCTGCATGCTGGCATGCCTTGTAAGAACGCTGAGTTAGAAAGTCCCGATCCTGCCGTGATGAGGATTCCTGACCGGTCGCCTCCACAGTGAGGAGGAAGTGTGAGTGTAAGTTTTCCAGAAGGGTGCTGTGCAGCGAAAACCCCTCTGAGGTCACGCATGGTCACGCATTGGCGCGGTATCTGTAGGCCTGCTCACGCTCCACCCATCAGCACCAGTCAGATTCTGTGTCCACCAATCAGCTCTCTTTCTGTCACGCTCATCTCTACCCATTCAGTCCCCTATCATTTCATCACCTGTCAATCACATCATAACTGTTAAAATGTTTGGTTTCCTCAGTCCTCCATCTGTTGTATTACTGTGGCCATAAATGGCACTCTTATGTCTTTATTTCTGCCATTCTTTTTCTTTGTTCTTCTGTGTCACTGAATATTTCCCATAATGTTAATACTGAATGTTTCCAAACGGAACCCAATAAGTGATAAACACCTCAAACTACCCCACAATTATTAATTAATAAAATAATTGTATATATAGTAGTAAATTTAACATCAAATGATGGCACAATTAAATCTTATTCCACTAAATAAAAATGATATGTAATTTATATGTTACATTTTTAATTATATGTATTGAACATGGTAACCACAATTGTGTACCATGGTATCATCGTATAATCATCACTTTACCATGGTATTGGCAGAGTAAGGTCATATTATCATGATATCAAAATTTGAGTAGTCAATAAATTCCAGCGTGTCAGTCACCACTCATGTACCAAATTGAATCAGTACGCTATTACAATACTGTACAAAGACTGGTATCATATTTGTTTTTACTACATAGTACATAGAACCTATTACATAGGTTCACTCTTCATCCTATTTTTCTGAACCTCATCTTGTTTTTTCATCTTCCATCTCTTTATCTGATTTTCTTAACCCTTTCATTCTTTTTCAGAGTTTTTAGCATCTTGATCTGCTGGCCTTCGTTCAGTCTGCATGAAGTCACTGCATGCAGAGAAAGAATCAGTCCCATGTTATTAGTTCTAGCAGGGAAAGGCAGAAATCTGGGAGTCCAACCTCCTTTCCTGTCTTCCTCTGTCTCTGAACTCTGGATAAGATAACATTACATCTCTCTGTGTTTTTCCACTTGGAGCCAAACTGATTATGAGACCAAAGTCAACAAGTTCATTCTCAACCCCCTTGACAAAACTGTCAAGACAAGTGCTCAACGTCGATAACAGGCACTTAAGCATCCGTACCATCACAACTCGATTGGATGGAACTGAGAAACTCTTACAAACAAGCTTAATATCGATGCAATGCAAACAACTTCCAAACATTCTTAAAAACATTAATCTAAAGTCCACCCTAATCATCCTCTAATCAATGGTCTCAACAGTCAGTCCTACTGGAAAAATCCAGGTAAAACCAGTTCAAGGTGGTCCAAACAGCTTGTACAGGCTGGTCTAGATGGATTATCAGTTGTCCTACCACCTGGTGGGGCCTCGTAGGTTACCCTGGATTAAGCTGCTAGAACACTGGTTAAGCTGGTTAGCTGGTTAATCATGATCCGTCTTCGACTGGTTGACCAACTAGACCATCTTGAGCTGGAATGACTTGGTTTTTCCAGCATGGAGGGCTCATCTGCTCCTTTCTCTTAAACAGATTCAAACAGCCATGTTAGAAATGACTCCTCTCAGCTGGTGGAGGTCCCTCCTGTCCTTCCCCAACACCCACCCACTAAACCCTCCCGTCCTTCAGTCACCCCTACCCCCAATTCATTACCCAGCAGTACCCGGACACCCCTACACGGACACCCTCAAACCAGGGCACCTAGTGCCACTCAGATGCCACATAGTTCCTCTGGTAATTCCTATGTTTCCTTCTTATTTTTTTAAGTTGACGGTTGACAGGTAATGAGAAAATAACATTGTGTTAGCGATTCACTATTTACCACACAGATATTTGGGTATTGTGCCATTTGCCGTTCAACCTTTGGCTACACGTTCTACCACTGCAAACGTAGTCTAAACACCAGAATATCAGACTTCAAAGCTTTATTCAATTCATTCTCCTCTTTTTTCGGGCGGTTTTGGAGAAAAGTGATACGCAGGAAATTAATGGATGTTCAAACCACGTTTCAATCAAACGCAGTCATTCGGTAACTTCAGCCACAAACAGACATTATTTCACACTCCGGCTCAATGGATTACAGGAAGAGCTGTCTCTAGTCAGTGTGAGCGAGACGGCCAGTAAAAACAGTAAGAACCGGTTACATCAGTTCATATAATCCTCTCATTTATTTGCTCTGTCAGGCAAGCTATCACAACTGTCCCATCGGTGTATATCATGTCTGTGTTATTGTCTGAAGTCACAGCTTTCCTGTATCCTCCCCTACACATGTTTTGTCTTCACAGGAATGCACTGCTGCACTTTAATGCAACCACCAACACATCAGATTTAGCCTTACTGTAGTCAGAACAATGACATTATTATTGTTAAATTCACACATCATCCAGTTTTATCTTAAACAATGTAGTAAGCTGCCAACAAAGACAGCAAACGCATTGTAAGTGTTACAAAATGTACAAAACATGCTAGCATACATCCTATGTGGAAAACATATAACTATGCAAATCAAGTGATAGTAGGAATGGTATAATTAGGTATTATTATTTAAGTAAAATAAATTAAAACTTAAATATAATTATATTACTCTATATTTTTATGTTTATTGAAATGTTGCACTGTTAGCTTAGCAACATGCTAGCATGAGACTATTGAAATCAATTTTAGGTCGGGTCTCTATTGTACTTTGCGTGTGAAACGTTATTTGTATGATGTGCAAAGTTGTTACCGATGGAAAGTGTTCCAAATCAGAAGGTAATTTCAGTTAGGATGCTAGGCTAGCAAGGCAGATCACTTGTTTTGGAACAGAGTTCGTGTCATTTTCCTTTTGGTGAAAGAATGTACTATACAGTTTAATTTAGCATTTGAAGATCAGAATCAACACTTAGAAAACTTAAATCCCTTGATGGTATGTTGAAACACAACTAGCTAACTTTGACATCTCTCATCAGCCCACAGATAGAAAAACTTTTTAACACATAGCAGTGTTACATAATTGTACAGTATCTGCCCCAGCATGCACTTTACTTCCTAGAGCCGACAAGGCATAACAAAAGCTGCTGTTGTTTTTTATCTAGGTAAGAGCATCCGGAGAGACTCCATCTCTTCTCTTCCATCCAAACCCATCGATTCAGTCCTAACAGTGACCACCAGGAACCAGACGTCACTGAGCAGAAACCCTTTCTCTCTCTCTAATGGCATGAGACATTCTTCCCCCAGGCCTGGCGACTCCTCCAGAAGATATGGGGGTAAAAGACATTACTCTTACCCCTCTTACGCTAGTCTTTTTTCTTTACTCTTATTTGTGTTTTCTCTTCTGCTTTTCTTTTTTATTATTTTTACATAACTTAAGAAACAACAAAAAAATAGTTAAGAAAAAAATAATATTACTTAAGAAAATGATTTTCTTTTATTTTGCTCTGCATTCTCCCCTGTCAGCACAATGCCATTTGCTTGCAGTTCTCTTGGGGCATTTTATCTTCAAGAGCTCAATTTTTTCCTTTGAAACATGTGGTGTGTGTGCAAACCAGCCATCATACTCTGTCACACCTGACAGTTTTACTGTCAGCAAAGTATGTGTGATTTAGCCCGATGGGCACGCAGACCGCCAGCATTTGCACTAATCTGATCTTGAAAGGCCTCTTTTCCCCTCAGGCAGTTGAGCGGCCGCCTATAACTCTCTATGTAAACTTCAGTTTTCTTCAGCTGCAGTGCATCTCAGCAAAAACAACATGATGCTACCTTATTCTTCCTTTTCTCCATAACATCCACTCTTTTCCCCTCCAACAGTTAACGGTGAACACCATAAGGGACTTTCTCTCCCCAAACACGTCATGTGGTCCAGACCAAGAATGGGTAAACAGAGCCAACTCGTCCTGTTTGTGTGTTAGCCATCATTAACCTGCAGAAACATTGTTTGTGACGCAGCCCATATGCCCATGTTGGTGTCCTTCCCATCCATAATCTCCTGTAAACTCGTGTCTGTCCATTCATCCATCTACTCATTCACCAGTCAACCCATTTGCTCGCAAATCTGCCTGTTGTCTTCAACGTTTGTTGTCGTTTTGCAAGCTTCTGCAGATCCCATGCTGCGCGAGCTTTGTGGTGTAATTGTCAAAGCTTTTCCCCAGATTGGTTTCTTTCATTTCTAAACCATCATGGTGCTGTAGGACATTTATTTTCAAGAGAAAAACATGTCTTTTGGAGGACACAGAAACCCACCGCAATGTCCTAAACTGTCTCGTAACATTCTGTGGCTCTTTTATTTGTGCATTTCAGCAATAATGTTTGAAACTCCCTTCTGCAGAGGACTGTTGCTGCTTCTGGTTAAAGTTCATTGTGTGCATGACTACTTGCATGCTTTATTGTAGTCACGTGCTTCCATGTGGTATGAGGTCTTTTTCAATATGCCATATTGTTTATCTGTGTAGCAAAAACAAAAAAGGCTGAAAGATGACAAAATTTTAGGATTTATCCACAACCTATTAATTCACATTACTGTTATTTTCAACACAAATGCCAAAATTCAAGGGGACCTTACTAAGAATTGCTTTAGCGCAATGAAGTGAACTAGTTGACTTCATACAAATCAGGTAACAGCACAATAATGGCGCTTTTCCACTACACAGTACCAGCTCGCCTCGGCTCGGCTCGACTCGACTCGCCTTTGTTTGGTTTTCCACTGTGTAAAAGTTGTACCTGTACCTGCTTTCGGGTACTTTTTTTCGTACCACCTCCGGCGAGGTTCTAAGCGAGCTGAGGCGAGCTAAGCCGATACTAAAATGTGACGTGAAAACAATGCCGACTGCTGATTGGTCACAGAGAATCTGCGTCATCATTGCACGCGCCAGATGGAGTATCCAGAATAACCCCGCCATTTTTAAATAGTTTGGCCAGAGATAGTTACTAAACTTACTACTATTATTATGGCAACTCGGAAGAATACGCCGTGGTCAAACGAGACATTCCTTTGTTTGGTTGCCGAAGAGAGGATCCAGCGAGAGCTTGATGGGGCAACGAGGAACGAAATGCGTCGCTATGACGACCGGGTACTATTTGTGGCGGTACTTTCTGCAATGGAAAACGGAGCGAAAAGCGAGCCGAGTCGAGGCGAGCCAAGGCGAGTCGAGTCGAGTCGAGCTGGTACTGGTAATGGAAAAGCGCCATAACAGACACAAAATATGCGGTGAACTCAATTCACACACACAGTGTATCGGTTCTGACTAGACTTGGTGTTGGAAGACGCAGCAGACTTCTGTAATACGGTGTACTTTCCAAGACTATGCAGTATGACTCCACCACTGCGATATTTAAATTCCCAAAAGTATGTACGACTACACTAAATGTTTGGATATTTGCCTGTTCTCTTCCCTATTATTTGATAATTTGATGACAAACAAAACAATCCCATGAAGGTCTGCAAAGTGATGTCACATTGTATAGCTTGTGCAAAGACAGTGGAATACAACAAAACGGATCATTTAAATTAGCACAGTTTGTTGGTATGACCAAAAGCCAGAGATCTGTGGAGATTTGCTTGACAGTGACTGCCTGAAATGTTCTAACCACTGTCATGATACCACAAGAGTTTTAGATCACCCAAAACATTGGGTATCACCACCGAAAACCTCAGCTACCTCTCTGGAAATTGCTTTCCCTCTGTAAAAGTATGACATCTGTTGGTCTTTAGTTTTATTTTCAGCAAAGCTTGGCTTTTTCACCACCCAGCTTTCGTACCACACGGTTTAGTGAGATGAGCTCTGTTTGATTGCCCTGTGATGAACTGAGGGTTTCACAACTGGTGCTTTGGATGTAAATTGAATCAGTTTGCTTTTGACTGTACTCCAAGATGGCACTGAGAACTGAAGGCTTAAAAGGTGGATGAAGTGCCAATGGTTAGACTTCATCCATGCAATGAGAAAGAAAACAAGCAATTTTCTCTCATTTCCAATTAACTTTGAGTTTGAGCAATTTGCTGCTCCCATTTAGCAAAGCATCCAAATTGCAGGTTCTCAAAAGTAAACAATCATAGTCAGTTTGATTATTTAGAGTATGAGATACTCTAGTTTCCATAGATCAAGGATTTGAAAATCACTGTTTTCATATTAGGAGATTTCTTGTCCTTTCCATTTTCAAATAGGTTTATTGGATTTATTTCTCTTTCCTTTTTATCAAGATGCCAATGTCTTATTAGCTGAAAGCAGTCGACGCCGATAGCCTCATGGGCCAGCCCAGTCTCACACCCAAGGCGTCAACTAACTGACGCTTTAGACCATGTTTGGCCATGCGTCAATATGCCGACACACAGGGTACCCCTTGAGCGTCAATATGAGACGCGGCTCCTAGTGGTCTAATCCTAACCCTACCCCAGACCTAAACCTACCCATAACAGAAGCGTCATCTAACTGACGCTAAAGGGTGCGCGGCATTTGATGACGCCCGAGGATGAGCGTCTCATATTGACGTTTGGGGGGTGGTGTGTGCGTCGGCATGTTGACGCATGGTCAGAAGCGTCAGTTAGATGACGCCTTGGGATGAGACTGTGTTGCATGGGCAGTGCGCCGACATATAGCGCTGTTGCGCTTCGGCCAACCCAAGTTCGAGTACCGGCTCGCAGATCTTTCCTGATCCTGTCCCCCTCTCTCTCCCTCTCTCCCACTTTGCGTCCTGTCTGCAACTGTCCTATCATACTAAAGGCAAAAACGCAAAATATAAATCTTTAAAAGCTGAAAGCAGGGAAAAAAATCACCTAAAATCAAAGAGGTGTCAAACCCATTTAACCCCAAAAAATGTTAAGAAAGGGACATGTTTGCATTAAACTTGTATTGCCTTTTGCTTTGCCGAAAAAGTAGCTAAACCAAGTTGAGGCTGGTAGTGATGTGTTCCACTGTTTTTCATGAGAATTAAATCTTAAATTAAGATTTAACTTAAGTTAAATATTAGGAATATTAGGAAGATGTGTGAATAGCATGAGCAGGATTATAATGATACTTATGCATTTTATTTATAGGCGCATTTCAAAACAATCAAGGACATCTTACAACTTGATGACAGTCACGAAATACAAGAAAGCAATACAATCAAAGCAACATCACCATTAAGATAATCCATAAATTAAAATTAATCAGGAAAAGCTCATTTAAAAAGATGGGAGTTTTAAGACATGGTTTAAAATTCATGAAAATCACTTTCAAATACAAATTGCGGAAGAGAGTTCCAGAGACAAGGAGCAGCACAGCTGAACGCTCTGGATCCCATAGTGGTTAAACGAACAGCTGGTTAACAAGGGGAACAGATGAGGAAGATCTAAGAGTGCGGGTGAGAGTATAAATGTGAAGCAAGTCAGAGAGATATGAGGGTACAAGATTGTGCAGAGCTTTAAAAGTGAAAAGCTGAATCTCTTACTCTACACAATATTTAACAGGAAGCCAGTGTAATTGATAAAGCACAGAGAGAGGAAGAGGTTCAAGTAATTATGCAGGCGGCTGAGTTTTGGACCAACTATGGAGAAGATTTAGATGTAACCCAAATAGGAGAGAGTTACAGTAATCAACATGTGAAGTAACTAGATCACGTACAAGAATAGCTGTGGTAGTGGGTGTATTTAGCTTGAGAAAACTGCAGGAGAACAGGGATTAGATCTCATCTAAACAGTTCAAGAGGGAAGAAGAACAAAGAGTAGAATTAGGCTAGGAGTGTCATCCACATAGCAGTGGAAATTAATACCTAATATCCTAAAAATATGACCAAGAGGTAAAAGGTAGATAATAAGTGGGTTGTGTGGCAAATAGATGGAAGGGCTACTTCTGACCTCTTACTGCTGTGTTTTTGGTGCCATTTTTGACTCACCGCATCCTTATTTGTTCATTTATTACTGGAAAAGGGAGAGGAAACTTGATTCTTTCACTTCCATCATTGCAGGTTCTCCAGCAGCACGCCTTCCTATTCTACCAAAAAAGCCTAATCTTGTGGGCAAGCCTGAAGGATTAGGTGGGTAAAAAGTTAATTGAACTTAAAAGTACAACCAAAAAGGAGCGAAAAATTGACCCTTAGACTACAAAAAAAAAAAAAAAAAAAAAAAAACTTTTACAGGCTTTTCTGCCAGTTAACACTGAACAACTTAGTTAGATGTTATTTTTAAAACATTTAATGTATTCACTCACTCATTAATGTACACAGGAGACAAGATAACAGACCTGAATCCGGACAAAGCTTCTATCTTGAAACCCAAGCTGCCACCTGTTACAGCAAAACCATCCAAACCAAAGACAACATCTGCTCCTGCAGTGACAGGTTTGTCTTCAGAGGTTTTTTTATAATATTCTTCAATATTCTGCAGAAGGTTAGACATTTTTTTAATACATTTTCACGATACCCTGATGGTAACAATCTGTTAACTATTGGTTTGAAATTATTGACACTGTTCATATTTTAGGTGTCCTAGCACCCCGATTTGAGACCTGGGAGAACTCTTCTGTATTCAGCTCTGTTCCTGCTTCTAAAGTTGATGCCTTGGGCAAAGAACGCTACATTGGTAATGATACTTTCTTAATCACTGTAGACGTGCATGCCAAAAACTCTGAATGATGCGAATTTGAGTTTCAGAGCCAAAGCAAAGAAGATAAGTGTCTGAACTTAAACACAAATGTGTTGTTGTCCAGCTCCACATGTGGTCTATAAGACAGATAAGAAGCCAGATGAGCCCTGCTCCATCACCACCTCTCTGAGTTACTTCCCTCAGGAGGAGGGTGGAGAACAAAATGTCACCAACCCTCCAAGAACAGCCCCATCCAATCTCACTGTTGTAACCGTGGAAGGATGCCCCTCCTTCATTATTCTCGACTGGGAGAAAACCGATAATGAAACAACAGGTATGACAGAGGGATGGATTATCAAAGGAAACCCATAGTCTAATGTCTATTGGGTTATGCCCATTTGTATCTGAGGAATTGAATGTGTAATATATTGTGGTGTTAGAATAGAATTTGACCTTGTCTTTGATGGATCAATGTCAACAGTTAGGGTATGACTCAAACACTAACCCATGATTTTGATTGATCAAACACAAACCCTCTACTTTCATTTGTCAAGTTTGATGAGTCAAAGCTTAACTAACACTAACCTAACTGAAAACGTTGATTCGTAAAACACAAACCCTTTACTTTGATTGGTCAACTTTGGTGAGTCAAAAACTAACCCATGACTTATAAGTCAGACCCTAGCATTGACTGTGATTAGTCAAACAAACACTAACCATTGACTGAGTAAAACACTAAACTTCGAATTGAATCAGTCAAACACTAACCCTCGAATTTGATCAGTCAAATACTAACTCTCGAATTTGATCAGTCAAACACTAACCCTCGACATTGATCAGTCAAACACTGACCCTCGAATTTGATCAGTCAAACATTAACCCTTAAATTTGATATATAAAACACTAACCCTTGACCTTGATCTATAAAACACCAACCCTTGACTTTAATGGGTCAAACACTAAACTTCGGCTTTGATTGGTAAAACACTAACCCTCAACTTCGATTGGTCAAACACTGTCAACTTTGAACTGTCAGAAACTAACTCTCGACTTTGGTGTAACCAAACTGTGACCAGTCATTCCCTTACCCATTTCCTTGTCATTTGACTTTTCACAGAATATGAGGTTATCTCAACAACTAAAGGTCCTGATGGTGAACAGGTTTCTATTCTGACCACCAACCAGACTCATACGGCTGTGGAGAACCTCAAACCAGAGAGCAGGTACAGTCTCAATGCAGAATGCCAACCTCTCTATTTAAGGCACTCTGCTGAATTTGATAGATGTATTTTAGTTGATGTGGGTGTCAAATACCAGGGGTGTTAAGACTTGCACGCATCCTGAGGTCTGGACAAGGTGTTGAATGTGTGCGCTCTGGTCTGGCTGTAGGGGAGCCGTCATGCTTGCTAGCTTTTTAATGAGGCTGAATATAGGCTCAAGATCTGGTGACACAATATAAACCAGGGCTTCCTATGGACTGCTTCTCAAGGCACGTGGGCCTTGGTTATGTCTCTACATCACACATGGAGGATCCATTAAAAGGGGGGCACAGGATTTGAGTCCTCAGTCTCTGCAGAATAAATATATCAAGTGTCAGGGCTCAGAAGACGGGAAATAAGAACCTCATTTTACTCGGAATTTGACAACAGCCCACCAGGATTCCAATACAGAAGTCCATTTTAATAATTTTGGATTAAGCAGACTCAGAAGCACTGTCAGAACACTGTCAGAAGCATAACATTAGATCTGAAATGAATATACTTAATGGTTTTATGAGGATCAAAGCAGAAACGTAATGTCCCATCACCTCTGTGTTTCTTACCTTACAGTTATGAATTCAAGGTGAAGCCCAAGAATGAGCTTGGTGAAGGGCCACCCAGCGAACCAGTGTCTTTCAACACAGAGTCTGGTAATGTGTTTTCTCTTAATTCTTAATTAAAAACATTTTAACAAAATATACTCACTGCTTATTTGAACAACTTTTGTACCCCAAATTGATTTAATTTGACCCTTTAAAGACAAGGCAAGCTTAGTTCCGGATGTAAAACTTAATGTGGAGGAACTTCCTGGAAAACTTAATGACTTTTCTGAATTAATCATTCATGATATTTAAAAAAATAATAATAATATATATACTTTTTACTAGGTATGTCCCGATCAAGTTTTATTTTACTTATTTTATTACCACCAATCTGAATGCCAAGCTTTCAGTCTATCAAATAAAAAAAAATTGCCTAATCAGCCCCGATGCCGATACTTGAGATTGACTCGGAACATCCCTCCATTTTATATTAAAAAAGTAGATTTAAAAACTTAAAATGTGAACATTTAATAATACATTATTCAAGGTGTAAGGACAAATCTTGTTGTTGTTGTTTTTTAACTTGATGGTTACATTACATTTTGTGGGGTAATTACATTTTCGTTCTTATAAATGGTATAAAAGTTGTTTTAAAACCATATAAAACCACAAATACAAAAAGTCAATTTTTTGGCACATGTTTTAAACTAGGAGAAAAAAATATATATTTTTCCTTATCTTTATTGTGGACACACAGACCCTTATAACATTTATTTCCAAAGAGAATTTTGATCTTATCTTGTCTATTCGTATGCATAATTTAATGTGAAATGGATGTCCTAGAGCTATCTGGATGTGTGTTCATTTCGGTAATAGTTTAACCATGAGTCGTCGTATTCTAACCAAATCCCAGTATTAAAATAAAATATGTTTTTAAAGTCATACATTAGGCATACAATGCAAATATCCTCAGAGGAGCGCTACAAATTGCTTTTCCATGGCTTGTGCAAGTCAGCCAATATTTGTGACCTCTCCTTTATCTCTTAGAGATACAGTATATGTAATGAGGTGCTTGTCGTTAACATAATGACTCCAGCATGTCCCCACACTGTCGTAACGTTTGGCCCCATCACTGCCTGCTGATGCACCCCTGGAGTGTTGTCACACATCCAACCTTTCCCTGTCTTACAAGCTCACTAACAACATATCATAAATAAGGAACAAATAAAGACCCATATCATCCACATGTTTTATGGGAGGAGGCTTTAGTTTTAAACCTCGTCTGGCCTGCATAAAGAAAGTCTAGCAACAAAATGGAAAGCAGGGCAAAGGCAACTAGGAAGGAAAGAGAGTCCATATGTGCGATGACGGGAAAGAAATAGAGGAAAACTGAATGATGAGATTTTACCGCCAAAGCCCCTGAGGCTTAGTCTCTACCCTATAGCTTTGGCAGATCCAGCAGGTTAGTTCATGCCAGCTGATCTCTCTTCATAAGGGAGATTCAAAATCCGCTGGAAAAGCACAGTATTTTCTGCTTGTTGGAATTTATTGTACTTTTGTTTTTTTGCTCAAGGCACTCTGCCCACCCATGGATAGCCAATGCAGAGTTGGCCGATTTGTGTCTGTAACTTTCCTGCGGGCTACAGATCATTTTGATCGTCTCTATGACCAGGTGGCTGTAAAACAAAACCATAATTTCTGATTTCTCCTCATTTGAGCCTTGTTTTCTCTTGCAGCGGATCCGCGAGTGAGCGAGAACGTCTCAGGTACGTGTTTCTGCTTTGCACCCTATTTCTCTCAGGTGACAAATTCCTATCTGTTGAATAAATGGATAATGTAATGAGCAGTCCTAGTAGAGGAAAGAAAACGAACGAGTAAAGGAGCTGTGGAGACTTCCTATGAGTTCACTTCTTCCATACCAAGATTTCAGCCAGATAAAACATTTACTCAAGAGTGGCAAATGGATAACACCATCCTCTTCCATCCCTGTTCTCAAATAAGGGCCTTGGTTGCCTTCTTGCACTCAGTGAGTTGCAAGAATGGGCCAATTTGATATTCATCTCCCTCGATTTCTTCCTGTGTATTGTCTATTCCACACGAAATTGAGTGTAATGAACAATGGATATAGTGAGCGAAGTCAGACAAGGTTATGACAGGAGCCAATGGAAACACAGACTAATGGAGCAGCCCCTCTGCTCTTAGTGTCCAGCAAGCCTTTTCTAACACGTGTATAAACAAAAACGGGGTCTGTACTCCAGTAATCTTTTCAAAAGACCACTGAAAGAAACATTGTTTTGCTCGATCTGTGCCAAAACATAATATCTGGCCTTGTCAGTTCGTAAAATAACATCTTGGGGTTTCTCGGCATGCTTTTCAGGTAAAGATGCCATTTGGACCCAGTTCCCCTTCAAAACCGACTCCTACTCCGAGTGCAACGGGAAGCAGTATGTGAAGAGGACATGGTACCGCAAATTTGTTGGCATCCAACTCTGCAACTCCCTTCGGTACAAGATCTACCTGAGCGACTCCCTCAATGGTCAGTCTTCTGAAAACTGATCCATACATTGGGTTCATTTTATGTGGGAATAGATTATAAATTAGCAGCTCTTTTCTTCCCTGTTCCTTTAGGTAAATTCTACAATATTGGAGACCAGACGGGTCACGGTGAAGACCACTGCCAGTTTGTGGACTCATTCCTGGATGGCAGAACGGGAACTCAGCTTCCTGCAGACCAGCTACCATCAAGGCCAGGTATTTGAACTGCAAGAAACCACTGATATAATGTTACTGAGCTTTTAATTAATTTTTTTTATTTACTCACCTTTTTGAAGTTGCAAACCCAGAATGAAGCTTTCTTTTAAAACCGGTTGATCCAGTTCACAAAACTCTTCTGAATGATTAGTTGTGAAATTGTATTGAGCCGCTTCTGAACTCACTGAATCAATGATCCATTCGCAGCAGTTAACAGCTCTAGAAGGAAGATCATCAGTGAAAATGAATTCATTTTGGCTATTCACACAAATCTATTGTATGACTTCTGAAAACTTAATATACAGTAATAGATTTATACAGTATAGATATTGATATACAAGTCATATAAACCACTTTTATTAAACTCATACCTTTGCATCCTTCTTGAAGCTTGAAATCTTCAGTCCCCATGCAGACTTTTGCTGCGTCAACACGATGTCGTAATAAACATAATAATGAGACTCGGAATTATGTATTTCTATGACACTAACACTATCAAACGGCAAACACGATTTCAAACATGAGGGTAAGTTAACTATGGCTGCGTCTAAAATCTCTTGAGTAGGTACTTATTTTGAATAAGTAATTACTTCACGACCGCTAAAAAAGTATGTTCTCTATAGTATGAATGTAATCCGGACGTACGACATTTGTCATGTTACCCTTATCAAGTGACCTACTAGCGTTAGTCACTTCACGTCCACTCATAAACTTCTCCCGTGGCCTCATGGGATAGTAAAGTGTCCATTATATGCACACTTCAGAATCTAGAAGTTGGTCATCCGGATACTTTTTGCCTACTCTTTTATGAGTACTGTGAATTCGGACATACTTCATTTGTCACATACTGTTTTTCGCCTACTAAATAGTAAGGAACTATGCAAGTTCGGATGCAACCAATTACTTGGCTCATGCTTTTCTTGATGTTTTTCAGGTTTCTACAGAGCAATGAGACAAGAGCCAGTCCACTTCGGCCAAATAGGTGGAAACTCTCACATCACCTACATTGCATGGTACGAGTGCGGTACGCCAATCCCAGGGAAATGGTAGGACCGGAGCAAGTGTCCAGACGGAACCCTGAAGAGCAACTCTCATTGGTTGGGGTCGGTGCCTGCTAATGTCACAGGACAGCAGTTTTTTTTTTTTACTTTTCCCCCCCACCCCACACCAATGATGGTGAGTTCGGTCACTCCTCAGCCTACATCACCGAAAGTTCGTACCATGTATAATAGTGTACAGGATCAAAGAGTCAGGGAATACTTTTGAGGGCATTTGTGACATGTAATAGCAAAACAATGCCTCATCTTTTTATTTATCGTACAGTAACTAGAACAAAGGTAAAAAAATAAATAAAAAAAATAGTTCATTATGAGAAAAACAACGGATACATTGAAGTGATGAACATAAAAAAAGAAAGGTAAAAAATACTTGTTTAAATATTGGGAAGCTGGCTCCCTGAAACTATTTTGATATTCTGTGTAATATTATTTATCAAAGTTTGTGGTTTCTTCACTGGCTTTCTTCCAGTGAGAAAGGGCCAGGCTTTTATTAAGTGCTTTTAAGACAGCCTGGGCTTTTGTCTACCACCAGAGGCAGCTGTATTAGTTTAGGTCTCTGTTATGTCAGATTATATGTATAGCTGGGACTCTTCGCTATGTTGCTTTTACAAACACATTGTACTGGCTCAACAAGTCAGCTTACCCACACTAGAATAGAAAGAATGGACTCAAGACGACAACACGTCTATGTTTACAATGGGTTGGGATGAACATAATCATTTTCTTTACATGCGCACACACATCTACACACACAAAACATGCAAATTCTCATTCACTCAGATGCTTTGTACCATGGCTGTTGTCTTCCCATGTATGTCCTGGTATATTTGATGGTTCGTAAGGATGACCTTACTCTTGCAATTTGCACAGCACAAATGTATTTATATGTATATGGAGAGAGTATTTTTTCAGGAAACCTATGAGAGAATTAAAGACCTTTCCCCTCAAGCTTGTGAAACACGATACAAGTTTTTAAAAATAATTCTCGCTTTTTTTGAGCGTTAACCCCCTGAATACATTCAAGGAGTCTTGAAGATCTTAATACTTCAAGGAGAGCTTGTCTGGGTCCCATATTTTGTACAGTTATGTCCCTGCCAATCCCTTGGCAGAGTTTCTCTGGCTTATCCGTATTTTCATGGAATATGTTTGTAAGATGAAACTGTTGTTTGTTGTTGTTGTTCTGGATTTGTTTTCTTCTGTATGTATTTTACAATAATAAAAACCAGAAGTTTTGTTTCTTTTTTTAATCCTCTGTGTCCCGTCTCTGTTGTTGCACTATTGTTTAATGGATTTCTAGAGAATACAATGAAACGCAGTCTCTCAGGTGGGTCTGTTAACACTTGGGTCTCTTTGACCCTTGGGAATTTGAACACCATTAAACTCTTCTCAACTTGCCCCATCTCACCAACCCAAATTATAAAAATAAACATCAATACATGCTTTACTGCATTACTATACTTTTCCAGAGCTAGAAAAAGAGAGGAGTTTACCCTGCCAAACCCAATACAGGGACATTCTCTGAAAACCACAAAGCTAGAGAGGAAAAAAAAGACTATAAACTTCAAAATGCCTCTCTGTGACTTTATTAGGTTTCCAACCAAAAGAAAAAGGAGGCGTGTATAAGAGAAAGATAGAAAGATATAAACGTTAGTTTTGGTTGAAGACAATTAAAAGCCAACAGACTGTGTCCAAATCAGCAAAAATGGCAAAACAATCTGTTTGGTCACCATTTTCCACAACTTTATTCACATAAAAACTTTGCTATTATGCAACCTAATGTTTCTAAGCAATTTAATGATGTATGTATAGCTACAGACTGGGCAACCAATGCTCTAGTTGTGGGGAAATGGGTCTAAAGTCCAGATTGGGATTGAAGGTTTACAGGAAGACAATGAAGTAATGACTTGGGACGAGGTCATGAACAGCTTCGACTGGTATAAAGCTTCAGATTACGGGAAGTTTTACCTAAACTTATCGACTGCAGGCCACCCTCACATCTTTACTTGGTTGTTTTCGACAGTGAGGCGTTCACACAAATCAACAGCTCTCTCTCTGCAAACTTTACAGCTCGCTTTAATGCCTAGCTCTTCTCACAGCTGTGTTGAAAGTAGCCGCTGCTTGGTCCGTGCCTGGGCTGTCAGCAAGAATTAAGCTTCCTGCAACAAGTCCAGTGTCCAACTTAGGTCCCAACACGTGCTGGGAGGATCTCGGGAATGGTCACAAATACACATTGGCTTGTTATTAAAGGAGCTCTGGGTTTACTGACGAGACTTTGGTTGCCAGATTGAGCTTTAATTTGAGTGCATACAGTTGATCACTCAATATAAGCCTGAGGGTAGGTAAAGTACTCAAATCTGGAAGGAAAATCAAAGGATTGTTGCCACAATTAGTTGGCGGCCATTTGGACATCTAAAAATTGCCATTTAGCTAGGCGGCTACATTGTTTTCCCTTCATCCTGGCGGCAAGCAAAATAAAACTATTATAATATAATTATTATTTCTTCAAAGGTGGGAGTGGGTGCAAAATTTGAACATTCTAAAAGTGTTATAATGTTTACTACGTCCCTGGCTACAATAAGGTAATGGGTTTTACTCAGCAAATATTGCAATTAAAGGAATAGTTCACCCATGAATGAAAATTATCCCCTAATTTACTTGCCCTGAAGCCATCCTAGGTGTGTAGGGTTTTCTTCTTTCAGCCAAACACAATCGGAGTTATATAAAAAACTATCCAGGCTCATCCAGGCTCTTCCAAGCTTGATAATGGCAGTGAAAAGTGCCAGAGTTTTTGAAGCCCAAAAAAGCACATCCATCTCACGGTTCAAACAAATAGGGATGGGGAACAAACTCAATCTCCTCCGACATTTCTCTTTAAAAATTATCATTTTATTCTTCTAATTCGTGACCGTTGTTTTGTTTTACGCTTCTGTGTCCGTCAATACGTCATGCGTCTGGCCAGAGATCACTCTTCTGCTAGAACTAGACTAGTGTACAGCTGTTACCGGAAGCCAGTGATTATAGTTCAAGTTATAAATATGAATATTTTTCGTACAAACACGCATGGCTTCTCTTCAGAAGGCCTTTATTAACACATTGGAGTCACATGGATTACTTTTATGATGGATGGATGCGCTTTTTTGGGCATCAAAATCTCAGTTACTATTCACTTCTATAATTAAGCTTGGAAGAGCAGGTTTTTTTTATATATATATATAACTCCAATTGTGTTTGGCTGAAAAAAGTCAAAGTCAAATAGACCTAGGATGGCTTGAGGGGTAGTAAATTATGGGATAATTTAGATTTTTTGGTGAACAAACCCTTTAATTAATTAATTGCCCAATCATTTAATGAGATTTATTAAAAAAATCTTAAAGCTCTTAACTGTGTGCACAAACCAAAGGGTTTTGGCGAATATGGATAGGGAAGAGGAATGAATCAAACCGAACCAAAATAAACCCCACAGAGCAAATGAAAACGTGCTGTGGTAATGTCCATGGCTCACTGGAGTACTACTGAATTGGTCTCATTTTTAATGTGCGCATGTGAGTGTCCTTGTCACTAAATGTCCTTGATCAGTTGTGGTGAAGTGAATATATATGTGGTTTTAACCACAGACACACATACACATCCACATAATAACCAGCTCAGCACATTTCCAATGGAGTAAGATGTTTTTCAGAACCAGATGGTGTAGTTACATATACTCACGTCCATGTCCTAACTAGCCAAACTTTGACCCTTTGACCCTAACTCCTGGAATTACCGGAAAACCAGCCAATTTAGATTAAAGATTGTGATATATGTAGCATATGGTCTGTGAACAAGACGGATGAGCACTGAAAAGATTCAGCCTGTAACACAGAACTATCCTTCACTAGTTTTGTCATTTATCTCATCCTGTTTTGAAATAAGTTTCTCAGCTTTTTGCGTTGGCCATGTGGGGGTTTTTTCTTTGCAGAGTGCAGTGTCCGTTTGTTTTCTTCTTTTTCACCCTTAAAGACTTAAAACCAGATGTGCATGTGCATTTTGTTCATAAGATGCTTCCAAGATGGAAATATTGTTAGTGAGAGTGTTCTTTATAAACGCTTCAAACGCTCATAAGCACCACAAACATTCTGCTAATCCACCTTGGAATTAAATTCAAGAAAGTAATTTGAGAAATGTTCTAAAGCCAGAGGAAAACTTTCTGTCCCACAGCTGTACCGGACACACTGTTTGATTATTAATTTTCTCACTGTTATCCTCTTATTCTGTGATCAAATAATTCCTTTCATTAAATGTAGCCATAGTCACACATACACAAACAAAGACGCTTACACCATTTAATAGTGTGAATTTAAAGGGAAATGGCCGTATCTCACAGGATGTTACATTGGAATTTGACTTATTAAATTGCATTTCAAGGAAATTCAAAAATTAAATTGGAATTTCATTAGTGCAACATGTTTTGTGAAAAAAACCAAAACGATTATAAACCATTAAACTAAACTATTTAGGCATAAAATGCCAATTTATTATATATAATTTTCTTAATACATTACATATTATATAATTATAATATACGTATATTGATATTGAACATTATATTTATTATTATTATTATATACATTATATATATTATTTATTGTTTATCATTACCATTCCTCATCTTTTGAAGTATTTTCATTTATTATCATTAATCGATTATTAATTTAGATGAGTTAATTAATTTTTTTTATTCATAGTAATGTTGTTGGTAATCATAATAATAATAATTATTATTATTATATATTACATAGTATATAACAGTACTACAAACATTATAAAACTTACTATTGACAACATATATTCATATTTATGGTATATATCGTTATTACTCCTCGTGTTGATGGTAATACTACTACTACTACACTGTAAAAAACAAAAATGGTAAAAGTTCAGGTAATTTTCTGCCAGAACATTACCCATAATTTTACGGAAATTTCCATCAACCCTAAAAAACAACATAATGCAATGCATGATTCCAAAATACATGTAAAACACCTGCGGAAGATTCTATAATAATATAATAACTAATAATAATAACAGTGCTACACCACTGCTCAAGGTTATGAATTGTGGGTATGAACGTGACAAATGTGTGTCCCCTCCGAAATGCCAAATGCCCCCTAAAGTTAATCATCCTGGTCAGAATCTGGGCCAATTAATGCTAAACTATCTGAGAGCTGGAAGAGATGAAAACAGGAGAGAGAGAGAGAGAGAGAGAGAGAGAGAGAGAGAGAGAGAGAGAGAGAGAGAGAGAGAGAGAGAGAGAGAGAGAGAGAGAGAGAGAGAGAGAGAGAGAGAGAGAGGTAATACCATTACCATCCTGATGACCACAACTCACCGATCACCCAGCCAATCAACACAGAGACAAGGACCATCAATCTTGTTTCTTCTCTGTCCTTCTCTCACAAGCTTTCTTGAGAGCCAGGTATCTTCTCCAACCAGGCCATCTCTCCATCAGCTCCCTCACTCAGGGAATCCCGACACCAAGACGATCAGGGTATTTCCTCCACAACACTCCATGTCATTTGTCAAATCTCAACCCAGTGGGATAAACATGTCAAACGAAAAAAAGACAGAGTCAGTGTTTCCAAAACAATGTCTTGAGAATCCCCTCCAGCAGAGAAATGGCACACACATACATAAACACAATGTTATTTGCTTTTCAACACGAAACTTATTTCCATCGATCCAGTCAGAGCATGCGATTTGTTGAAGCCAAAGCTCATACTCCTATAGCACATCAATCATGTGAAAGAGAAAGAAGAGGGAAACCGCTCTTGTTTTCACCTCAGATGACTAACAGCAACATGCTAGCTCTGCGTTTAGCATCCAAAGTCTTTTCTGAATGACCTGATGGACAAAAGATGCTTTGTGCAGTAGACTGTTTATCTGGGTGTTTCTTCAACTAAAAAACAAGAAGTTTCAAGACAGATTTAATGTGTTTAAAAGCTGTCAGATACAAATCAACCCCTGAGACTTAAAAGTACTGGAAGTTGAAGAAAAACCAGCCAATCAGAATCGAGTATGCAGACAGATCATGGTAAACATGACGCTAACACCCAGTAACATGTTCACTAACTTCATTAAAAATTAACAACTTTCCCTTCTGTGAGAATTGATGCGATGAATGCAGTGGTGTTTTCTAGATGCTGATGTGCGAGATAGACTGGGTCAAGGAAAACAAACCTTCAAAGCAGGCTGAATTTAAGGATAAAAAAAAAAAAATGCCACACATGCTTCAACACAAGAAAAATACTTATCTTCCAATTGTCAGTTGACAAAGGAACACTGTGTCCAGAAAGATCATTTGGTGACCTGATTTCCATGCTAAACAAATTTGCTTCTGACCATCTTTCCACCAGATGCTATACAAGATGATCTTTAATTCAATTTCTTTAGCTGACATGTAGGTCAAGAGCTGTCTTCGTAGTTTTTCCTAATGCGATGTCATTGAAATTACTTCTTCCCCAAACTAATGCCTGAAAACTTGTCAGTGTCCTGCTGAAAAGATCAGTTTTTTGGACTTGAATTGCTGGTTTCCATACACCAAAAATGTGTATATAAAATGTCTATAATTATAACATCTTATTTATTTTATTAAGGATTTTTTTAAAGGGGTCATATAATGGTACATGCACTTTTACAAGTTGATTGTACTGAAATGTGTGTTGGCAGTGTCTGTACACAACCATCATATAATGATAAAAATCCATCCAGTGTTTTTGTTTTAATCTCCTTATATGTTTTCCCCTGCCTCAAATCAAGCCGTTCGACCGTGTGACGTCACAAGCTCGCACGCCCCTCCCACGATTGTTGATTGACAGGAGCGTTTCAACACAGACTGGACTGGACTGGACCTCGCTCGTAAGGGAGCTGTCAATCATAGTCTCCGCGGCGCGGACCGGCGCGGTCATTGTTGATATGCTGGAGCACTGTCTATGAGCAGAATGGCGTCTAAGCGATTGTGGTGTTCTGTTCTTGGGTGCAATAACGAACACAGCAGTCATTTTAATGTTCCTAAATCCGAACCGCTGAAGACGCAGTGGCTGTGTTTGTTTTCGAAGGGAATATTCCCCACGAGCAACGTCAATGCTCTCATGTTTGCGCGAATCATTTCACACACCAGACTGCTTTATAAACGAAGATCAGTATAAAGCTGGATTTGCTAAGAAGCTTTGCTAAAAAGGATCGGTACCAGATATTCGTGTTCCTGCTGAATCTCCAGAAGAACGGAAGTGAGTGAAACGTTTTATTAAACTTTATATTAATATATTAATCTTTGCAAATCGCTAGCTGCACGCTTCACAATGAATGTGTCTAAGGTTTACACTCAGGGTACATTACGGCATGTTTTGTATGTATGACGTTCTCAATATAATTCATAATTCCACGTTTATACTGAACGACGTGTTATGGTTATTGTGTTATTGAGTTACAAACGGTGTAGCACAGAACAGAGAGGCGGGGTGAGCAAAGCACATGATCATTTAAAGGCATATGCACTGAAACGGCGTGCTGAAAACAGAGCTGTTTTTGACCAGGTAAAATAAGTGTTTTCTTACAATACTAATGAGAATTTTTAATTAAAGTATATTACAAACTTTTAATTTAGACCCTAAAGAATCATATTAGCTTGTACAAAATTGGCATTATATGTGTGACGATCTGCGGCTGGAGTGCCCGCTTGAGCCTCTGGGGGGCACTCCTTCCTAGTTTATGGTTTCCTTTATGTTTCACCCTGGACTTATTATGGTTGATTTTATGCACCTGTGTTTGATTATCTTGTTTAGCGCACCTGTCTTAAGCCTGAGTTTTCCCTTTGTTCTTTGCTGAGTATTGTACGTGTCACACTGCATCCTGAGCGTTTTGCTAGTTCCTAGTTTCCTAGTATTCCTAGTCTCCTTGTTTCCTGGTTTCCTGACTGCCTGCTCGTTCCTAGTTTACCCGTTTGCCTGACCCTTGCATGTTTGCTGATCTGGACTGCTTACCTGGTTTTGACTCCTGCCTGTTTCCCTGTACCTGTCTGTGGATCTTCCTCTGAATAAAGCCTGCGTTTGGATCACCACTGTCTGTTTCCACGTGCAGTTCATGACAGAATACTCAGCCACCACTGATCCAGCGGCTGAGAGGAACACGGACCTCGTCATGGATCCCACAGCGCAGATCGTAAGTCTCCGTCAAGGAGAACGTCCTCTCAAGGATTTTGTGACAGATTTTTTGAAGCTCGCTCGTCTGTCCCGCTTGAATGATTTCTGCTTGATGATGTTCTTTCGGGGAGGACTGTCGGAACCGCTCGGCTCTGCTATACCATTTCCGTGTTCAAGCTGGACTCTAAACCAATATATTGACCTGGCCCTTTCCATGAGCGGTTCGGCTTTTACTGTGGATTTTTTGAAACTTTTGCTTCACAAAGGACCCGACGATTCGCCACTTTACAAGGTACCCACTGAATCCACGCATCAATTGTCTCCCGGTGAACCAGCGCATCACACGTGCTGCGCCGAGTCAAGTGAGTCAAGCGCCGAGTCTACTGAGTCAAGTGAGTCTTCCAAGTCAAGTGAATCTAGCCCTGAGCCAAGTTCCAAGTCAAGTGAATCAAGCCCCGAATCAAGTCCCGAGTCAAGTGCCGAGCCGAGTGAATCAAGTGAGTCATGTGCTGAATCAAGTGCCGAGTCAAGTGAGTCCAGTGCCGAGTCAAGAGCCGAATCAAGTCCCAAGCCGAGTGAATCAAGTGAGTCATGTGCTGAGTCAAGTCCCGAGTCAAGTGAGTCAAGTGCCGAATCAAGTCCCGAGTCAAGTGCCGAGTCGAGTGAATCAAGTGAGTCATGTGCTGAATCAAGTGCCGAGTCAAGTGAGTCCAGTGCCGAGTCAAGAGCCGAATCAAGTCCCAAGCCGAGTGAATCAAGTGAGTCATGTGCTGAGTCAAGTCCCGAGTCAAGTGAGTCAAGTGCCGAATCAAGTCCCGAGTCAAGTGCCGAGTCAAGTGAATCAAATGAGTCTAGCCAAGTGAGTGAATCCAGTCAAGTCAGTGAATCAAGTCAAGTGAGACGCCGCAGGAGGAGAAGGAGGATTCGTTCGGTTCGCCAGGCTCCGGTAAGCGTTCCCAGTCTCCTCGCCCTGCCGGCCCCATCTCTGCGCCTCGCCTTGCCTGCGCCCTGCAAGCACCTTCCTCCTGTGGATTTCCCCAAGTATTTTTTGGGGGGGGGCAGGAGGTACCCTGTGAGGGCCATGGAGACGACGTCGACATGGACCTCACCCTCGTCCGAGTCTCCTCCGCCCTGGCTCCCTTCCGGGTGTGCCCCGCCCTGGCTCCCTTCCGAGTGTGCTCCGCCCTGGCTCCCTTCCGAGTGTGCTCCGCCCTGGCTCCCTTCCGAGTGTGCTCCGCCCTGGCTCCCTTCCGAGTGTGCTCCGCCCTGGCTCCCTTCCGAGTGTGCTCCGCCCTGGCTCCCTTCCGAGTGTGCTCCGCCCTGGCTCCCTTCCGAGTGTGCTCCGCCCTGGTCGTCGGCACGCCCTGCTCCGCCCTGGTCGCCCACGCTCCACGGCCCAGGCCCGCCTTGCCTGTGTCCTGGTCCCGTTCCCCTGCACGGGCCTGGCCCTCCATCCCATCCCCCGTCGACCTCCCTCCGGAGCTCTTAGGAGCGTCTGGAAGCCGCTCCTTAGAGGGGGGGCTATGTGACGATCTGCGGCTGGAGTGCCCGCTTGAGCCTCTGGGGGGCACTCCTTCCTAGTTTATGGTTTCCTTTATGTTTCACCCTGGACTTATTATGGTTGATTTTATGCACCTGTGTTTGATTATCTTGTTTAGCGCACCTGTCTTAAGCCTGAGTTTTCCCTTTGTTCTTTGCTGAGTATTGTACGTGTCACACTGCATCCTGAGCGTTTTGCTAGTTCCTAGTTTCCTAGTATTCCTAGTCTCCTTGTTTCCTGGTTTCCTGACTGCCTGCTCGTTCCTAGTTTACCCGTTTGCCTGACCCTTGCATGTTTGCTGATCTGGACTGCTTACCTGGTTTTGACTCCTGCCTGTTTCCCTGTACCTGTCTGTGGATCTTCCTCTGAATAAAGCCTGCGTTTGGATCACCACTGTCTGTTTCCACGTGCAGTTCATGACAATATGACCCCTTTAAGATAAGTTTTCAAAAGATTAGTTTTAAAAACTAATTAAAATTAACACTTAAGAGGTCTTTTTTTTTTTCAGTGTAAGGTGAATGGGTCACATTGAGGACTGCATTCATTAGCCCAGAACCATAGTGGTATGATTCGCCACTCATTTGAATACTTAGAAATCAAATTGGGTTTATCAGTCAGAGCGAGATTTTTCAGATATTTCCAATCCACAGTACTCTAAGGGAGTCATTTCAGAGTGACTGCATCTGTTATTATCCTCCCCCCCTCTTTATTCGCTTGACCCCATCGACTGGAATGAAGGAACACTCCACAGAATCTCATGTATTTGGACACCTGTGATTTGAAATTACATTTGAGAGAAGGAATAGTTTCCATATTGCACTTCAACAAGAACATACGCTGTCAATTACCATCATGTGTGTTCAAATCGTTTAGCAAGAAGGCCTCCAGTAACAGCAAAGTTAGGGCCTGTAAAAAGGTCAGTTCTGTTTGCAATGCAGCACTGCTCGGTATGATTAAAAAAAGAGGAAATTGGGTTTCTTCGTACGTAAAAAAATGAAAATCAAACAGATGGCATGGAAAACGTTGGGAGAGAAAGAGTGTGAGAGCGAAAGGGAGAGAAATGTAGCAATCGGTTTTAAGACCAGGCTTTGTGTCAAACGTTTTGTTCTGCGCAGGAATTTCCTGAAAGACTTTCTCCATCCTGTGCCCGTGCTGACCCAGTCCTGCCTTCACCTTCAGCGCGCCTCTGCACGCCACATGGCTCGTTTTCGTTTACGCAGAGAGCTGAAGTGAAAGAAAAGCTGTTGGAGATGGCTTCACCACCTGTTCTCTGGCCTGGTCTGAAGGCCAAAAGTGGACAGCAATTCTTCACAAGACCTCTGGAGCCAGAAAGAAAGAGAGGATGATGGAGAACAGTGGTGGTTTACATTACACAAAGCAGTAGGAGTAGGTTCCGAAAGAGGAAGTTGGAGTTATATCATACAAATGCAAAATGCAAATACTAAAAACTCTGGATGTACAACAACTATAAAACTATTTTTTTTTTATTCTTGTGCACTCGTAGTCTTTCATCAAAATAACTTCCTCTCCCTCTTGGAGTGACATCTTTTCTCTGATGATGCATTTACTGGCACGAGGGCGGGACAACCTTTCACATATGAGATCGACCAATAGCAAACCACAACCATCCAATCAATTCTCCATGGATAAAATCAAGTCCCGCTCTATATTTTCATGTTCAAGAAGGACATACGTAAACGGTAAAATTTTAAAGGCAATCCTGTCTGCTCTTTTCAATATAATAAAAGTGAATAGTGACTGGCTCAAAAAATGTATGAAATCACACCATAAAATTTTCAAAACAAGTAGTGGTCCATATGCAATTCGAGTGATATACAATATAAAATACACGAGTCATACAATAGGTCTGACTAATAACGGTGTGGATTATTTGCATTTGTGCACACAGGAGAACTTTTCATGAAAAATTTTCAGATTATCAATGAATAATGATTTGAATTTACTTTATTCTTTTCTCACATAAAGCTTCATATGGTTTAGAAGATTTGGAATATATTGCAAAGAGTCCTGCGAAGTACTTTTGATAGTTTTATGGTGCTTTTGTGCTTTTTTAGAAGCTTGAAAGGTCTGGTGATAATTCATTGGACAGGGAACTACACCTTTAAAGTAAATTTTGTTTTATTACAGGTTTAGAACTAAACCTTCACTTAAGCCATTTTCCAGTCATATGTAAACTGACCAACAAAACATTATTTGCATCGTTTGTCCCTTTACAACTGCATCATTTCAACTCTTCCTGATCTATAAAGTTATACATTTCTTGGAAGTAGAAGCTGTAGATAATATCTGACATGATTATTGGACTCGCAATGTACTGGACTGCAACTCTGCAAGTTTCTTAGGTCCCAATAAGAAGGAAAAACACTAAAATATTCTGAAGCAGTTGGAAGATCAGCAGGCCGTGATGAGCCCTCCGAGGTTTCCCGGAGAAAATGTGTCACCTCTCTCTCGCTTTCCTTCATCTCACTTTCACTCCTGCCTACCCCACCATCTGCTCTGGTGGAGATTTTCCTTGGAGCCCAAAACAAAAGAAATAACTAAACCGGCACCGGCTCCAAAAGACATCACTTAATCACGGCTGGAGTGGGATCTTACACCAGAGACCTCGAAGGGGACGCCCGTCCAATTCTCTGTCATGTCCAGGCCTTAATTGTTTAAACAGACAAAAGAAGAGGGAAACAAATCCTCTGAATATCTCTTCACCTGATGAGCTCTGCAGTTGCAGGCCATCGCTGTGCCCGCCAACCTGGCTGTCAATACAATCAGGCAATGAGGCCTTTGACCGATTGAAATCTTGACTTTTGGCACAAGTCATAGATTTATGCTCAGAAGTTACCAATTCGACATTGGTGTAGGAGCAGAAAGTCCTCTCTACATATGCTTGTGATTTCAAATCGTTGTTTGTTTCCGTACATTCCCTAATATAGAAAACAGATTTGCTAAATTGCACTATTCTGATCCGGTTCAATTGTGCATTAATCTAGAAAAGGTACGGTCCATTTACAAACTTAAGATGGCTGTCTGCGGATCCAATTAGAGGTCTTTCAGTTGGTAAAAGAACAGGACACTAAAAATCAAAGAAAGAAGAAAGAAATTATACAAAAGACAAGGGTTCAATTCGTGACTCAGGAAGAGAGGGGGCGTGAATTCCCTCCTTAACAAGAACATGCTGTCCTGTGTTCGCAGATTGTCCTTATAATGTTGAATGACGATGTTGATGATTCCACAACATTCTCACCCCTGTGTTTAGCTAATATTAATTTTTGATTTTGATTAAATCAAAATATATATGTATTTGACATAGTATTATTAAACTTGAAGACATGTTAAACTTTAAAGGTCCCCTGACATGAAATTTTCACTTTCTGAGGTTTTTTAACATTAATATTAGTTCCCCTAGCCTGTATTTGGTCCCCTCGTGTCTAGAATTTTCAATCGGTGTAAACCGAGCTTTGGCTATTTTTCT
Source organism: Rhinichthys klamathensis goyatoka (assembly GCF_029890125.1). Taxonomy (NCBI): domain Eukaryota; kingdom Metazoa; phylum Chordata; class Actinopteri; order Cypriniformes; family Leuciscidae; genus Rhinichthys; species Rhinichthys klamathensis. The sequence continues at coordinate 2,075,481 of NW_026606808.1, forward strand.
CTTCTCTGCAGCTCAGACGAGCTGATCTTGAATCTCCTCGTTATGACATCATAACGAGGAAAGGTTACCTCCCCTTTCTCTGCTTTGCCCGCCCGGAGAATTTGGCTCGCCCATGAGAAAACGAGCTAGGAACAGGAAGTACGAACGCGCCGGTGCGATTTTAGTTTTTCCTAGAGAAATAGCTTTGAGATTTGAGTTTTTCCTCGAGAGATATCATGGCTTGCAAATGACTGAAGCATGGCAGTTGATCAGTGTTCGGATGTACAAATTAACACAAAAGTATTTTTTAGTTCCTTCATCCGAGCCTCTGAAGAAACAATGGGTTAATTTTATTTTCTCTGGAAATGCGCCGACACAACTTCCCAAAGTTTTGTATGGTCCAAACATTTCACCGACAACTGTTTCCTCAACTCGATTACCGTCGGAAAATAAATCGATCGAGCTACCAAGCAACAATTTCTGATGTGTAGCCTAATTGTTCAAGTTCAGACAGGTAAGTTAATCTTTCTCTCAAAATCGTTCAACCCAGGAAACATTATAAAATAATAAAATAACCCCATGTCAGGGGACCTTTAAGGCTTAAAGTTGTGTCACTAGTGAACTCCTCAAGAAAGTTAAGTATCTTCATCTTGTTTTTTTATATTGTCGGTAAGACATTATTAAAACATCAAACCTGTTAGAATCATATTTTTATCTTAAATTGTTCTATAATTTAAACTCAGGAATAATGGAGAATGAATTTGTGCCCCAACAAGAACATGCTGTCTTGTGTTCCCAAATCATCCTTATAATGTTGAATGACAATGTTAATGATTCCCCGACATCTACGGGATTGCAGACATGCATGCATGGTACTAGGCAAAGAGAGAGGGGGGGGGGGGGGGGGGGGTGATTACACAAGTGAGAGCCTTGTGGCTTGCATGCTTGTGATGTAATGTAATTACTGCTGATGAATGGACTGCATGCACTGCCTCACCATCCTTAGATCAGTCATCTTTTAAGTGATTCGAATGTTTCGCTGTTTTAATAGCCCCGTGGTTGATTAAAGCAGTATACATGGAATCTGGCAATGTTAACCAGAAACATTTGATTATATGTAAGGCATAACGTACTGTAAGATGGTCATTATCACAAAATAAACCGTAAGTGCAAAGTAGTAAGTACTTATTTAGTACTTACTAAATAAGTACACGGTCATGCTTAAATGTTCTTCTGCTAAGGAAAATAGTCCATTGCAATTAGCTTTGAAATAAGAAGGTACAGCTTCTTTGTTTTTTATTTTGCACTCTGCAACATGCAAGTGTGTCATTGGCGAGTAATGTGATATGTGCGTATTGAATTGGAGAGGAGATTCAAACCTTGTCACCACCCTCTAGCAAAGAAAAACTTATGAAGTTTGCTTCAAAGACCACCAGGGTAAGTGAGAGTGCGAGGGGAATAGACCATCAAGCAATGCGTTTGGCAGCCTGCATGAACTCTCAAACTGTTCAATGAAGGCTCTTATTTCAGACATTTCATAGTCATATTGACTACTGGCAAGCAAAAAGCCATGTGTTCAAGAATTCAAAGTCTCAATTTATGAGGCCAGCAGCACTGAGGTGTGAAGGGAAAATGGTTTGTTGATGTTACTGGCCAATCTGATTCATTTAACCCTCCATCAGTACTTCATCCAAATGCACAGCAAGCGAATCATTGAATTGAAAGTGAAGGGTAAAGTCCTCAACATTAAAGCGCCTTTGTTTCAGTGTTCACTATGAACGTCATCTTTCGTTTCGAATGATCCTGGTACTTCACTGACGTCTGTCTCTGCTTCAGATTCATGGCGGACTCTTTCAGGAAGAGCTGACACATTTGGCTAACTCTTCACGTCGCCATCAGGAGGAATCATTAGAAGAAATTATCATCGACTACTAAAACGCATGTCGCTTACCGCAAAGAATTACATGTAGTTCCAGACAAAGGGTCAAGGTTTGGCTGGTTAGCATGCTAGCATGTTTGAAAGCCATTGAAAAGTAACCATATTTATTATTTTCTCTGCCCAAATCTTATGATCTATAAGTTGTCCTAAAGCACACCAAAGTTGGTGCGTAACTACGTGTGTATTTGCAAAGGGAGATGTTTTTCACTCACCCTGACCGTCTCAAGAGAGGAGTGTCGTAATGAACAGACCAGATACTATCACGAGACATCAAACCTTCAACAGGACAAGTCTCTGAGGAACGGCATGTACTGAGATGGAGACAGGACTGTGGACAACATTGATACTACTGATAGACTGCAAGGTAAATCTTTCCAACATAAACCTCCATGTTTCTCCTGCAGGCACATCTATCCAGAAATAAGCATAAGCTGTTCCTGTGTAAACATAATGGAGTCTTTTTTAGGCCGTCTTGAGTTACAGGGTCGTTCTACAGAATGGGGGCATTTATTTCCGTCATGTAAATTTTGTTTAAACATGACTATTTTTAGTGACCAATTCTTTTTATTTTAACGTTTTTGTTGTTGGAAAACTAAATGCATTTTCAGACAGCTATTAGACTTAAAGATTTGGATCTTAAATCGTTCTATACATTTTTTAAGTAGGCCTATATATTGAAAAACATTACTATGATGACACCATCATATGTTCAAAAAGTGAACTCTTCAAGAAAGTAAGTATCTTGTTTTGTTTTTTAGTTTGTCGGCTAAACACTACTAAAACTCAACTCTGTTACCATCATGTTGTTATTTTTGTTCTTGTTCTATAAATTAGAGTCATTACCATAATGAACCATCATACTTTCAAGAAGTGAACTCTTCAAGTTTGTAAAGTGTCTTTATCTTGTTTGTTTGTTTGTTAGTTTGTCAGTAAGACAATACTAAAAAGTCAACCCTGTTACTATCATACTTTTATCTTAAATTTGTCTATAATTTAAGACAAATATGGTGAAAAAAATGTGACATTACAATAATGAAACCATTTCAAGAAGCGAACTCTTTTATCTTGTTATTTTAATTTGTTGGAAAGGCAATATTAAAACATCAACCCTGTTACCGTGATGTAAATGAAACAACTGAAAATAGTAAGATTATATTTAAAATATAATAAATAATAAAATTACATTAAATGCACTCTTTGGCTTGAATTGGCACATTCTTCTTCTCACAAAACGTTTAAAATCGTTCAAAGTGTGCTGTAAAAGTCACCTTCTCAAACTGGAAAAGACACCAGCTTCATCACCCAACATTTGTTTCTTCAGATTCATTCTTTCCAAGGTACTGCAAGGAAAAAACTGTCTTCCTGTTTGTCCTCCATCCTTTTGTCAGCTGCCAGAGAAAAGACAGGAGGACAGAGACAGAAAAAAGCTTGCTTAAAGTGAGCTGCTTAAAATAATGCATTATGCATATGCTAAGCCAGCGAGTCCTTAATGGAGCCGATACATTTGCTGCTCTGCCCTCTCGACCAGCTGAATTTTTTTTTAAATGATGTTTTATTAACAAAGTTCGGGAGGAGCACGTTCAGATAATTAACACGGGTGGAGAGCACTCAGCAATCAATGATAAGAGGTGTATATAGATTCAGCAGTCTCACCTCAATCCATTGACAGTTTTGCAGCATCCCTCCACCACCCCTTCTCCACTCTTCTAGTCCTAACCATTTACATCCCTCCCCCCGGACAGCACGCCAAATACGCATTAAACTTTACTCCCTCTAATTGTATGTAAGTGTGAATTCGTGAACTAGGTCATTTGAATCAACATGAATCAGCATTTCCACTCACTGTACTGATTTAATTAATTTCTTTGTCATTCCAACCCAGACAGCAACATAGTTTCGGCCCAGATCCGCCCCACATCTGGGCCGTGTGGAATCCACGTGTACCAGATGTGGGAATACACTATGTTGCTGTCTGGGAAATGTTCAGTGTCCACAGACTGCCATGCTGTAAAAATGGACAAAAAAAACTCTCTGCACTGGTTGAGCCAATATTTTATGTCAAACAAACTAATGTTGAAAGTGCTACAGATTCGCCATTTTGGAAAAAATCAGCCACCAAATGGATCTACTTATGAACTCTGTACAAGTATTTTATTGTAGAAAAAAAATACACATCAACTTTACTTTTTTTTTTCTCTCTCTCTCTCTCTCTGAGTAAACATGTTCTCAATTAAAATAATGGGAAGAACCTAAAATGTACTCCTTATAGATTCATTGTAACATGTCATTGGGATCTACAGTAAATGGAAAATAACTGAATGGAAAACAAATCCTGCATTTGGCAAGAAAATTGATGCCTGACAGGAAAGTCTTATTTTAAAACCCAGAATGTGTTTCATTATTAGTTATGTTAGTCATTTAGTAAACACTTTCATATTCAAACACTGGAATTGAAATATGTCAGTCCCAGTTATACCAGTTCTGTTACAATAACATTGCAGTTCTGCATCTGATATTGCCACAATTATGTTCACTTTAGTTGGTCTTAGTTTCATTTTCAAGGACTTTTAGTTCACTCATCTATGTTTCCTGTTTCCTGTGTTCCGATGTTCCCATTTGTCATTATTCATCATTTGATTCATTAGTTGTCACCTGTTTGAGTTCATCACCATGTGCATCAGTAAGTTCCTCATCCTTTTATTCATGGTCCAGTATTGTCTGTGCATACTTTATTTAATAAATATGTTACTAGTTTGATCTTTTGTATCTTCCTCATCATCATTGGCCTTAAATGGGTGGTTGAGTATGATTTCACTTTTCTAACTTTAGTTAGTGTGTAATGTTGCTGTTCGAGCATAAACAACATCTGCAAAGTTACAACGCTCAAAGTTCAAAGCAAAGGGAGATATTTGCTTTTAAAGAAATCGTTTTTAAGGACTACAACAAACGGCTGGTAGGGACTAAACGACATTCCTCACGGGTTAGTGACATCACCAACCCTAATCGGTCTTTGTCAGACACGTGGGTTTGTTGTGTGTGACGTCACCGCGGCGCCATTTTTGAGGTATCGCTACTGACTGTGAGCATTGAAGAGATTACAAGAGTAGAGATAACAAGTAAATAACTCGCAAAACTGGAAAAGCACAAGAAAACTGAGAAAATGCCTTACCGCAATGAACTCGATAAATATGGCAGGTAAGTTATTTGGAGAAATTGTCATCCATTCAGAACATAGATCCATATATGAGCTGACTGCAGTAAGTTGGAGTGCTGATCCCGCATTGCTTTCTCATCCTCATACTTGGGCATTGTCAACTATCTTGTTTGTCTTTATAAGCGCATATAACAGTGAACAATTTAAACATTATAAATCTCTTAAAGCCAGTGGACATTTCTCCAACGGCTGTTTAAGTTACTGTATCCTTCGGTAGGAATGTAAATAAATCATGTAAAGTTAACAGCAAATATAGGTTTGCTGTATTGATGATGATGATAATGTCATGTTAAGGATGGTTTAGTTTGAAAAAAGAATGGAAAAAAACAATTCTCCAACAACAGAATACCCCAGCATCGATACCTTACAAATGGCGGCTACGCCCATAATGCACTTCGTGTATCACGAGAGTGACGTCATCTGACAAAGACCGATACGCACAACCGGCGCTGCGTCATAGAATGTCTCTGAAAAGGTTCACGCCCACTTTTGGGGGAAATAAACTAGCCTTCCCATAGACTTCAATACAAAATAGCGTCACAAAACAACGTCCATACACAGCAGACAGGCGTGAATAACTTAAGAAATCACTAAGATTAAACATGTCAAGTAATTATATGTCCACCCTGTCTGCCATAGAGCGTGAACGATACATCAACTTAATTTGGTCAATTTAAAAACATGTCCCTTCCTTCTCCCAGCCTCAAATTATTTATTTTAATAATTAATTATTTTACTGTCTATGGTGGTAACAACCCCACCCAGTGGCCAGAGGTGTCTTTCCCGGACATTTACTCGTGGTCGTACCTCATCGAGTCACCATGGTAAGCCAGTGAATGATTTTACTTCGTTTTTGAATGTAAGCATCTTTAAATTAGGGGTGGGGGAAAAAATCGATTCTTAGATGCATCGCGATGCGGACGTGGACGATTCTGAATCGATTCACAAATGTAAAAAAATCGATTTTCCAAAAAAAAAAAAAAAAAATGTTATGTTTATAATAACGTAATATTGACGGAACGCGAAAGACGGAACTCTGAAGCGCGGAAGTGCAGTGGCCGGACCCGTCTGGCGTGCACATAACAGAGACGCGATGGCTGAGCGCGCTAAATCCAAACACCCTCCTTGTTAGGTTAGCTGACGTGGAAATATTTTGGCTTCTGAAGTTGAAGGGGGAAAGGAGCTGGACAAGAGCAACCCTAGTTGTAAGCTTTGTAGAATTAAACTAACGACGGAAACACGACAAATATGAGAAGCCATTTGACACGTTTCCAGTCAGAGGAAAGAATTTACTACAAGCAGGGGCGCCGTATAGGGGGGAAAAGTTAGGACAATTCCAAGGGCCCCTGACTGACAGGGGGCCCATCAAATAGGTAAAAAAAAAAAAAATGTAATATATATATATAACATCATTATTGAGTATATTTCAAATAATAATAAATTGAATGATGTCTTTGATTTGACTTATTTTGGCAATAAAAGTTAAATATCCCCATTGACCAAAAAGTAAATATCCATATTGACCGACCACCCCCATGTATCTGCATGAAATGGTTTGGTCCTGCCTAAGCGCGCGCATCGGTGACGGTGTTTAGCAGACAGTCAATCGATGCACGGTGAAGGCGCCGGCGGCTCGCTAGAAATACAGAGACCATAATGTCGAATAGTAAAATCAAATCTGGTTTCCAGAAAAGGAAAGAGAGGAAAGAGAGAGAGGAAAGACTAAAGAAAGGCTGTCGTTCTGTATACCAGTTTTTCACAAAGAAAGGTGGGTAGCCTTTAGTCTGTGAGTGGTAGCCTATTAACCTGTTGTCATAGTGAAATAAGTTAGCTAGCTGCAGGCTAGTGTTAGCCTACATTTCATCAACATTTAGTAAGTGCAGGGAAACGTTTAGCAATATATTCATATTGAATCATCCATGCCCCTTTTAGCAGACTTAACAACAACAACAGATGAGTCAGCAGCACCCCAGTCTCCCCATACTAACTGCACCCCTCCCTGTCCCTGTCCCAGTGAAGAAGGTGAGCAACATTTTGTTAATGACTTAGCATCATTTCAGGGAGTCTGTGTGGGGTTCTCTGTCTTGCTCTTTTTTACCATAACAAAAAATTATGACATCAACAAAAATTATTTTCGCCCATTATGACAATTAAAGAAATAATACAAAAACAATCTCCTGTCTGTACAGTAGATGCAGTTAGAAACAATAAGTAGCTTACCTCAACCTGCATGTAAGTTACAGACAGTATTAAAATAATCCAGTTTGATCCGTTCATTTAGACTGAATTTTGGCCGTAAATGACATCTATACAGACTTTATTATTTTCCATCATGAAGGGAAATTTGTTTGAGAAGCTTGCACACACACACACACACACACACATTGTATCTAATGTATTTGTATTTGTGTCAATGTTCTGTAGTGTTAGTGTTATTTATTGGTGTATGGCATATTTTAATATACACTACCGTTCAAAAGTTTGGGGTCAGTGAGAATTTTATTTTTATTTTTTGGAGGAAAGAAATCAATACTTTTATTTATCAAGGACAGTAAAGACATTTATAATGTTACAAAAGATTCTATTTCAAACAAATGCTGTTCTTTTGAACTTCCTATTCATCAAAGAATCCAAAAAAAAAAAAAAAAACTTTACAACTGACAGACCAACAACTGTTTCAACATTGATAATAATAATAAATGTTTCTTGAGCATCAAATCCTCATATTATACTGATTTGTGAAGGATCATGTGACACTGAAGACACTGACACTGGTGATGCTGAAAATTCAGCTTTGATCACAGGAATAAATTACACTTTACTATATATTCACACAGAAAACAGCTGATTTACACTGGAATAATATTTAATACTATAACTGATTTTTGTTGTATTTTTAATCAAATAAGCACAGCCATGGTTAGCAGAAGAGAATTCTTTTAAAAGTATTTAAAATCGTACCGACCCCAAACTTTTGAACGGTAGTGTATATATATATATATATATATATATATATATATATATATATATATATATATATACTGTATATATACTGTATATATCATAGTATATTTGAATATCCACATGCATTGTGTGCATCCTACAGAGCCAGGGCCCTCTCAGGTAGGAGGAAGAAGTGTGGAAGGAAAGGTAGAAGGGATAGAAAGTTACAATGATGATGAGGATGAGAGATGCATGGTGGAAGAAGGCAGAAGTCATAGGCAGGATATTGACCCAGGTTTGTGGCCAGCGGATTTGACTGACAGGGACAGAGAGGCTTTTGTGAGGGCACTGTCCACCAGAGATGGTGACGTACTACTGCCACAGGATTCTGAGGGAAAACCATTCCCAGAATACTTATTGTACAGCAAGGCAGCCAATGGGAGGGAAAAGGTGAAGAGAGACTGGCTAACTTACAGCAAATCTTGTAATGCGCTGTATTGCATCCCATGTGTGCTTTTCTCTCATTTGCAAAAAAGACCTTCTCTTAGTGCACTGAACAGCCAAAAGGGATATAAAATGTCTGATGTAAAATGGCGTAGGATGTATGATAAATTCCCTGTCCATGAGAAGAATACGGCACACAGAGACTGCTATTTGAAATGGAAGAACTTGCAACAGTCAGTAATGGATGTTAGTGGCATTGACTCTCAGTTGCAAAAGCAGATCCAAACAGAAACTGAGAAAAACAGAGCTCTCTTGCAGAGAATCCTGGATGTAACACTGCACTTGGCATCAAGGAACTTACCTTTCAGGGGTAAAACCAAAGACCTAGATGATACCCATAATGGAAATTTCTTAGGCACACTAGAGCTTTTGTCTCATTACGACCCACTGCTTAATGAGCACTTGCAAAAAGTCAGGGACAAAAAAAAAGGAACCAGGCTGACACATTATCTGAGCTCTGACATTCAGAATGAATTTATTGATTTATGTGGCAGAAGAATTTTGAAAACAATTTTAAAGGAAAGAGAAGATGCTATTTATTTTTCAGTCATCTGTGATGCTACACCAGACATTTCCCACACTGAGCAGAATGTGGTGCTCATCAGATATGTGAGGTATAACAAAGAAACAGACGACTGGGAGATCACGGAAAGGTTCTTAGAATTTAAGGACTTTCACAAAAAAACAGGAAGTGAGATAGCAGAAATGATTGAAAATGTGCTTGATGACAAAGGGATAGACATTGGGGACTGCAGAGGGCAAGGATATGACAATGGGGCAAACATGTCAGGAAGGGTCAAGGGAGTCCAAGCCCAGATATTAAAGAAAAATCATCTAGCTACATTTTCACCCTGTGCCTCCCACACCTTAAATCTTGTAGGTGTGCATGCTGCACAGACAAGCCCAGAAGTAGCAACATTATTTGGCTGCATCAATCGCCTTTACTCACTTTTTAGTGCCAGCCCAGAACGCTGGGCCATCTACAAAGAGAAAACAGATTGCTCTTTGCATCGCCTCTCAGATACCCGCTGGAGTTCAAGAATCATGGCTGTTAAACCTGTAGCACAACACCTTCCTTCTGTCATTGAGGCCCTTGACAGTATACTCACGACATGTAGTCTCACCAGTGAGGCCAGATCTGATGCTACTGGTCTGAAGAACTACTTCACGTCATTTAATGCTATTGTCCTACTCACTGTCTGGCTCAAAGTACTGCAGTGCATTGATGACAGGAATGTGGTTATCCAGTCTGGAAAAATCTCTCTTGACACAGAGGCATCCAATATCAATGCCTTAACAAAAGAGATGCTGGCTCTTAGAGATGGATGGGAGTCACTCCTGTCTGAGGCAACACTGATTGCAACACAAATGGATATTGCACCACAGTTCAGCAAGGAACACAGTCGGCAAAAGAAAAGGAAAAGATTCCATGATGAGACCTCTCAAGAGGAAACAGCTCATGACAGTGCAGCAACAGTGTTCCGGAACACAGTGTTTTTCACTGCTATGGACAGCATCATAAGTGATCTGGACACCAGGTTCCGCACCACTGCAGAAATAGTTGAGGAATTCTCTGCTGTTTTAAAAGTTGGGCAGATTAGTGAGGATAAAGTCCCTTCTGTGTGCCAACCACTTATCCAGAAATATTCCAGAGATCTCACATCCCAGTTTGAAAATGAAATAAGACACCTAAACACAGTATATGCTGCAACTTTCCCTCCTAACTTGTCCCCTCTTGGTCTCCTGAATGCAATTAACATGATGCAGCTACATAGCATTTTTGGAGAAGTCTGCATTGTTTTACGTATATTTTGTACATTGCCTGTGACTGTTGCTGGTGGGGAGAGAGCTTTCAGTAAGCTAAAACTGATAAAAAACTATTTGAGGTCCACTATGTCTCAGGACAGGCTTTGCAGTCTTGCCATGTTGTCCATTGAAAGTCAGTTGGCTAGAAAGCTAGACTTCAAAGACTTGATCAATGACTTTGCTAGCAAGAAGGCTCGGCGTTGGGCTCTTGGTGAGTCAGGTTGAGCAAGGTCTAATGATAGCTCTCAAATGGCATGGCTATGGAGATATGGAATATTACTACAGACATAATGCCCACAGCCTTAAAAACAAACTGAGAACAAGATGTATGGCTGAACTGCCAAAAACGTGTTGAGCTGTTATTTGAGAGAAAAGTCTTGGGGTCTAGGAGTCTTATTTGTACATTGTTCTTATTTGTACCATGTTAACTTACCTTTTAATTTGATGTCACTGATACTGTTAGTTTGTTATGACCATATTCCAAACCTCAAAACCTACTGATTTAGAGATCACTTGATCTGTTTTCTAGCACTAAAATAACCCTGATGTGGGAATTCCATTTTACACGTCAATTTTATTTTGTTGTTGAGATTTATGTGCAGTTAAGTTAAAAAATCAGCTGTTTTCATTGTTTTGAGATGATGTTAATTTATTTTGATTAAAAATGTAAGATATGTTTAGTTTTTTTTGTGTTTCATTTTTAAAAGTCTGTTATTAATAAAAATAAAAAATACATTGAGACTGTAAAGGATTCCCTTAAAGCAACACTATGGAACTTTTCCTCTGCAGTCGCCCTACAGGTTGGAAGCGGAATTGACCGCTGTCGTAAATAATTTAGCCTAACGCAGCCTACTGTTGCACGCTCACTGTTTATCCAGCACCGACTTTGGTCCACAGACAAGGTAGAGTATGATGCATGATTTTATGAAAGTATGATGTAATGCGACATCAGAAATGAAGAAAAACAAAATAATGACTATTGTAACACTTGTCGTAAAGAAAGTCAAATTTGTAGTTTTCTCATGTCTCATTAGAACTACAGAAACGCGACCCGATCTGGCAATCTTACATAGTGAAGTTATAGCAGATATAGGGCCGCAAAGCGGAGGCATAAGTGCCTTTCACCCTGTTACGACTTTGATGAACCACTGAAACGATTTTGGAAACATTATTTTAAGGTAAAATTTTTTACAAAGTGTTGCATTAAGGACATTTTTTATGGTGGCTTTTAATCTTGCATCAAATAGTGAAATGCATACTGTATGCAGACTTGCATTTATAAATCACCAGCAGTTAATATTGTGCTAGTACTAGTATTGAACTACAAGAAGCAAGACAGTTGCAAGCCTTTGATTAGAGTTATGTAAAGCTTTTGATGGGACAGTTAGGTCCTAGAGATGTGGTGACAACAGCTGCGCAGAGGGGGCCCAATGTAATTTTTTGTCATGGGGCCCAAAATTCCTGGCGGCGCCCCTGACTACAAGTATGCTCCTAATTCAGGGACACATTTATTTTCCTGTTGGTTCTTTGCAATGTTAATAAAATATATTGTACGTTAATTCTTTATGGGTCATTTACTTTTAAAGCAACGTATTTATAGTCACACACACACAAAAGATTCAGATAATCGATTTGTATGAATAAAAGTAATGATTTCTTTTTTCTTTCGCCCAAAAAATTAAATAAAAATTCTTACCGACTCCAAACTTTTGAACGGTATTGTTTAATGTTACAAAAGCTTTCTATTTCAGATAAATGCTGTTCTTTTGAATTTCTGGGTGATTCTCTGAATTGGGTGCCCTAGAGTCCCCCAAACTTGCTTCAAAGATTTTCAATTGAAGGAAATCACAAAATGCCTTTTAATGCTGTCAATTAATAGAACCAGGTGCCTTTGCATTATAATGCAACACAATTGCTTTAAAAAATGTATTTATTTATAATGGGTTGCCTAAGAAGTAGACAACAAGCATGTTTGCATGTCCTCACTAACCATCAATACATTTTCATTGAATATCAAACAAATAAAAAGTGCAATTAATACCAAAATGTTGCTGCTAATATAATCATATGTTGGTCTAGTGTATTTTAGTTTACTGTTGTGAAATGGAAAATCAATAATCGCTAATCGAGAATCGTTAATAATCGAAAATCGACTGTAATCGAATCGGGACTTCAATAATCGTAATCGAATCGAATCGGGAAATCAGACAGATTAACCACCCCTACTTTAAATGTATATATTATGTCTTATAATATAATATATCTTATAATATATATAACCCCTTTGGGTGGGGTTGTTACACCAATTTGACGCTGAGAGAATAAAGGGACATGTTTTAAATTAAGTTTGTGTATGTATCTTTCAAGCTCTATGGCAGGCAGGGTGGACAAATAATTACTTGACATGTTTTATATAATTGATTTCTTAAGTTATTTACGCCTGCCGGCTGTGTACGGACGTTGTTTTTTGCCGTTATTTTGTATTGAAGTCTATGGAAAGTCTAGTTTGTTTTCCCCCAAAAAGGGGCGGGGACGAAATTGACAGTTAAGTTCCCGGATGTGCCGGTTGTGCGTATATGTACATAAACCCCAACCCGGAACATGCAGTCCATGTTGAGAAGTGGAAGAGTGGTTGTAGTCGAGCACATTTGTGAGTCAGCTCAAACTGTAGAATCTGTCTTTTCACATGCAATTGAAAGTCACTCTGTGTGCATCTCACAACAGTTCCTATGAGTGATTTATAGATTATCATGACAGGATATGCTAATTAAGATAGTTAACTCCACATCAGCAACATAAATTCATCAACTAACCATTCAGAGACGTCCTGTTGCATTCTACATGTTGTCACTTCTTCTTGAGTCTCGCCATCTTTGTTTGACTCCGTTTAAACATAAAAGGCAGAACAGTTTCTGTCATTTTAGTGTGTCTGCTTGAGGTAATCGGAGCTGCTAACACACGAGCTCTTGAAACTCCGCCCACTGTGCCGGGAGCAGCAGCTCATTTGCATTTAAAGGGCCAGACACAAAACGGTGCGTTTTTGCTAACCCTCACTTCACACACACACTCTGGAGATATCAAAAAAGGGCATTATACCACCCCTTTAATGCGTTAGAGATATTAGCTTGATTTTTGTGTTTCGCTGATTAAAAATTCCACAAAACACTAAAAACAGTACAAACTAATACAAATTTCAAGGTCAAAGAAGAGGACAAAATGGGTGAAAGAAAACATCTATCATGCTAATATAGTAAATACGAAGATAGGGCAATGATTGGTATTATTTTTTTATTATTATTATTATTTTGTAGTTCATAGTTGTTCTTATTCTTATTCCGCCAAAACGTGCTTTACACTTTCTCCCATTTTTTTTTATATTAATATGAATGAACCGTCTTGTTTAATCTTAAAGTTTTGGTGGTCAGACTCAGCGCTGAGAGCACAGAGATGATAGCAAATAAATAATGCTAACGTCAGCCGCCATGGCACTGTACGAGCAATCGTTATTATAGTTCAAAAGGGTAATCAGTCAAAGTTATTATGCAAATCTGCAAAGTCACATTTGTCATCCGTCACCATGACATCAAGTGGACTTTTGAAGCTGAAATAATGAGTGGATTAAGCTTGGAATAACGAGAGGAATAACATAGAAAGAACTTTCTTGTTGGAGGATTGTAATGCATCAAAGTCAGTCAGGTACAAGGAAGGGAGACGACGGCTAACGTTACAAAAAATTAGGTAAGACAAAAAGTTTTATTTTTCGCAACTGGTTTATTGACTTGTTAATAGCAATTTGGTGTGGAATATGTGACAAACGGGTCCAGTCAGGTCTGTGACTGTCTTCCCGCCGGGTTCGGGTCCAGCTTTCAAATAATAGACGGGTCCAGGTCAGGTCCGGGTAGTACATTTATGGCATTTCTCGGATCTGCACGGGTCCGTGTCCGGGTCCAGCTTTTGAAATAATAGACGGGTCCGGGTCGGTTACATGTAGCACATTACGGCACATTACATGTAGCACTTCGGGTTCGGGCGCGAATATTTGGACCCGTGTAGACCTCTTGTGCTTAGTCGTTCATGAGAGCACGGCACCACAACGCATGTGTTGTGTTGACGCGAGAGCAGACGTTGTTGCGTGAACATGCGTTTGGATATTAATATTTTATAAATAAAATGGTTAATTATGTTTTTTTTTTAAAGTTGAGGTTAAACCACTGGAGTCACAAAGATTACGTTAATGATATCTTTACTACCTTTATGGGGCTTAAAAAATGGTAGTTGCGTAGCTGTCAATGGCGGGAGAGAAAGCTCTCAGATTTAATCAAAAAGATCTTCATTTGTGTTCTGAAGAGGAACGAACGTCTTACGAGTTCGGAACGACATGAGGGTGAGTAATAAATGACAGAATTTTCATTTTCGGGTGAACTGTCCCTTTAAGCAACACAACTTGTTTTCAACATTGATAATAATAAGAAATGATTCTTGAGCAGCAAATCATCATATTAGAATCATTTCTGAAGGATCATGCGACACTGAAGACTGGAGTAATGATGCTGAAAGTTCAGCTTTGCATCACAGGAATAAATTTAATTTTAAAATTCAAATTATTTTAATTCTAATTCACAATCTTACCGGTTTTACTGTATTGTTGATCAAATAAATGTAACCTCTGTGAACGTTAGAGATGTCTTTTTTTTTAAACATTTAAAAAATGTTACCAACCCCAAACTTTTGAACTGTAGTGTAGAAAAATGACAAAAATGTCACACTGTAACAGACCAAACCTCAACAAATGTTTGAACATGTAAATCCAAATCCAAATCAAATACATGTGAAAATTGCCCTTGTAACAAAAATCTCCTGAAAGCATGAGTAAACAAAAGAACCAACAAAAAGGAATTTTAAATAGTAAATAATTAACAAGATAATGGAGCCCAAAACAAGTGTTTATTGATTACATACCTAGACCACAGCAGTAAAAACAAGACTTAGACTCCTGCAACTTCTGTGAACCTGGTTGATCTGACAGGACCGTGATGAATTGAAAACAGTCACGATACAAGATGAAAGCAATTATAATCAGGATGGAATGAACCTCACAGTCATGGCAGGCAACGGTTGGAGAGAGAAGGCCAAAGCCTCAACACAATTTCACCATACTAGAATTATTAAAATCCCCTGAACTTTGTCTGTCCAGGAGTCAGACATTAGACACATTAGAATATGTGTACAACTATGTGACATTATTTCAATCCAAAGAGCCTATTCAGGTCATTTTGATAGCATAAATGACCTCTTAGCACTAGCGCACTTCCTTTATCCCCCTTTTTTTCTGGTTCAACTTCATATGTTTATACCTGTCAGAGTAGGTCTGCCGCAGAAACCACACTGGCTCCGGTCCTGCCATCTGACTGTCTCCACACCTAGACTCCAGCTCATCAGAGCGCTTAGACAGCATTGAAATGAACAAGAACCACACTGTCATTGCTGGAACATCCCAAATGTTTTCCATTTGCTTGTCAGGTACCAATCTTTCCAATTTAGAGTTTTAAATTATTATGCTTTGAATCAGAGTCTTGATGTTGTGGGTCTGGTCTTGAGATCTCTCAAGACCACATTAATGTGACCGTAGTGTGGGTCTCATTACTCAGTGTCTTGGTCTGGATCTGGGTCTCGGCTTATGGTCTCGGACAAGACCGCAGTCTAATTCCAGCGTATTAAAGGTGAAAATTACCTCAACCGCAAGTCAGCAGGGTATCTTCATCATTCAGCAGGAGTCACTGAAAGTGTCTGGCATGCGGCCTTCCATTGTGAAACCTTAAATCCTCTTGATTTAAATCAGTGGTTCTCGATCTTTTTACTTGGTGACCCAGTTTTTAGGCTCCAAAATTCTTGCAAACCCCCACTTCAACCAAGCTACTTTAAGCTGTACACTATAGGATCTCACAGGAGGCAAATTACGCTCTCAAGAATAACAAAACATTTGACTAATTTAGTGTTCAGTTAACTAATTAGATTAAGTAGGTGGTGATGTATGGGAAAAAGGAAGCATTGAAAAGGGAAAACGAATGGGTATATGTAATGAATGCTGCATTTTCTTTATTTCAGTTCTATAAAACTGACAGGTCTTGGTTTGGATCTGGGCCTTGAGTGTTTTAGTTTTGATATGGATCTGGGCCTCGAGGGGTCTAATATTGGTCTGAGTCTTAGAGGCTCATGGCTCCAACTTTGCTTTATAACATACAAATGTCTCCAAAACGACCCTAAACACACAAACCGATGTTATCACGCTGGCTTGCGGGCAAGTTTTACTGTGCACAAGCACTTGCAATATCAAAATACACTGCTGTGTTGGGGTTTGGAGGTGAGTTTATGCTGAAGGTGGGTTACAGCGGTCGGCTTGGCTTCTTAAGTATGCGGTCTACCTCAGAGAGCTTTCAGATGTATCGAATGAAAATCTCAGCAGGGCCTCCTTAAAGATGACAAACACACCTTGGGGGAAGAATATAAAGCGAAGGAGGACTTCGTTTGACGAGTGAAAAACCACCTTTTCCTGTTTGCCAAGATAAATGGTCTGTCAACAGACGGCCCTCTGGGGAAAATGTTACAGCAATCAGCAAAAACATACTGAGTGTCCTCAGATTCAGCTTCATGGGCTGAATGAAGTGGTGGGTTTCATTGGAGGAGGTGGGCAACACAAGCTAACACCTCCAAATATCTGTCATTTTTTTTGTAAAGGTAGCAAGCATGAGCCTATAAAGGAAGGAGCCCATTGAGGTAGAGAACGCAGACCTCTCCGAATCCATAAATTAACTAGTCAGATCTCAGAAGTCCTATCAAATATGTTCCAAACATCTAAAAGGTACCACACCTGGTAAAAAAAGCAGTGACAAGCACCATAAACAAGTTTATACACTGAATGTTCCTTTAGCCAAACAATACAGACGGTGTTTGCCATACCAGCCGGCCTTCAGCCTCATCTAATGAGGCATGCTGAATCAGTCTTTTATTACCAGGACATTGGAGAGAAAACCTGGATAAAATAGCATGTCTTTTTACCACAGCAATAGGCCTCAGAGACCCACATAGGCCAAGGTACTGGGGAAAACGTAAGCCTGAGGTTGTCCTGACCCTCCTGGTTTATGAGTACATTACTACTTTGGCCTCAGACCCCATTCAAAACTCCTATAAATGAACAAACTGCTGCTATAACTCCATATGACCCTAACATCCCTTCGCCCCAAAATACAAACCCCAAACATCAAATTTGGACCTTCAAACCGTTGGTCTCTGTTGAAGTCCACTATATGGAGAAAAATCCTGGAATGTTTTCCTGTATGTATATCTGATACACTGCCGAAGATTTGTCATATCATAGGGCTGTCGATTGAATGCGTTAATTTAATTACTTAGTCATGGGGGGCTGGGAAATAACACTTTAAAATCATTAAAGGAGTAGTTCACTTCCGAATTAAAATTTCCTGATAATTTACTCACCCCCATGTCATTCAGGATATTCATGTCTTTCTTTCTTCAGTCGAAAATAAATTAAGGTTTTTGAGGAAAACATTCCAGGATTTTTCTCCATATAGTGGACTTCAACAGAGACCAACGGTTTGAAGGTCCAAATTGCAAACATTTATATACTTTTCATCTTGCACATCCACGACTTCACACATTACGTAATGATGTTGGAAAGGTCAAGCGTGATGTAGGCGGAAAATGTAGGGTAGGGCGAAAAACTCCATCTAATTTTCTCCTCCAACTTCAAAATCGTCAGACATCGTTGTTTACCTTTTTTTTTGGTAAAGGCCGCTTGAATTAGTCTTTGCACGTTCGCTTTGTAAACACTAGGTCGGTACTTCCACCTACGTCACGCGTGACCTTTCAACGTGATGTGTGGCGCTAGAGCAAGACGAGCATTTGTGGTTAAAAGTATATAAATGTTGTTGTTTTTTTACAAAATGACAGATCGTCTGGCTAGATAAGACCCTTATTCCGCGGTTGGGATTGTGTAGAGCCTTTGAAGCTGCACTGAAACTGCAATTTGGACCTTCAACCCGTTGATAGCCATTGAAGTCCACAATATGGAGAAAAATCCTGGAATGTTTTCCTCAAAAACCTACATTTCTTTTCATTTGAAGAAAGAAGGACATGAATATGTTGGATGACGTGGGGGTGAGTATCAGGAAATTTTAATTCTGAAGTGGACTAATCCTTGAACGCATTTGACGCACCCGTCCCGTCCCGCCTCAGACATATGTAGTTCATCTTACATTTTATAAAGTTGATTGGTGACGAACATGAAGCAGGGCAACAGCTCACAGCCTGATGTAGCCAATAGATCGCAGTTAGAATGGCCCTAAAATTCAAGATATCAGGGAAAAAATGCTTCATATGAGACAGTTAAGCAATACGAGTAACACGCACAGTATCACACGAGTGCTGTTTTTGTCCCGAATAGAAGTGCAAGTGTGATATTGATTTTATTCAACAGTTCAATAAATAAAAAGTTATTTTGTGTTATATTTAAGACACAATTTTGTCTGCTTTTGCTAAATTTTGCCACTGAAAATATGACTAGTTTCTGAATGAATCCACATTTTGAGCGAATCAATCGGGTGAACCAATGATTCAATGGCCCATTCATACAAGCTGTGTCCCAATTCGAAGGCTCCTTCAAATGCGTCCTTTGTTTCCCCCGCAATGAAGGATACAACAGATGGATTCTTCGCGGCCTTGCGTTCCCCAAAATTCATATAATTGCTGAATTACATATTATTATATTAGATACCGTGATATAATTGTATATGAACACACATACAGAAACCACAATAAATCTGACCTTTTTTTTTTCCAGGGTCTCAGCTTGACAGAGGGAGGATTGTGGTGGGAACCAGGAAATTAAACACCATCACTTGTCAGGTGGTTTTTTGCCAAGGGAATCTCTCCACTTTGGAAAGCTTCTCATCTCACTCTGTTGATGAATACTCACTGAAACGCTGGCTGACAAGATGTTAAACCAAACCAGAACACAAACAAAGCTCTAATTCACCAGCTCCACCTGTAAATATCAGCGAGAATGAACAGGAAACATAGCAAATGAAGTTAGAGCTCTGTGATCCATTACTTTTCAGGAGCAGGAAATGTAATTAAACGTAGCTGTTACAGAGGGAAATGTCACTGCACTTGGTATAATCCAGTGTTTCCCAACCTTTTTATCACTTATGTACCCCCACAGCCCCTTCAGTAATGCTTGAAAACAACACAAAATTGGGATTTTAAAATAGCCGTGGCCAAAAGTATTGGCAGTGACATACATTTATTGTTTCCAAAAACCTGAAGCTTCAGTATTTGTAATGAAATGATGTGCATTTCACAAGCTTTAAGGCTTACATAGGCAAAAACATTCAATATATGCAAAGAGTTAATATATACAGTGTTGACCCTTCTTCTCCATAAACTCTGACTGCAGTTCACTCTGGCATGCTGGATATCAGCTTCTGGGACTGATGGCGATCTATTCTTACCTTATTAGCGCTCGGAGTTGATCACAATTTGTGATCTTCTACTTGTAAATTTGCCTTTTGAGGATTGACCACAGGTTCTCTATGGGATTAAGATCTGGAGAGTTGCCTGGCCACAGATTAAAAATTTAAATGTAATAATCTCCGAGCCACTTCATTATCACTCTTATCTTGTGACATAATAATAATTCATAACATTTTTTATAGCGCTTTTGTCTGCACTCAAAGCGCTTTACATATAGAAGGGGGGATATCCTCTAATCACCACTAATGTGCACAGAGTGATGAAGCCAATCAGTAGCCTATATATGGGGATGATTAGGAGGCCATGATTATGGACAGAAGCCAATGGGCAAATTTGGCCAGGATGCCGGGGGTTACACCCCTACTCTTTTTCGAAGGATATCCTGGGATTTTTAATGACCACAGAGAGTCAGGACCTCGGTTTAACGTCTCATCGGAAGGACGGTGCTTGTTACAGTATAGTGTCCCCATCACTATACTGGGGCGTTAGGACCCACACAGACCACAGAGTGAGCACTCCCTGCTGGCCTCACCAAATTGATCCTGAATGATTGGGAGAAATTTCAGGACATTTTGATTACATTCTGGCAGTAATTTTGGACAGAAATGTGAGAGAGCCCACTCCCTTAGATGAAAAGCAACCCCACTCATGGATGGTCTCAGGATGCTTCATTGTTGGCACGACACGGCCGATTTTCCAGATGTCTCAAACAGCTTAACCAGAGAAATTAACATCTTCTGCTGTCCAAAAAGTGTCCCACTTTTCCTGCAGAATTTCTGTCCTTGATGATTTTCTTGGAGAGAAGTGGATTCTTTGCTGCACCTCTTGACACCAGGCTGTTGTCCTAAAGTCTTGGCCTCACTGTGTGTGCAGATGCTCGAAATTGAGCAAACTCTGCACTAGTGGTGACATAATTCCATTGCTGACTCCTTTAGGAGTAGACGGTCCTGGCACTTTCTGGACACTCTGGGATGTCCTGAAGCCTTCTTCGGTGCAGTTAAACCTCTCTTCTTGAAGTTCTTGATGATCCGGTAAATGTTTCTTTCAGTTGCAATGCTCTTTGCAGCAATTTCCTTGCACATGAGGCTATTTTGATGCAAAGTGATGATGGCTGCATGTCTTTCTTTGGAGGAAACCATTGCTAACTCAAGAACACAATGATTGGAAGCACGTCTTCTCTCATTTTATAGCAATCAGTCTGCTCCTATAATCCAATCAGAATGATTACGGAATGATAGTACTCATTCATACTTTCCAATGTGCTGATGATATAATTAGTGAAATGATGTTAGCTGGTCATTTTGTGCCAAAAACTGTGAAAGTTGTGTTAATTTTTTGGCCAATGAAGCTTTTAGCCATTATTTAAAATGCATCTAATCTAGAAACAATGTGAATCAACACCACAACAACTGAAGCAGCAGACTTTGCGAAACACAAAATTGATGTCACTGCAAAAACTTTTGGCCACGACTGTATTTATTCAATACTGTTCAAAGGTTTGGGGTCGGTAAGATTTCATGTTTTTGAATTCCCTCACCAATGTTCCGCTTTTTGATAAAAAATAAGTAATACTGTGAAACATTGTAAAATAATTATTTTTGATATATTTTAAAATGTAATTCTTTTCTGTGAAACATGTATGTGTGTGTGTGTGTGTGTGTGTGTGTGTGTGTGTGTGTGTGTGTAAATGAAAGCAAATCCCGTAGGATAAAAAATCTCTTAGATGAAAGATTTAATTAATAGCCTTAAGAAATCGTTTTCTGGATAATTTGATGACAAGCACTGACTTGATGTTCCAGCTCAATTTACACTGCCATTGAGGAGGACCCACGATCACTGTTGATTGATGTCGTTTCCCTGCACTTAAACACCACAACAACAGTCCTGCGAGGAACAGCTGGGCACAATTACCCCCAAATTGCGCTGTGTCTACAGACTGATTCCTAGAATCACCTAAAGCATCATTCGTCCCATCCACTACAAGAAAACAAGAAAACAAAATACATTTTATTCATCTTTGACTTTCTCACCCCATTGCTTTATGAACAAATCAAAACGAAATTTTGCATCCAGTCCAAGAAAACGGAGAAAGATTGTGTTGGTTTCCAAAAGGGAAAAACTGAGAGGGAGGTTTATCATTAAGCTGAGCAAAAGAAACCTTCAGAGAGAAGCAGTATTGCTGCACTCTGTTGATGGAGGAAGCAGAAAAGCTGGCAGCGGGACAGTGTTGTGTGGTCTCGACTTCGGAGAAGGGGTTCAGAGCAATGGGTGGCGTAGCATTACAACACATCCACAGGGACCCCATTCGCATAACAAGAAGTGCTGACTGTGTTTTGAAATTAAGAAGATGAGCTGTTATGACGTCACAGTCGCCTGTTTTTGTCCATACAATGAAAGTCAATGGGGTCCAAAAATATATATATATTTTTTATTCTTTTATGTTCCACAGAATAAAGTCAGTCAAATAGGTTTGGAACAACATAAAGGTGAGTGAAGTATAGTACACAATTTTGTTCTTAAGTAGATATATCAAGACTAGGTTTAAGACACTATAAAGGCAAAAAAATATGTTTCGTTGTGCATTGGTCAATTTTGAGATTTTGGGCTTTTTGGCTTTTCATGACATATTGTTTCAGATTAGTGGTAAGGAAACATCCAAAATACACTTCTAAGTGTTTATTTTATTGCACTTTATCTATTTGCATCAGATGTAAATTACAATATATATCTTCCAAGGCCATTTTCTCATGTTTTGAGCCAAAAATCACTTCAGCAGCACTTACACCTAAATTTAAGGGTTTTTCTTATTATTATCCTATTCACCTTTAGGAAAATTGGATCAAAAAGGCAAAAAATACAGACGAAAATTATTTTTTCTCATTTCAAAGCAATGCGCTCTTTATAAAACACGTGTTTTGCAAACCCAGGTTTTGTGATCACATTTCGTCATGTGGAATGCAGACCAAAAAATTCATTACCACCAAATAAATTGTACTAATTTCCGTGACAAAGTATGACATAACGTTTTGCTTAGGGCGCAGGTGGCTTTGCCTGTTCCTGTCAGGAGAAACCAGATGAAAGAGTGGATAAAACATAGCCCTGCCAACAGATAAACAGGGGATAACCTGCAAACAATGCCACATTTATCACGTGAACACAAACAGGTGGCTAATAAAACATGGTAATTTGATTTTACAGCATGAATGAATTGACAGAACAATCCCACCTGCTGTCCATCTGGTAAGGGCTGAAAAATTAAACAAGGCCATCTTGGTTCTGTCTAAATTGTATATAGAACTGCATGGCTTCCAAAATATGATTGTTTTTGGGTTATTATAGTTTATTATAGTTGTTTTTCATGAAATGTTGTTGGATGGACATTTAATCTGCTGTTGAGACTTTGTGCTCTGACAACCGCCAAGAACGATGGCAAATGTCTATGAAAACAACAACAAATGCTAGCATACTTGCAGTGCTAGCCTGTCCATATCGATTTAAAAAAAGGTTACACGGTATGTTTGCACCGCGTCTGCTGATGTGTCACAAATGTTACTTCGAAAACTCATCTGACTCATCCTTACTGCCCGCCAAACTAGTCTTTAGAGGCTCTCTGAAATGAAGAGCAGAAAACACAACCAGAGGTCTTATCGAGTGCACACTCAGTGAGTTTACCTCACATGTAGCGAGAACGTGACCTTCGTGTATTTTGGCCTTAAATGCACACAACTGAAGTAATAAAGTCTTCAGAAACAGAAGAAACAGAAATTAGGTAGCTTGATGCTAGTGTTTACTTTTAAGGCAAATAGCTGGAGTCTTCTGAGATGTTAAATGGCACATAGGCCATCTTGATTCATATACAGAACATGAGGAGGACAACCGCAGTATTAGCTGCAAAAACAGAAACTCTGAGGTAATTCAGCTGAATAAAAGAGCATTTGTTCTACCAAAAAGGTATTTCATACCTGAATAAAGCTATCCGTTAATATTCCCATGCATCTCTATGGCATTTGAACGGCTATTAATCAGCCATTTTTGCTCACAGGACAAATTTTTGAGCCAATCAACTGAGCATGTGACTAATAACTCTTGAGCTGAAGATAATAAGGTCATGACAATAAGATGATGAGTACTTGATAATAGACCGTTTTTATTTTTGACACACAGCACTATTCATTTGTACTTTTTTCCCCATTTGACAGAAACACATTATTTTTATTTTCAAATATATATGTGAATTTATGAGATGTCATGTAGGCCTAAGGTGCGTTCACGCCATGTCAGAATTACCATAATCATGAGATTCCGACGTCATCAAAGAACTCGTAATTACAACTTGTAAACTCTGAATTTTCTGAGAGTTCTGACTTGTACCATGTGACCACTGCAGATTAATTTTGGTGTTGATAGCG
Source organism: Rhinichthys klamathensis goyatoka (assembly GCF_029890125.1). Taxonomy (NCBI): domain Eukaryota; kingdom Metazoa; phylum Chordata; class Actinopteri; order Cypriniformes; family Leuciscidae; genus Rhinichthys; species Rhinichthys klamathensis. The sequence continues at coordinate 2,099,824 of NW_026606808.1, forward strand.
TTAATTGCCATCTTGTAATTACAACATGAACACAGCACTATTTTCCGTTGTATCAATAAGGAAATGTTAATGCCAGTGGACTATTTAGGATGTATTATGATTTTTAGACAGTAATTCTGCTGCTCTTGGAGCTCATGATTGGATACTCCTGCATTATGGGATGCTCAACATAAAATAAAACTTGGAGATGTATGCTTACCTCAAAATTACTGGCGAGCGACAAGGACAAACTCCAGATGGATTGGAAGCAGCTATACAACATGCATGCTAAGGTCCCAAATCTCTTTTTCTACTTGCTCATCCATCTAAATGTCCTATATTTATCTGCGGCTCTCCCCTGATGAATGATATGAACACATAAATATTGCACAAACATCTGCTTTTCAGTGTCTGACTTCGACATAACCAGCTAATACTGGAAAATCTGTGCAGTCCTTAGGTTGACAGCTGGGAAAGAAGTCTGTGTTATATCAAGGTTATTAGTTTAATTCTGCCCTACATCATTTAACCAGGGCAAAATTGAATGGAAAACCTATTTCTGTTCAACTGATATAAAACATAAATCTGTTCATTTAAAGATAAGGTTATAAGCAATATGGATATATTTGAATACAAAACAAGTCCACAATAATACTCTTTCACGTCTTCCTGAGCTTGAACGAACATATATTCACACAAAATTATGTCAAAATTCCTGTCTTGTCGGGTATCATCGTAAACATCGTCGGTTATGTCTTAAGTGAACGTAAACATGCGAGAGATAAAATGCACATGTAACAGTATATTGGACCTGTGCTGCTCTTAAAGTGACAGCAGCTTAATATTCCTGCTGCTCTTCCTGTTTTTATATGTTAATCAAACAAAAGAAAGAAAATAATTCGCTCACTCCTCTTGACTGAATAACTTTTAATAAGGGTTCATCTATATTTATACAGTGAAGACTATAGTGATATGGATATTTGATTACCATTTCTGACCTATATGAAAAACCTGAAAATAACTATTTATTTAATTTGTATATGTTTGTTCTGTTGTATTTATTTGTGCTATTGCTAGTAATTTGATTATTTGTTTTTATTTGATTACTGACTGTCCTTAACAACATTTACAATTTATATGAGTTAGGCTAGTAGTTTTTGGTGTCATAACCTTATTTATTAAGGTTACATGGAAAAACAAATAAACAATAACTATGCCTGTTTTATTTTATTTTATTTATTTATTACTTTTTTTTGTGGTGGGCCAGTGAAAATTAGCTTTGATCCCTGAACTGGGTTGAAAACAAGACCATTAACATTTGACTAAGGTGCCCCTATTATGCTTTTTCAGATATTACCTTTCATGTAGAGTGTTATATAGCTGTTTGTGAATGTAAAAGGCCTGCAAATTTGAAACTCTGACTTTATTTCTCGCAATTGCGAGTTGAGATATAAAGTGAGAATTGCGAGATATAAACCGGAATTGCGGGAGATGAAATCAAATCGGACTTTTTTTGCACGATTCTGAGTTGAAATCTTGAAATTTTAACTTAATTTAATTACAAGTGCAAGTTCATATCTCGCAATTTTAATTTTTTTCGCAATTCCGAGTTTAAATCTTAACATTTTTACTTGTTTTAATTGCAAGTGCAAGTTCATATCAATTCTGACCTTTTTTTCTCACAATTCCGAGTTTATAACTTGTAATTCTGACTTTTTTCTCGCATTTGCGAGTTTAGATATAAACTCTGAATTGCGGGAAGTAAAGTTAGAACTGCAAGATATATACTCATAATTGCAAGATATAAACACACAATTGTGAGTTATAAACACGCAATTGCAAGAAATAAAATCAGAATTGCGAGAAATAAAACCAAATCTGACTTTTTTCGCACAATTGTGAGTTCATATCTTTAAATCCTGACTATATTTCTCGCAATTCTGAGTTTATAATGGTCAATTCTGACTTTTTTTCTTGCGATTGTGACTTTATATCTAACCTTGCAATTGCGAGAAATAAGTCAGAATTGCGAGGTATAAACTTGCAATTGCGAGTAATAAAATCAGAATTGCAAGATATAAACTCATGTTGTTGAAAAATGTAGTTTGCTAAAGGAAATGTCATTCTATTTTGAAAACAGATACCGTCGAACATGCACTAAAAGAAAATGGAAACACTAAGTTAAGTTAAGCAACACTGTATTCGTACGATTTTTTCATTGAGTTCATTATAAAAAAGTTTATCAAACCATGCTTTTTCCATTCATTACAATTATTAATACTCCTGGTAACAATAGTGATGTGAGGGTTATTTGTAGATGATGTATACCTGTCCTGTAAGTCTTGGATGAGACCATCAGCCATCCATCATCTGTGAGACCGTCTGTCTCAGATCTCCAGATGCCAAACAGCGAATTGAGGGGTTCCTCATCTGTTTAGTGAACACAATAAGACTCTGTGCCAATTCATTGAAGCTTTCAGCAGTATCAAATGAGAATGAGGGGAAGGAAGGCCATGTGTATGCGAAAACAAGAGAGATAAACAATACCTGCCAAGAATACTTTAACTCTAAGGAATCTTCTCCTTTAACCACAGAGAGTGAAGAGGACAGATTAATGGGCTTTATTTATGACCTAGAATTAACAAGCACACTTTTTCTTCTCATTGCCAAGAGCACAGTACATCATTATTTATCCTTGTTGCTCTGTAAACGTCACACAGAACCTGAATACATTTCCCTCCACGACACACATGGACAATCTGCGGATGTTGACCTCATAAGTGCAGCCACCAGATGTAAACAATATGTGTTAACATGATTTTAATTAGAAAGAAAATCACTTTAATAACCTTTTCTGTATAAAGTTATATCACCTGTAAAAATGATTTAATCACCTATACAGCTCAAATAATACAAGTTATGTAAGTGATTTTATAAAAAAATTCACATTTCTGTTTTTAAATCCTCAAAAATTCACTTCCACTGTAAGTGCCTTACCTCGATTTTTGCTTTAAAGAAATCAAGGGGCGAGTCAAAATTATTTTTGTGGTAAGCAAAAAAACTGTACAAATTGTGTCGACTGAGCATAATCTGAACCCAGAATATTCCTTTAGAAATCCATTATCTGCACAAAATTTTAATTTATATCAAGACAGCAGTCTCAGATATATGTCTTCGGTGGCAATGCTTGATCTGAATACAGATGTTCTTTCACCTCTGCCACTTTGACACAACTCAGACTCTGAATATCCAGTCCCAGTTCCCCTTCAGCCTCAGAAGGAGAACCACTGTGTGGAGAAAAGCAAAGTTTATGGAGAATTTTCTTCCATCGGATCCACCAGTTCTGCTTCCCTTCAGTTTTCAATTCATCTCGCCCTGGTAGTCTTGAGACTACAAAGGCAGGAAAGATCTATATTTCCTGAGGAACTGTGCTCAGCTCTTACCACAGCGGCACTGTAAGAAAAAAAAGATTACATTTTATCCAGCATATGGGCTTTATGAGTCACAGATACTAAGAAAAGTGACTTACATCAAAACACATGGGAAAACACAGGAATATTCTTCCAAATGCTGTCCAAAGCCTAACAAAGTTGTCTGAACAGTTTCATATTGAGAGATGTTGTTGATTTGCTAAGGTTTCACGTTTTCCCAACATGCATTGCGGTTCAATTATGCGGTTGTTTTGTTGTTTTCAGCCTTTATGTTCAGCTATGTACTTCATGTTTTTGTCCTCACTGTTAGGTATTTGTTGTGGTCATGTTAAGAGCTCATCTTTTCATTTAATACAGTTTATGAGTAAAGTCTTGACGTTTATGTGCGTCAACAAAATGATTGTTGAAAGAAGTTCTTTTCATAATAACTGTAATTTATTGCGTTGTTAATTAATTATGGGCCTTCTGGACAAGAAATCTTTGGTTGCCCTGACAAAAATGAATTGGATGAAAAATGTTCAATCAAATTGGCTAAAACAGAAGTATTACTTGGGATAGTTGTTAGGATTCTTGTTGTAATAACTCAAAAATGTAAATGGATTATACTGATTTTGTACATTTTTCTCAGCAATTCCTTTTATATTGAGATCAATACTGATTGTGCAATGGAGGGTCACTCAAGGTGGTTTGCACTGGAAAGAAAAATCACAAATGAAAATGTAATTCACAGCAATACAATTACACTGTAAAAAGGAATTGAGAAAAGTTTTTTTTTTAAATCAAGGTAACAAGATACAATAAACTCTGTCAAACTATCAACATTATATTTTTGTCATCATTTTATTTTTAATTGTGAAAAAGACTTTATGTGCAACCATTTTATATTCTGTAGATGGAATAATTACACTGTTCAAATGAAATTTAAAGGAAAATTCTGTCAACGTCGGGGAAGCGTTGCCTCATAAATGACAGAAATATCCGTCAATGGCTGGGAAAGAGTTAAACACATTATATACTTCACCATAAACACGCACTATAACTATCCATCGCATTTGGTCATGACTCTAGGATCCAACACAACACCAAGAACAAGAGGCCATTAATCCAAATCACAGAAATGAAGCTCCCGCCATCCAACTTTCTTTGTCAAGCATCCAACATAGTGACCAGCCAAGCATTCGTTCACCTCATAACATATAATACATTCATGTCTAAAATAGCTCAACCAAACACATAAAAATAAACCTACGCTTTAACCACTAAAGATGATCTCAAGCAGGTGCAACAGAGTATCTCTGGCAACACATACATCTCTTTGCATAAACTAGCTTCTCGAATGTCTATGAGGCATTGAATAATGGAATATATTTTAAGAGACATAGCATTTTTAGTGAGCCAGAGCTTGTCTTTCATTGCGCTGCACATGGCATACTGAGTCCCAGAGGCTTTAACGTCAAATCAAGGGATGAAAATAAAGCGAGGGATGATCTATCATCTCAACGGTACACAATGAAAGGGCTTAGAGAAGGCTAATATATGAAAATGGCCTCCTCAGAAATACAACTGTCACACATATCCACTTTTTTGGCCTTATTAGGTGCCGTAAACTATGAGATTATCCTTTTCTTAAACCGACCTTGTTGAAGCTCACTGATCCTCAAAGCAGGATTGGAGGGGAGTCGCTCCTTCAACAGCCAAAGAGGGAGATTTCTCTGAGCACAAATCTGAATCAAAAGCCAAAGGTGGATAATCAGCAGTTTGGGATCATGAGAAAGAACATCTCTGCTTTAATTGCCCTGCTAATGCAAATCAGTTGAGCAGTCAGCCATCTCGCTTCAAGAAAGAACCTGACCAATGAGAGTGTGCCCCAATAAAAAAACAAGGAAAGGAGCTTTGGTAGGGTTCTTTTCATTCACGCTTGCAAATCATCTTTCGATACCCTTCAGTTCTCATTAGCCATGTTTCCATCCAAAGTTGTGAATTTAACGTATGCGTAAAAATGGAAAGTAGCGATTCCATCCCTTGGGTTCAAGAGAACAAAATCGTCACCTCCTGGGAAATTGGCACAAAATATCGGTAATAAAAATGGAAGGTGATGCAATCGGGGAAGAAACTGTAGCTCTCTTATCCTCCATCATATATGACTTGTGTCTCAGATTTTATCATGCATTCGGTTGTCTGGTGTTTGGGAACGCAATCGTGTGAGACGATTCTGGGAGGTCATTATACCAAATCATTCTGATGACAGACTTTGGCTCAGGTTTGGCTCACAATGGTGTGCAATAAAATCAGTCCACTGGTTAGTCCAGTTATCCATTACATCTTCTGTTAAGGCAAAGTCACTCGAGTCGATTGTTGCGCATCGAAAGATTTTGTTCAGTAAATGTGTTTCCATCGTAGTTTATGCACGTCTTCTTATCGGATACGTTTTTTTATGCAAATTTTTTAACTTTATGCACATCTTGTTTCCATCCAGCATTTTTTTTATACGATATCCCAAAATGCACGTATAAATAGGTGAATCATGGAAACATAGCTATGGTTACATCGTGCGTAGCTCAAAAACCAAGACGACCCAATCGTCGTGGCTATTTCTGTGTAGTATTAACTAATGCTAACAATTAATTGCAATTAAAAACAAATAAGTATAAATACATAGATAATCAAGATTAACTACCTGGTCCCATTCAATGTCACCATGTGGCGCAAAAACCAGTATGACATTTAAATGTTAAATATCAAGTGTAGCGTCAGTCCTGGCAGGTCATGTTAGTCAAGCTCGCATCAGTGACTCTCAGGTGATCCACGTCTACCAATAGGAATACGACGCCTATCACAGAATCCATATATAAGCTCCTTCAGTATTATCAGCAGCTCTCGCGTTTCTCAGGAGTGAATTACCCTCCTCCATCCCCAGCTCCTCCTCTCGTTAGTCAGGATTTGGTATTCTGATTCCCCTTTGAATCAGACTAAATTCTCGAATTATGTTAAATATTTAATTAAAAATATCTGCAATACATTCATGTTGGTTCTGTTCTGTTACCCTAAGGGGGGTTGTTGCTGCTCTCCCTGCTCTTATTCATGCTAGGCTGCATGGATGCGCAGGGAGTTCTTGCCCAGAACAGAACCATACCGCCAAAAAAAAAATCAAAGACATGGGTTTGAATTCCAGTACCGTCAATGTGCCTTAACCCTCTGGGGACGGATTGGGTAGTACCGCCCAAAATGGCATACTTTTACAAATGTGTAATTATCTTAAAAACAATTAGTGATAGAGAGGTGCGGTCTTTTTTACCGTCTTCCTCAGATTCCGCTGAAAACAGTGATAACTCACCCGGCTTGTAAATATACACACTTACTTGTTGCGCAATACCACTATGTAAAAGGCCAATGAAATCGATGTTGTTTGGCAGATTGCGCGAACAACAACCAATGGAAAAATTGCCGATGGAGAAATATTTTTCTTACCCAATCAGAGGAAGGTTACCATGACGTTTCTAGCAAATCAGAGGACTCTGTAGCCTTGCAAGGGGTGGTACTATACAGTTAGGGATATGACGCAAACAGCGTTGAATGGAGCGAAGGAGGGAGAGCAAACGGAGGTTTACGGAGCGGATTATTAGAGATTTATGATAGAGAGACAGAACAATTATAATATATATATATACACATACAATTATAGCATTATTTATTGTTTTAGCACTTTTATGATGGCAAGCAGTAAACGATTTACGGTGGAACAAGCTCTGGAACAATTACTGGAGAGTGACGAGGAGATCGCATTGCTTAGAAAATTCTAAGCATTCCTAAGAAGTTACATTTTTCATTGTTCTTTACACATTTTATTTAACAATTACACATGTATGTCAAGCAAAGGGTTTGACAAATATATTTTTTGTTCAAAAACTGTTCACTATTGTTGTGTGATGTGTGATTTTCAGAAATAAATGACAAAAATCTAATTTCCGTTTTTGAAATTCTCTAGTTTATAGTACATTTTTCACTCGTACTTCCTTTATAAACACATTGCATGCATGCTTATGTTAGCTTAGGGTCTTCTGAATCCATAGATACCAAACACATAGTGTTCCATCTCCATTACATATGGTTTATAAGCCCAAATGTAAAAATAGAAAAAACGGACCAAAAAGGGCTTAGTCCCCAGAGGGTTGAGTGCCTTAAATATATTTTGGATTTAAAATATAATTTAACATCAAGATAATTTTCAGATTAGATTAGGGCTGGGGTTAATTGTTAACTATAATAAAACAAATTTGAAAAAACTAAGTGAAACAAATTATTGTTTTACATTAGCACCACCCAGTAGACTGCAGTAAAATGCAAACGTTCTGCAAATATGTATGTATAGTCCTTTTTTTTTTTTTTTTTATAAGATCAGACTCGAGGTCACAATTACCTACTCATGTAGTGGTGATTACATGGTTGAGAATTGTAACCCATAACAGAGATGTCTGTTTTTGTGTATGAATGTAGCCTATAAAATGAGGTTGCGTTTTACACGACAACAATGTGCTTAAAATGAAGAAGTTTTTCCTTTGAGTTTTCAGCATAAAGACAAATGTGTCTTTTGCAACACAGCAAATGTGTTATTTGTCAAAACGATCCCCATTCACACGGATCCGCGAAAACGACAAAAAAACTCTGTATTCTGCTGCCAGGCCATTAGATGGCGATGAAACACTGTAGACTGAATACAAGTGCATGACGTCTTCGTCTTCAGAGATTTGCGTTTTTGTTGTTTACATGGAGACCGTTTAAAAAAAATTGCACTTTGAAACCCGTTTTCAAAAGATTGCATTTTCAGGCACCCAAAACGCTGTTGTCGTGTAAACGAACGTCCAAAATGCATAAAAAGTTTTACGTTTTTAGTTGAAAACGATGTCGTGCCCCTGAGTCTATAATCCAATCATTGGCAAAAATTGGTCTGGATAAGCGAGGTTTAAGCAATCTGATTAACAGATGCACTTTTGTTTCAGTGGCATTCAAAAATGAGCTCTGAAGATACATAACAACACTCAAAAGAAGTTTTAAAACCGAGACAAAAAGCATTGTTGGTCATTTGGAATGATTTGGAATTTCATACGTTACACTGTTCACATGCAACATAGACGTACAAGGGTAATGCGACAAAACGCTCCTGGGAGGTCAGTGAATTTTCTGGACCAACTTTCAGAGGAAGCTCTCATTGTCATGTTTCGTGGAACTCAACACCCAAGAAGACCCAATTATCATGGCTTTCGGGGAATTATTATACTGTAAGTATTCAGACTCCAAGGCTCCAGAGTCACATGGTTAATATCACTCCTCACTAAGCTAGAAATACTCTTAGAGATCCGAGCAGTTTCTGTCTCTATCTTTCACTCTTTCCATTCCCCAACGTCTATCTGTGATATGCCATACATCAGCCCATGCTCTGAGTGGAGGTCCATTGGGACAGAAGCTCCAAACAAACCAAATGTATCACTATCTGGGATGAAGCAGGAGGACGTGTCAATCAGACCGTGGCCAATTGGGAATCAGCATGTGCTCGGCAACAGCATCCAATAATAACAAATCTAACACTTCATCATCTCTATTATTTTTAACATTTTATGTTTATGTACAGAACAGCTGGTAAAACTGGAGTAAGCCCGGGTGGTCTAATTTCAACGCATCCAAAGAGGAGAACAGCAAACCCTGTGTATGTTGTGTTTTGGATGCATGTGATGCTAATGTTCTGGTGTATCCAACTGATCTGGCTTAACTAGCAAGTTCACCCTCAGTCAATCAGCTTAAGCAGAAAGATCATGTAACTTGCACCAAACCAGCACTAGCCAGTATAAACCAGCATGAAAAATGCATACTGGTCGAAGAAAGGAGGTTCATAATACCTGGAAAAAATCAGCTAGCATTAGCATTGCCATTCATCTCAAAGTCAGTTGGAGTTTCACTCCAGGCTGACCGCACAGTCCAAATCAAACTTTCTTGACTATCTTATCAGTTCAGATCTCTCCCTCTCCCTGCGTCCTGACAGAAGTCTGGTGGTCTCTCTCAGGCACACACGTTTTGTCTCCATGAGCACACGTGAGGTCATCTTCCCTCCACGTGCCGTCAACCTTTAGCAAAGCTGTGTGCTACAGAGCACGAAACTTTTGGGTCAAACTAAATTCCTTGGTAAATGAAGGAAATGTTTTCTTTTTCCTTCCTTTGCTATTTTACCACTCTTGCTCTAATTTTAGCCAAGAGGTAAGAAATAAGTGTAGAGTAAAGAAAAGTATTGACAGATCAGGAAGTGGGAAGCAGTTGGGCTGACAGCCTGAGGTGGGCCACTTTTACAGCCGGGTAAACACACTTTGCCAGCCCAAATTACGCTAATACTGTTATCACCAATGCTGACCTTCACTTAGATTTCACTTGTACATTACAACTTTGAGTTAACAACCAATGACGGTGCAGATAGAAGCTATGTGTCCAGACAAAATTGGAATATCGCAAAAAAAACATTTGCAAATAAAGCACCGTTTCCATCCAGCGAGACAAAGAGATCAAAATTGACACTTCCTGATAAACATTAACTAAGAAAATTACATTTTCTGCAATAGGAGAAGCCCCTGTGGGACTTTTTTGTATATAATAAATTACTTGCACCTTAGAGCAGGCAGATGAAAAGCAATAAACACTGTCATGTTTTCTTGCTTTTAGAGGTGGATGCCTGATGTTTGGGAACGCAGTCGTGACAGTTCTGGGAGGATTATACTAAGCTTTGGCATTGTCATTTTAGAATTACCAAAATAGCTTTTCACATGCTGTGCAATGAGATCGGTGCACTGGTTAGTCCAGTTATGCTGTCCCATCGTGCAAAGTCGCATTACTTTTTGATGTGCATCAGGGATTTTATTCGGTAAATGTGTTTCCATGGTAGGTTATGCGCATGTTTTCTTATTGGATAAAAAAATGTATCTGCCTCGAAATCGCATAATCCGACTATATAGTAACAGACAGAAATATTGTGTCAGAACCCAAGTAGTCTGGCTTAATCTTTTATTATTAAAAAAAGCAGTGTTCAATATTTCAATAATTCAATATTTTTAAAAACTTCGACACAAACATGCAGTTTAAGAAAAAAAAAACAGGAAATGATGTCATAGCGAGAACCCCCACAGACCCTCATGATGACTGTGTGTGATGGACAATAGGACAATGCTGGTAAACTTTTGTTGAAAATAGTGTGAAAGGATATAAAAAACATGAATGAAAAGAGTCAAATACAAGATTTTTAAACAGTTTTTTTCCCCCTTTCTCTACCTTGCATGCTCTTATGTTGTCCTGATACTGGAAAGTTTTCAGTAGTCTCTCTAAAACAATGAAGAACTTTGAGGAGATGTGGTCTGTTTCATCTAAGTCTATATAGGCTGATGTCAAACAGCATTTGCTGGCCTGTCATGAATTGTGGCATGGGAAAAATATGCACTGAAATATGGATTTCAGACTTGTGTTTAACATACATTGCTTATTGGATAATTTATCAGATTGGAAAGGAGAAGAACAGCTCGGAAGAGAAAGACAACAAAGGTGGAGAACCTGAATAAATGCCAAACGAAAAACACAGCAGGAGAGGTCCTTCCCATCATTTCCCACTGATTCACAAGCTCAGAGGCCCACATATCTCAGCAACAAAGTATTGGAACAACATGCTGAACTACAGCCAAAAACACAAACACATACATGCACACGAACTTATAGATCCAGACATTCCTGTAAACCCTAATTCTTGGGTATCTGGTCCTGAGCCCAGAACTGAGCCCCCTGCTGTGCAACCGAAACAAACACTGGGATATTTGGCGAAGATGACGGAATGACTCAGTTATGAAGCGGCCCTGCATCAAAACTTGTTTTTGCTTGATGCCTGAACCACAGCAGAAAAAAAAACTTGACATTACCTATCCACATAAAGTTGGTCATGTACATGAGGTGGCCAAAACAACACACCTTACACCATCTCTGGCACTAAACTGCTCTAAACCTCAAGTAGTGGTTGAATACTTACATACTTGTATAAATGCTCTATATGAAGAATCTCCACCTAAGGCCTGTTCACACCAATGATGTTAACTATAGCAAGAAAGTTTGAATAATAGTTCTAATTCTATGGGTATATAGGGAAGTCCACACCACAACTGTAACGATAACAACACAGAGGAAAATTATCATTGGAATCACTTTCCCAGAATTATTTTTTTCCAGCTGATGAGCAATATAAACATTGACAGCCAATCAGAATCCACCGACTTAAAAGAGCTCCAGCATTTAAAGTGACAGACGACAAAACTACAGCGCACACTTAGAATAAAACAGAAAGTCATGGTGTCGATGCTAATATCGTTATAGTTATCTTTATAGTTATTGTTCTTGGTGTGAACAGGCCTTAAAGCTTTTGATGTTGAAATTCACTCTTTTTTAAGCATAAGAATAAGCTGATTTGAAAGTCAATAATGACTCACAATGACAGCCGTAAAATAAACCAGGCTTTTGTCACCTCTCATCCCCATAGTGTTATTTCACCATTTTAATGGTCTGAAACAAAACAATTCTGTCATCAACTGTTTGGTTACCATATTCTTCAAAATAACTTATTTTATGTTCAACAGAAGAAATAAATGTATACAGGTTTGGGACAACTTGAGGGAGAGCAATTGATGACAGGATTTTCTTTTTTGGGTGAACTGTCCCTTTAACTTTTAGGCCATATAAGAGGTAACTTTTAGGCCATATAAGTAGCCATTGGTACCAATGGTTCTATGATCTACTTTTTGGGGAAATACAGCCAACTTTTCAAACAGTATATACTTTATATACATACATTAAATATATATAAAACATTCATATCATATGACCAGTCAAAAAAACAATCTTATGACCTGAAGTCATAGTCATTAAAAAGGCCATCAAAAGAACCACCATACTGACAGGAAATCCTTTGCCCTCTCATAAGCCGTCAAAATGTGTGCCAACACAAATCCCTCACGCTGACAAAGGCCAGTAAATTTTGAACGACGAACGTTTGACTGAAGAGTGTGACGGTACTTACCGTCATGAATTGAGATCACAGAGACACATGATAGCCAGGAATTCCCAGAACACGGTGCTCTCTCAGAAAGACACGTACGTTCATGAACTTAGTAGCTTACAGAAGGAAATCTAATTATCTTTGCAATAAATCGTGAGGTGTGAACAAAACAGGCCCCCAAAAAAGTGTTGTCAGCTGTTTTCTAAAACCCTGTGGTCAGTACGTACCCAACAGTGGTAAAAACCAGCGGACCAGAAAGGAGAACCCGGTGCTTTGTACTCTCATCCAGACATCCCAATACTATCCAGAGCATTTTTTAATGGTAACAACTAGTTCGCACAATTGGAGATCTTAGCCAGTTGGCTCTTCAAAATCAATCCTGAAAACTACACGATTCAAATCTTTAGAGGCAGAAAACACTTGATTTTTATTCAAGATGGAAGGCCTGTTACTTATAGATGCAATTTAATCAGCATACCTTCATGTTTTTCTGTTTGTTTGACAACAGCACATGGGTGACAAACGTGTGTATGAAGTTCATTGAAATTAATATTTCTTTAGATGTTGACTGGAGCAGAATATGTGCACTCTCTTGCGGCAGACGAAGGGAATTACTTGTTTCATAGGGGAGAGAGACATTTTGACCAGGGTCAATTTACCATTCGTATTTTAGCATTTACACACATGGCTGAACAGGTCAGAACCGCTCTGACGACGGCCATGAGGCCATCGTCTACAAAGGAAGAGAACACGCCTTCGTCTGTGTGGACTACCAACTATAAATAGTGAATTATGAGTTATAAAAGAACAGTTTTATTTAAATGCTAAACTGTTGGACGACAGAGTAATATTCGCCTTCTCTGTGAGGATAAGAAAATAACAAAAAACAACCAGAGTGGTCTGGCACTTGCTCTAAAACCTCGGCACTTGCTAATACCAAGAACTATGAATAACCTCACCATGTTTGTTTTTTTCCCCCAAGCATAGAAGAGCAAAATATCTCCCTCTCTCTCTCTGTGTGCGTGTGTAGACAACTACTTCACATAATCAGTTTTATATATATATATATATATATATATATATATATATATATATAAATAGCATTTATAAAGTTAAAGATGTTTTTTTCTAATGAGTTGCATGACAGCAACTTCCCATATGTTATCTTGTCTTGTCTCAATGCAAAATTGATCTGCGTCAGATGAAAGATTTGAATGAAAGAGGAACAAAAAATAAATAGCCACTGTATGTGCTTAAACAATGCAAACTAGGATCAACCACAGTTTATGTATCTTCTATGCATCACAAAAGTATGTTCTTGTAAATGGCTCCCCCTGGTGGAAACGCTCTCCTGACTTAGCTTTAGGGGTCTGGGGCCGTATTACAGAAACTTCCCAACCATCCGACGCTAATATGATCTCAACTAAAATTGCCATGGTTACTAAAGTAAAGAAATTCCTAAACTCTCATCATACATATGATCTCATTAAGATCGTGAAAACGTGAATTCAGACCCAACAGTCTATGTCATTTCATCAATGTTTAATATCTGTCAACAGTGATTAGTAAAAAAGAAGCAATGAGCCAAACTTGGTGTGAAGATTGGTGTGTTTACAGTACATTTATATTATTTTACATTAGAGCACATAAACATACACATTAAATTCAGAAAAATTGTGTGTATAAACACACACAAATACATACAAAATTTACACATACACATAAAATTGCCAGTACAAACACCAAGACAAAATATCTGACTTAATTCATTGAAATGAATTAAAGGAAGTCTCAAATAATCATCTTTTGGTTATTACCTTTGATGACCCATCAGGCCAATTCAGATTCAGTGGATTTGTACCTTTCGTTGCTTTCTGGTATCTTATTTTTCCATAAAGAGAAAGTCTTCCTGTGAAAGCCTATGTTTGACGCACACAGACTGGTCAGAAATGCTGGGTGTGAGTTTAAAAATGGCCTCAGAGTGAATAAAATTAATATTTGAACACCCTTTGGAAAATGGAAAGAAAAACAGAAGCATTGCTGATTTCATTTATAATCCATTATAAGATTTTGTGCATTTTTGTGCAATGTGCATGAACACACCTGTGTTGTGTTTAAGAGACAGAAAACCACACTCAGAATAAATTTGAGATTTGTTTCATGGGTGATGATCAAAATGTAGCCGGTGACCCAGGACAGGCCGAGCATCACTGCCAGAGAGAAACTACTCAAAACCTTCTTCTTTAGAGGAGTTTTCCGTGAACTAAACAGCAACAGTGTTATTGGTTAAATATATTCTCATAAATGCCTTTTGGTTGATAACTGATAGTGCTTTTCTGGTCCCAAAGTAAACATACCTGTTTAAGTTAGGGTTGGTCCTGCATATGTTGTGAGAGAAGTACATCAGTATTGCCATGTTTGAGAGCAGCATGAGCATTAATGGGAGCAAGAATCCCCAAAACATAGGTTTTCCCATACTAAACTTCTGTTTGTGGTCCAGTGAAGCCAGCCAGCAACTGCATCAAAGAAGAGTGACAACTGAACTATTACAATCCAGAGAGAACAATGTAAAAACACATAAATAAAGTAAAAAATAAACATTTAAAGGGTTAGTTCCCCCAAAAATGAAAATAATTTACTCAACCTCATATCGTTCCAAACCCATAACCCCTTATTTACACTGCACGCGTCTGTGGCACGTTACGGCTCCGAGGTTTTGTTCAGTCCTCCACGCGGTGCCAACTCACACCAGGAGCATTTCAGAAGATATAACGTTATTATACTGATGTATAAATCTCCCGCTTAAAATTTTTGAAAACTCCGCCTACTTTGCTCTGGCATAGCGCAGCGCATATCACGTTGTATCTGAAGAGCAATGCTGAACCCAGCGGCCAGCGACACGCATTCCGCGTCCTGTGTGAAAGGCCCATAATGCGCCGCATACATGTGCAGTGTAAATAAGGGGTTAGTCTTAGGTTAATCTTCGAAACACAAATGATGATATTTTACTGAAATCTGTGAGCTTTCTGTCCCTCCTTTGACAGTTACACAACTACCACTTTTACGCTTCAAAAAGTTCATAAAGAGATCATGAAACTAATCCACATGAATTGAGCGATTTAGTCCAAATTTCCTGAAGAGACTCGACCGCTTTATATGATGAACATATAGAATTTAAGCTTTTATTCACATTAACAAACATTCATCAAAGCACGTATCAGTTATGTATGCAAGCTCAAGCTTGCTTGCAGGCAGCACGTTTGACCTTTAGCGAGAACCAATGAGGTTCATTCTCGTGTTACGCAGCACGTTTGACCTTTAGCGAGAACCAATGAGGTTCATTCTCGTGTTACGCAGCACGTTTGACCTTTAGCGAGAACCAATGAGGTTCATTCTCGTGTTACGCAGCACGTTTGACCTTTAGCGAGAACCAATGAGTTTCATTCTTGTGTTACGCAGCACGTTTGAGCTTCTGCAAGAACCAATGAGGTTCATTCTCGTGTGTTACGCACAGTGTTGGGAACGTTACTTTAAAAAAGTAATTAGTTATAGTTACTCACTACTTGTTCCAAAAAGTAACTGAGTTAGTAACTGAATTACTCTATAATAAAAGTAACTCGTTACCAGGGAAAGTAACTATTTGCGTTACTGTTAAAAAAAAGTTGCTATATGTCAAAGAATTTGGATTTTTTTTTAGCAGTTTTCACAAGTCAGTTGAAATGAGTAGAACAGACAGGTGTTTGTACGTAACTTTCGATATTTATTGCACGTCGACAGACAGCAAAAGGTTTATCCTGCACCTCAAGTATTATCTTTGTAAGAAAAGTAAACAGTTACACCATATAAAGTGCATTTAACTCTAGAGAATTAAATCAAACTCTCTCAACCTGAGACAACTGGTCAAGTTAACAACCTGTACTTCCAAGTGTTTTGTTCATTTGTGTTTGTGTGCATTTTATTTTGTGATTTCACCGGAATGAATATAGAGTCTCCGCAACGGCGATAGATTGAAGCGCGCGTCCAAGTGAAGACTGCGCGCGCCGCGAGCCACAAGAGAACAACTGTATCCATGACACTGATCGCAGCAGCACGAGCGCTCAGCTGGATCTCAAAAACAACAGATATAAGCGCTAGATCTCTTATTTAATAGCGAACTAAATGAATGCTCTGCTAGTTAACTGGATATGTTTTATTTATTTGTATTAGGTATCCGTTCTATGACATTAGTATATTTTTTACTAACCGTATATTTACGTATATTGCGTCGTTGTACCCAGCACTTCTGAAAGTGCACTTCCGAATGCGTCTCTGTCCCCCACACATTTAAAACCAAACTGACGCCCATGAATCAACGCATAGTAACGCACCGCATTTAACGTCCAGTAACGTTAACGGCGTTGTAACGACGGAAAAAGTAATTAGTTAGATTACCCCGTTACTGAAAAAATAACGTCGTTACCTAACGCCGTTCTTTTAAACGGCGTTATTCCAAACACGGGTTACGCAGCACGTTTAAGCTTCCTCAAGAACCAACGAGGTTCATTCCCGTGTTATGCAGCACGTTTGAGCTTCAGCAAGAACCAATGAGGTTCATTCTCGTGTATTATGCAGCATGTTTGAGCTTTACCAAGAGCGTCTAGGTTACTAATGTAACCCCCATTCCCTGAAGGAGGGAGATGTTACGGCAGGTGACTGACAAATTTGGATGTCGCCTGAGAACACAATCACCTTTGAGTGTAAACAAAACAAGCCAATGGACATTGACGAGTGAGATTTGCATTGCATGGGGCGACGAAAGCACAGGGCTTAACACAGAGAGAGTCAACCACTGCTGCAACCACTGGAAAGACACGGGCTCACCAACAGGGAAGCAATGCCGTGGAAGATTACACATGTGGGATCACCTGTAGTGGAATCACAACACATGGGTACCTAGTCAAGCACAGGGGCTGCCCTTCTGGGCATACACACAAATACTAGACATAGCGCCAGACACCTCTGCCGTGTCACTCAGCCCGCAGCTCTACAAATGTCTGACAGCAAGGCACACAGTGGAGGCAGGAGGAGGCAACACTCCGAGTGGAGTGAGCTCTCACCCCAAGGGGGCACGGCCGGTCATGAGCCTGATATGTCAAGGCTAGGCATCCACAATCAAGTGAGCCAAACTCACAGTGACATTCGTCGCACGTAGGGTGAGGTCCGTCGCTGTGCGTAGTTCCTGCATAAACTGTGTGCCTCCGGGGAAGAAAGGCACTGGAGTGGGACGCTGCTGTTCAGCATGCCCCACCCCAAGATACCAATCATCCAGTCTTGAGCGTTTGGGACACAGTGGAGGATTTCACTCGAGCCTGACGCTCTCAGCGACGCAGGCAAGGATGCTTGAGCTTCTGTTTATGTTCGCTGAACAATGTTCATATGTGAATAAAAGCCTAAATTCAATCGGTTCATCGGTTCAAATTGTCTTTATTTGTGTTTTGAAGATGAACGAAAGTCTTGCGGGTTTGGTACGATGTGAGGGTGAGTAAATGATGACAGAATTTTCCTTTTTGGGTACACTATCCTAAGGGCTGTTTTCACAGGCAGGGCTTAGATAAAGCAAGGGTTAGATCTTAAACAAGGGCATTTAAGTAGCTCTTTTAAAGGTGCCTTAAAAAAAAACATTAGTGTGCATCTTTAGATAAAACAGTGGCACTAACAAAAACAGCTCAAACAGTCTGGGACTAGGCTTAAGCCTTGTCTGTGAGTCTGGGTATAAAAGTGATAAAGTTGATTTTTTAAAAATGGAAATATTTGTTACTTACAACTCTTCTTGTCGATAACCTAAAGGCTCTTTCACACTGTAGGTGGAACCCAATGAGATGCCAACAATAACAGCAGGTAGAACTAAACAGAAAACGATTTATTGACATTTAATGACATTATATATTGGATATATTATTTCATATTTAGGGTTTAGTCTTTTGTTTGATTTTGCTGTTAATACCCAGGATGCAGGGGTGGGTGAAATAAGAAAATACTATTTACCAATATTCTTAAAAATGTTGGTTGATAACATACACAAGTATACACCTTTCTTTCTTTCTTTTTTGGAAAAGTGATTAAAAATACTGAAAAACGTTTTAATTAAAATACAGTCATGTACACTGCAATAAAGCTGGTTGATCAATATAACTAAACAATTATTTGATTCATCTTTTCTGAAATATTGAAGCCAAAAATTATCCTTAATTTTGTATCCATTGTCAACGCAGTGCAGCAGCTGCAGACCTTGAGCGGGCCAGATAGCGAGCTCATTGGTTGCTCTGCGGCAACTTCTGCAGCCTATGGACGAACTGAATGAACTCGCGTCCAATGAGAGGCGCTCGCGCCTTCATCGCGTCACAGCCCGCCAAACTGGGCGTGGCTAGAGTGTATATAAGCGAGGTTCGTAGGCTGCTTCCCTGATTTTCATCTCTTCAGTGAAGCTCTTCGCATCTGATCCACAGAAGCCGCGTCGCCGTCTGAGGGGCATTTTAGCGAGCTTGAACAGCGCTTGAAGAAGCCGGCCGTCTTCGCCACCTTCAGCCATCCGGCAAGCTACGCCATCCGGTGACGTATCCTTTTTAGAGCTAAGCTAGTTCCTCAGCGAACTTCACAAAAGAGTACAAGCGTCTTTGTAAAGATGCCTCGCACCACCTGCGGCTCATGCCGCATCCCTCTCAGCGCCGGAGACCGCCACCTCATCTGCGCTCTCTGCCTGGGACTGGAGCACGCAGAGCTCGCTCTCGCTGACGGCGGATGCGACCTCTGCGAGGAGCTTCCAATGTCGACCCTGCGGGCTCGACTCGAAGCGTTCAAAGCCGCCTTTCGTCTCGCCGCGCGAGAAGAAGCGCCGCTCCCAAAGGCCGCCGGAACCGGTGCTGGTAGCGACTGCTGCCATCTCGGATGACGAGGCGGAGGTAAAGGACTGCTGTTCCGTCATGGCTTTGGACAGCTAGGAGTGGTCAGGCTCCCTCGCCTCCTCCTCGGACGCTTCTCATTGGACGCAAGTTCATTCAGTTCGTCTATAGGCTGCAGCAGTTGTCACAGAGCAACCAATAAGCTCGCTAGCTAGCCCGCTCAAGGTCTGCACCTGCTGCACTGCGTTGACAATGGATACAAAATTAAGGATAATTTTTGGCTTCAATATTTTTTAGAAAAGATGAATCTTTACGCTAGCTCTAAGCTAGCTTATGCAATACTCGTTCCCTCATCTAGAGAGAACCGAGGTTACGTTAGGTAACCGATTCGTTTTATAATATCTTCTCGCCAAGTCATGTTTTTTTTCCATGGTTACTCTAGATAATGCTTAAAGGAGTAGTTCACTTTAAAATGAAAATGACCCCATGATTTACTCAACCTCAAGTCATCTTAGGTGTACATCTTTCATTTGAATGCAATCGGAGTTAATAAATACCCTGACGCTTCCGAGCTTTATAATGGCAGTGGATTGCAACCATCAGTTTGAAGCTCAAAAAAGTGCATCCTAAGTTTCTTAAAGGCCTCTGAAGCAAAGCGATTACTTTGTGTAAGAAAACATTCATATTTAACACGTTCCAGAGTAAAATTCTAGCTTCCAGCCAAACGCAGTCTACTTGCGTCTGAAGCACAACTTACGCAACTTATGACGACGGAAGTAGCGTAGTGCGTCATGGCGTAGCGTAGATATCTGCAGTATGTCTCATTACTTGCATAAGTTCCGCTTTAGACTTAAGTCGAATCCATATGTTCGTTTGGTTGGTAGCTTTTTTTGAGCTTCAAACTGATGGTTGCATTCCACTGCCATAATAAAAGCTTGGAAGCGTCAGGGTGCTTACTAATATAACTCTGATTGTATTCTGTAAGAAGAAAGTCATATACACTTAGAATGGCTTGAGGGTGAGTAAATCATGGGGTAATTTTCATTTTAAAGTGAACTACTCCTTTAATAATAACTGAGGTACTTCCCTCACCGTTAACGCTTCTTCATGCTGGTAAGAAAACGTCACAGTGACAGGGTCAATTCCACACAATCATACAGTGCTTTAGATGATTAACGTTTAAAAACCTTAAAAGGATAGTTCACCCTAAAATGAACAAAAAAGTCTTAATTTACTCACCCTGGTGTTGTTCTAATGCCACATGCCCTTCTTTCTTCTTCGGACCATAAGGGGAGAATTAAAAAAAAAATCCTGCTTGCACTCATCTATATAATGGCAGTGAATAGCGACCAGCATCTAGCTTTTAAAAATATCCAAAACTATCACAGAATGATCCCACGCAATACGTGTCTTATATTCCATATACGTACTGGGGGTATATGATAGTGTTTGGTAAATGTATTTTTTTAATGAAAATCCTGACCTGGCAGTTAGTCTTCCCTGCATGGCTGCACAATGTGTGCATTCTATTAGTGCCGCAGTTCACTCCATCTTGCCAGAAAAAGCACAAATGTTGTGAGAAATCAAGATTAACAAAAACGCAACATGAAATGTCTAAAAATTCCCCCCAATAAAGTATCTGTGTGCTTTTTTTAACCGAGTTAAATATCTCCAGGAAGACTCACAACTCACGCACGTCGCCCAGTAGTGCGCAGAAGAGCAATGGCCAAGGTCAGGATTTTCTATAAATAATACATTAAGTTTCTTTTTCTTTTTTTTTTCTTTTTTTTTTAAACCCTATAGTATACTCTCAGAATACTTGGGATATAGGGCATAAGTCGCATGGGATCATTCTGTGATACTTTTGCATATTTTTTTTAAAAGCTTGATGCTGGTTGCTATTCACTGCCATTGTATGGACGAGCACGAGCAGGACATTTTGTTTTTAATTCTCCTTTTGTGATCCCAAAAAGAATGAAGGGCATCAGCATTGGAACAACAGTTGATACATTTACGCAGGGCTGGACTGGCCATCGGGCATACCGGGCATTTGCCCGGTGGGCCGACGTGCTTTGTGGGCCGATACATCTCATACTTAATTTTTTTTTTTTTTTTTACGGCCCATAAAACTCGTACATCGGCGGCCCATTGCGTTTAGTTTTGTTTAATTGCCGGCTCTGGGATCTTTGTGCCGGTGTAATGCATTGGACAAAAAAGTCAGCGTAGGTTTTTCTTTTTCTCACAGACCGGCGCATGATGAAACGCGTAGATCAGCGGTCCATTGGTTATTTTCTTGATTGACACTGGGCTGGTCCAATCACATCTTTAAACTCCTCCCCCTTTGAGCTCTGAGTGAGCGAGCAGTGTCAGTGTGTATCTGTCAAAATAGTCAGAGCGATGGAGAAGAAATGCAAGGAATGTGCAGAGAAATAGCGTGAAAAAGAAACTTCAAAGGCCCTTCAAGTGTCTGATGAGGAGGATAGTGAGGAGGATAAGGAGAGAGATGAGTGAGTGCAGAGAACTGTGGTAAGCAGAACTAGGCTACTGTCACAACACTTATGGTGTGTTCACACACCGAACGCGAATAGAGCGTCAAATACGCGTCTATCGCGTTTAGTTAGACGCTTGAACATTCGCTCGAGTTCAAATTTTTCAACTAGCGCGGAGGACATTCGCGGCAAACGCTTCGCCCAATTCGCGTCATTCGCATGATGAATGATGCGTCTATTCGCGTCGTTGCATTGACTTTGTATGTAATCTACTCGCCCAAATTAGTAAATTCGTGTTCGGTGTGAACACACCATTAGGCTATGTAGGAACCCACTACCCAGTTACGCATTTATACATCTGCATATTTGACGATTATGCATTTTATTAGAATTGTAATGAGACAATAATGAGACGAGTTTGTAAACCATATTTTTCTTCAAAATAAAAGCTCGATGCCGTTTCCGTCAAAATAAAAGATCATGTGCTTATCTCTGTATAGAAATTAGTACGAAACTAATTATAAAAAAAGTTGCTTTTATTTTTCAGTGCATTTGTTTTACAACATATGGCTATTACTGCCATGGGATTAATATTATAACTATTATTGTAGTGTAATGTAGACAGACACTATCACAACTAAAAGAGTTTTGAGTTTTTCTTTGTTCAATTTGCACACTGGATATGGGTTGGAGCTCTTTATTTTTAACTCTCAAAGTGCACCAGATTGATGAATTTAACATTAAAAAGCACAACATTTTCTTACAGGGGAGCATGCCCCCGAACCCCCCTAGAGGGACAGAGGTGCACTCACCACAGATTTCACAAAAACCTGTGGGAAAAACCGGTATTGCTATCCCAGCTTATAGCTTTCTTTAGAATTCATCACTGTGGAGTATAGTTCAACTTAGTAGAAATTTCATCGGTTAACTCTTACTCACTCCTATTCACTTATGGCGTTAGTGGTTTTAATAGGAGTTGGTATACATATTCAAGGGCGTGCAAAGTTCGGTTGCGTTATATAGTGGGCCAGTCTGGGCCAAAATGCCCGGGCCGATTTTTTGTCCCAGTCCAGCCCTGCATTTACGCATATATCGTTTTAACCCATACTGTAAACCAAGACGTTAGTCATAAACTATACAATACATTAGTGTTTTGTTCAAGTCCCCTACCCCATCCAATAGCCAGGGAGACCTTTGGAAACCATGGAGGTGTTCCAGACACTCCATTTTTGAAGAGGAGGAACACATTAATGCCGTACAGAGTGTTCCAGGTGAACGTGGCCAACAGGAAGTACTGAAGCAGAGCTGTAAATGCTGTACAGGGACCCTCATCTGGGTACTTGTGATGGTCTGACTCGGGAACTATGTTCTGACCAGACAACTTTGCCACACTCAGATGTTGGACAGGGTTGTTTATGCCGAAGATGAAGAGAAGGTAGAAAACCGTCATGCTCATGCAGATGTTCACAACTAGCAGAGTAGGACTGCCTCCTCTTGACTTCCTGCGGCAAAATGTATGAATATAAGCTATAAAAAGTTTCACCTCTCAAATAGCTGTGGCTATGCTTAACCTCTTAACCTGCATGGCGGGCCCATTTGCCATTGCATGTTTAAAACAATAATATCTTAGTAAAAACCTAAAGTAATATTGCCAAACTATATATCATTTGAAAGCTTAAAATCTCTAGTTTTCATATTTGGTGGCTGTTATCTAAAATATATTACAGAGGAGCAGAAATTTATCAATTTGCAACAAGAATATTTCATATTCATTAGGAGTATTTAGGCCTTTATTTTGAAATAACAATAAACATGAAAAATCATGAAAGATTGGTAGAAACCTCAGTTTGTTTTCATGCCATGAGTTCAAAAGATAACACCAATTCCATTTTATGAGAAAAAAAGGTCTGAAAATGTTTTAAATATAAAGAAAAATGTATGGATTCTCGATTTGTAATGAGGCTGCGAGCTATAACGCTATAACGTAGTCTTTATGCATTTATTAGAGGTTTAATTCAAATCAAATACTGCCAAACCACCCATACTACTTCTGAATAGGATGTCTACTTCATAAATTGTATGAAAATTATGGAAATACATGGTTCAGATCACTCAAAACATATGAAAATGGAGGCGCCCTTATATGGGCAGTAATGGAGTCTGGTGTTCACCTAGTGAAAAAGTTGGGTACTGCGCCCGAATAAAATCTTACTGAAAGCTCATTTTTTGAGATATCAACCTAAAATTTGGAATACAACTTGTTCAGATATTTGACTTTAATTTTCTTGCAGTTTTAGAGTAAAATATATTTTGTAATATATATATCTTATATGAAATATTAATCATTATATTTTTACATTACACAATTTCATAAACTCAAACTTATATAACTTTTTTTCTGTTTCATTTTTTTACAATTTCTAGACTTCTACAATAATCTGGAAAATGTCTTCTTTAAAACAGGACCAGCCATAGGTCTATATTCCAAAGCATTCCTGAATTACAACCATTTAAGTTTGGATAGTGATTTTTATGTCTATGCAAAAAAAAGGGGGGTGCCAGTTAACAGGTTAACAGTGTAAACTATAAGCCTTTACCTGGTTATGATTTGGTACACAGCTGTGACAAACAGACCCAGGACAGACAGAGCGCAGCCGGTGATGCTGATCCAATGCAAGGCTTCAGAATACTGATAGTTGATATCAAATGCCTGCAGAAAATGACACTAAAATTATAGTTGCAATGGACTTTAATTCACAGCATCATAGACTTTACACTCTTAAAAATAAAGGTTCTTTATTGGCATCTTTGGTTCATTGGCATTCCATGGAATGTTTCCATGGTTACAAAAGGTTATATATAGTTGAGAATGGTTCTTATGATTATTAAAAAATGTTCTTTACACTTAGAAAAAAAATGGTTCTTTTAAGAATTGTTCAGTTAAAGGTTATTTGGTGAAGCAAAAATGTATCTTCTACGGCATTGCTCTAAAAACCACCTTTATTTTTTAGAGTGACTGACCCATTTAAGTCAAATATCAATGATATTTACATCCTTTTACAAATATATCTTACCATCAGAATGGCAAAGTTTGCATTTTTAAAAATTTTCGGTTTACAGCTGCATACTACATGTCCTGAGGAGTTCAATATTTTGGAGCAGCCTTCTGGGCTCCAGTCTTTTTTAGCGTAACTCCAAAACACACATGCAAAGTTGTTGAGGGATAGTGTGGAATCGACCTGAAAGTTTAACAATGTATTAATTCATGAACACCATACCTGTGCCGACCTCTGTCAATGTGTTTGATAACGAGGAACATGCTACATATGGAACATACCGATGGTATGACTGCAAACTCAATGTGATCAAATCCAAGATTTTCTTGAAGGTTAGCAGATATTACTCTTCTCTTGGTATCCAGAGAAGGTTGAAAGCTTTTTGACTGAAAGAACTGATCACTATCATAGAGGACAAACCCAACATCTTTATCAAAATCTACAAAAATAAGGGACAAAGTTAATATAGTTAAAATACCACTTTCAACAGATAATTTCATGTGGAATAATCACAAAATACAACAAGGGGGAAAGTAGACCTTTACTGAACATGACATTCATTTGAAAGTCAATGTTATCTTTGGAAATCTCAGCCTGTGTCGTATCCAGTTTTATTCTGTCAGGTAAAAAGGTATCACTCTGCCCTGAAGAAATGAAGATAAACATGACTGTTAGAAGCACGCTAACTGTCCAAACCCTTACAAAAATATTAATATAATTCAAGTTCATTTTACTCAGTATACTTAAAGGTTCTCTAAGCGATCCTGGGTGACATCACTTCTTGTTGACGTTCGAACTATTGTCAAACAAAACGGAGGCTAGCTAGACCCTCCCTCCTCCTCATCCGCACACTAACCCCCCAAACCCCGCCCCCAAACCCTTCTTGTCGGTCATTGGCTGGAACAGTTTGTTATGTTTCGGGGAGCGGGTCGCCGCAGTTTGCTTTTGTTGCTGTTTGTGGAGCCTGGGCTGTCTACAGAGATTGCGTTTCTTTACAGTGTGTTCAGGGGACAGGCAGCCAGTGGATAGTGAGGAGATGTTTGCTGTATGTGACAAAAAATGTTTTGGCCTAAAAAACGCGTGACATCGCTTAGAGCACCTTTAAGTAAATACTTAAAGTATATTATTACTTTACGTATAAGTATACTAATATCAATATACTAGTAGTATAATTGTAAGTGTACTATTTCAAAACCACTTGGGACTGAATTGGCCCACTTTTCAGTGGATAAAAGTATATTTTTAAGTGTAACAGTACTAAACTTAGTTTACAACTACATTTTTCATTTGTACTGCAACTAATCTACAAGTATACTGATGGTTCCCTCTCTGAAGTTGTGTTGAAATACAGATACTAGGGGTCACTCTTGGGAGCCCCGAATACCTCTGATGTATTCAGAAAAGGCCAATGAAATTGGCGTGTGGAACCAGAGCAAACATCAGTGGTCTCTCTCAGCGTTTGCTCAGATAGGTGTAGGGAGTTCCCCTGTGTGCATCAGCGGCGTTCTGAAAGAGGCAATTTCCTTAATAAAGGAGTGAATTCCTCTAAAAGAGCTGCATGGCAGATCGCCTCTTTTTAAAGATGCCGTTACGTCTGTGTCCTGCTGGGTGCAGATGATTTCTCTCTCTCTCGGACGGCCACGAGTGCTGTTTTCACTGTATGGGCCGCGCTCATGATGAAATGGCGTTCATGGATGGGTCATGCGCTCACTACGAGAGTATGCCCATGGGAACGTTGCGGCCGCAACTCTCGTACTTCTTCAAGAGGCCAAGAGTCTCCTGAGCTGCTTTCTGTCTTGATCCTTCTACCTCCAGGTACGAGGCTTTGGCGGCAGGTGCTCAGGACGATCTGGAAGTTACAATGGGAGAGCTTCTGCCGGGATAATCCAGGCCTCCTGTTCCTCAGCACACTCGTATCCCCCGGTTTGGCTGCTCATCCACGGGTGAGTTTAATTTCTTAATCTGGGCTCATGAGGAAGATGAGTTATCAATCACAGAAGACGGTCTTATGGAGTGGATTCCTCTGCTCTGTTCCAAACACTCGTGGATGGTTGATTGGTTCCTGGGAGCCCCTCTGCCATGAGAGAATGGCCGTGAGAGAAAAGAGCAAGCTGATGCAGAGCATCTCATTTCTCCGTGTGAAATATTCCACATTTTTGACCAGCAGTGGACATACATAAAAAAGACTGCTTCATGACCATCATATTGCCTCATTTTATTTTAGATTTGACTCTTCCTCTTTTGCTGCATTCACACCATGTCGCAACATGTGGCGTTCTACTCAGAGCTGTCCTTGTACTCGTAATTATGCATCTCTATGGTAACACTATCAACGCCTA
Organism: Rhinichthys klamathensis goyatoka; assembly: GCF_029890125.1. NCBI lineage: Eukaryota > Metazoa > Chordata > Actinopteri > Cypriniformes > Leuciscidae > Rhinichthys > Rhinichthys klamathensis. Next base: position 2,127,063 of record NW_026606808.1, read on the forward strand.
AATGAATCTGCAGTGGACTGGTGGTACAAGTTGGAGCCTTGTAGAACTGTAATTGCGAGTTCTACAAGGTCATGTACACTTTTTACAATTTGGAATCTTGTCATTTTGACATGCTTTGAATCCACTTTTTTCTTGAGAGTTCTGTTGTATATTTAAGCTTAAAAATGAGCACAAACTTGCCTTTAAAAGAGGTTAATTGCACTTGTCGGATTGGAGTTTTCTCCTTCAGTGACAGCACTGCCATGTTCGGTTGCACCAGCAATGGATTTGACTTCTCACGCAGAGAGAGATTTTGTAAAGTCTTTGTTAGTCTAAACAAACACAATTAAAAAGTCAGACAGCAGGTCAAAAAGAAAGTGCTTTCGAATTTGGTTGAGATGGTTCTGTATGTAAGTGTCAGTGCATTGAGTGTGAATTGTTTTGTTACTCATTTATTGCATCTTGGTCGACAGAGGAGTACATCCCATGACTTGCGCTCAGGAGCTGACTGACTGTAGCGACTGCTGACACTGCAATTTCCTGAACAATGAAGAAAAAGAGTTTCTCAAAACAACTCTGGTTTGTATAAGCACTGATGAGCCAAAACATTATGACCGGGCGGTCACAGGTGAAGCAAATACCGTTGATCATCTTCTAACACGACCACATATTAAGGTCTGGGTAGATTAGATGGTAAGCAAACAATAACAATCCTTATAATCAACATGTTGAATGCAGGAGAAATGGGCAGGAATAAAGATCTGATCGCATTTGATAAGGTCCAAATTGTTATGGCAAGGCGTTTGGGTCAGAGTATCTCTGAAATGGCAAAGCTTGTGGGTTGCTCCGGGTCAGCAGTGGTGAGAATTTACCAACAGTGGTCCGAGAAGTGATAAACCACAAACTGGCGACAGGGTGTTGGGCACCCAAGGCTGGCTACAATACACAGTTCATCACACTCTGCTGCGTATGGGGCTGCTTAGCTCAAACCACAGTGTCTACGATGACCCCTGTCCACAGTCTAAAGCATCTACAATGGGCACTCGAGCATCGAAACTGGATCTTGGAGCAGTGGAAGAAGGTCGACTGGTCCAATGAGTCCCGTTTTCTTTTACATCACATGGACGGCTGTGCACGTGTGCGCCATTTACTTGGGGAAGGGATGGCACTAGGATGCACAGTGGGAAGTGCATCTCTGTTTTGGCAGCATGCAGAGGACCGACAGCAGATTAGGGAGGTGGTCATAATGTTTTTGCTCATCTGTGTACAGTAGTATTTTAAAAATGTTGCAGACATACTTCTGGTTTTATGAGAGACATGGGTGTGATTTATCTCACTATAAGTGCTGAGTAGAAAAACCTTAGCAAAAGAGTGCAAAAAATTGTGCTTTAATGGTTGATTATGTATAGTGTTCTGTGGTGTACCTGGAGTAGTCAAATTAGTATATCTGTCTATTTCATGTACAGTTTCAGTTACAGTGTCATGTACAGTTTGGAAAATTAGGCACTGACATGCAATGTTTACACTGCGTATGGAAATAACAACATGCAAATTATGAAAAACAAGTTGTGCCGAGTAAAGAGAAACATAAAAAAGACGAGAACATGAGCAAGTACAAATTGTCTTGCTATTGTTACCCTAAAAATGAACATCTAAAAATGGACCCTTTTAATAATAATACAATTAATATATTATAACAAGAAATGTTTCGTCAGCGTCAAATCAGCATTTCAGAATGATTTCTGAAGGATCATGTGACACTGAAGACCGAAGGTAATGATGCTGAAAATTCAGCTTTGATCACAGGAATAAATAATCAGTTCTTTTAATTTGTAATAATATTTTGCAATATTTTACATGAAATAAATGCAGTCTTGGTGAGCGTAAGAAACTTCTTACAAAAACATAAAAAAGGTAATGTTTCCAAACAGGTACTGCAATCGCTCGGACTGGGCAAATGTCTATTGTCCATTCATGTGTGAACTGTTTGTTTATTTTTGTTTGGTTATTGTGAAGCGTCCTTGAGCTTGGGAAAGGCGCTATATAAATTAAACTTATTATTATTATTATATTACTGTACAAACACACACACACAGTTTAAATGGAGAAAATCTGGAAATGTCCCTCATGACAGGAGACTTTACATTTTTAAATCTGTTTAAGGCTTAATAAGTACCGTGCTTTGTTCACTTTCATCACGGGAGAGCAGAATGTTGGCTATATTAACAGCATTTGTGATGTTGTGGGCTGTTAGCCGTTCCGGTATGGATGTGAGGATCTGGGTACTGGAGGCTAATAAGAGGACATCGGCTTGAGTAGCTCCAGTAAGCTTCATTAAAAAATAAAAAATAAATATTGTAAAATCATGCAATCTTTTCTGTTTTCATCTGAGGAAAATGTACTATATATTACAATCATTGGACATTGATTACTTACATTACTGTTAATGTTGTCCAGGGTCAAACCACAATCTAGAGTGTTTGGAGGATCAAATAAGCGAGTAGATTTACTACAGAGAGCTGAAGCTTTGGGGATTCCAGCTGAAAAACATTCATGTTAAATGAAGAGATATTTAAAGTAGAGAGTATATTGTAAATACTGAAAGATAGTAAATGACTGAAATACCATTTGGTGTATGTGGTGGACATCGCTCAACTGAGGAAGCAAACTGGCCTAAGAACGTTTTTGGAAAGGTGAATTTAGTTTGTGTGGGGTTTTGTTCAGGGCAGAAATTAGCTGTAAATAAAAGAGAAGTCAGTCAGTAACCTTGACAACAAGCAAGATTATTCAGACTACATACGTGATATTTTCAATGGGTTTTACAGATGTTGCAGGTAGTTCCAGTCCAATCGTCTAGGCAGAGGCAGATCCCATTTTGTAAGGTGCCCTTGTTTTCACACACCAGACTGGGTTTGGTCACTGTTGTGCTCGGGGGTGCAGTAGTGGTGGATCTCTGGGTTATAGTCTGGAGTGTTAAGGTGCTGATTGTTGCATTGGGGTTTGTAGAGTTGTTCTGACACCAAGTCTGTTCAAAAACAGCTGTTTACGGAGACAAAACATTAAACAAAAGGTATCAGTCAGGTTGCTCCTCCTGCAAGTTTTTTTTTTTTTTTTTTTTTTTGGCTGCACACAGCTGATCGGGCTTTGTAATTATCCTATTTCTACCCCTCAGTTTTTCTCTTTCATTGCCAGTGTGTTTTGTCAATTTGACTACACGTTTATTCTAGTTGTCTCGTTTTTGTTTTTTGTTCTTTTGTTTATTCAGCCCGGCTTTCCATTCCAGTGATTCCTGCTTCTTCTGGCTAGTGACTTGCTCTGATGGATTATTTTCTATCTGTTCCTGTCTGCCTTTCAACATGTGTCAAGTCCGCGTGGCAAACTAATTTGATGAAATGAACTACATTTTCTCATGTATTATCTCATTATTTCATCTGACTCCATAAATGAAAAGGTTTTAATGATATCTGGGCATCATTAAATGTGAGCGAATGTTTCACTATTCTTTTGAACTCTTTTCTGAAAATAATGTCAAAGCCAGTTAGAATAAGATCAAATGTTTACAATGTATTATGTCAGGTAAATGTATCATGTCAATTTCATAATAAATTCAAAGATAATCAATACAATAACATCAAATGAGTAAAAGATGTAGGTTAAACCCGACATTAAGAAATAAATGATGCGGAGTGCCGTCATCCACTCTGCATCACAGGCTAATTTTGAGTTACAAAACGTGCTGATTCTCTTGTTGCATTTCTTTATGTAAACAGAAACTTCTTTCACATGGAAACATGTGTTAACAATGGAAATTTGCATTCAGAGGTTACACCTTTTGAGAGCAGGAGACCATCTGGAAGACCCACCCCCTTTATGTACAGGTTATCTCTAAACTCCTAAAAACCTTATTACATTTAGTTTTACTTCTTTGGGAATGAGACCTTTGTACCAGTCGCACTGAGACATTTCGAATGATATCAAACATGTGTAATGTATGATAATTATTCACATTAAAACCATGCAGATTTTGAATGAATTTCAGGTGATCTCAGCACGAGAGAGAGAGAGAGAGAGAGAGAGAGAGAGAGAGAGAGAGAGAGAGAGAGAGAGAGAGAGAGAGAGAGAGAGAGAGAGAGAGAGAGAGAGAGAGAGAGAGAGAGAGAGAGAGAGAGAGAGAGAGAGAGAGAGAGTGGGGGAGAGGGAAAGAGATGAATGATTCTGAGGTGAGACTTGCGTCTCGAATGTTCAATTGTTAATTTCCTTTGTTCTCTCAGAGAGTAGCTCTTTCTTCCAGTTCTTCCAGTTTTTCCAGTCTTACAGTCTGCCTGGGTCTGAACCTCTGCCTGTTCTTATGGACTGTATAAACTGGCTGCCAGTTCGGATTTGGATTTTTCCCTGTTCCTGCTTTTGTGAGCTCAACTGCTCCTCTATTTGCCTCCTGACCTCTTCCTCTGTTATCTAGCCGTCTGTATGGACTTTGATCTTTTGCTAGGACATTGATTGACTGTTATACATTTTTAGTCACATTTCTGCATTTGAGTCCTATTCCTTAAAGGGTTAGTTCACCCAAAAATGAAAAATGGACTATTTTAACGATGTCTTTAATAACTTTTCTGGGCCGGCAGATGCTAAATTACCTAGCAGCCTATGAAGGAGTGAGCCAGCTCTAAGATTTCAGTAAGTTATTAAGTAAGTGAGTAATTACTGACAGAATTTTCATTTTTGGGTACTAACCCTTTAAGATCCCTGACTGTATCAACCTGTGATCACTTGCCTTTAGTCACAGAGCCAAAGTCCCTGTATAAATCTGGCCCAGCTTGCCAACTTATTCCAAGTACCAGCCATTAAGACAGGAAAAATAACTTGAAAAGTTCAACTAACTTGAAAAGCAACCAATCTCAGTTTGTTTTGATTTTAAGTGCCATTTTAGTGGCGGGTTTATCTGAAAGTTGAAAAACCTCATTTAAATGACACCAAATATTAGCAGAACTTTGTAGTCTCAAACAAAACTTTAGTTAAAACATCAAAATTAAGTCAAAAACTATTTGATATGACTTGGATACATTGGGCTATAGCAATAAAAGTAATTTCTATGGGTCAGATCAGAAATAGCTCAATGTAACAACTGCGAATATTCACTTTTTGCACCATATACATGTGATTTGTAGTGATATGTATAGTGCATTAGTCAAATTAGAAGGCTACTTCTATTTCACAAGTATTTGGAAAATTAGGATGTGACATGTAGTGGTTACACAGAACTGTGATATGCAAAACACCAATATGGAAATAAACCCAGAAAACTAGCACACAATCAGGAATTGTGCAAACAGGGTAAAGAAAGAAACTAAAGATGAGAAGTGTCTTGCTGAACAATCAAATAAAGCATCAAACTTAAATAATGATGCATTATTGTTTAAAATATACCCATTATTAATTAATTATAATGAAAATAATGGAGAAATATTGTTTTATTATTGCTATTAATTGTTAATAATAATACGGTCAATACAATCTATGCATTACTATATATATATATATATATATATTTATATATTTATATACATACATGCATATATATATAGTGACATGCAAAAATATAATTATTATGATAAATAAACTAATTAACTTGTATAACAATTCTAACAATTTCAAAAGTGAACCTTACCTGCGGTAAAGATTAAGAGCAGAAAGTAGTCCATTACACACAACAAATATAAAACTAACTACTAATATGAAGTCTTGTTACTGTCTGCTTTATAAAGGGCTGGATCCTTGCTGGAGTGGGAAGTCCATCAGTCAAGGAAATAACCACCCATATCCCAATAATACTTACATTACAGACCGAGCTAAACAATAAAAGTATATTACATATTATGCTGTGTTATTCACACAAGCACAGCACATATATCTTACCCATCTTTTTCAGGGTATCTCCAAAACACGCATGCAAAATTATGGAGGGAAATTGGGATATTGAAACTGAAAGCTCAAGAATCCATTAATTCATCCTATATACTCTTTGTCAACATGTTTAATGCTGAAACTCATGAATGATGTAGAGGAATAAAACAATTAAACATTTTCTACTTTCTACAAGTATGAATGAATCTTTTAGTAATGATTAGCATACCTAACCTTACCTATATCACACCTCAAAAGCAAGATAAAACATGAACACAATAAGGACATTGTACCAAAAAAAAAATGCATGTGGTTAAAGACATGTAGACATGTAATAAAAGGGACCATATTTATAAAAAAAACATATAAAAATAAAATATATATATATATTGTCACAGATCAGCAGGGACGTGCACAGACATTTTGAGGGGCAGGGGCTCAAGTGAAAAAAACGGCACTTCTCATAATTAAACAAAAAAGTATATAGGCTATATATTAACACAACTCTGACTTCCTTTTTAAAAAAATTAATTAAAAAAGTAAATTAATTTTATCTTCCTTAAACTCACGAAATTGTTTCATTTTCAAAAGATGTCTACAAAATAATCAGTTCACACAGAAACCATGGTCTCCTTAGTATTCACTAGGTTTATAGAGCAGCAAAGGAAACCATGCCACAATGTGCATGTTTTCTATGCTACTAGTTTCAATCAAGTATATATTTGATACACCTGATGGTGACATGGACTTAGTTTCATATTTGAGGGAGGACTCAGGACTGTATCATCATCATCAAATAAAACCTTCAAAATCCACATTTAGATGGAGTTTGTTTTAAACCTACTATCCTCTATCTGTTTGCATCTGTAGATTTCTTCTAAATTCACCCATTTAGATTTGTAAATTTCAGGGGGAAAGACTCTTGATGTATGTAAGTCATTAAGGCTGTGGTAGAGTGGCCAAGTCCAGATTCCCGTAAGGCCCTGCAGAGGTTTCTGGGGTTTGCTAACTTATACAGGCGTTTCATTCGCAATTTCAGCAAACTAGCCGCTCCTCTGACTGCCTTGACCTCCCCCAGAACTACGTTCAGGTGGTCCGATACAGCTGAGGCTGTATTCGCCAAACTGAAAGGTCGCTTCGTTTCGGCTCCCATAGCCCTTGATAGCCCCTGATCCCTCACGTCAGTTCGTGGTGGAGGTCGACGCGTCAGAGGTGGGGGTAGGCGCAGTTCTTTCCCAACGCTCTTCCACGGACGACAAGTTTTTTTCCCATCGGTTGTCTCCCGCTGAACGTAACTATGACATTGGTAACAGAGAGTTGTTGGCTGTCAAGCTAGCGTTAGAGGAGTGGCGTCATTGGTTAGAAGGGTCGGGGGTACCTTTTTTCGTCTGGACCGATCACAAGAACTTAGCACTGCCAAAGACTCAACTCCAGGCAGGCTCGGTGGGCTTTTTTTTTTCGGTCGTTTTGATTTTTCTCTATCGTACCGCCGGGGTTCCAAAAACATCAAACCCGACTATTTTTGACCATTCCGAACGCCCGTCCACTCCCGAGTGCATTTTACCAGAGACCCTATTCATTTCCACACTCACATGGGAGATCGAGTCGAAGGTCAAGATGGCCTTAGAAGGGGTAACGCCTCTGCCCGGTAGCCCACCGAATCGATTATTTGTGCCGGAGGAAGTACGGTCTGACGTTATTCGATGGGGGCATTGTTCTAACGTGGCTTGTCATCCAGGGGTTAATCGCACCAGTTTTTTGGTTAAGCAACAATTCTGGTGGCCACTAATGGCTCGCGACATTCGCAGTTTCATCTTGGCTTGCTCGGTTTGTGCCACTGATAAGACTTCCAATCGACCCCCCGAATGGGGTACTCCAACCGCTGTCTGTCCCTTCGAGACCCTGGTCCCACATTGCGCTAGATTTTATCACCGACTTCTCAACCTCCCAGGGCAAGACGGTCATTGTGACCGTAGTGGATCGGTTCTCGAAGGCGGCTCATTTCATTCCCTTGCCCAAATTACCCTCTGCCAATGAGACAGCGGAGACTGTGGTTGACCACGTTTTTTGCTTACATGGCCTCCCGATTGATGTGGTTTCCGACAGGGGTCCCCAATTTGTGTCCAAATTTTGGCGAGAATTTTGTAAATTACTGGGAGCGACTGTCAGTCTGTCCTCTGGGTTTCATCCCCAGAGCAATGGCCAAACCGAGAGAGCCAACCAGGATCTGGAAAGAACCCTAACCCTCCGCCGCGACTCGTAGATGGGGAACCTACATATTCGGTTAATCGCATTCTGAACTCTAGGCGAAGGGGACGCGGATTCCAGTATCTGGTAGACTGGGAAGGTTACGGTCCGGAGGAGAGAAGTTGGGTACCTCCTAGGGACATCCTGGACCACTCCCTTATCGATGATTACAATTGACAGGTAAGGACGTCTGGTAACGCCAGGAGGCGTTTCTAGGAGGGAGGGTACTGTCACGGTTCGTGAATCTACGTGAATGTCCTTTTTGTCTCGTGTTATTGTGTGTGTGTGTGTGTGGCCGTGGTCACTGATCACTACTGCTGATCAGCGGCGCCAGCTGCATTCATCCACGGCGCCAGCTGCATCTGATCAGCGGTGCGTATATAGACTCACTTAGGAGTGTCGCAATATACCGGTGTTGACGATAATCGTGATACTCAAAGCATGAAATATAGACGTCGTGTTAATTTAGAGTGTGGCAATATACCGGTATTGGCGATAACCACGATGTTTAAAATGAATAGGACTGTTATGATAACATGACACGTAAATACTCCAGGGCGAGTACCTGGTTGACCTCTCAGGTGCTGTATTGCACCCGCTGACACCTATCAAACAAGAAGACGCAGCCCGGGCCGCGCAGCTACTCTGAGAAGAATGTCGTCTGAGCGAGAGAGTGAAACACTCTGTCCACACCCGAAAAAAGTAAGCTCGCCTGTATGGGAGTTCTTCGGCTCAAAAGAAAACAGCACTTTAAAGGGGGTCGCACACCGGACGAGAAGCGCAGCGCCACGTCTTTAAAATTCGAACACCTTTTCTCTTCGAGTGTACACACACCGGTTGTGCCATTCGGCGTCTGTCCGCGGCGCCCAGCAACGGCTCTTGTTCAAAATCCTGCCGCGACACAGAGCACCATTTACATAGTTTTATATTAAATTGACATTATATTTGTCTCAAATCATCGTAAATGACTTCACCCTGTGCTGCAATGTACATTTAGTTTTACATTAATTTACAGAAATCAGCTGCTTGAATGAAAATTGCTGATGTTATCGGATTTTCAGGTGATATGGGCGGCAGTGGCTCAGTGGTTCATGTAGGTTGTCTACAAACTGGAAGGTTGGTGGTTCAATCCCCGCTTCCACCTGATCAAGTGTCGAGGTGTCCATGAGCAAGACACCTAACCCCAGCTGCTCCCGACAAGCTGGATGGATGACACCGCTGTCGGTGTATGAATGAGTGAGTGAATGGGTGAATGTGAGGTAATATGTAAAGCGCTTTGGTGGCCATTGGGTCTGTGAAAGCGCTATATAAATGCAGTCCATTTACCATATTCTCAATTCATTCAGTTAATGGATGCTCTGAGGTAAAGTGTTCAGACTCAGCAACTATTGTACTTAATTGTATAGTACAACAATCATAACATAGTACAGGACATTATCTTAATTTCATAATGTCCTTAAACATAAGAATACTGCTGGCCATAAACTGAGAAAGTGCGTCCGGTGTGCGATACCTCGAGTTGTCCTACACGCCGTCACGGCGCTGCAAAATGTGTAGCCACCAACCTTTTTACCCATCTCCGTGTCCATCACCCTGCGGATTACGCAATTTTACAGAGAATACATTGCGATTATTTTACTAGTCATGGAATGGGAAACGTGACATTAACCTGTTAACAGGGGGTTTCTGTATTCATACATTTAATAAAGGGTGATTATTAAGAACCATCTTATTTTTGTATTTGTATTTGCACTTGATTTTTTTGTTTGTACCCTTATGTTTGTTGGGTAAAAAAGAAAAACTATATAAACAAAGTAAAAATTTATTTGACTGATAACTACCCCCCATAACATCGGCCATGGTCCCATGGTAGTGTCAATACTAAGATATGCTCATATTAAAAAAGTCTTGCTGCTGTTGGAACAAAGTAGGGGTTGTCCATGATGTTCAGTAGCTTAGCCAACATCCTCCTCTCACCCACCTGCTCCACTGAGTCCAGAAGACAGTCCACGATAGAGCTGGCCCTCCTAATCATTTTTTTTTTCGAGCCTTTTCTCATCCCTTTCTGATTTCAGCAGACCACAGCATAAATAATTACTAATGCAACTGTCGTATCATAAAAAAGTTTTTAAGTAGAGTCCTACATACCCCAAAGGACTTCAGTCTCCTCAGCAAATGTAGGCGATTTTGGCCCTTCCTATACAGAGCACTGTTGTCTAACCCGCCCATTGTATTGTTTAAATTGTTTTATGATGCGTATTTCTAGACACCTTTAACCTTATTTTGATTATTCTCAGGTTAGGTAAAGTGAGTCAAATCTGTCCTAAATCGTAAGCATTTTAATTTTCATACTCACAATCCAAAGGTCAGAAGACTTCTCTGTGGTCTGTTCAGCTCACTTTTGTAGAAATCAAAGACTTTTTGCAGGCAAGCTTTCTTAGTTTCAATTAAATATAGTTTTGTTATTTACATGTTAACTAATTTACCTATAAAGTACTAATATATATTAAAAAAACAAGACAAAACAACATCAAAAGTAAATAGTTTACAAGCATTGTCTGTCAGTTGCTTCAATGGCATGGCATCTAACAGCGGACACCTAAGAATCAGTGTCTGCCTTCATCTTCTCCTTTAAGCCTTTTATAGACCATCAGAATTCTTGAGGTTGTCATCTTTGGAAATCCCCTCATAATTCATTAGTCTTTATCCAATCCGAAAGTCTTGAACTGTCATAAGTTCTGGACATTCCTTTCGGACCTGTCTATAAAGCCTTTGGTCTCTTCGTCCTCCTTCTTCTGACTTTTTCTTCTTTGTTGCATTCTGTGCCTCGTCTGCAACACATCCGACGGTAACGTTTGCATTTTTCTTCTTTCTTTAGCAAAGCTCTTTCTAATACATGTTTTGTTCTTATGCTTTTTAATAAATGCTTAAAACATAAAGTGTGGTATGTTTTTCTTTATAAACCACTTTCTCAATGAACCATTTTACAATAACAATTGCAGTAATTTCTTCATAAACCACTTTCTTAATAAACAAGTTTCAAGTGTGGTTGATTACAGTTCTACAGACAAAAAGGTATACATTTAACAGGACAATTGCATATTTTCAACAACGATATGAACACCCAAATACAGTGGCATAGCAAGTCAGTCCCGGGCCCACATGCAAACAAATTTATATGGCCCTAACCCAGCCCTCCAAGTACATCGAAGAGACATTTATAGACGTTTACTGTAGCATTAAACAACTTTTCACAACCAGAACGGAACAGCAAAACTGTTTCACATATACTCCGTGTAGTGTGTATGCGATGCGTGTTGCGGTGCAGGAGCAGAATGCGCTTGTGCTTTCATATGCTGAGTTTGCAGTGTGCAACTGATCTACGGCTGTAGGCTACCAACATTTATTCTCTATTTTTTTTATCTCAAATCACTTTTTTTATTATAAAATAATATAAAAAAGTTTCAACATTGCGATCCTATTTGTATCTACACTCTTTCACGTATTCACGTTTAAACTCAATACACTTAAAAAAACGTATTATTCAATGCATTACTTCTATATAGATTTATATATTAAAGGGTTAGTTCACCCAAAAATGAAAATTCTGTCAGTAATTACTCACCCTCATGTTGTTCCAACCCCGCAAGACCTTCGTTCATCTTCGGAACACGAATTAAGATATTTTTGATGAAATCTGAGAGCTGGATCACTCCTCCATACTAGTTCATAGGCTTCTTCAGGGATTGAACTTGCCGGCCTCGAAAAGTTATTAAAGACATCGTTAAAATAGTCCAAGTGACTACAGTGGCTCAATCTTAAGTTTATCAAGCGACGAGAATACTTTTTGTGCGCAAAAACAAACAAAAATAACGACTTTATTTCAACTATTCATTTCCTTCTCTGTGGTCAGTTCACTAGTGTAACAGCGTACGCTTCTGTTGTTGTACGTCACACGCATCACGCACATGACCAGCGCCGGCCAAAGTGAGCCTACGTGTGACGTAGCTCTACAGAATCACACTACGTTAAAGCTGCCGTCGGCAACATTTTTTTGATCATATTCAGTGAAATCGACACTATAATCTGATAGAACAACATAAATAAAGTGGTTTTAGAAAAAAACCCGAGCTTCTAACTCCACCTGGAGCGTGTTATTTGTTTTGCAAAATCCACAGCTCCCGGTTCATCATGTCCAATCAGCGCAGGGGGGTGTGAGATCTGACTGTCAATCACAGATCGGGCACACGCCACCCCTCGCGCACGTTACAATCACATGCACACGCCTGAAGTTCGCGGAAGTTCGCGCAGTAACGAAGAGTGATGGCGGAAAATCAAGTAAGCTCATTTAGAGTATAAATGACGTTAGCAAATGCAATCTATCGGTACATTAGCCAGGACAGCATACCTCCAAATACTCAATGGTGTTGATGGATGCTGATGAGACGGGCGCGTTCCAGGGCTCTCAAGTTTTGAAGACAGGTAAGAGTGACACCCAGCCGACGGGGGGTTGGATACATTTTTGTCATTGGTTGTTGCGTTAAATCTTACCCAGATACAATAGTGCTATTTTCTGATTGGCTATTGTGTAGCTCGACGAACAACACCAGAGGAAACGCGCTTGATTCATGCCGGTTCCACATAGAGAGCGGCGCGGCCAGAGTTTTGGGCGCTGCGGCATATTAAATATATTACAAATAGTTTTTCAGCTTGAGAAATACAATGTGTGGCGGGAGAGCGTGACAAAAGACCGAAATGAGTGACTGTCACGCTCAATGCGTGACACTTGAGAGCCCTGGCGTTCACTGAAAATCTGGTGCACACCCACTGACGAGCATGAACTGGGTGGGAGGGTATCCGTTGATAGTGGGGGAGGGGCATGAGAGTTGTAAACATTCAAAATTTTCCTGAATCCACTCAATCTGCCAGACTTGCCGACTGGAGCTTTAACTGACTCGAGGCCCAAAGAGAAGGACATTTTTTGTACAAAAACTGTGTCAAAACTCTGAATAAGAAGTGTTTGCATAAAAGAGTTGATACGCCTTGGCGTTCTGTCCTCCATTTAGAGGAGGATGTCAAGCCAGAATGGCGAGCGTTATACAAGTCACCTTTGCCAAAAAAAGTGGGTGACTTACAGTGGAGGATCCTTCATGAGTGAAGGATCCTTTAATTTTATGAGTGTCTGCAGAGCGGGTAAGAGAGGCGGGGGCTTAGCTGCTCTTTTTAAAGATGTCTATCAATGTAAGCAAATATCATTTGGGAATTACCCGTCTTTCGAATATCTGGGTATTGTGTTAAAAGGTGCTCCACGTATTTTACTTATCATTATTTACAGGCCTCCAAAATACTCTCCAGCCTTTGCTGAGGACTTTACAGAACTGCTATCAACAATTTCCTCACAGTTTGACTGTTTTGCCATTGCTGGAGATTTTAACATTCACATAGATAATGCAGAAAACAATATGGCAAAAGAAATCAAAACTGTTTTAAAAACGTTTGATCTGACTCAGCATGTACATGGTCCCACACACAATCATGGACACACTCTAGATTTACTTATCAGTAAGGGTTTAAACATCTCATCGATTGTTATTAAGAATGTAGCACTGTCGGATCATTTCTGTATTTTCTTTGATATATTGATCTCTCCTGCCATTGAAGCTAGATCTGTGTCTGTCAAGAAGAGATGCTTAAATGAGAACACTAATGTGCTATTTATGAAGGCTATATCTTTAAAACCAAGCATATCTGCTGACTCTGTTGATTTTCTCCTTGATTCTTTTAACTCAAAAGTTAAAAGTGCAATTGATGATATTGCTCCTGTGAAAGTCAGGAAGAATAGTGGTAGACAAAAAGCACCTTGGAGAAACTCAACAGCTGTGCAAAATATGAAAAGACAATGCAGAAGAGCAGAGCGCATGTGGCGGAAGACAAAACTTGTAGTCCATTATAACATCTACAAAGACAGCATCCATGCTTTTAATATTGAACTAGGGAAAGCTAGACAGACCTTCTTCTCGAATATTATAAACAGAAACTTAAACAACACACGCACACTTTTTGCTACTATAGAGAGACTGACAAACCCCCCAAGCCAGATTCCCAGTGAAATGCTCTCAGACGGCAAGTGCAGTGAGTTTGCTTCTTTCTTCTCTGAGAAAATCAATAATATCAGAAAGGTGATCAGCTCATCCTTGAGTTGCGCTGGGGTCAGACAGATCAGACCACAACCTGAGAAAGTAGTTACTTTGTCTGTTTTCGAAGAAATTGAAGGCACAATTTTGGAAGAAACCGTACAGCACCTTAAAACATCAACCTGCGCCCTTGACGCACTTCCCACATCTTTTTTCAAAAGTGTGTTAAACAGCTTAGAAGCAGATCTCCTAGAAGTGGTAAATGCCTCACTTCTCTCTGGGAGTTTTCCAAACTCCCTGAAAACTGCAGTTGTCAAGCCCCTCCTGAAAAAGAGCAATCTGGATAAGACCATCTTGAGCAATTATAGACCGATCTCAAATCTTCATTTCATAGGCAAGATCATTGAAACAGTTGTCTTCAATCAGCTGAACAAATTCTTAATCTCGAATGGATACTTTGACAATTTTCAATCTGGTTTCCGATCGCATCACAGCACAGAGACAGCTCTCATAAAGATAATAAACGATATTCGCTTAAATACTGATTCAGGCAAATTATCAGTGCTGGTACTACTCGACCTCAGTGCTGCATTTGACACTGTTGATCACGACATACTTCTTGACAGGCTGGAAAACTGGGTGGGGCTTTCTGGGATAGTCCTAAAATGGTTCAGGTCATACTTAGAAGGGAGAGGTTATTATGTGAGTATAGGAGACCATAAGTCTGAGTGGACATCCATGACTTGCGGAGTCCCTCAAGGCTCAATTCTTGCACCACTCCTGTTCAACCTGTATATGCTCCCAATGAGCCAAATAATGAGAAAGAACAAAATTGCTTACCACAGCTATGCAGACGACACACAGCTCTACTTAGCCCTATCGCCTAACGACTACAGCCCCATTGACTCCCTGTGCCAATGCATTGATGAAGTCAACAGTTGGATGTGCCAAAACTTTCTTCAGTTAAACAAAGACAAAACTGAAGTCATTGCGTTTGGAAACAAAGATGAAGTTCTCAAGGTGAATGCATACCTTGACGCTAGGGGTCTAACAACTAAAAATCAAGTCAGGAATCTTGGTGTGTCTCTAGAGTCAGACCTTAGTTTCAGTAGTCATGTCAAAGCAATAACTAAATCAGCATACTATCATCTGAAAAATATTGCAAGAATTAGATGCTTTGTTTCCAATCAAGACTTAGAGAAACTTGTGCATGCTTTCATCACCAGCAGGGTGGATTATTGTAATGGACTCCTCACTGGCCTTCCTAAAAAGACCATAAGACAGTTGCAGCTCATACAGAACGCTGCTGCCAGGATTCTGAGCAGAACCAGAAAATATGACCATATCACACCAGTCCTCAGGTCTTTACACTGGCTCCCAGTTACATTTAGGATCGATTTTAAAGTATTATTACTGGTATATAAATCATTCAATGGGCTAGGACCTCAATATATTGCAGATATGCTCACTGAATATAAACCTAACAGATCACTCAGATCATTAGGATCACATCAGCTAGAAATACCAAGGGTTCGCTCTAAGCATGGAGAGTCTGCTTTTAGCTATTATGCCAGCCGCAGCTGGAACCAGCTTCCAGAGGAGATCAGATGTGCTCCTACAGTAGTCACTTTCAAATCCAGACTCAAAACACATCTGTTTAGCTATGCATTTACTGAATGAGCACTGTGCCACTGTCCGTCCGACTGTTTTAACTGTACTGGTTTTGTCTTTGTTTGTTTTCTAATTTCTAATTTATTTATTTACTTATTTTTATAATCTCTGGAAGAGATTTTGAAGGAGAGCTGGCGAGTCTTCACTCCGATGAGGCGAGTGAAGGAGTAAGTTATACTGCTGTATAAGAAGTCGCTGAGAGCGTCGTTAAGGGTAACGGCAGCAGACAGCGCACACGAAGCGTGCTCTGTGGGGGCCCCGCTGGGCATTACTGGTGTAGCACCACCCCAGCAGAGTACGTCCCTGGGCTAGAGGTCCAGTGGCACCGTAAACCGGCTCAATCTCTTCCATCTCAGATAGGGGTGGACCAGTACTACTTTATTTGATTTTTTATTCTAAACTGTTTTAATTATTCTTATTTGTTTTGATTATTTTAATTTCTTCTATGTAAAGCACTTTGAATTGCCATTGTGTATGAAATGTGCTATATAAATAAACTTGCCTTGCCTTGCCTTGCCTTGCCTTCATGGAGCAATAGCCGTGAATGCCCTTGTTTCAGTTATAAACCATGATACTAGCGATGAATGCCCTTTTTGTTTTCAGAAGGAGAACATATTTCATGCTTTTGCGAATTGTAACAGGCTTTTACCATTGTTTCAGGTTTTAAAGAGTTTATTTGTTCGTTTTGATGAGACTTTTTCTTTGGAAATATTTATTTGTGGTTTTAAGTATATTCGGAGATGTCGATTTTGTTGTCAATTATTGAATTTTTTACTGGGTCAAGCGAAGGCGGCGATATATGACACTAGAAAAATAAGAATAGAACGGAATTCAAGTGTTAATTTGCAGAGTGTGTTTTTTAACCTAGTAAAATCCAGAATTTTAATTGACTTTCGGTTTTATAAGGCTATGGGGGATCTTATGTCTTTTGAATTAATTTGGTGTTATAAGGGGGCTCTGTGTGAAATAATTAATGAGAGTTTACAGTTTGCACATATTTTGGAATGAGTTGTTTTTGTATTTTATTTTTTGTTTTTTGTGGGTATTTATTTTATTTGATATTGAATGTGTATGGTTTTTTGTACTCTTGTAGGTAGGAACTGAATGTATTAGTATTAGGTTATTTGTAATAAAAGGTGTGTTAAAAAATTCTCTCTCTCTCTATGTGTGTGTGTGAGTGCGTGCATTTGAGCGAGAGTTTTTTTTTTTTCATTTATTGATTTTATTTTGCATATTCAAAAAATTTGCTGTTGTAGTCTTACCAGTTCATTTCTCTCTCTCTCTCTCTCTCTCTCTCTCTCTCTCTCTCTCTCTCTCTCTCTCTCTCTCTCTCTCTCTCTCTCTCTCTCTCTCTCTCTCTCTCTCTCTCTCTCTCTGTGCGCATGTGCTGGGTGAGTGGGCGGAGTGAATGTGAGCGAGCGTTTGGCTGCTGTGTGAGGTACGAGGTTAGTTGTCTATTGGTTTTTAGTTTTTGTAGATTTAAGTTGTGAAGTAGGGAAGTGAGTGTTGTGTCAGACGGGGTGTCGGCTCCCACGTGTTGGGAGCATGGCTACCCCAGGCAGCGGCGGGAGTTTCAATTCTTTGACAAGGCGTCATTGTGTAAAAATAGACTCAGTTATGGGTGTGGAGGGATGCAGTTTAGCGGTGGGAGAAGCGGCCGGACATGAGAATATTGTATCAGCGTCCCATATGAACAGCGCTGTTGTTGTATTTGTGAAAACAGTGGATTTAGCAAATCAGTTAGTACAAAGCGGCATAGTGATTAGCAGTATTTTTACACCAGTGCTTCCCTTGTCTACACCTTCTAAAAAGGTGACGTTATCAAATGTGCCACCATTTATCCCAAATGAAGTGTTGATCGGATTGCTTGCTCGTTATGGTAAAACAGTCTCACCTATAAAGATGATCCCGATTGGCACCAAGTCTCCTCTCTTGAAACATGTAGTGTCTTTTAGGCGTTATGTGTGGTGTGATCTATAATATTGTTACACTGCCAGGGCACTAGGTGGCAGTAAGGGGCTAGGACAGGGTGGAGACGGTCAGTGTTTGAGCGGTAAATAATAAAGGGTCCATGTGAATAGATCCGGCTACGTCTTTATTCTTATCATAAGAACCCAACACAACATTATGTGTATATGATCCTGCAAGATAACATTGATGAACTGGATTTGTCCTTAAATTTTCGACATGAGGAATTTAATTACGTAATTTTTGCCACTACAAACAACATGAAGTGTTTTAATTGTGGTGAATTGGGGCATATGATCCGTGCGTGTCCAGGTAGACAGGATAAAATTAATGAGAGACCTTTACAGGTTTTAGATGATGGAAACACTGTAAATGTAAATCGGAATGTCGCTGCGATAGTCGTAGAGGATGAGGTGCCCATTGACCGAGTTCAGTGCAGATAGCGGCGCCGGCGGCTGTCACAGTGACAGTGGATACTGTACAGCGGGCAGATCGTTTAGAGGAGGATGAAGGAATGATGGTCACTGTGGGTGAAGATAATGAGGTGGAGAATAGAGACTGTGTTGTGGACACGGTAGACAAACCTTCTGTTGTTGATGTTAATGGGTCCGAATCCACAGCCCATTCTCATCCCTAGGCGTCATGAAACTGACGCCTTGGGAATCATTTTGACCATGCTTCAATATTTGACGCTTTAGGCACCCTTTAGCGTCAGTTACATGACGCGATCCTAGGGCGTCATCTTACTGACGCTTTACCTTTAACGTCAGTTAGATGACGCTATCTAATCCTAACCCTACCCCAGACCTAAACCTACCCGCGTCATCTAACTGACGCTTAGGTAAAGCGTCAGTAAGATGACGCCCTAGGATCGCGTCATGTAACTGACGCTAAAGGGTGCCTAAAGCGTCGAATATTGAAGCATGGTCAAAATTGTCATTTTAGTGACGCCTTGGGATGAGAATGCGTTGGAATCCAGTGTCTGGAAAAATGTTGTACAAAAACTGTGTCAAAACCCTGAATAAGAAGTGTTTGCATAAAAGAGTTCCTCCATCTAGAGGAGGATGTCAAGCCAGAATGGCGAGCGTTATACAAGTCATCTTTGCCAAAAAAAAGTGGGTGACTTACAGTGGAGGATCCTTCATGGAGCAATAGCCGTGAATGCACTTGTTTCAGTTATAAACCATGATACTAGCGATGAATGCCCTTTTTATTTTCAGAAGGAGAACATATTTCATGCTTTTGTGCATTGTAACAGGCTTTTACCATTGTTTCAGGTTTTAAAGAGTTTATTTGTTCGTTTTGATGAGACTTTTTCTTTGGAAATATTTATTTGTGGTTTTAAATATATTCGGAGATGTCGATTTTGTTGTCAATTATTGAATTTTTTACTGGGTCAAGCGAAGGCGGCGATATATGACACTAGAAAGATAAGAATAGAACGCAATTCAAGTGTTAATTTGCAGAGTGTGTTTTTTAACCTAGTAAAATCCAGAATTTTAATTGACTTTCGGTTTTATAAGGCTATGGGGGATCTTATGTCTTTTGAATTAATTTGGTGTTATAAGGGGGCTCTGTGTGAAATAATTAATGAGAGTTTACAGTTTGCACATATTTTGGAATGAGTTTTTTTATTTTTTTATTTAGTTAAATTTTTTTATGGGTATTTATTTGGATATTTGATATATTGAATGTGTATGGTTTTTGTACTCTTTTAGGTAGGAACTGAATATATTAGGTTGTTTGTAATAAAAGGTGTGTTAAAATTCAAAATTCTCTCTCTCTCTCTCTCTCTATCTGTGTGTGTGTGTGTGTGTGTGTGTGTACTTGTACGACTATCTTTGTGAGGACCAGTTTGAGTTGCAGACCATTGGAGTGAGGACAAAGAGAGTAAAGTGAGGACATTTTGGCCGGTCCTCACTTTCTGAGACCCCTTTAAAGGCCTGTTTGAGGGTCAAGATTTGGTTTTAGGGATACGGTTATAATTAGGTTAAGGGTAGGTTTAGGGTAAGGGTTCGGGTTAAGCACTTAGTTGTGATGAGTAAGGTTAGGGTAAGCAGCTAGAGATTGCATTGTGTCAATGAATGTTCTCATAAAGATAGATGTACAAGAGAGAGTGTGTGTGTGTGTGTGTGTGTGTGTGTGTGTGTGTGTGTGTGTGTGTGTGTGTGTGTGTGTGTGTGTGTGTGTGTGTGTGTGTGTGTGTGTGTGTGTGTGTGTGTGTGTGTGTGTGTGTGTTGTAAGGACTGGGCCAGGGTGAATCTGAATAACTAAATACCTTCGTGCTAAAATCCCAAAGCCTTTAGCCCCAAAAGGCCTGGAACTTGAAAAAACACACACACACACACACACACACACACACACACACCTCCCCCACAGCTGACACCCACACTCAGGACAGAGCGTGGTGTCCGCTTACAAGACATTAAGACATTTTATGACATTTTTGGAATGTCTCAAAGGAACTTCTTTTCTTTAAAAGACATTCAACCAGATATATTTGATGTGTTTTTATGTGTGTCCATTTGCCCATGTCACATTGGAATAACTGTGACTTTATCATTATGCATTTTTACATTTAACTGTCTATTCCCAGTATTGTTATACGTCGTTCTTGGTCTTGTTTTAATTCTCATGATCCAGCGGAATTAATCAGATACAAGAAATTACAGTAAAAGTTATGATTCTATGTGCACCAGCTTTTGGGGACAGTAAGAACCAAAACTTAACATGCTGTCAGAGCCTGGGGCCTTAGATAACAGCATTTACGACCGCACCAGGAATGTCAGAGAAGTATGTCTCTCTCTCTCTCTCTCTGAATTATAACCAAGGAGTAGAAATGAATCCTGTATTCATATATATATGCTATTATATATCCACTTGAGAATTGTATGAACGATGTATCTAAGTTCCCTATTTCATGAGTTGCCTTTCTGTGGTTTGGTCTATGTTTCTCGACAACTCTTAATTGGATAATGTTCAAACTTTGCCAACTAATGTTTAACCAAATCCATTTGTGGCAAGTTTGGTCTCGATAAACTCCAATCTTCGTTCCCCATTTGTTAATTGACATTACATTTTGCTAAACTTTGTGACACATTAGTATTATGAGAATTGTGAAGATTCTTCTCTTAAACAACCGACGAGATTAGGGTTTCAGATGTCTCTCTCTGGAGACAAAGGGCCATAAACCCAAAGTCCCGCCTGTAAACTTCCAACCCTCTAATTGGCCAAGCCAACAGGAAGAGGCTGGATTTCTCAGAAAGTGATAAATGACGCTTCTCCCCTTCGCTCGCTCTCTTCCTGCCGTGTCATGATGTAACGTCTCGCCTCCGGGCGAGCTCTTCGCCTTTCTTTTATTTGTTTCTAGTTTAGTTTGTGTTTTTCAGTTGTAGATAAGTCTCTGTGTTTAATTCCAATCGACGATTGAAAAGAAAACCCTGTGACATATCTCTTCAGCAAATCCATCTACGAGGGACCTTTAAACGAGCGCGCGCTCTCTTTGAAGGAGAAACACGCGCACGTGACCACGTGACGCGCCGGACCGAGAGACACACACGCTTCTTCAAAGCCATGGAAAGATGCAACGTTAACTCCGCGTGATTTCCCCGTAGAGATCTTTATTCCCTTTTTGTTAGTCAAAGTTTTGTTTTCCGTAGCCGACTCAGTTCACTTCCACGAAGTGAAACGAACTTAGCCGAACTATTTCCCTTTGGAAATGTTACAACAAAGACTGTAAACCTCCGTTCAACACGCGCGCCACGCAACCCACGTGACGCTTCCTCACACCCAAAAGGACTCAGCTCACGCGGCCAGACAGGGCCGTACAGGAATGTTTCGGCACAGAGAGAAACCATAACATACGTTGATTGCAAGTATAAATCTCTTTATAGAGCTTCTAAGAAGTTTTAAGATGATGTTCCGTGTTGTAATCGGAGAGGTGAATGTCTTCCTGCCAATGAAATTCTCCCAATTTCTCTGTTCTCTCTCTCCCCATCCCCTTTCCTCTCTCTCTTACTCGCTCACGCGTGTACGTTATCCATTGTCCAAACTTTATGCATTTCTCGTTCATTGATGTCTTATTGTATTGTTCATTGTTGTCTATGTGTTTGTAAATACATATATCCCATGTAACCGTAGTAAATACATAAGTAGTCATGCCTTTATTAAATCCATTATATTCATTTTGATTGATGGTACTGTGTCTGCTCATACTCCAGGTCTCTGAAATGAATAGATCAAGCTACGGCTTTATAAATTAAAAATACTTTTTAAAGAGTATGTGTTTATAGGGCAGAAAACCCAGTTCTTCTGGCCAGAGAATTGCGTTTCCTGAAATCCTATGAAGTAAGATGATATGTGGGATTCCCCCAATATTAATCTGACAATTGAGCTAATTAAATTTTACCTGTCTGTAAAACGTGATCTATGCAATCAACTTGTAGTTAAAATGCAAGGATACACGTATGCATGCAGGTAAAGTGATAGATCCTCCCTTAGAGGGAGAGTAAATTCAATGTAAGATTGATCTAATCCAAACATGTATGAATAATTATTAATTACCAATTATTAATTAATTTATGCAAATTCCCCACGGATTAGATCCGCCCTGAATCCTTACAGTGTGTGTGTGTGTGTGTGTGTGTGTGTGTGTGTGTGTGTGCATTTGAGCGAGAGTTTTTTTATTTTGAGTTTAGAGATTTTATTTTGCATATTCAAAAAATTTCTTACCAGTTCATTTCTCTCTCTCTCTCTCTCTCTCTCTCTCTCTCTCTCTCTCTCTCTCTCTCTCTCTCTCTCTCTCTCTCTCTCTCTCTCTCTCTCTCTCTCTCTCTCTCTCAAATGCATGACAAATGCACCTCACAGTACCTCTGGGCTCCTCAAGGTGCAAGAGCGATCCGTGCAGCAAGGAGATGACAGCATCGTCCACCCTTCCTTCACATTTGCAGTAAATCCAGGGTCTTATTATCCCTGTTGCATGTAACATACTGTGTAATTGTGGAAAGAGTTGAGGACAATGAGACATGATTAAAAATCACCTGAAATGAGAAGGGAATTGGGGTGCGATGTTTGCAGCTGTGACACTGTAGTGTCATAAGCTCATAAGCCGCTGAAGCATCATGCGAAAATACTGGGATGTTATACATTTAAACATTTTTATTTTGTAACCTAATACTACAAATAAAATGCATATTTTAATGTGGGGTAGGCTACTATCCACGTTGTTTTTAATGTAATAGACCTTATTCAGAGCAGCGCCATGCCAGGTATGAATTATGAAAGCGAGGTTGTGAGGCAAAGACTTACCGTGTATTCAGTGGCATCCGCTGTGTATATAGGCTATATAAATAAATTATATATATATATATATATATATATATATATATGTGTGTGTGTGTGTGTGTGCATAAAGCTCATAGATTCGTCAGCAGAACAGTAAAAAAAAAAACTTAACATCTATCTATCTATCTATCTATCTATCTATATCTATCTATCTATCTATCTATCTATCTATCTATCTATCTATCTATCTATCTATCTATCTATCTATCTATCTATCTATCTATCTATCTATCTATCTATCTGTCTGTCTGTGTGTGAACAACCACTTCACATATTCAGTTAAGATTTGAAAATATAGCATTTAAAAAGTTGAAGATGTTATTTTCTGATAAATTGCATGACAGCAACTTACCATTTGTTTAGCTTGTCTTGTCTCAATGCAAAAAAAAAAAAATTATTGAAAAAGATTTGATTGAAAGAGGAACAAAAACTGGAAATAAAAATAAAAATGGAAATAAATAGCCACTGTATGTGCTTAAACAATGCAAACTAGGATCAACCACAGTTTATGTATCTTCTATGCATCACAAAAGTATGTTCTTGTAAATGGCTCCCCCTGGTGGAAACGCTCTCCTGACTTAGCTTTAGGGGTCTGGGGCCGTATTTCAGAAACTTCCCAACCGTCCGACGCTAATATGATCTCAACTAAAATTGCCATGGTTACTAAAGTAAAGAAATTCCTAAACTCTCATCATACATATGATCTCATTAAGATCGTGAAAACATGAATTCAGACCCAACAGTCTGTGTCATTTCATCATCAATGTTTAATATCTGTCAACAGTGATTAGTAAAAAAGAAGCAATCAGCCAAACTTGGTGTGAAGATTGGTGTGTTTACAGTACATTTATATTATTTTACATTAGAGCACATAAATCAAACATAGCAAAAAAAAAAAAAACAGAACTGGCGGCTGAAAATAAACTTGCAATTCCAAACCTTTGTTCAGACAGATCTGGAAAAAAAAAAATCGTTTCTTTAGTCTGAACAGAAAATAAAGCCAATGAAATCAGGTGTTAAAGCTATATCTATCTATTGTTGTTGTTGTTGTTATTTTCAATTGTTTTCACTCTCAGATCAGATTTCGAGCAGTTTTAATCATCAGTTAGAATGTGGCACATTTTCCTGTGAATCATATGACAGTCATTACGTGGTGAATAGAAGCCTATAATACTTTTGTAATTAGCAGGTCAGATTTCATAACCTGAAATATGTTTCAACAGTAAGTCCTAAAGATTGAAATTTAAAGCCAAATCAGTTTTGTGTTCAGTGTGAACAAAGCCCCAAAAGATCCTAATGGCACATACAATAAAACATTGTAAATACATTAAATATATCACACATACACATTAAAGTCAGAAAAAAAGTGTGTGTATAAACACACAAATACTCACAAAATTCATACATACACAAAAAGTACGAACTTTTCACTTGTACGAACACCAAGACAAAATATCTGACTTAAGCTGATATTCCTCCTTGTCATCATTCCTTTTTAAAAAAAGTCTCAAAATAATTATCTTTAGGTTATTACCTTTGATGGCCCATCAGGCCAATTCATATTCAGTGGATTTGTAGCTTTCGTTGCTTTCTGGTATCTTATTTTTCCATAAAGAGAAAGTCTTCCTGCGAAAGCCTATGTTTGACACACACAGACTGGTCAGAAATGCTGGGTGTGAGTTTAAAAATGGCCTCAGAGTGAATAAAATTAATATTTGAACCCCCTTTGGAAATAGAAAGAAAAACAGAAGCATTGCTGATTTCATTTATAATCCATTATAAGATTTTGTGCATTTTTGTGCAATGTGCATTAACACACCTGTGTTGTGTTTAAGAGACAGAAAACCACACTCAGAATAAGTTTGAGATTTGTTTCACGGGTGATGATCAAAATGTAGCCGGTGACCCAGGACAGGCCGAGCATCACTGCCAGAGAGAAACTACTCAAAACCTTCTTCTTTAGAGGAGTTTTCCGTGAACTAAACAGCAACAGTGTTATTGGTTAAATATATTCTCATAAATGCCTTTTGGTTGATAACTGATAGTGCTTTTCTGGTCCCAAAGTAAACATACCTGTTTAATTTAGGGTTGGTCCTGCATATGTTGTGAGAGAAGTACATCAGTATTGCCATGTTTGAGAGCAGCATGAGCATTAATGGGAGCAAGAATCCCCAAAACATAGGTTTTCCCATATTGAACTTCTGTTTGTCGTCCAGTGAAGCCAGCCAGCAACTGCATCAAAGAAGAGTGACAACTGAACTATTACAATCCAGAGAGAACAATGTAAAAACACATAAATAAAGTAAATATTTTATTTTACATTTAAAGGGTTAGTTAAACCCAAAAATGAAAATTCTTTCATTTACTCAACCTCATATCGTTCCAAACCCATAAGACTTTAGTTCATCTTCGAAACACAAATGATATTTTACTGAAATCTGTGAGCTGTCTGTCCCTCCGTTGACAGCTACGCAACTGCCACTTTTGCGCTTCAAAAACTCCATAAAGGGTTCATGAAACTAAGCCACATTAATTAAGCAGCTTAGTCAAAATTTATTGAAGAGTCTCGATCGCTTTATATGATTTACATATTGAATTTAAAGGGAACCTATTATGCAAAATTCATTTTTACATGGTGTTTGGACATAAATGTGTGTTGGCACTATGTGTACACAACCACCCTACAGTGATAAAAATCCACCCAATCCTCTTTTTTTTTAAATCCCCATAAATTATAAGCAGTGTCTCCCAACGACCTGTCCTCAGAATGTGGCTTTAGTGACGTCACTACAGCCACAGGCCCCGCCCATGAGTGTTGACAGACACTGCCGTTTTAACATAGAACCGCCCGCATCGAGTTCACAGCGAGTTGAGAGTTGTACACTTCCTGCACTGACGAGAATGTCTCCCAAGCGTTGTCGGTGTTGTGTAGCTGGATGTATTAATCCACATAGCTCTATTTACTAAAAAGTTGCTCCTGAAGGATGTAGCAGTGCCAACTATTCATGATCCAGCTACACATCTAGAAGCAAGTATTACGCATTTGTTTTCCAAATTGCCTTTGAATTTGTCAAGCTCATAATAACATGTTAAGGCTCGTACACACCGGGACGAATATCGACGCGCGTTATTCGGCAGCGTTTTTCAGCGCGTTTTTTGTGTTCACACCCAAGCGATTTTCCCTGACGATGAGCCGAGTGAACATGCAAATTCATTCCCTGACATTAGTTGGCGCCCATTTGCTCTGCAATACCACTCCATAATATTCTCTTTTATCAAGATTTTTGTAGTCGCTGTCGCATTTGTCATATAGTTCTTTCTGTTCCGACACCAACGAGACCAGCAGCTCTACATTCATCTTGCCTTGCATCTTCCTCGTCTTATTTCTTCCCGGCACTCGGCAGTGTAGACGCTACTTGCCGTATATCTTCTTCGCCGTTACGTATGTGTGCTCGGCAAGACCGTTTTGTGTTTGAGCGCCCCCAAGTTGTGTTTTACTGTAACTTCAGAAGCTCCAGACACGTGAGCAAAAGCGCCAATCTCATTGGTTGGATAGTTTTTGACGCGGCGCGTCACACAAAAAAAACGAACCCGAGGCGTTTTTAAAAAAAATGACGCTTTTACGCGTGGCGTTTTTCGTGTCGGTGTGCACACTCACATTGGCGCCCTTTGTTTAGTCACGAGGCGTTAAACGTCGGCGAATATCGCACGCGAAATTCGTCCCGGTGTGAACAGGCCTTTAGACTTATAAAGTTTGTGATAGCACCGTGAGTCCGTCCAGCAATGTTGTTATTTTTTTTATCGCGCTGATAGTGGAATCTTTATTTGTAAAGGACAGCACATCAGAATAGAGCAACCAAACAAGAGATATTGCTTGTCAGACAGACGCAAAACCGCTGACCAAGTCTGTTGGTACTCAGTTATCAATGAAGAGTTTCATGTTCGCTACAGGAGTTCAGGTATGTTTATGTATTACATGATACTGCTTATACAGAGGACCTCTCATGTCGGAAAAGTGGGGCAGGAGCAGCAGCTCATTAGCATTTAAAGGGAAACACTAAAATGGTGCGTTTTTGCACAAGCCCAAATTTGCCAATTTTAAAATGCTATAAAAAATTATCTGTGGGGTATTTTGAGCTAAGACTTCACATACACACTCTTGGAACATCAAATATTTGTTTTACATCTTGTGAAAAGGGGCATAATATGTCCCCTTTAAGCTTTTATTCACATATTAAGCACGTTTCAGTTATGGTATTTGGAAGCTCAAGCTTGCTTGCAGGCAGCATGTTTGAGCTTCAAGAACCAATGAGGTTCATACTCGTGTATTACGCAGCACGTTTGAGCTTCAGCAAGAACCAATGAGATTCATTCACGTGTTATGCACCATGTTTGAGCTTCCACAAGAACCAATGAGCTTCATTCTCGTGTATTACGCAGCACGTTTGAGCTTCAGCAAGAACCAATGAGATTCATTCACGTGTTATGCACCATGTTTGAGCTTCAGCAAGAACCAATGAAATTCACATTCTCACGTGTTACGCAGCACGTTTGAGCTTCAGCAAGAACCAATGAGGTTCATTCACGTGTATTATGCAGCATGGAGATGCCATTGCTGTAAGCCTTGGCTGTAATTATGGACGAAAACTTACAGGCCTTGAATAGGAGATGAGGAGTACCCTGCCAGATGGCAGCATTTTGAAGGCATAGTTGCATCGCAACGGCACACTCCACTGGGGTAGATACCCATGTACCCTTTGGCCACCCAACCATCGATGTAGTGGAGGGGGCACCAGAGTGGTTTCGGGCAAAAAAAGGTGCCTCCACGACTTTGTGACCTCCTCATTAACCTCAGGGGAAGAAAGGCACTGGAGTGGGATGCTGCTATTCAGCATGCCCCATCCCCAAGATACCAATCATCCAGTCTTGAGCTTTTGGGAAACGGTCGAGGATTTCACTCGAGCCTGACGCTCTCAGCAACGCAAGCAAGGATCCTTGAGCTTCTGTTTATGTTCGCTGAACAATGTTCAGAATAAAAGCCTAAATTCAATCTGTTCATCATATATAGTAATCAAATTTAGACTAAACTGCTCAAAGTGTCAAAGTGGTTGTTGCATAGACTGTCAATTTGTGCTTTGAAAATGAACAAAAGTCTTACGAAAAGTCGAAAGTCGAAAGTTTGGTACGATGTGAGGGTGAGGATGACAGAATTTTTCTTTTTGGATGAACTATCCTAAGGGCTGGTTTCAAAGGCTGGGCTTAGATTAAGCCATGGTTAGGTCTTAAATAAGGGCATTAAAGTAGCTTTTTTAATTTTGATCTTCAGCAAGAACCAATGAGATAAGTAGCTTTTGTTAAAGGTCCCTTTAAAAACATTAGTGTGCATCTTTAGGCAAAACAATGGCACTGACATAAAACTGCTCAAACATGCATTTTAGTCTAGGCATAAAGGTAATAAAAATGAGTATTAAAAAATTGAAATATTTGATACTTACAACTCTTCTTGTCGATAACCTAAAGGCTCTTTCACACTGTAGGTGGAACCCAATGAGATGCCAACAATAACAGCGGGTAGAACTAAACAGAAAAAGATTTATTGACATTATATATTGGATATATTATTTCATATTTAGGGTTTAGTCTTTTGTTTGATTTTGCAGTTAATACCCAGGATGCAAGGTGGATGAAATAAGAAAAAACGATTTACCAATTATAAAAGAGTTGGTTGACAATATACACCTTTTCTTTCTTTCTTTCTTTCTTTCTTTCTTTCTTTCTTTCTTTCTTTCTTTCTTTCTTTCTTTCTTTCTTTCTTTCTTTCGTTTTTGGAAAAGTGATTAAAAATACTGAAAAACGTTTTAATTAAAATACAGTCATGTACACTGCAGTAAAGCTACTTGATCAATATAACTAAACAATTATTTGAAATACAGTTTTAGAATATCTTCTCGCCAAGTCATTAGTGGGGGTTTTTTTTCAATACACGCAATTATTCGTATTTAGTTTAAACAAGATGAGTGATTTCTGAATCCTCTTCAACTTTGTAATCT
The DNA here is from genome assembly GCF_029890125.1 of Rhinichthys klamathensis goyatoka. Taxonomy (NCBI): domain Eukaryota; kingdom Metazoa; phylum Chordata; class Actinopteri; order Cypriniformes; family Leuciscidae; genus Rhinichthys; species Rhinichthys klamathensis. The sequence goes on from NW_026606808.1 coordinate 2,156,356, forward strand.
TCAAAAACATACTGAAAACCTTTTGGCGATTATATATAGGCCTATGTTTATACTCGACATGCTCGAAACGCATGGTTGCTCTAGATAATGCTTAAAGGAGTAGTTAACTTTAAAATTAAAATGATCCCATGATTTACTTACCCTCAAGCCATCGTAGGTGTATATGACTTTTTCCTTTCAGACGAATACAATCGGAGTTAATAAACACCCTGACGCTTCCGAGCTTAATGGCAGTGGATTGCAACCATCTGACAGAAGTAGCATGGCGTAGCATAAATATCAGCAATATGTCGCATTACTCCCATAAGTTGCACTTTAGACTTAAGTCGAATCCGTATGTTAATTTGGCTGGAAGCTTTGTTTGAGCTTCAAACTGATGGTTGCAATCCACTGCCATAGTATTTTAGATGATTAACGTTTAACAAACCTTAAAGGAAAAGTTCACCCTAAAATGACCCCAAAAAAAGTCTTCATTTTTTCACCCTGGTGTTGTGCTAATGCCACATGCCCTTCTTTCTTCTTCGGACCATAAAGGGAGATTTTAAAAAAAAAATGTTAAATCCAGCTTGCACTCATCTATATAATGGCAGTGAAAAGGGTCCAGCATCTAGCTTTTAAAAAATATCCAAAATTATCACAGAATGATCCCATGCAACACATAGTCTTATTGTCACAGTCTCCGTCTGCACCAGTCTGTCTTAGTCTGCACTACACTACCCAAAATCCTCCTTGTCTCCATACCTGAATTCACTCCCTCAATCATCCACCTGTTCATCGTCTTTATCATCTGTGTCACCTGTCCTCACCTCGTTAGTGGTCGTTTGTATCTGTATTTAGTTCTCTCTGTTCAGTCTGTCTTTGTAAATGTTACCTTGTATTGTGAGTGTTACACTTCTGCCTGTCTACCTGCCTGTACCAGTTTGTGTTAGTTGATTATAGTAAAAGTTTGAATTGGAGCCTTTGCCTCAGCCTGTCTTCATTCCACACCACACCGTGACAGAGGAACCGACCAAGAAAAAACATGGAAGTTGGCCGCTTCCTTTCGAACCCTGTTGACCGTCTGACTCATTGTTTCCAGGAGGGCCGCACGATCGAAAAGTATGTGGAAAATTTCCTACAGATTTCTCACCTCGTAGATTGGACAGAGGACGTCCTGAAGACCGTATTCTGGTGCGGACTAGATGATCCTCTGTACCAACCAGCTCCAGCGGAAGCAATCCCAGGTACTTTTGTCCAGTACCTGGATTATGTGCTGTGGTTGAGTGGCTCAACCTTCACCGTAGGTGAGGCTGAAGAGGACATCACCACTCAACCACACACACCAGCCATCTTCACCATGACACCCATCATCATCTGGAATTCAGAGCCCGCTGATCCTGCGCCAGAGACCGTCCAGCCAGAGACCGTCCAGCCAGAGACCATCCAGCCAGCTCTGGAGGACGCAGTGCTCCTTGTGGGATCCATGGCTGTTTTGTGTGTGTGGGTAGCACACACATTCGTTACAGCCCATGTACCCAGCCCTGAGCTTCCTTCGCCGCTGGTCCCGTCCAGCCCTGAGCTTCCTTCGCCGCTGGTCCCGTCCAGCCCTGAGCTTCCTTCGCCGTTGGTTCCGCCCAGCTCAAAGCCTTCTTCGCCGCTGGTTCCGCCCAGCTCAAAGCCCTCTTCGCCGCTGGTTCCGCCCAGCTCAAAGCCCTCTTCGCCGCTGGTTCCGCCCAGCTCAAAGCCCTCTTCGCCGCTGGTTCCGCCCAGCTCAAAGCCCTCTTCGCCGCTGGTTCCGCCCAGCTCAAAGCCCTCTTCGCCGCTGGTTCCGCCCAGCTCAAAGTCCTCTTCGCCGCTGGTTCCTCCCAGCTCAAAGCCCTCTTCGCCGCTGGTTCCGCCCAGCTCAAAGCCCTCTTCGCCGCTGGTTCCGCCCAGCTCAAAGCCCTCTTCGCCGCTGGTTCCGCCCAGCTCAAAGCCCTCTTCGCCGCTGGTTCCGCCCAGCTCAAAGCCCTCTTCGCCGCTGGTTCCGCCCAGCTCAAAGCCCACTGCACCGCTGGTTCCGCCCAGCTCAAAACCTTCGCCACTGGTCCCGTCCAGCAAAGAGCCCTCACCGCTTGCCCAGCCAGAGACTGTTAACGTCCCGAAGGGTCCTCACCGCCATGGCCGCCCGAAGGGTCCTCACCACCATGGTCACCCGAGGGGTCCTCACCACCATGGCCACCCGAAGGCCATCACCACCGCCCTGGACGCCCGAGGGTCCGGCCACTCCGCCCTGGATGCCCGAGAGTCCGACAGCTCCGCCCTGGATACCCGAGGGTTCGTCTACTCCGCCCTGGCCATGCCCACGTCCTGCTCCGCCCTGGCCACGCCCTCGTCCTGCTCCGCCCTGGCCACGGCCACGTTCGGCTCCGCCCTGAAGGCTTCCCGCTCCTGTGATCAGGCTTCAGGGCGCCCACCCCCCCACCCCTGTTGTTCCACGGCATGAGGTCACGCCTACCGGGAGGGGAGAGTTATGTCACAGTCTCCGTCTGCACCAGTCTGTCTTAGTCTGCACTACACTACCCAAAATCCTCCTTGTCTCCATACCTGAATTCACTCCCTCAATCATCCACCTGTTCATCGTCTTTATCATCTGTCACCTGTCCTCACCTCGTTAGTGGTCGTTTGTATCTGTATTAAATTCTCTCTGTTCAGTCTGTCTTTGTTGGTTCTTGTAAATGTTACCTTGTATTGTGAGTGTTACACTTCTGCCTGTCTACCTGCCTTTACCAGTTTGTGTTAGTTGATTATAGTAAAAGTTTGAATTGGAGCCTTTGCCTCAGCCTGTCTTCATTCCACACCACACCGTGACACTTATATTCCATGTTTACTGGGGGTATATAAAACAAACCAAACAAAAGTTTTATGGGTTTTTTTTTTTTAAGAAAATCCTGACCTTGGCAGTTAGTCTTCTCTGCACGGCTGCGCAATGTGTGCATTCTATTAGAGCCGCAGTTCACTCCATCTTGCACAGAAGTTGTGAGAAATCAAGATTAACAAAAACGCACCATGAAATGCCTAGAAATTCCCCCCAAAAAAGTATCTGTGTGCTTTTTTAACTGAGTTAAATATCTCTGGGAAGGCTCAAAGTCGCACATTGCCCAGTAGTGCACAGAAGACCAACGGCTAAGGTCAGGAAGTTTCTGGTTGTTGTTTTTTTTTTAAACCCTATAGTATACTCCCAGAACACTTGGAACATATGGCATGAGTCGCATGGGATCATTCTTTGATGCTTTTGCATATTTTAAAAAAATCTTGATGCTGGTTGCTATTCACTGCCATTGTATGGACAAGCACGAGCAGGACATTTTGTTTTTAGGACATACGGCATTGGAACAACACCAGGGTGATTAAATGAGAAATTATTCATTAAAGTTTGTGAGGAAAACTCAACAGAAAGCAATGCTTTCTTGACATAAAAAAAAGGATTTATTTTGCTGTGGCTCTAATGATTCAGCAGCAGAAAATAATTTGGCCAAGGCCATAATTGGCAATAATTCAGCAATAAAAATGTTAATATTTATACCAGTTGATACATTTACGCATATATAGTTTTAACCCATACTGAAAACCAAGACGTTAATCATAATACATTAGTGTTTTGTTCAATATCCCCTACCCCATCCAATAGCCAGGGAGACCTTTGGAAACCATGGAGGTGTTCCAGACGCTCCATTTTGGAAGAGGAGGAACACATTAAGGCCGTACAGAGTGTTCCAAGTGAACGTGGCCAACAGGAAGTACTGAAGCAGAGCTGTAAATGCTGTACAGGGACCCTCATCTGGGTACTTGTGATGGTCTGACTCGGGAACTATGTTCTGACCAGACAACTTTGCCACACTCAGATGTTGGACAGGGTTGTTTATGCCGAAGATGAAGAGAAGGTAGAAAACCGTCATGCTGATGCAGATGTTCACAACTAGCAGAGTAGGACTGCCTCCTCTTGACTTCCTGCGGCAAAATGTATGAATATAAGCTATAAAAAGTTTCACCTCTCAAATAGCTGTGGCTATGCTTAACAGTGTAAACTATAAGCCTTTACCTGGTTATGATTTGGTACACAGCTGTGACAGACAGACCCAGTACAGACAGAGCGCAGCCGGTGATGCTGATCCAATGCAAGGCTTCAGAATACTGATAGTTGATATCAAATGCCTGCAGAAAATGACACTAAAATTCTAGTTGCAATGGACTTTAATTCACAGCATCATAGACTTTACACTCTTAAAAATAAAAGTTATTTATTGGCATCTTTGGTTCATTGGCATTCCATGGAACATTTCCATTGTACAAAAGGTTGTATATAGCGGAGAATGGTTCTTCTGATTATTAAAAATGTTCTTTACAATAAGAAAAAAATGGTTCTTTTAAGAATTAAGAATTGTTCAGTAAAAGGTTATTTGGTGAAGCAAATATGTATCTTCTATTGGCATTGCTCTGAAAACCACCTTTAATTTTTAGAGTGTAAGTCAAATATCAATGATATTTACATCCTTTTACAAATATATCTCACCATCAGAATGGCAAAGTTTGCATTTTTAAAATTTTTCGGTTGACAGCTGCATACTACATGACCTGAGGAGTTCAATATTTTGGAGCAGCCTTCTGGGCTCCAGTCATTTTCAGTGTAACTCCAAAACACACATGCAAAGTTGTTGAGGGATAGTGTGGAATCAACCTGAAAGTTCAACAATGTATTAATTCATGAACACCATACCTGTGCCGACCTCTGTCAATGTCACACTAAGAAAAAAAATGGTTTAGGACTATATACTGAAAGGTTCTTTAAGGGAACCAAAACCCCCTTTTGGAACCTTTATTTTTCAAGAGTTTCATTATTAATAAGCTACAGCAAGGCATGTTGTGTTGTTGGACTAGCTGCTCACCGATGGTGTGAATGCAAACTCAATGTGGTCCAATCCAAGATGTTCTTGAAGGTTAGCAGATATTACTCTTCTTTTGGTATCCAAAGAAGGTTGAAAGCTTTTTGACTGAAAGAACTGATCACTATCATAGAGGACAAACCCAACATCTTTATCAAAATCTACAAAAATAAGGGACAAAGTTAATATAGTTAAAATACCACTTTCAACCAACAATTTCATGTGAAATAATAATAAAATACAACAAGGGGGAAAGTAGACCTTCACTGAACATGACATTCATTTGAAAGTCAATGTTATCTTTGGAAATCTCAGCCTGTGTCGTATCCAGTTTTATTCTGTCAGGTAAAAAGGTATCACTCTGCCCTGAAGAAATGAAGATAAACATGACTGTTAGAAGCACGCTAACTGTCCAAACCCTTACAAAAAAAGAAAAGTATAATTACATTTTATTCAGTATACATAAGTAAAGTTCAAGTATATTTTTACTTTATGTATAATTATAATAATATCAATATACGAGTAGACAAAATTGGCCCACTTTTTTAATGCATAAGTGAACTTGTAGGTACACTGATAGTACCCTTTCTGATGTTGTGTTGAAATAAAGATACTAGGGGTCATTCTTGGGAGCCCCTTACACCTATGAAATTGGCGTGTGGAACCAGAGCAAACATCAGCGGTCTCTCTCAGCGTTTGCAGAGATAAGTGCAGGGAGTTCACCTGGGTGTATCAGCGGTGTTCTGAAAGAGGCAATTTCCTTAATATAGAGTGAATTCCAAGAGCTGCACAGCAGATTTCCTCTTTTTAAAGATGCAGTTCCGTCCGTTTCCTTCTGGGTGCAGATGATTTCTTTCTCTTCTCTATGAGGAAGATGAGTTAACAAGCACAGCATCGGAGGGTGGGCTTATGCCTTCTGAGTTGAATGACTCATCTGATCTTCCATCTTCGGGTGTCATAGTTCAGTCTGTGGCTAACGCAGAGTTGGCAGCCATGACTTCCCGGGCCCCTACAAGCATTGGGCTTGAGTGGACTTCTCCACTCTGTTCCAAACACTTATGGTTGGATGATTGGTTCCTGAGGTCGGAGCTCAATGCACAACTGAGGTCCCGTTCTACCCCGAGATTTCAAAGTCGTGGAATGCACATTTTGGGGCCACAGGACTTTGGGTGAGCCCCATGGGAGGGTGGAGGGACCTTTACATGGTCAGAAATATAGGAATTGTCTCTTTCCCTGGGTCACACACACATGGTGTTAATGGACCTTGTTTTTTATTTTATTTTTACGATGGCCAGACATTAAATACTCGCCCCAGAACCTTGGTGGAAATGAATACTTGGGCTCCCCACAATTTGTTGCAATGGGTCTAAGCAGAGAGAAAGGTAAGTGTGAGATTATCAATGAGGCGCAGTCCCCTCGACAGTGGGTCCGGTGAGCAAAGTAGGTGTTTGACACTCCATTCACCACAAGTGCCAAGGGATGCAAAACCTCACAACATGGCAACTCCTACTCCCCCTCGCTCGTTCCATTGGTGCAGCTAGTACAGAGTCTGGACGCATTGGCTAGCGCTTTCCAGCCCGTCATGCTGGCTCATCAGAACAGTCCAGTTCGGCTGTACTATTCTCCAGGCGCACAGATACAGTGGCGTTCTTTCTACTTCAGTACGAGGCGAGAACTCTGCTGTCATTCAGGTGGAGATCGCTGTCCTCTTAGCAAAGGACATGATAGAGCTTGTCCCTCCAGCCAAGAAGGTTTTTACAGCCCTTACACTTTTCTCTGTGTGAAGTTGGACTCGATCCCCATGACAGGACGTCTTTCACAAACTTTGAACTGCTTGAAACTGTTCAATCACAAAACAGTGGTACAACTGAAATATTTTCAGAGGCTCCTTGGGCAAATGGCAGTCTTGGCAGCGGATATAAGAGACTTCATATGAAAACATTAAAATTTCTAAAATATTCCACATTTTTGGCCAGCAGTGTACATAAATAAAAACACTGCATCATGACTTTTCCTCTTTTGCTGCATTCACACCATCTCTTAATTACAAAATGACAACATGTGGCGTTGTACTCTAAGCTGTTCATGTCCACAGACTTGTAATTATGCATCTCTATGGTAACACTATTAATGCCAAAATGAATCTGCAGTGGCCCGGTGGTACTGTAATTCTACAGGGTCGAGTTCTACAAGGTCATGAACACTTTTTACAAGTCGGAATCTTGTCATTTTGACATGCCGTAAATTCACCTTTTTTTCTAGAGAGTTCTGTTGTATATTTAAGCTTCAAACTTGCCTTTAAAAGAGGTTAATTGCACTTGTCGGATTGGAGTTTGCCCCTTCAGTGACTGCACTGCCATGTTCGGTTGCACCAGCAATGGATTTGACTTCTCACGCAGAGAGAGTTTCTGTAGAGTCTGTGTTAGTCTAAACAAACACAATTAAAAAGTCAGACAGCAGGTCAAAAAGAAAGTGCTTTCGAATTTGGTTGAGATGGTTCTGTATGTAAGTGTCAGTGCAGTAAGTGTGAATTGTTTTGTTACTCATTTATTGCAGCTTGGTCGACAGAGGAGTACATCCCATGACTTGCGCTCAGGAGCTGACTGACTGTAGCGACTGCTGACACTGCAATTTCCTGAACAATGAAGAAAAGTGTTTCTCAAAACAATTCTGGTTTGTATAAGCACTGATGAGCCAAAACATTATTACCGGTCACAGGTGAAGCAAATACCGTTGATCATCTTCTAACAAGACCACATATTAAGGTCTGGGTAGATTAGATGGTAAGAAAACAATAACAATCCTTATAATCAACATGTTGAATGCAGGAGAAATGGGCAGGAATAAAGATCTGATCGAATTTGATACGGTCCAAATTGTTATGGCAAGGCATTTGGGTCAGAGAATCTCTGAAATGGCAAAGGTTGTGGGTTGCTCACAGTCAGCAGTGGTGAGAATTTACCAACAGTGATCCGAGAAGTGATAAACCACAAACCGGCGACAGGGTGTTGGGCACCTAAGGCTGGCTACAATACACAGTGTATCACACTCTGCTGCGTATGTGGCTGCTTAGCTCAGACCAGTGTCTACGATGAACCCTTCCTGTTCGACAGAAACCTAGCTAAAACCAAACAATTACATTACTTTAAATGAGTCCACCCCCCAGGATTACTGTTATAAACAACCTCATCTAAAAGGCAAAGGGGAGGTGTTGCTGTAATTTATAGTAATATTTTCAGAATTACTAAGAAATCAAGTTTCAAATATAATTATTTTGAAGTGTTGGTGCTTAATGTAACAATCGGAAATATAGTGCAAATGATAAATCACGTTTGAGATTTGTGCTGCCTACTGTATCCAGGCCATCAGGGCACCATACAGACTTTATCAAGAAATCAACAATCAGAATTAGTACTCGCTGCAGATAAAGTCCTAATTGTTGGTGATTTTAATATACTTATAGATAACGAAAAAGATGCATTGGGATTGGCCTTAAAGATATTCTTAACTCTATTGGAGTAAGACAACACGTGTCAGGACCTACTCATTGTCATAATCACACTCTAGATCTAATATTATCACACAAAATCAATGTTAATGCCATTGAAATTCTGCAGCAGAGCGATGACATCTCAGATCATTATCTAGTCTCGTGTAAACTTCATTTAGCCAAGGCTGCAAAGCTGACTCCGTGTTACAAATATGTTAGACCTATCAATTTTGCCACTAAAGATTGCTTTTAATAATCTTCCTGATCAGTTTCATCATCTAAGCATCCCAGATAGCTAAGAAGAACTCGATAGTGCGACAGAAAGTTTTAACTCTCTCTTTTCCAGTACTTTAGACACAGTTGCTCCGTTGTGCTTAAAAATTTAAGAAAATAGTCCAACGTCGTGGTACAACGAGCACACTCAGGCCCTTAAAGGGGTCATGAACTGGCTTTTTAATTTTTTTTTATTGTTGTCTGAGGTCAACTTATGACGTTCGCTTGGTTTTTACAATCTAAAACATCAAAATTAATAAGTAATACCCTAGTTTTGAGCCTAGCTCAAAAACGCTCGGTTTTTATGGGAGTCTCGCATTGAAGACTTGGAAGTAAATGCCCACTGCTGTGAGTGGATAACAGTTTTGCATATTATAATGAGTTTCAACTCACTCGTCAGTGCACGTGGGGGAAATTGTTATTTATCTATGCGTGTAATGCGCGAATTGGTGGGCGGGGCTAAACCGGCTGTGTTGAAGTAGACGTTGATCTTCCTTTGCGGGGGTGGTGTTTTATCCTCTTTGTCGTCATAGTTCCCCACTTTGAAAAACGAGTCGTTTGCTGAGCCTGGTGTCAATAAAAGCTTTTATTGGACTAACAAGGATGTTTTCAGTTCTGAAACTTACAGGATATTCTTATAATATGATGACCTCTTAGATGCCAAAAGCTCAAGGAAAATTTGATTTCTCAGTTCATCACCCCTTTAAGAGAGCAGGCAGACAAATGGAGCGCAACTAGAAGAAAACAAAACTAGAAGTATTTCACGTTTCATGGAAGGAGAGCTCAATTGCATAAATAGATGCCTTAAAAGCTGCTAGATCTGCTTATTATTCAACCCTATTAGAAGAAAATAAACAAAAGCTGAGGTATTTATTTGAAACAGTGGCTAAACTAATGAAAAATAAAGCCTCAAGCCCAGAAGTTTCCAAGCAGCACAGCAGTAATGACTTTATGAACTTCTTCGCTTATAAGATTGATAATATCAGGGAAAAAATTATAACCATGCAACCGTCTACTACAGCATCGCATCAGGGAGTGTATTTTAGTCTCCCTAAGGAAAAAATGTATTTAATCATTACTGTAGGAGAGGAAGAATTTTTTTAACTCGTTAAATCATCTAAATCGACAACATGTATATTAGACCCTATACCAACTAAGCTAATGAAAGAGATGCTTCCAGAGGTCAAAGATCCTCTTCTGAATATCATTAATTCATCTTTGTCATTAGGATATGTACCAAAAAGTTTTAAGCTGACTATGATTAAACCACTTGTTAAAAATAAACAAATTGATCCTATAGAATTAGTCAATTACAGGCTGATCTCGAATCTACCTTTTCTGTCAAAGATATTAGAAAAGGCAGTATCTTCACAACTGTGTATCTTCACAAATGATATCTGCAAGGATTTTCAGTCAGGATTTAGACCGTACCATAGTACCGAGACAGCTCTCATTAGAGTCAAAAATGATTTGCTCTTATCATCCGATCGTGGTTGTATCTCTCTATTAGTGTTACTTGATCTTAGTGCTGTATTTGATACCATTGACCACAACATTCTTTTAACCCTCTGGGGTCTGAGGTGTTTTCAGGGTCCTTGAGATGTTTTGGCATGCTCTGACATTTCTGCTTTTTTCAGTTGCTTATAAACATATTAATGGCACAGGTTAAATTACACTCTATATAGCACACACAGGGCTACCATAATATGTGAACAACATGTTAATACATGTTTGTATTGTTGAGAGAATATTGTTTATGCGTGGTTATTGAAAAAACTAAAAAATAAAGTTTCTAATATAAGGCCACAAATAACATACTAAATATCTGTCCACAAGACTTTTGACTAGTGGATGTTGTCGCCTAGAGTTTTTGCTTCGAATTGATCTGAAAATCATTCTGCCTAATCATTCACATAAAACAATAGATTGTTTTAAATTGTGAAAAACATTTTTTTGTTTGCAAAGGCAATATGCGGATGGGCGGAACGGCCCAACCCCCTCATGAATAATTAGGCAGTTCTCACCTGAGCAGACTGCATACTAATGAGCCTTTCATTCAGTGGTGTCACACAAGAAAGAATGCAAGGAAAATATATATATATATATATAAATAAATAAATATGTATACACACACACACACACACACACACACACACATATATATATATATATATATATATATATATATATACACTACCGTTCAAAAGTTTGGGGTCAGTGAGAATTTAATTTTTATTTTTTGGAGGAAAGAAATCAATACTTTTATTTATCAAGGAATAATTAATTTGATCGAAAGTGACAGTAAAGACATTTATAATGTTACAAAAGATTCTAACCCTAACCCTATTAATCAAAGAATCCAAAAAAAAAAAAAAAAAACTGTACAACTGACAGACCAACAACTGTTTCAACATTGATAATAATAATAAATGTTTCTTGAGCATCAAATCCTCATATTATACTGATTTGTGAAGGATCATTTGACACTGAAGACACTGACACTGGTGATGCTGAAAATTCAGCTTTGATCACAGGAATAAATTACACTTTACTATATATTCACACAGAAAACAGCTGATTTACACTGGAATAATATTTAATACTATAACTGATTTTTGTTGTATTTTTAATCAAATAAGCGCAGCCATGGTTAGCAGAAGAGAATTCTTTTAAAAGTATTTAAAATCGTACCGACCCCAAACTTTTGAACGGTAGTGTGTATATATATACAAACAATCAAAATATAAATGAAAGCCAAAAGCACATTTTTAGTCACACCTTTTAGCCATCCACATACCATTTTTAGCCATCCACCGCGGTCAAAATAAACCAGTCGCATTTCAAAGTCGTTCGCGAAACGACCGCCAGGTGGCGCAAAGGGACATTTAGCAAAACGTAAGTGGGGCTAATGTCTGTAGCCTAAGGATGAAATGCTACAAGTTATGGTAATTTCCAAATAAGCCTACAACAAACATTTATAGCCTACTCCGTAATTGTTGGTCATACAGATAAGATATAATCTTTTAAAACTGTAAAAGGCTAAAGTATAGGCCTACACTCACAGGCTAAATGAAAAAATCGCTCATGTGAGAAACAGACGTTTGGATATTTCTCAGTGAGTAAATTCATAGCCGAGCGGTAGAACTTAGGGTTCATCATCAAGATGACACGGGTTCAAATCCCGCACAAACAAGGTCTGCTGTATATTTTATATTTATTTAGATTTGTCTAGCTCTAAAACTCTGTTACACCATACAGTTTTTTTTGCTTATATTTATAAAATACAATTATCATGCATTTCCATTTTACACTAAGGAAAAAAAATAGTATCCAACAGAACGACTTTGCATCTGTATAATAATAGGCTACCAATCGTAATTTCAAAAGCAGTTATGTAAAAAAATTAATTATATATAGCCTATATATATATATATATATATATATATATATATACTATATATATATATATATATATATATTTTTTTTTTTTCAGGGCTGCCAACTCTCACGCAATTGACCCAAATCTCACGCTCTCACGCCACACCCCCGATTTCTCACGCTGAAGTGTCAACCCGGTCGGTCAAATTCCTAAAAGATATAGTTTATCTATAGATCTACCTGTTGAGCCACTCGTGATCGACTAGTTATACCGCAAATTAGTTAAAATATCCCGTAATCTATCTAGAGCGAGCGTGCATGCGAGACAGATATTGTGCTCCAAACCATGCGCGCGCATGGCAGAGAGGTCTGTTCCCCACAACCTAGAGTTTTTAAAAACATGGTTTTAAGTAAAGTGTGATTTGCCAGGGGGGACTAGGATTTCCTTCTGGTCTAAACATCCCTGCTTCTGCTGAATTATTTTAATCCCCCCCGTAATTTTTTGGTCATACAGATAAGAGTAGGCTTACATCGTTCAAAACTGTAAACTTGTATTCATATAGGCTAACGACAAAAACAGTATAGGCCTACAGAGGATCTACTCAAACATGCAATGTAGCCTAAGCGCTTCCCAATGAGAAAATGACAAGACAAGGGTTAAAATCTCGCTCTATGTAGGCTAAATCGCCCTGAATTAAAATGTAAAAACAAATCAAATAATGTATTTGTCGAAATGTTGCGATATTGTTTCATTTAAGTTCATAATTATTCTATAAATGTTATTTAATTTAGCAGCATTACCACGAAGCACCGTGTTTCGATATTTATTTGAATAATACAAAATAAAATAAAAACTTAATTCACAAATTGCATGCCTTGTAAGGATCCAAAGATCCCTGTAGAATTTAATATTGAGTTGAACATTTTGTTCATGACAACAAATTAACATGCGTTTTTTCAGATTATATTTAGTTTTGCTTGGAAAAAGCTGGCCCAAACCAGTTTTATTTCATCAATTATTGAAATAATGAAATATTTAGTAATAAACTTTTGTGACAGAAATATCACTAGGCTACATGTAACTTAAATCATTTAATTCCTTCATTATCAACACTGTCTAGAATAGCGATTTAAGTGTGAATTGCGACTTCTCTTTGTGTTAAGTCAGCCTCAGACTCCGATAGCCTGTGGGGGGTTGGAGGGACATTGCTGGACAAAGGTGTTAATGTTCCTCTTTCATATGGAGAGTGTCGGATAGCCAGCCTGATGAGCAGGCAAAATTATTGTAAGGATAAATCTGTGTCCAAATGTAGACCCCATATCTTATTAAATTATAAATATTGTAGTTTATTTATTGTAGCCTATTTAAAGTTTTTTTCACACAAAATTTCAATTGAAGTTATTGTAAGGTGAATTCAACAAGGCATGCTGTGTCTTTGAAGCAACAATTAAAGGTTAAATAATTTTTTCGTGATTTGTATGGCTGACACGCAGCGACATATACAGTATTATCAGCTCTATTATGTGTTTTTACCCTGAAATGTTTAATTTCGAGAGAGAGACCCGCGCGCGCAGCGAGGGAGACTAAATAAACTTGTTAAAAAGAGATCCAGCGCGAGAGAGGCAAAGAGAAACGCATGTTTTTAATTTAATTATGTTTCTTTGGACAATTTTCGTTTTGTAGGCCTACTGTTTTAATTGTTTAATTTAGCTGTAATTTCTTTGGCAATACAAATTTAAAATGTCGCAAGAATAAGATTAGCCTAGTGTTTCTTATTTTGCATCGCAAAAGAAATAAACTCTAAACAAGATGCAACCCTGTTTTACATTAAACAATTTAAACCTTGAAATGTTCGAACTTGGTTTCAAACTTAAGTAATTTTAGTGTTCTTTTACATTACACAATAATTTAGCAGACTAAAGACGAGCTTCTTCATTTTCATTTTCTGATGCAATCGGCTGACAATCTTCCTTCATCAGTTTTTGTCGTTTGTGCAGCGGCTGCGGTTCTACAGGAATGTAGCAAATTTATGTTGTAATGATAATCAAACAAAACTCTTGACTTTAAATAAGTAAACAGATATAAACAGTTACCTATTTAAGCATCAAGGTGGGAAAATATAAACGTAGGACAACATCGGTTAACAACATGTATGCTACATTGAGATTCGATCTCGGGTCGAATGAAGCTCCTCGAAGCTCGTGTCGTTGCGTTGATCACTGAGCTGTCTTCTGTATGCTGTTAAAGTTGTAAAGCCTCATTCATGTAGCCTAAATGTTTTTATTGCAATGTTTTATGTTGAAATGTTTTCATTATTTATTCAATTACATTTCAGTAGCCTAATTTCAGTATTGTGATTATGAATTATTTTAACTACGTTTCACTTGTTGAATTCTTCTGCTACCAGCTTTCAATCGCTCTGAATCAGCGCGGTGCGGCAGCAGATTACGCATTAGAGAGAATAAAGGCCAATTTATACTTCTGCGTCGAGTGTACGCCGTAGTGTACGGCGTAGGCTACGCACGTAGGCGACGCCGTCATGAGCATTTATACTTCTGCGTTTAGGTCTGCGTTGCTCTGCAGTACAGCGCCGAAACGCTAGTTGGCGGCGGAGGGTTTTAATGTTCCACTGTGTTTAGATTCCTCGCGGCAAGAAGAAGAAGATTCCTCGCGGCTGTTTTGAGTTTAGGTTACTACAAGCAATGGCGACTGAAAGAGAGCAGATCATGTTGGAGTTGGAGCTTATCGAGGTGGAAAAGGTAAATTTTTTTTTTTTTTTAACAGTTTCGCTGTACTTAGAATTTAAAAATGGCGGGCGGTGCAGAAGAACACGCCGGAAATGCATAGGAGGAAACGCGATGCTACAAGCCGACCAATCACAGATCTTGCGGTCCGCGTCGTCGCGACGTGTAGTTACATTTTTGAGGAGGTGCGCGTCAGGTTACGGCGAAGGGTACGGCGTATGGTACGCGTCTGTGCGTATGCTACGCCGTACCTACTGCGTGCACCCGACGCAGAAGTATAAATTGGCCTTAAACCGGAATAAACGAACACTTTTCAGAGTCTATGATTGTAGCGCCTCTTAGCGGTAAAAGGCAGCAAATACACCACACATTTTACCGCCGCGGTGGAACGGCTGATGTGGGCTTTGTCATGGCTTGCCTCGACATTTGCGTTTGAATAGCGCGCGTCCTCCGTGGGCGTGTCAGATTAACGCGTAATGAAGTGTAATGAGCTGGGGGAAAAAATACTGACAGCACTCTCTTTTCATACAGATTGCATAAACTGAGAATATTTGTTTTTTATATAAATTACTTCATTTAAAAGAAGAGAATTTAAGCTTCATAAAGAAAAACCTCTCGTGCCTGTGTGACAAGTAATCGCGGAGTTACAGTTAATCTTAGGACGCGTTTCAGAATGGACTTCACTGACAGAGAGAACGCAGAACTCGCATCATGTTTGTTTTTCTTTATTTGGTGAAAAGCACAACACTTTGTTTTTATTGTGAGTATCCACAAAAAAAATAGAAACTTAACAGGATCTAATGATGTACAACACTTATATGTAAGATCAAAATTAACCGAGTATTTTGAGTCTCTTTTACACTGATAAGAAAAAAAGCGAGACAATCGCGCCGGCGCGATAGCCGACCCCAGGGGGTTAAATAGACTTTAAAATTATGTTGGCATTAGTGGAATTGCATTAGCATGGTTTAAATCATACTTATCTGACCGTTATCAGTTTGTATCAGTAATTAAAGACATGTCTTATCGATCACAAGTTCAGTATGGTGTACCACAAGGCTCAGTACTAGGACCGTTACTGTTCACTTTGTACATGCTACCCTTGGGAGATATCATTAGGAAGCATGGCATTAGTTTTCACTGTTATGCTAATTATATGCAGCTCTATATTTCTTTACGTCCTGATGAAACTTACCAATTCACAAAATTAACGGAATGCATAGCTGATATAAAAAATTGGATGACTAGTAACTTCCTACTACTTAATTCTGAAAAAACAGAGATTCTAATTATTGGACAAAAAACGTCCTCACGTAATAACCTAGAATACTGTCTAACACTTGATTGATGCTCTGTCAAGTCTTCATCGTCGGTTTGGAACCTGGGTGTGCTTTCTTGATAGCAATCTTTCATTTGAAAGTCACGTGTCTATTAAAGTATCTGTAAAACCGCATTTGCGGAACAGTTAGTTCATGTGTTCATGACACCAAGGCTAGATTATTGTAATGCTCTACTGGGTGGTTGCCCTGCACGCTTAATAAACAAACTACAGCTGGTCCAAAACGCAGCAGCTCAAGTTCTTACCAGAACCAGGAAGTATGACCATATTAGCCCGGTTCTCTCAACACTGCATTGGTGGGACTTCCAGTTTTGCCATGTAGTGAAGAGACGCGTGGTGTTAGTGCTCCGGCATAAATTTAATATTTTGTTCCTCATAAAACTACATTTGGGGCTTTTTAGCTATTTTTGTGCTACTGTTGGTATTTGTTAAAGTTATATGTTCCAGATGAGTTGAGCTGGTCACCACGCGAGCTGGTGGTAAAATCAATCCGCAAACCAAGATGCCTAATTCTGGGCATGAAAGCGGCAAGATGTCGGACGACGCCTCAAACCCGCTAACGACTGACACACTGGTGAGCGAACTTGATAAACTAAGTAGACTAGCTTAAACTAGCTTATCCGACCACAGCGACAGGATCACACATCTCGAACAGGAGGTCTCTACTCTTCAGTCGAAGTTGGTGACGGCGACTTTCGGGAATTTCGAGAATTTCGATTTAAGAGCTAACGTGGAAGACCTCGTTTCGCAGTCCAAACAGCAGAATATTCGTGTCGTTGGTCTTGCTCTTCCCTCCCCACCGGAGCTTGATCACGCCCATCAGAGCTTAAGGCCCAAACCCTGTCAAGGTCAAAATCCCTGTCCAATTATAGTGAGATTTCATCGCTACATAGAGGAGGCTGTGCTCAAATTCGCGAAATCGTCAAAAGAAATTACTTTCAAGGGACATTGAATCAAATTCTATGAGGACTTCTGCATTTCGGTGGCTAATAGGAAAGCTTCGTTCAACAAGATCAAGGGCCTGTTATATAAACACGGTGTTCGTTTTTGCATGATCTACCCGCCATGATCTACCCGGTGTCATACAACAATACGGAGCATTATTTCGACTCCCCTGAGGCTGCAGAAAAATTCTACCACCAAAACTTTGCTGAGAAACTTTACTAGCGGCGTTGATAAGGAGATTCGCCACCAGTCGAAACCTCCCGTATACGTCGTCGGTCAAAGAGTGTGGCTTTCTACCAAGAATATTCCTTTGTGCCCAATCTCTAAAAAACTTGCTCCTAAATTTATTGGCCCGTTTGCCGTCACCAAGATTATTAGTCCGCTGACGGTTCGACTCAAACTCCCTCCAGCGTACAGGAGAATTCATCCCGCCTTTCATGTGTCTAAAGTTAAGCCCGTGTTTTATTCTCACATTAATCCGCCAGTCCCGGTGAGTTTAAAAAAGCATTGTTTTTTTTTCTTTTGTACCCATTTTAGATTATTATGCTCTACTTTGCAGTTCTTTGAATAAGCCACCTGTGAATTCTAAGGGGGGAGGGGTTGGACACAATATTATAATTGTTATATGGAACGTACGTGGGATGGGTGGCTAAATTAAAACGCTCCAGAGTTTTTTCTCATCTAAAATCACTGTCCTCTGATATTATGTTTCTTCAGGAGACACATTTGCGTACAGGTGATCACACCAGACTGCGTAAACAATGGGTTGGTCAAGTATTTCATTCTAGTTTTAATAGCAAATCCAGAGGTACTGCAATTCTGATACATAAAAGAGTCATGTTTCTAGCAGAGCAAGTACTTTCAGATCCTGAAGGCCGCTTTGTAATCGTCAGTGGTATTCTTTTTCAAACTGCAGTAGTCTTAGTAAACGACACGTATATGCCCCAAATTGGGATAACCCTACTTTTATGTCTATGCTTTTCTCAAAAATCCCAAATCTTGACACTCATCACCTTATTTTTGCAGGGGACTTTAATATGTTATCGATAATAATCTTGATAAATCTGCGACTAAATCTTCTTCTCTTTCCGCTATGTCCAGTTCTCTAATTTCGCTAACAAATCAAATAGGCTGCATAGATCCCTGGCACTTTTTTCATCCTTCTGACAAAGTATTTTCTTTCTTCTCTGGTATGCACCATGTTTACTCTCATATTGATTATTTCTTCCTTGATAAAGCCCTTCTTTCTTCAGTTATTTCTTCAGATTACTCTGCCAATGTTATTTCTGATCATGCCCCCCATGTGTTAGATATTTCCTTTATGCCCGCTTTTAAGAGCTGACCTCAATGGAACTTCGATCTAGGGCTTCTTGCCAGAACTGACTTCTGCTAATTTCTATCCAAAAATACAAACCCTTTCATTGAGACTAACAAAACGGAAACCGTATCTGCTTCTCTTCTATGGGATACATTTAAAGGGTTTATTCGTGGTCGAATCATTTCCTTTAGTCTCACTTAGCCAAGACAAGAAAATCTCGGCAACAAGAGCTTATCCGTTCAATTTTAGAGGTTGATGGACAATATTCAAGCGATCCCAAACCTGATCTTAAGTTAAAACGTTCAAGGTTACAAACTGAATTTGATTTGCTTTCAACAAATAAAGCTGAATATTTGATTAAAAGAACTAGAGCCACTTATTATGAACATGGGGAAAGAGCAGGCCATCTTCTTGCTTCCCAGCTTAAACAGCAGTCAGCATCACGCTATATCACGCAGATTTATGATAACCATTCTAATGAGCTCGTTACTGACCCTCAAAAAATTTACTCTGTCTTTTCCTCCTTTTACTCCAGTCTTTATGCTTCTCAACCTCCTTCTGATGCTTCCTTAATGGAGTATTTTCTACATAATTTAAGTATACCCACTATTAATACATTAACAGAGGAGACATTAGATCTCAGGCTAGATGAAATTACCACATGCATTGGTCTCATGCGGTGTAACAAGGCTCTAGGGCCTAATGGCTTTCCCTTAGACTTTTATAAGAAATTCTCATCGCAGTTTTATTTCTGAGGATCAGACTGGGTTTATTAGGGGACATCAGATGTCATCTAATATCCGGCGATTGCTAAATATACTCTTTAGTCCTTCTCTGTCTAAGACCTCTGAAATTATAATTTCTCTTGATGTTGAAAAAGTATTTGACCGTGTGGAATGGAATTATTTATTTACTTTATTAAAATAGTTTGCCTTTGGGCACAATATTATCTCATGGATTCGCCTTCTATATTCGGCTCCCTCTGCTAGTGTTAAAATAGTTGATAGTGCTGATAGTTCATCAGTCTTTTCCCTCTCCCGTGGGACGTCGCAGGGTTGCCCTCTGTCTCCTTTGCTCTTTGCTTTAGCTATTGAGACACTTTCTATCCCCTTAAAAGCATCTTCGTCTATACGCGGGATCCATAGGGGAGGCACAGAACACTGCGTTTCTTTCTATGCTGACGACTTGTTGTTGTACAAGATCCAGTTGGCTGCGCCAACGAGATTATGCACTTGCTCGACACCTTTGGCTCTTTTTCAGGTTACAAATGAAACTTTACCAAAAGTGAATGTTTCCCTATAAATGACGTGGCTAAAAAAAATTCTAAAAGCACACTACCTTTTAATTTTTCTCCTTCTGGGGTTTGTGGTGGAAATTTTAAACTATATACACTCACCTAAAGGATTATTAGGAACACCTGTTCAATTTCTCATTAATGCAATTATCTAATCAACCAATCACATGGCAGTTGCTTCAATGCATTTAGGGGTGTGGTCCTGGTCAAGACAATCTCCTGAACTCCAAACTGAATGGCAGAATGGGAAAGAAAGGTGATTTAAGCAATTTTGAGCGTGGCATGGTTGTTGGTGCCAGACGGGCCGGTCTGAGTATTTCACAATCTGCTCAGTTACTGGGATTTTCACGCACAACCATTTCTAGGGTTTACAAAGAATGGTGTGAAAAGGGAAAAACATCCAGTATGCGGCAGTCCTGTGGGCGAAAATGCCTTGTTGATGCTAGAGGTCAGAGGAGAATGGGCCGACTGATTCAAGCTGATAGAAGAGCAACTTTGACTGAAATAACCACTCGTTACAACCGAGGTATGCAGAAAAGCATTTGTGAAGCCACAACATGCACAACCTTGAGGCGGATGGGCTACAACAGCAGAAGACCCCACCGGGTACCACTCATCTCCACTACAAATAGGAAAAAGAGGCTACAATTGGCAAGAGCTCACCAAAATTGGACAGTTGAAGACTGGAAAAATGTTGCCTGGTCTGATGAATCTCGATTTCTGTTGAGACATTCAGATTGTAGAGTCAGAATTTGGCGTAAACAGAATGAGAACATGGATCCATCATGCCTTGTTACCACTGTGCAGGCTGGTGGTGGTGGTGTAATGGTGTGGGGGATGTTTTCTTGGCACACTTTAGGCCCCTTAGTGCCAATTGGGCATCGTTTAAATGCCACAGCCTACCTGAGCATTGTTTCTGACCATGTCCATCCCTTTATGGCCACCATGTACCCATCCTCTGATGGCTACTTCCAGCAGGATAATGCACCATGTCACAAAGCTCGAATCATTTCAAATTGGTTGCTTGAACATGACAATGAGTTCACTGTACTAAAATGGCCCCCACAGTCACCAGATCTCAACCCAATAGAGCATCTTTGGGATGTGGTGGAACGGGAGCTTTGTGCCCAGGATATGCATCCCACAAATCTCCATCAACTGCAAGATGCTATCCTATCAATATGGGCCAACATTTCTAAAGAATGCTTTCAGCACCTTGTTGAATCAATGCCACGTAGAATTAAGGCAGTTCTGAAGGCGAAAGGGGGTCAAACACAGTATTAGTATGGTGTTCCTAATAATCCTTTAGGTGAGTGTATATATTAAACTAACCAGGTTAGAGTAACATCTAACCTAATTTAACATCTAACATTTGAACAGAATGTACTGTACGAAACCAATGGAAAACTTGTGACTTTGAGTGTGTGCGTGTATGTGTATAAATAACATAATTTGGGAAATGAAACTAGACAGGTGTCTAAATTCGAAACTAAAAACAGAGATTGGTTACCTATAACGTTTCATATAATTTAGTCATACCTCCTTATTCTATAAAACTGTTGTATTTGTGTTTACTCGGGGGATTCTCAATGGGATTTGTCTGAGATCCACCGGCCATGCTTATTGCTTCTTTTTGGGAGATTCTCTGAGAACTGCTCGAGACTCCCGGCCGTAATAAAGAACATTTAAAGGACAATTACTCAAGTCTGTCTGTCAATAAAGCTGCGCAGCAAGAGAACAAGTAAGTTACAATTATTGGCTCTGGACGCTGTAGTCGACTGGAGACTCGCTGGAGATTTAGACGGATGCTGTAGTCGACTGAAGACTCGCTGAAGATTTAGACGGATGCTGTAGTCGACTGAAGACTCGCTGAAGATTTAGACGGATGCTGTAGTCGACTGGAGACTCGCTGAAGATTTAGACGGATGCTGTAGGCGACTGGAGACTCGCTGATGTATAGTTAGGGAGCGGATGCTGTAGTCGACTGGAGACTCGCTGGAGATTTAGACGGATGCTGTAGTCGACTGGAGACTTGCTGATGTATAGTTAGGGAGCGGATGCTGTAGTCGACTGGAGACTCGCTGATGTATAGTTAGGGAGCGGATGCTGTAGTCGACTGGAGACTCGCTGATGTATAGTTAGGGAGCGGATGCTGTAGTCGACTGGAGACTCGCTGGAGATTTAGACGGATGCTGTAGGCGACTGGAGACTCGCTGATGTATAGTTAGGGAGCGGATGCTGTAGTCGACTGGAGACTCGCTGGAGATTTAGACGGATGCTGTAGTCGACTGGAGACTTGCTGATGTATAGTTAGGGAGCGGATGCTGTAGTCGACTGGAGACTCGCTGAAGTATAGTTAGGGAGCAGATGCTGTAGTCGACTGGAGACTCGCTGATGTATAGTTAGGGAGCGGATGCTGTAGTCGACTGTAAACTCGCTGATGTATAGTTAGGGAGCAGATGCTGTAGTCGACTGGAGACTCGCTGATGTATAGTCAGGGAGCGGATGCTGTAGTCGACTGGAGACTCGCTGATGTATAGTTAGGGAGCGGATGCTGTAGTCGACTGGAGACTCGCTGATGTATAGTTAGGGAGCGGATGCTGTAGTAGTCGACTGGAGACTCGCTGATGTATAGTTAGGGAGCGGATGCTGTAGTAGTCGACTGGAGACTCGCTGATGTATAGTTAGGGTGCGGATGCTGTAGTCGACTGGACACTCGCTGAAGTATAGTTAGGGAGCAGATGCTGTAGTCGACTGGAGACTCGCTGAAGTATAGTTAGGGAGCGGATGCTGTAGTCGACTGGAGACTCGCTGATGTATAGTTAGGGTGCGGATGCTGTAGTCGACTGGACACTCGCTGAAGTATAGTTAGGGAGCAGATGCTGTAGTCGACTGGAGACTCGCTGAAGTATAGTTAGGGAGCGGATGCTGTAGTCGACTGGAGACTCGCTGATGTATAGTTAGGGAGCAGATGCTGTAGTCGACTGGAGACTCGCTGATGTATAGTTAGGGAGCGGATGCTGTAGTCGACTGGAGACTCGCTGATGTATAGTTAGGGAGCGGATGCTGTAGTCAACTGGAGACTCGCTGATGTATAGTTAGGGAGCGGATGCTGTAGTCGACTGGAGACTCGCTGATGTATAGTTAGGGAGCGGATGCTGTAGTCGACTGGAGACTCGCTGATGTATAGTTAGGGAGCGGATGCTGTAGTCGACTGGAGACTCGCTGATGTATAGTTAGGGAGCGGATGCTGTAGTCGACTGGAGACTCGCTGATGTATAGTTAGGGAGCGGATGCAGTAGTCGACTGGAGACTCGCTGATGTATAGTTAGGGAGCGGATGCTGTAGTCGACTGGAGACTCGCTGAAGTATAGTTAGGGAGCGGATGCTGTAGTCGACTGGAGACTCGCTGATGTATATTTAGGGTTGCGGATGCTGTAGTCGACTGGAGACTCGCTGATGTATAGTTAGGGAGCGGATGCAGTAGTCGACTGGAGACTCGCTGATGTATAGTTAGGGAGCGGATGCTGTAGTCGACTGGAGACTCGCTGATGTATAGTTAGGGAGCGGATGCTGTAGTCGACTGGAGACTCGCTGATGTATAGTTAGGGAGCAGATGCTGTAGTCGACTGGAGACTCGCTGATGTATAGTTAGGGAGCGGATGCTGTAGTCGACTGGAGACTCGCTGATGTATAGTTAGGGAGCGGATGCTGTAGTCGACTGGAGACTCGCTGATGTATAGTTAGGGAGCGGATGCTGTAGTCGACTGGAGACTCGCCGATGTATCGTTAGGGTCACCGTGATTTTGCCAAGTAAGACATGGTCCTGGATCAACATATTTTGTTGATCCTGGATCAACATTCCTGTCCCAAAATGTAGTCCTTACCCAATCCCTACCCCTAAACCTAACCCTACCCATAACTTTTCCCTAAAATCATAGGGTAATGAAAGGTGATGACACTGATGTGTAAGTACTTCACCCTGGTTCTAAGCCTAAACTTGACATAAACTGTAAACTTGTCCCTCAAATCTGATTGGTTGATAGGAAAGTTGATCCAGGATCAACAACGATGTTGATCCAGGAACATGTGGTACTTGGTGAAATCACGTTCACCGTATAGTTAGGGAGCGGATGCTGTAGTCGACTGGAGACTCGCTGAAGTATCGTTAGGGAGCGGATGCTGTAGTCGACTGGAGACTCGCTGAAGTATAGTTAGGGAGCGGATGCTGTAGTCGACTGGAGACTCGCTGAAGTATAGTTAGGGAGCGGATGCTGTAGTCGGCTGGAGACTCGCTGGAGTATAGTTAGGGAGCGGATGCTCTAGTCGACTGGAGACTCGCTGAAGTATAGTTAGGGAGCGGATGCTGTAGTTGACTGGAGACTCGCTGAAGTATAGTTAGGGAGCGGATGCTGTAGTCGACTGGAGACTCGCTGATGTATAGTTAGGGAGCGGATGCTGTAGTCGACTGGAGACTCGCTAATGTGTGAACGTAGCTAACGTAAATTATATTTAGACGCACTAGCATATAAGTTATACTAGAATAGAGGGAATGCATTAACGTCACTTCCCCGCCGGAACACGCCCCCCTCAGCGGGACTGAGTGGCAGAAGAGCTGCTGCGTGACTGGAGTTAATAGGGGAAACTGCATTAACACGAGTAAAACAAACTATTATCAGTTTAAACTAAAAGTTGGACTCGATATAGTGTTCCTTACAACTTATCAAAGATCCAGTGATCCATGGATATTGACATGCAGCCAGGAATCGTGTTTCCTGACATTTATATGTGCCTGATTTCGACGCCGGGGAAATAAATGAAGACAATTTGCCTGTAAACGTTTTATATAAATAGAATATAGATAGGTCTAAATCCGAGTGATCACTTACATTAATGTTATACTGTATATCATCATATCGTCCAGCCCTAAAACTTGTATAGTTTTTTGTCAGTGTTTATTTAAAAACATCCAATTATGCAGAATATAGTCTGTTCTGTAGCTTTTTGCAGTCTGTAAAAATATACAGTACCTCATATTTCTGGTCAAATCTAGTTGTACAGTCAATCGCAAAGCTCTTTCCCGTTTTAGATGTGTTTTGTGTGATTTTCACGGCATTCACGCTGAAAACAAATGCTGCCGCTCAGTCTTTTTGCCACTTGTGGGCGTGACCGCATTCACTCCGGCCGACGGTGACGTCATGCGCATACCCTCTATAGTTAGTCTTAGGGAGACACATCTAAAATAGTTAGGTTTGAGGATAGAAAATCCACAACAATTTGGCGAGCCACAGGAGCCCAAGGATCCTCCCTCCGTCGGTGGGGTTTTTTTCCGGACAAATGGACGAGACTAGATCCGCCAACTTGCCGCAGACCCCACCGATGAAGGGACCATCCCGGACGGGCGGAGAAAAAAAAGAACTTGAGGTAGGACCCACAGACTTGAGTTTTTGTTTTGTTTTTTTGTTGTGTGCAAAAGTGAAATTTTATGTTGTGTCTTAACAAAATTTAGAATAAGATACGTGTTTCTAATTTGTTATGTTTTGATGGTTGAAATTAAAATTTAATAAAAAAAAAAAAAAGGGAAGAGAAGAGAAAACACAATGGCTGAGCCCAGGTTTAAACGGTGTATCCCATTATCCTATGGAGAAGACGAAAGTCAACTAAATTTACCACAGCGATATAATTTCTATTTAACCAGATATGTACGACGACGTATAGGATTGAGATTAAGTGGCCAGAACAAATATTAGAAGAAAATTGGTGATCACATTTAAAAGATTTAAGGATTTTGAATTAAGAAAAAAAAATTTTTTTACCTTGTCTATCAAGGGCAATGAGCAATGATTATGGTTAAATTCAACCAAATTGGTATTTGTTGAGTATAATATTTGTTGTGTAAATAAAACTTCCTGCAAAGAGAGTAACTTGTCATGCTGGAAACCAGATCCGGGAGGAAAAAATGCCCCGAGATGCTAAGGTGCTGCAATTTGCTTTTTGTTTGAAGTTTTGTTTGAACAAAAGGTTTAATTCTGAGAGAATATAAAGATACTTGTTAACATGAGATTTAGGAATTTTTACATTTTGAAATCAATTAAAAAATTGCAGAACTTGTTAAAGTTATAAATCATAATAACAGGAATATGCACCCGTGGAGCGCTCTGTAAGAATTAGGAGATTTTGAATCATAAAGAAACGTATATGAGTTAAGCTTTGATTTATTTATGTATTTATTTATGTAGATGAGACTGAGCAATTAGGTGCTCTTAAAGTAATAAATAAATAATAAGATATTAAATATATATATAAATATAGCTGCGAGCAGCGATTACGGGCCCAAGCCGGTGGCACCGCAACCCCGGTGCCTTTAGTTACCTAAAGGCACCGGGGTGGCGGTGCCGCCGGCTTTGGCCCTTCATCGCTGCTCGCAGCTATATTTATATATATATATATATATAAAAAGCCGGTGGCACCGCCACCCTGGTGCCTTTAGGGTTATTGTGCACGACGTGACACAAAATATCTGCTCGCTATCTGCCGAACGGCTCGGGTAGTTCCGCTTCAGCACTGATGATGTTGTAGAAATAGTGCGCTCTGGTTGGTCTGGATTATTCGGAATTTTGTATTTTATACAGAAATAAGTTATTTATAATTCAGATGAGAATAAAGTTAGTGTTGATTAAAATGAAGGAAAACAAATATATTGATCTGAAATATAGCACATTAATTTTTAATTTATTTAGGTTCAATTACCAAACATACAATCTTAATTTAATTTAAAGCAAACAATACATTTAAAATATATTGGTTGTATGCACTTTTTTTTTTTTTTTTTTAGATATATATCCAAAAAACAAGGCCTTAAAGGGTTAAACTCTTGTCACTGTAACAGACACAATCTCTCTCTCTCTCTCTCTCTCTCTCTCTCTCTCTCTCTCTCTCTCTCTCTCTCTCTCTCTCTCTCTCTCTCTCTCTCTCTCTCTCACACACACACACACGTCAAGTCACTTACATTTTAGATGCAATATTGAATAAGCAGAAAAATCGGATTTTCTGCTCTGAAAATATAAATAAGCATAAAAATTTAATTTGAATATTTTACTTTGAATATTCTAAACAGAATAAGCACTAGTCGCTAATGAACAGTGTTGGGCAGTAACGCGTTACTAGTAACGCGTTACTGTAACGCAGTTACTTTTGACAGTAACTAATACTGTAACGCATTACTTTTTAAATAAATTAACTCCGTTACCGTTACCATATGGCGCGTTGTCCGTTACTTTTTTAAATTAATTAGTTGCTGGAGCGGCTGAGAAGTGTGCACTGTCATTACACAGTACGAGAGCACTGAAGAGACTGCTAGCATTATACAGAGCGAGAGGACACCTGAGGACACATAACAAACTCACTGGCTGAGTTGTTTACGTACACGTGAGGCAGCGCGAGCACGGAGATTACAAGCTGCACAGAGAGCGCTGAGCACTTGATGCGCATTTAAAACACAGACAGCGAAACGGTATGAATACAGAACACTTAAGTACACATTGCCATATCATTATAAAATAATACATTTTTTGACTAGATGCTGCATCAGCAGAGAAAGAACAGAAGCTTGCCGTCGAGTCTGAGAGGAATAACATTAGTAACGGCTAACTTACCTCAAGCGATTAAAGCAATGTGACAAAAACACACGCAGATCCACATGTTTTATGTCGCAATTGTTACCATCTATTTGCATTAGTTTATGTCCAGCTGGTCACTTTTATGCATTCATTAGCCGGTGAAGTTGTATTTTTAAAACTAGTGACGTGATTGATTGCTTACATTGATGTGTTCATGCAGCCGACATCAAGTCTAATCAAGTGTTCTAAAATTTAAGCAAATAAAGTGAAAGACTGTACATGTAATATAGGTCTACATTTATGTAATTTTAATGCTCTGGCCTTTGCAGATATTTAAATATGGCCATCTTCTTTAAGCTTGAATCATATAAATGGCAACACTTTACAATAAGATAACAATTTTAGCATTAAATATGGTTAATAAATGTTGTAGAAGTATCATTCATTGTTAGATGTATTTGTATCTCCTTAGTTAACGTAGGCCTACTATGAACTAACAAGAATGATCAAGGTACAATTGTATTGCTCAAATATTAATTCATGCAGTAAAAACCACAGTGGTAAAAACGTATACTGTCAGCTGCATGAACATATCAATGTTGAGAAAGCAAACAAGTCACTAGCTTTAAAAATGCTTGTTTTGTTATTTATTTCAGAAATCCTTGATATATTCAGTTTGTGCTGGTCTGACTTAAATAAAATAGTGTTTAAAAATTACTTTCTGTTTAAGTCAGTTTTGTGTTTGTATAGACCATAACGCATTAAAGGGCATTAATGGGAACATTTAAGAACTTTCTTTAAAAAAGTTACTTTTAACAGTAACGCATTACTTTTTGGTGTAAGTAATCAACAAAGTAATTGAGTTACTTTTTGAACGAAGTAACTAGTAACTGTAACTAGTTACTATTTCTTAGTAACTAGCACAACACTGCTAATGAATAAGTACTAGTACTTAATGGAATAGATACTAGTATCTAAAAAATAAGTACTAGTAGCATGAAAATAGAGACTAGTAGGTTAAAATGATTAAATGTTAAAACGGCTTGCCATATTGGCTCAGAGAGAGAGAGAGAGAAAATGACCTTTTAGATACTAGTACCTATTAATAGATACTAGTATTTATTCAATAAATACTAGTACTAAGTCATTAGATACTAGTACCTATTAAATAGATACCAGTACTTATTCATTAGCTACTAATACGTATTCAAAAGAATATCTAAAGAATAAGCACTAGTATCTAAAGAATAGGCATTAATACTAAAGAATAAGCACTAGTCACAAATGAATAAGTACCAGTACTTAATGGAATAGATACTAGTATCTAAAAAATAAGTACTAGTAGCATGAAAATAGAGACTAGTAGGTTAAAATGATTAAATGTTAAAGCGGCTTGCCATATTGGCTCAGAGAGAGAGAGAGAGAGAAAATGACCCTATTCAAACCACAATATCTGACTTTCTGAGGGTCGGAGCTATTTACTTTAAATTAGAAAGTTGTTTGGCTTGAGGAGAAGAATATACACGCTGAGTTTTGTAACTGTAGGCAAAAACTAACTAAGTTATAACACACTTTATATGTCCTTTTTTAGTCATGAAAATGAATTTCCTCTCCGCGGCCAAACCGTTCGAGATATCAAAAATCTTTCCGCAATTTAGCATCCTCGATGTCTTGACTTCATGCACACTGAGTTTGGCAATGATTGAATGAATTGCCCAGGAGTAGTACTTCAAATTCCACAGCAAGCGTTTTCCAAACAACCCATTATAGCCGATTTCCTGTTGGGCTGTCGTAAAACTTGACCGGGGGAAAGATGTTCGGCCCGATGAGATCTATATGTGTACTGAGTTTCATATTAATTCATGCAAGCGTGTTGGATATATGGACCAAATTGTTGGACCCCGTTCAAGGGGGCGCTGTTGAGCCCCCCTGCCACGCCCGGGTACCAGCTTCAGCCCGGCCCTGATGGCCGTGGGTTCTGACCTGTGTGCAAAGTTTCAAGAGTTTTTGAGCACGTTAAGAGCCCCAAAAGCCCCTGAAACCTTGAACTCCATTAAAAGCAATAGACAAATCCCTCACACACAGAGACGAAGAGAGAGGGAGAGAAAATTCTCAGAAACATCCACATTCAAACTAAAATATCTGACTTCCTCTTGGTCTGAGCTAATGACAGTTAATTAGAAAGTTGTCCGGCTTGATCTGAACAATATGCGTACCGAGTTTTATGATTGTAGGTAAAACTATAAAACTAACACCCCCACTTTTGTCAAAAGGTGGCGCTACTGAGTCCCTGCACCACGCCCGTTTCTGAAACTTTGCACATGTCTACTGGCTAATAAATGTGATCTGTCTGTCGAGTTTCATGCAATTTTAAGCAATTTCAGGCATGCGGAGAGTCTCAAAAGCATCCAAAAAGAATATTAAAGTTTGATGCATTGCCATAGCAACAGTATCTAAGATATCAATAATCCTTTCACAGGTCTACATCTGGCGAGTGTCTACATTATACACATCAAGTTTGAAGCAAATCGGGTTAAAATAAGAGGGTGATTTAAAAGCATTTTGAAAGTGACACACTTCCTGCTGCCAGTTGGTGGCGCTATAACTTTGACTCACTATCGTCACATCCATGTGATCGGCCTCTTACAACGAACACACTGCTGAAGTTTGATCAAGATCCGTTAATGTATGCAGAAGTTATAACATACTTCCTGTTTCCATTATTCGCCATAAATTCGTTTCCTCGCCAAGGCCAAACCGTTTGAGATATCAAAAATCCCCTGGCAAATTTTTCATCCTCAATGTCTTGACTTCATGCACACCGAGTTTGGAGACGAACGGCGGAATCCCCTAGGAGAAGTGTTTTAAATTCCTGAGCATGCGTTTCCAAACAACCCTAAATAGCCGACTTCCTGTTGGGCTGGGGTAAAAAGTAAGAGCATGAAGGATATATGAACCGATGAGATCTATATGTGTACCGAGTTTCATATTATTACATGAAAACGTGTTTGATTTATGGACCAAGTTTTCGGAGCCCGTTCCAGGGGGCGCTGTCGAGCCCCCCTGCCACGCCCGGGTACCAGCTTCAGCCCGGCTCTGATGGCCGCGGGTTCTGACATGTGTGCAAAGTTTCAAGAGTTTTTGAGCACGTTAAGGCCCCCAAAAATAGTCGTAAAAATAATAATAATAATAATAATCCTAAGGAAAACAATAGGGCCTTCGCCTTTTCAAGGCTTGGGCCCTAACTACAAGTGTTTAAATATTATACTACTTTCTATCTGAAGGTGTCTAAAATTTGTATCCCGTTGTCCCTGGGAGACAGTGTGAAAGAACTTGAAAAAAAATGTATCCATTGCAGAGATTCTAAGAGTCAATGGTTTATGTTTAACTAAGATATTTTTTGTGCATTATGCATAGTATGAGAATGAGGTTGGGTGACCAATTTAAATATAACTTGTGATTTGAAAAAGCACATAGCAGACATCATATAGTCATTTTATTTTGGTTTCTTGAAGAAAAAGAAAGAAGAAAAGACTAAAGAAATTCTGAAGAGTAGTTTTCTTGCTTTTTTCCTGCGTCTTTGCAACGAAGAAAGGCTTGCTTTTTCCCGCAATTAAGTACACTTTTAATAAAATGAGGAACTGCTGTGTTGATAACCAGATTAGATTTTTAGTTATAATTCTGTAGGTTTAATTTGAGTTTTGCGGTTCTCTTGAGTGTTCAAAATTTCAGACACCAGCCTTGAAAAATGGATGACTGTGGAGAGAGAAAGAGGAAGCGATGCCTTCAGCTCCCCAGCTCCTGAAAGAGGAAGTGGACCCTTCTGAGGGGTCAACTCAAGACAGTTCACTTGTGGTGCCTTCAGCTCCCCAGCTCCTGAAAGAGGAAGTGGACCCTTCTGAGCGGTCAACTCAAGACAGTTCACTTGTGGTGCCTTCAGCTCCCCAGCTCCTGAAAGAGGAAGTGGACCCTTCTGAGGGGTCAACTCAAGACAGTTCACTTGTGGTGCCTTCAGCTTCCCAGCTCCTGAAAGAGGAAGTGGACCCTTCTGAGGGGTCCAACTCAAGACAGTTCACTTGTGGTGCCTTCAGCTCCCCAGCTCCTGAAAGAGGAAGTGGACCCTTCTGAGGGGTCAACTCAAGACAGTTCACTTGTGGTGCCTTCAGCTCCCCAGCTCCTGAAAGAGGAAGTGGACCCTTCTGAGGGGTCAACTCAAGACAGTTCACTTGTGGTGCCTTCAGCTCCCCAGCTCCTGAAAGAGGAAGTGGACCCTTCTGAGGGGTCAACTCAAGACAGTTCACTTGAGGTGACAATTCACTGAAGACTTTTCCTAAAGACAATTTTGCCATACATTATGGAATTTTGTGCCAGGGTGGATCAAAAGCCAGACCGAGAGTGCCATCACAGCCTGATGATCAAACGTATCAGCCCAACAAGTCAACTGAACGACAATCCGCACAGAAAAGAAAGACCTCCATCCCCTCACTTGTGGGCCAGGTGCTGAATTTTCAATGATCACTACAGAGAACGTTTCAAATTTAGTTAATTATCATATTAACTTGATTATTGTTTTTGTTTATCCACTGGTTTCAGCAATTCTTCATATTTCTTCAACTAACACTTTGAATCTGCTTTCAATAGGACTAGTCCAGCAGCCCTACTACAGGAAGTTCAATAGCAGAAGTTGGAGATTGACTCACCAATCAGTTAAAACACTGGGGCTGGATTTGGCATAGTGAGGGTTATTACACTAACCAACTAGTGGTAAAAGTATGAATAGATTATTGACTATGCAGAATTCTCTGGAAAAGGAAATATAGAGCATAAGGTGTCTAAAAAGACATGGCTGGAAAAGCAACAATATTGGTCACTCCATTTCATTTAAAGGTAATTCTCTAGATTCAATAAGAATAATGAATCTCAAAATTTTTAACTTTTGAAATCACATGCTGTCATCACCAGGGGTACGAAATGGAAATGTTTTATTTTTGTCCAAAGATCTTTTAAAAGATGGAAAGATAGGGGGATGGCCTGATTTTCAGATCTTTTTATTGATAATTATTTTGCTTCATTCACCAATCTTATGTCCAAATTTAACCTGCATACTACAGGCTTATTCAGGTATTTTCAACTCCGCAGTTTTGTTAAGACGAACTTCCCTAGTTTCCCTCAATTACCAGAAAAATCTCTGGTTGAGAACTTATTGTCAGCCCCTACAGGTGGTAGTCGTATATACTCTGTCTACACCATGTTACTGCCTAAAGATGACTTGGGAAAATGAGCTGTGAATCAAGTTATCGGAAGAGCTATGGTCTGAGGCCCTTGCTAGAGTTAATTCTACTTCTGTATGTGCTCGGCTGAGTCTTATTCAGCTAAAAGTCTTTCATCGAATTCATCTTACCAAAGCTAAACTTCATAAATTGTTTCCAGAAAGGGGACTACTGTAACAGATGCTCCTTTTCTCCCGCCGATCACACCCATACATTTTTTAGCTGCCCAAAACTGGCCTCATATTGGGCTTCTTTTTTTTTACTTCATGTCTAGAGCTCTGCACGTTTCTCTATCTCCATTCTCTATCACAACACAGTCCTTAAGTGTCACTAGTCCCTCCCTGTGAAGCCCTCCTTCCCTTCCCTTTACCTCTGCACAGATAATCATTGTCGGGATAATTCCGGTTCACGTGGCTACGTTGAAGCGATAAAATTCTGTATAAAATTTTTTAAGGCCAGACAATATAGTTTGTTGAGAGTTGTTTTTTTAGGGAAGGACTACATGCCTGCGCACATATATTCAAACGCGCATACCTATAGAATGAACTCTTAATGCGCATGTGCACGCCATCAGCGTTCTCACAGGTTCGCGTTTTTAAAGTTTGCATAGAAAGAACTTAAGAGTTTTCTGTTAAAATGGTGTCGTGTTAGCGGCCGCTAAGCTAATAACTAATGATCGTTGCGACGGAAGTGAATCAATCAAAACTAACTTTAACTGGAAAATAACTTTATTCTAGAGCTGCCATGAAGCCAAAACAATCTGTTACTTTAATTTCCTATTATCACTGTAAAGACGCTTTGGAACAATCTACATTGTTAAAAGCGCTATATATAAATGAAGATGACTTGACTTGACTCCTGTCCACCGTCGAAAGTGTCTACAATGGGGCACTCGAGCGTCGAAACTGGATTTTGGAGCAGTGGAAGAAGGTCGGGTGGTCCACTGAGTCCCGATTTCTTTTACATCACCTGGAGGCTGTGCACGTGTGCGCCATTTACCTGGGGAAGGGATGGCACCAGGATGCACTGTGGGACGACGACAAGCCGGTGGAGGGAGTGTGATTCTCTGGGCAATGTTCTGCTGGGAAACCCTGGGTTTGGCCACTCATGTGGACATTAATTTGATATGTGCCACCTACCTTAACACTGTTGCAGACTAGGTCCACTCCTTCATGACAGTGGAGTTCCCTGGTGGAAGTGGCCTCTTTTGGCAGAATAATGCTCTCTGCCACACAACACACATTGTTCAGGAATAGTTTGAGGAACATGATGAAAAGCACAAGGTGTTGCCCTGGCCTCCAAATTCCTCAGATCTTAATCCAATTGAGCATGAGTGGGATGTTCTGGACCAACAAGTCCGATCCATGGCAGCTCCACCTAGCATCCTACAGGACTTGAATGATCTGCTGCTAATGTCTCGGTGCCAGATACCAAAGGACTCACCTTCAGGGAGTTCATGCCTCCGCAGCATGCAGAGGACTGACAGCAGATTAGGGAGGTGGTCATAATGTTTTTGCTCATCTGTATACAGTAGTATTATAAAAATGTTGCAGACATACTTCTGGTTGTATGAGAGACATGGGTGTGATTTATCTCACTATAAGTGCTGAGTAGAAAAACATTAGCAAAGGAGTGCAAAAAAATTTGCTTGCATGGTTAATTATGTATAGAGTTCTGTGGTGTACCTGGAGTATTTCATGTGAAGTTTGGAAAACAAGGCACTGACATGCAATTTTTACACTGCATATGGAAATAACAACATGCACATTATGAGAAACAAGTTGTGCAGAGTAAAGAGAGAAATAAAAAAGACATGAACATGAGCAAGTACAAATTGTCTTGCTATATTGTTACCTTAAAAATGAATATTTAAAAATGTACTCTTAAAATAATAATAATACAATTTATATATAATTATTTGTTTAATTTGTATTATTAATAATAATGATAATAAAACATAAATATATGAATAAGTAGTAACAAGAAATGTTTCTTGAGCATCAAATCAGCAGATCAGAATGATTTCTGAAGGATCATGTGACACTAAAGACTAGAGTAATGATGCTGAAAATTCTGCTTTGATCACAGGAATAAATAATCAGTTATTTTAATTTGAAATAATATTTTGGAATATTATACATGAAATAAGTCTTGGTGAGCGTAAGAGACTTCTTACAAAAATGTTAATGTTTCCAAACAGGTACTGTACACACACACACACACACATACACAGTTTAAATGGAGAAAATCTGGAAATGTCCCTCATGACAGGAGACTTTAC
This sequence comes from Rhinichthys klamathensis goyatoka, assembly GCF_029890125.1. Taxonomy (NCBI): domain Eukaryota; kingdom Metazoa; phylum Chordata; class Actinopteri; order Cypriniformes; family Leuciscidae; genus Rhinichthys; species Rhinichthys klamathensis. The sequence goes on from NW_026606808.1 coordinate 2,191,209, forward strand.
ATTTGTAAATCTGTTTAAGGATTGATAAGTACCGTGCTTTGTTCACTTTCATAACGGGAGAGTAGAATGTTGGTTATATTAACAGCATTTGTGATGTTGTGGGCTGTTAGCCGTTCCGGTATGGATGTGAGGATCTGGGTACTGGAGGCTAATAAGAGGACATCGGCTTGAGTAGCTCCAGAAAGCTTAATTAATAAAAAAAAAATATATGCAATCTTTTCTGTTTTTATCTGAGGAAATTCATGTAAGTTTTATATGACTATGTAATTATTAGACATTGATTACTTACATCATTGTTAATGGTATCCAGGGTCAAACCACAATGTAGAGTGTTTGGAGGATCAAATAAGTGAGTAGATATACTACAGAGAGCTGAAGCTTTGGGGATTCCGGCTGAAAAACATTCATGTTAAATGAAGAGATATTTAAAGTAGAAAGTATATTGTAAATACAGAAAGATAGACTGAAATACCATTTGGTGTATGTGATGGACATCGCTCAACTGAGGAAGCAAACTGGCCTAAGACCGTTTTTGGAAAGGTGAATTTACTAGTTTGTGTGGGGTTTTGTTCAGGGCAGAAATTTGCTGTAAAAAAAGAGAAGACTGTCAGTAACCTTGACAACTTAATCAAGATTATGCAGTGTACATATCATGCAATATTTTCAATGGGTTTTACAGATGTTGCAGGTAGTTCCAGTCCAATCGTCTGGGCAGAGGCAGATCCCGTTTTGTAAGGTACCCTTGTTTTCACACACCAGATTGGGTTCGATCATTGTTGTGTTCGGGGCAGCTGTAGTGGTGGATCTCTGGGTTCCAGTCTGGAGTGTTGAGGAGCTGAGTGTTGAGGAGCGTAATGTTGAGGAGCTGAGTGTTGAGGAGTCGAGTGTTGAGGAGCTGAGTGTTGAGGAGCTGAGTGTTGAGGAGTCGAGTGTTGAGGAACTGAGTGTTGAGGAGCTGAGTGTTGAGGGGTCGAGTGTTGAGGAGCTGAGTGTTGAGGAGCTGAGTGTTGAGGAGTCGAGTGTTGAGGAGCTGAGTGTTGAGGAGCTGAGTGTTGAGGAGTCGAGTGTTGAGGAGCTGAGTGTTGAGGAGCTGAGTGTTGAGGAGCTGAGTGTTGAGGGGTCGAGTGTTGAGGAACTGAGTGTTGAGGAGTCGAGTGTTGAGGAGCTGAGTGTTGAGGGGTCGAGTGTTGAGGAGCTGAGTGTTGAGGAGCTGAGTGTTGAGGAGCTGAGTGTTGAGGAGCTGAGTGTTGAGGAGCTGAGTGTTGAGGAGCTGAGTGTTGAGGGGTCGAGTGTTGAGGAACTGAGTGTTGAGGAGTCGAGTGTTGAGGAGCTGAGTGTTGAGGGGTCGAGTGTTGAGGAGCTGAGTGTTGAGGAGCTGAGTGTTGAGGAGCTGAGTGTTGAGGAGCTGAGTGTTGAGGGGTCGAGTGTTGAGGAGTCGAGTGTTGAGGAACTGAGTGTTGAGGAGCTGAGTGTTGAGGAGCTGAGTGTTGAGGGGTCGAGTGTTGAGGAGCTGAGTGTTGAGGAGCTGAGTGTTGAGGAGCTGAGTGTTGAGGAACTGAGTGTTGAGGAGTCGAGTGTTGAGGAACTGAGTGTTGAGGAGCTGAGTGTTGAGGGGTCGAGTGTTGAGGAGCTGAGTGTTGAGGAGCTGAGTGTTGAGGAGCTGAGTGTTGAGGGGTCGAGTGTTGAGGAGCTGAGTGTTGAGGAGCTGAGTGTTGAGGAGCTGAGTGTTGAGGAGCTGAGTGTTGAGGAGCTGAGTGTTGAGGGGTCGAGTGTTGAGGAGCTGAGTGTTGAGGGGTCGAGTGTTGAGGAGCTGAGTGTTGAGGAGCTGAGTGTTGAGGAGCTGAGTGTTGAGGAGCTGAGTGTTGAGGGGTCGAGTGTTGAGGAGCTGAGTGTTGAGGAGCTGAGTGTTGAGGAACTGAGTGTTGAGGAGCTGAGTGTTGAGGGGTCGAGTGTTGAGGAGCTGAGTGTTGAGGAGCTGAGTGTTGAGGAGCTGAGTGTTGAGGAACTGAGTGTTGAGGAACTGAGTGTTGAGGAGCTGAGTGTTGAGGGGTCGAGTGTTGAGGAGCTGAGTGTTGAGGAGCTGAGTGTTGAGGAGCTGAGTGTTGAGGAGCTGAGTGTTGAGGAGCTGAGTGTTGAGAAGTCGAGTGTTGAGGAGCTGAGTGTTGAGGGGTCGAGTGTTGAGGAGCTGAGTGTTGAGGAGCTGAGTGTTGAGGAGTCGAGTGTTGAGGAGCTGAGTGTTGAAGGGTCGAGTGTTGAGGAGCTGAGTGTTGAGGAGCTGAGTGTTGAGGAGCTGAGTGTTGAGGAGTCGAGTGTTGAGGAGTCGAGTGTTGAGGAGTCGAGTGTTGAGGAGCTGAGTGTTGAGGAGCCGAGTGTTGAGGAGCTGAGTGTTGAGGAGCTGAGTGTTGAGGAGCTGAGTGTTGAGGAGCTGAGTGTTGAGGAGCTGAGTCTTGAGGAGTCGAGTGTTGAGGAGCTGAGTGTTGAGGAGCTGAGTGTTGAGGAATCGAGTGTTGAGGAGCTGAGTGTTGAGGAGTCGAGTGTTGAGGAGCTGAGTGTTGAGGAGCCGAGTGTTGAGGAGCTGAGTGTTGAGGAGCTGAGTGTTGAGGAGCTGAGTGTTGAGGAGCTGAGTCTTGAGGAGTCGAGTGTTGAGGAGCTGAGTGTTGAGGAGCTGAGTGTTGAGGAGTCGAGTGTTGAGGAGCTGAGTGTTGAGGAGTCGAGTGTTGAAGAGTCGAGTGTTGAGGAGCCGAGTGTTGAGGAGCCGAGTGATGAGGAGTTGAGTGTTGAGGAGCCGAGTGTTGAGGAGCCGAGTGTTGAGGAGCCGAGTGTTGAAGAGTCGACTGTTGAGGAGCCGAGTCTTGAGGAGCCGAGTGTTGAAGAGTCGACTGTTGAGGAGCCGAGTCTTGAGGAGCCGAGTGTTGAAGAGTCGACTGTTGAGGAGCTGAGTCTTGAGGAGCTGAGTCTTGAGGAGCCGAGTGTTGAAGAGTCGACTGTTGAGGAGCTGAGTGTTGAGGAGCTGAGTGTTGAGTAGCCGAGTGATGCATTGGTTCTTATAGAGATGATCTTATATATTTGAAAAGATTCAGTCTGTTCAAAAACAGCTGTTTACAGAGACAAAACATTATACAAAAGGTATCAGTCAGGTTGCAGGTTTGATCTCCTTCAAGTGTTTTTTTTGTTTTTTATGTGTCGGCCACACACGGCTTTGTAATAAATGCAGCCGTGCATGCTCTTACAGCTGTTTCTCATTCTTTTCTGATGTGTTCCTTTTTATAACCCTCAGTTTTTCTCTTTCATTGCCTGTTTTGTCTATTTGACTACACGTTTACATGTTTGTCTTGGTTTTTTAGTTCTTTTGTTTTTTTTCAGACCGGCTTTCCTATGCCATTGAATCTCGTTACCTCTAGCTAGTAACTTGCTTTGATGGATTATTTCTATCTGTTCCTGTCTGCGTTTTAACATGCGTCAAGTGATCGTCTGCCTGGGTCTGAACCTCTGCCTTCTTATAAACTGGCTGCCAGATCGAATATGGATTTTCCCTGTTCCTGCTTTTGTGAGCTCAACTGCTCATCTATTTGCCTCGTGACCTCTTTTTCTGTTATCTAGCCGTCTGTATGGACTTTGATCTTTTGCTGGGCCATTGATTGACATAACTCTTAAAATAAATTTTGAGTTATGATTAAATTTTGATCAATAAATAAATTAACCAGCCATTAATCAGTCTAACTAAAAATCAATAAACTAACATTAAAAATCCCATGGCACTTCTCGTAAAGAGTAGGGGTGTAACCCCGGTGTCCTGGCCACATTCCACCCATTGGCCCCTGCTGCCAATCATGGCCTCCTAATAATCCACATCCACTGAATTGGCTCTATCACTCTCTCTCCTCTCCACCTATAGCTGGTGTGTGGTGAGCGCACTGGCGCCGTTGTACTGTAGCTGCCGTCGCATCATCCAAGTGGATGCTGCACACTGGTGCTGGTTGAGGAGAGAACCCTTGATATGATTGTAAAGCGCTTTGGGTGTACAGTAGTACATATGAAAGCGCTATATAAATGCCTAATTCATTCATTCATTCAACTAACCTGAAACCAATCTCAGTTTGTTTTGATTTCTAAGTGCCATTTAGCCACTTTAGGTAGGTTGAAAAACCTCTTTTAAATAACATCAAATATTAGCAGAAATGTGTAGTCTCAAACAAAACTTTAGTTAAAACATCAAAATTAAGTCAAAAACTATTTGATATGACTTGGGTAAATTGGCTATAGCAATAAAAGTAATTTATATAGGTCAGATCAGAAATAGCTCAATGTAACAACTTACTTTTTGCACCGTATACACAAACACATCACACAGACCCCCTTAATGTGATTTGTAGTGATATGTATCGTGCATTAGTCAAATTAGTAGGCCACTTCTATTTCACAAGTATTTGGAAAATTAGGATGTGACATGTAGTGGTTACACAGAACTGTGATATGCAAAACACCAATATGGAAATGAACCCAGAAAACTAGCACACAATCAGGAATGCAAGTTGTGCAAAAAGGGTTAAGAAAGAAACAAAAGATGAGAAGTAAGTGTCTTGCTGAACAATCAAATAAAGCATCAAAATGAAATAATAATCCATTATTGTCTAAAACATACCCATTATTAATTATTCCTAAGGAAAATAGTCGAGATATATTGTTTTATTATTGCTATTAATTGTTAAAAATAATAACATAGTATAGTTAACTATATATAATTAACTTGTATAACAATTGTAACAATTTCAAAAGTGAACCTTACCTGCGGTAAAGATTAAGAGCAGAAAGTGGTCCATTACACACAACAAATATAAAACTAACTACTAATATGAAGTCTTGTTACTGTCTGCTTTATAAAGGGCTGGATCTTTACTGGAGTGGGAAGTCCATCAGTCAAGGAAATAACCACCCATATCCAATTATACTTACATTACAGACCGAGCTAAACAATAAAAGTATATTACATATTATTCCGTGTTATTCACATAGGCACAGCACATATACCAATCTTTCTCCAAAACACACATGCTAAATTATGGAGGGATATTGGGATGTTAAAACTGAAAGCTCAAGAATCCATTAATTCATCCTATATACCCTTTGTCAACATGTTTAATGATGTAGAGGAATAAAACAATTAAACAGTTTCTATTTTCTACAAGTGTGAATACATTTTTAGGCAATGATTAGCGTACCTAACCTTACCTGTATCCCACATTAAAAGCAAGATAAAACATGAACACAATAAGGACATTGTACCAAAAAAAAAAAAAAGTATGTTAATGATTATACATTACCATACCTGTATCCCACCTCAATAACAAGATAAAACATGAACACAATGAGGATATTGCACCAAAACATTTTCTTATGTAAGTAGTTAAAGACATGTGGACATTTAATAAAAGTGGGACAATATTTGTAAAAATTTCCTAATCCTATGAAAAGCTTCCTTTGTCCTTATCTCCATGTATAATATTTACTGTACCGAATCATTATGTTAAGCATCAACATTTGACAAATATCACTATAAACTGTAGTTATATTTTGTTTCACCATCGCTGAGCCTTGAGAGCAGAAAAGAATAAATCAAACAAACCACATATTTTCAAATAAACTTTCTTTTAATAAACAGTAAGAAAATTGAAATCCATAATTTGTCCTAAAGCAAGTCTGATCAAAGACTAAAGTACAATTTTTGAAAAGACTGTTTGCATATTATGTTATATTATAATATCTAAAGTTTACTAAACACTGTAACAAATTATGTGATCAAAAAGTAATGACAACATATGCTTTTACATTGCTTAACTCATCAAAATAAGTCATGCAATTTTCAACTTTGTTATACAAGGTTCAACTAATTAATTTAATGTAATTTAGGTTGAAATGATCTACATTTTTAAGTACAATCAACCTGTACAGTACCTAATGAGAGTATATGAGATAATTTAATAATGTATTAAATAATATTAAACTGAACTAAAATAAATTTCAGCAAACAAAGGGAATCTTGCAATCTTGTCTTGTCCTTGGCTTTTTCTGTCCATTTTCCATGTTAAGGCTCTCCCCCTGATTCAGTCTTAGAATCCAGATTATATCGAGCTCTCGTCTTTAGAAAAGACTTCAGTGTGAATAAAAAGAAAATCTGAACACCCTTTGAAGGACAGAAAATGAGGTCGTCAGTCACCAAACAAAGCAAGACAGCTTCAATAAATCCAATAAAAATGTATATTAATATTGTGTCAAAAATATTATTAACAGTGCAATAACACACCTGTGTTGTATTGCAGAGACAGAAGACCACACTGAGAATGATGTAGAGTGTTTTGTCATGGGTGATGAGCACAAAGTAACCAATGATCCAGGACAAACCGAGCACCACAGCCAGAGAGAAACTACTCAAAATCTTCTTCTTTAAAGGAGTGGTTCGTGAGCTAAAGAACCAAAAAATATAGCAAATATGAACTTTTATTAAATTGCAAATATTATGTTGCCATTATTAAAGCTTTGAGAATTACACCTTAGGCAGCTACTACTGTACTTAGGCCTACATTATCTTCAATAAACTATTTTCAATCCGAATCAAACTTCAAGGAATGTCTTCATAACCTTTGACTTGTTTTAAACCCGGAACATTTGTTTACGGTTCAGTTACGTACCTCTTCAGGTTGGGATTTGCACGGCAGATGGTTTGAGAGAAGTAAACAAGCAGAGCTGTGTTAAAACACAACATGACCGCTAGAGGGAGCAAGAAACCCCATAACATCGGCCGCTTCGGATCAAACGTTCCCGCCTTGTCCAGAGACGCCAACCAACAGCTAAAACAGGACAAAGAGAGAACGAGAAATACTTGGATGTGTAAGTAATAGGTAAGTAAGAGGAAGAGGACCAGAAAGCTGTAAAGCTCCTCTAACTTGTAATTTTCCACAGCTCATGTTGTGTGGATTTTTTTGTATACTGAAATTTTCTGGAAAGATACTTTTAGCAGCGTTTCATCAGCAGAACAGAACAAAACACATTCAATAACAGTACAACCCACTGAAGAGATGTATATCTATCTATCCCTTACAGCCTCGCTTTCATTCCTGTTAAAAAATTAAAAATGGCGCTTTTGTAACTTGAATGTGCGAGGCGCTCCGGTGTCTCCGCTTACACTTATTTTGGAATAAGAAACAGTCTGTTATACTGCTTGATGTTGCAAACTGTTCTTTATCATATAATTTAAAATGTATTATACTACAGGGCCGTTGAATGCTTGAATCTGATTGGTTGAGGAACGTTCTAAGGTGTGCAATTATTTTCAGGGAAACGCACGGCTAAAGTAGTTACAGGCAGGTCTTGACCACATTCGCTAGTTGCATAACAACGGAAATAGAATTTCCGGTTTGTCTGCGGTGAGCTGGATCACTTCCGGTCACTGCTTCCGTCAATGGCACTCGCTTACTTAACCGACCGTTCAGCATAGTGTAAAAAAAACACACGAGTCTTTTTGGTATTAAAACAGGTGTTGTACCGAATTCCGACTCGCGGACAAATCACACGCCCCTTCGCGTGCACGCGCCTCTCACATAAATACGCGCTGAAGCGAGTTTGAATGCACTTCCTTTGCCATATGCGTTTATCGATTGATTTTTCTCACAGCAAGCACCCAGATCCTGCATGAAAGCTTTGTCTACACTTACATAAATTAACAGAAAGTGAACTAGTGTGGATAAAAGATGCAAACAAACAAAAACGTATGGCAGATCGATTAAAACTATAAACTTCGACGGGTAAAGCTACCATAATAAAGCTACAGCTGTCAAAACATAACTGTTAATTTCACATAATTTAACTGAACGTAACTTTTGTGTGTTAAACACGATGTGGTTCATAGGAAAATATTGTAGGCCTATTACTCTCCCCATTGCACAAGAATGTCATTAAAAATAATAATATTGAACCTTTTTCATGAAGATAGGCTTTAGTTCATAAACAAATTATTATGCATGCACTCGATCTTTATTTTTTTGTAATATGGCAGCAGTTTTTAAGGGCACCTGAACGCAAAACAATTGCTCCAGCTATTTTAATTGTATATCCATAAGCAATCCCAGCTAGAATTTTTTTTGTTCTGTTCTAATGTTTTCAGCGGGTAGTTTTATTTTTGTTCCCAAAAAGAACATTGTATAATCTGTGATCTCAACAACATTCCCAAAACATCCTCAAAATGTTACAGTTAAAACATCCTTAGAACATTATTTGAACATTACATTCAAATGTTTTCTTTAAAACAGTAACCTCGTAGGGCTTTACAAGGTTAAACCAAACTTGTAGGGAATGTTAGCCAAAGTTCTGAGAACGTTCCCTGCTAGGATGCAAGATATGAAATTGAAAGAATGAATGAAATAAATAATGTTTTTTGTGGTCCTAATGTGCCGGAAAATAACTATAATGAAAAAAAAAAAATGTCTAAGGTTTCTTTACATCCTTAGCTTTATTTATTCTTAGCTTTAGTCAATGATCACATTATTATAATTATAATTATCAATTATAATTTCTATTTTTAATATGCAATTAAGCAAAAACAAAACAAACATAAAAACAGGTATTTGCCTCATAGGCTATAGTCTATTATATACAATATACAGACATGTATTTTATGAACTAAAGCCTATCTTCATGAAAAAGGTTAAATATTATTATTTTTAATGACATTCGTGTGCAATGGGGAGAGTACAATATTTTCTTATGAACCACATCGTGTTTAACACAAAAAAGTTACGTTCAGTTAAATTATGTGAAATTAACAGTTATGTTTTGACAGCTGTAGCTTTATTATGGTAGGCCTAGCTTTACCCGTCGAAGTTTATAGTTTTAATCGATCTGCCATACGTTTTTGTTTGTTTGCATCTTTTATCCACACTAGTTCACTTTCTGTTAATTTATGTAAGTGTAGACAAAGCTTTCATGCAGGATCTGGGTGCTTGCTGTGAGAAAAATCAATCGATATGGCAAAGGAAGTGCATTCAAACTCGCTTCAGCGCGTATTTATGTGAGAGGCGCGTGCACGCGAAGGGGCGTGTGATTTGTCCGCGAGTCGGAATTCGGTACAACACCTGTTTTAATACCAAAAAGACTCGTGTGTTTTTTTTACACTATGCTGAACGGTCGGTTAAGTAAGCGAGTGCCATTGACGGAAGCAGTGACCGGAAGTGATCCAGCTCACCGCAGACAAACCGGAAATTCTATTTCCGTTGTTATGCAACTAGCGAATTACCGTTCCATATCACTTCGCGTAGTCAACTGTCATAACGGAAAATATCATAACAAGAAAAAACATGCAGCCCATGCGCTTGATCTGCCATTTTCAATGTCTAACTTCACAGACATCGAAAGACATCGAAAGACTTCACAGACATCGACAGACATTATAACGGAAAATATAATACAATTCATAACAAGAAAAAACATGCAGCCCATGCGCTTGATCTGCCATTTTCGATGTCTAACTTCACAATCAATGGAAACATGCAGTTTAATTTTAATAAATAAAGTATATAGTCCTATCTATAATCAATCAAATAAAACTGAATATAGGCCAAATACATTGATAGTCCTGCTGCACGGGTTTTCGTAATTAATGCAGATAATAGGCTATAACAAATAAATAATTATTGATAGGCCTATACTTGTTAATAGGACTTTGTGTTTCATTTATAGGCTAGTCTACTGTCAATATTAGAAGAAAAAAAAACATGAACGAACTAATTAAAACGAATTGAGTTAATTAATAAATAATAATATTGACGCACATGCTTCTCTCTCTCTCTCTCTCTCTCTCTCTCTCTAATAACTGCATTAATAACTGCATAAAGCCGAGGACACACTTATTGTAAGGGCGGTTATGAATGTAATTTGAAACTTTGTTATGATTGATCATGCCCAAACGCGTGTTCAGCACGTTCAGTCTGTTCACAGTCGGTGTGTAAAATCTGCTGCAGCCGATGGAAACAGTCAGAGAGTGTTTCAGCCAGTCGTTAAGTGTGTCCAGCATTTAGTCTGCTATCAGTGGCTCAATCCTCCGTTACTAACTCTAAAATGACGTTTTGGAATTAGCAACGGAGGCATGGGATTAGATGCGCAAGAAATTAGTCCTACATACAAGAGCGTTTTAATGACAAAAACTTTACAAACGTCTTGAAATACATCATTTGAACAATGTTTCGAGGTGTGGTAACTGTAGTATAAGCGGAATAATTGACTTCAGGCCGTTAAATTATTAGAAAAATAATGCACACCCGAGGTGTAACGGCCACTCCGCTTCGCGTCGTGACCGCATTACCACCTCGGGTGTGCATTATTTTTCTAATAATTCAACGGCCTGTCATCAATTATACCTTACTTATTGTAATCATAAACACACTTTGTAGCAAAACTAGTTCTCTTACGAGAGGTTCTCTTGTATTGCGTAAAATCTTACGCTGGGGAAAACCTCTTTTCTACGAGATATTGAAGCCAAAAATGATCCTTAATTTTGAATTAGTGTATAACGCGTTGCGGCAGCATGCAGACATAGGCAAGACGGCTCGCGTGCCTATTGGCTGTACTGCGGCAACTGCAACAGCCTATCGAGAGAGGCCCTTGGTGACGTCAGATCCAATGAGGGCGCTTCGCGCCCACTACGTCACCTCCTGCCAAAGCGGGCGTGGCCTGGGCCTATAAATAAAGCTCGATGGGCTGATATAATCTGATTTTTCATCTCTTCAGCGAAGCTCACGCATCGCTGGATCCGGAGTGAAGAAGCCGCGCCGTCTGAGAAAAGCCTTCTGCGGGACGAGCCTTTGCATCTGAAGCCGCTGGCCTTCATCTCGCCGCCTTCAGTCGCCGTACCTGCTACGCTTTCCGGCGTTTATATCCTTTTACTCTGCCGAGTGTGTGTGTTCGCCGCTGCGACTCACACTCTCTCTATCTAAAAGAGCAGCGTCTTTTTAAAGATGCCTCATTCCTGTGGCTCGTGCCGAGCCACACTCAGCGACGGGGACCGCCATTTTATCTGCGTTTCCTGCCTGGGTAAGGATCATGCAGCTCTCGCGCTCGCTGACGGCGGCAGCCATCATTGCGAGCTATTGCCCGTGGTGACTCTGAGGACTCGCCTGGCATTTTTCTCAGAGTCTGCACTTCCGCCCGCTATAGTGCCGCGCCGTAAAAAACGCCATACTCAGCGGGTCCCCGAGCCTTCTCCAGCCCGCGAAAGCTCACTGGTTCGCCCGCCACCTTCACCAGCTTCACTCGAGTCGCTCACCGACGGACAACGGCTGCCGTCCGCCGCCGCTTCCACCATTAATGACGACGAGATAGAGCAGCTGTTCTCCTCTACAGATGCAGCTATCCTGGCGTCGGACACTGAGGATTGGGCGAGCTCTGTGGACCTCCCCCCCTCTGCCCGCGAGTCGTCAGGGAAACAGGCCAGCATCGAATCCGAGCTGATGCGTCTGCTCTCACAGGCCGTGGCGAGCCTCGGCCTTGAGTGGACGGCGCCCGCGCACAGCCGACTGGATGGATGTTTCCTGCAAAGGGACCGCGCTCCACAGTCTTCTAGGCCCGCACCTTTTCTTCCTGAACTTCATGAAGAAGTCGCGAAGTCTTGGAACGCCCCCTTCTCAGCCAGAGTGCGTTCCTCTGTCCCAGCAGCATTCTCCGTGGTGGACGGTGCTAAAGACAGAGGATACCACTCTAAGAAGCTGTAGCGGCCCATCTTTACCCACCCTCTGCTGGACGGCGAGCTAAGACGGCGCTACCTTCTAAAGCTTGCCGCACTACTTCCGCTATGCACAGCCACGCTTATACCGCCGCTGGGCAGGCTGTATCGGCATTACACTCGATGGCCGTACTGCAGATCTTCCAAGCCGACCTTGGATGAGGAAGGACCGGAAGCTATCAGCGTGCCGGATTTGAGGAGTGCTACTGACGAAATCTAGAACAGACCCATTCTAGATCTAAGACAGCTGAACAAAGTGCTTGTGAAACGCCAGTTCAGATTGCTCACAACCAGGAAAATCCTTGCGCAGGTTTGCCAAGAGGACTGGTTTATGTCAATAGATCTGAAGGACGCGTATTTCCAAATACAAATAGCATCACGTCACAGGCGATTCTTGAGATTCGCCTTCGAGGGCCAGGCATATCAATACACAGTCCTACCGTTCGGCCTGTCCCTAGCACCCCGTACATTTACAATGTGCATGGACGCGGCTCTCGCACCCCTGAAACTTCGGGGCATGCGAGTTTGATACTACTTGGACGATTGGCTGATTCTAGCTCGATCACACTCAGAGCTCATAGAACACAGGACCATATTACTCGAACATCTCGAGAATCTAGGTCTCAAAGTCAATTGGGCGAAAAGTTTGCTGTCTCCCAGTCAGAGAATATATTTTCTGGGCACAGAACTGGACTCGCTGTCTATGACAGCGCGACTGTCGCCAAAGCGCAGACTGAACATTCAGCGCATCACGAAATCCTTCCGCTGCAGCACTATAGTCCCGCTCAAAAGGTTTCAGAAAATGCTGGGTCTCATGGCCTCAGCATCATCAGTACTCCAGTTGGGTCTGCTTCACATGCGCCAGCTGCAGTTATGGCTAAAAGCGCGAGTACCACCTCGGGCATGTTTCGCCTCAAGGTCGATCAGAAATGCTTCACAGCTCTGAAACCTTGGAGAGCAATCGACTGGTACCAGTCAGGTGTAAACCTGGGGACTTCCTCGAGTGTGAAGGTGGTGTCCACGGATGCCTCCACCTCGGAATGGGGAGCGCTGCTCGAGGGCAGACCGTTCTTTGGCCAGTGGTCAGAACGGGAGAAGCTCCTACACATAAACTGTCTAGAAATGATGGCAGTCGACAACGAGCTGAGGCGTTTTTGTCCCAGAATAAAAGGTCAAGGTCTACGGTTAAAAAAATAAGCCTTTAAATAAAAGGGTTATTGAGCTGTTTACACTGTAATATACAATAAAAGGGACATTAAAATGAATACAAAAAAACCTGCCTACCTTATACACAACACCGAAGGTGGACTTGAGTTTAGGAGTATGGTAGAGTTAGAGCACGTAAATTCTTTGAACTACAACGGTCACAAATATCACGTCACACTCTGCGCGTATGTTAAAAAAAACATAATTCAACATTTAAATAACACGTTTTAATGACCAACTGAAAGTGTTTACAATAAAGAAATTACTAAATAAATATAAATAAATGTAAATAAATAAAAAATTGCGCTGCATTTACAATCCTGTGAAAACAGGGGGTGCTGCTTCCTCCCTACATCCCGCGCCCTGCATAGTACATGAAGCATACAATATTACAAACCGTATTTCCAGCACTTTATGAACATGTGTAGGCAACGTCCTCTGACCTACCTATTAATACAAGGACGTACCACTGTCTGGAAGTGGAAAACTAGATTCAAAGAAGCCCTGTCAAATATGTACACTCTCCTCCTCTCATTCTGTGAGAACATGCGCGCGAGCAGTAAACACAGGCATGTGTGTAACAAGTAGTATGGCCTTGAATTGAGATCATGACAGTCGCCAACACGATCACGCAGGCTGGAGTGCCGTCTACTAGAGTCTAGACGACACTATTCCTCAAAATGGTCTGTGTTTTCTGGCTGGTGCAACGCTCGATGCTTTTCACCCCTAGACTGCAGGGTTACGGAAGTTCTCTCCTTCCTTCAAGAGCTACTGGATAAGGGCAGAACCCCATCCACGCTCAAAGTTTATGTGGCGGCCATAGCTGCGTTTACAAAACCCACGACTGGCCAGTCACTGGGGAAGAACGATCTGGTCATCCGCTTCCTTAGGGGGCTAAGAGGCTGAATCCTCCCAGACCCCCCTCAGTCCCCATTAGGGCTGCAACGATTAGTCGACGTTGTCGACAACGTCGACAATAAAAATTTGTCGACAAATATCTTTGTTGTCGAGTAGTCGTTTGATCTCACGTGACCTAATGTAAGGGCCTGCAATCCCGCGATTTGACCGCTACGGCGCTGTAGCGCTAGAGTGTAGTGCAGCCCTTACAAATGCTATTGCGGTAGAAGAGAAAACAGCGCGAATTATGACAGTGCAAACGAATCCGAACTAGCAAGGTTTAGGTTTGGGAAAGTTTCACAAAACTTCAAATCAAGAATGCTGTCGTGTGCAATGTTGGGGTGCAAGAGGAAACATCCCGGCAAAAGAGGAGCCGGTGAGAAGTGAGTGTTCTCCAGCTGGAGCTAACTAACCACCAGCGGCAAATCTCTCTTTATTAGAGAATGCAATACTACTAATAATAGTAATAATATTATCAATAGTAATATAATTACAGTAATGTGATGACTTATTTTGTATAGAATAAAGCTTGATCGAGCTTAGGAGTCAGGGCTGTTTTTATTATTGTAACACTATTAGTATATTAGGTATTATTATAGTCTTATCACTTGCCTGTATTTTGTTCAATAATCATGAAGACTTACAAAAGAGATGTTATATCCTTCCTATGATATAGGAAGAATATCACGGCAGTAACTTTATCATACTATAAATTAAAAGGGAATGAGAACGTCTCTGTCAGCTCAATTGTCATGTAAAAAAAGATTGTAATTTTATAATTATAATAATTGTTTGCAGATTAATATTTTACCATTCTTTGTGTCCTGAAGTAAATGTCCCTTTTTCTGTTTCAGTTCTAAGAAAAGCAGTGGGCCTATTAAACAATGCTTAGAGAGCATTTGTGTGTGATTTGAGTTGGACCGAAATCTGAAAACTTAAAAGAGAATGACCTGTTTAGTTGGCTCAAAGTTCATTAAAACAACTATTTCAAAAGCTGAAGTGATTTTCTTTTTTTATATTATAGTTAGAATATGTATAACTCAATGTTTTAACTAATTGGAAAAGCTGAATAATCGTTCCAAACTTACTGATTAGTCTGCGAAATAATCGACGATTAGTCGATTAATCGTTCTAATAATCGTTAGATTAATCGATTATCAAAATAATCGTTTGTTGCAGCCCTAGTCCCCATGTGGGACATTTCCACGGTTTTGGAAGCCATGAAAGGTGCCCCGTTCGAGCCAATCCATTTGTCAGACATGAAACATCTGTCGTTCAAGACAGTGTTTCTTATGGCTCTTGCTTCAGTGAAGCGCATAGGGGATTTACAAGCGCTCTAAGTAAGCGTGGGTATCTCAAACCAAGACACGATGGATCCAGATGGATAGATGATGCCATAGCGCTGGCATACACGTCTAAAGGCTTGAAGTGTCCTTTAGGTGTTAGAGCGCACTCCACAAGAGGCATGGCCTCGTCGTGGGCTTGGTCTAGCGGGATTACCTTGCAGGATATCTGTATGGCGGCAGGCTGGGCCTCCCCGTCTACATTTATAAGGTTTTATAACCTAGAGGTTCCCGCCTTACAGGCTAAACTACTTTCGGTCTAAAAATCAGTATTGTCTGCCCCGTTGCTTCGGCTCAGAATACTACAACCGCTTGAGCACCGCTCGCTGATCGATAAAATAACTCTATGGACAAAAGTAAGACCCATACCATTACCCAGTTCAGGCTGAACATTTTCACCCTGACTGTGTGGAACACTGTTGATGTGATTAGCTCCCTTAGGATGCTAACTTATTGGGAATGATGGTTCTAGCCTCTCTTCTCAGACTCTTTGTGAGTCCCTGGTGATTATGCACTATATGAGCCCTGGGCACCTGCCCTTGGGACTTTGGTGTTGGATCCCAGCACGCACTGCGTTTTACACTGTGTTCCCCTAGCGTAAGATATTACGCAGTACGAGAGAACCTCTCGTAAGAGAACGTACTCGGTTACTAACATAACCTTGGTTCTCTCTAGAAGAGGGAACGAGTACTGCATATCTTTGCCGTGCCTGCAACACACTCTGGTTCACTTCGGCGATGAAAAACCAGATTATATCAGCCCATCGAGCTATATTTATGGGCCCAGGCCACACCCGCTTTGGCGGGAGGTGATGTAGTGGGCGCGAAGCGCCCCCATTGGATCTGACATCACCAAGGGCCTCTCTCGATAGGCTGCTGCAGTTGCCGCAGGACAGCCAATAGGCACGCGTGCCGTCTTGCCTATACGCAATGCGTTTTACATTAATTCAAAATTAAGGATAATTTTTGGCTTCAATATCTCGTGGAAAAGAGGTTTTCCCCTAGCGTAAGATATTACGCAGTACGAGAGAACCTCTTCTAGAGAGAACCGAGGTTACGTTAGTAACCGAGTACGTTTTACTGTTTAGTTTTTTTCTGCACTTCTTTGTTATTCTTTTAGTTAGGCTAAACTATAGTGATCAATGAATCAGAAATCTTGCACAGTCACAAGAAAGTGAAATGATTTTTAACTTACAACTCTTCTTGTCGATAACCTGAAGGGTCCTTAAAGCTGTAGGTGGTAGCCAGCGAAATGCCGACAATAACAGCAGGCAGACCTAAGACATTATAATTGATCAAAATGATTAAATGTTAGCCTATATGATTATCCTCATGCTCATTTCTACATTTAAGTTGGGTTAAAAGTAAAAATTTAATAACAGTTCTTTAGTAAACCTCAAAATAAATATCCACTTTTCATCCTGTAAATTAAAAAAGATTTGATGCCTAAACTGTTATAGTAGTAGTGCACTACCAATAGTTTTAATATGCCCATTTATTGGTTATCGGCAATATCATGAAATCATCAGCCAGAATTTTAAAATAGGCTAAATATATAACGTAATACCATATCTGTGTTTACAGTTATGCAGACAGACTCAAAGTGTCATGTTTTTTAATATCAGTGTGTTTTATGAAATGTACCCCAGCCGGCTGTCATGGCGATGATGCGGAAACCTCGTGGTGGACCGCTGAGGGCGTTTCTGATGAGGAAAAACACGTGAGCCGCATACATGATGTTCCAGGCAAACGTGGCCAGCAGGAAGTACTGCAGCAGAGCTGTGATTGCCGTACAAGGACCCTGATCAACATTCGGTTGCATATCTGAAGAAGGAACAACGTTCTGCTCTGAAACAGAGGCCTTTGAGCTCGGGACGGGGTTGTTGATTCCAAAAATGAACAGCAGGTAATAGGTGGTCATGCACAAACAGATGTTCACTAAGAGCATAGTGGAGTTGGCTCCTCTCAGTTTCCTGTAGTGTTGTAAAGAATTAAGTTTATTTGATATGGGGGGAAAAATTAAGAGGACACTCTTTATATTTTGCCTGTTTCACAAACCAGAACCATGGAAATACCATTAGTTGGCTAGACATGATAGAATGGAAATACACTGAGGAAAAAAGAGAAAGTTTTTCCTATCTGTCTTGTTTTCCAGTAAAAAAATATTGTCGATGCACCGATATTAAAGTCTGGCTGATACTGGTGAGCTGATAGTTATGGTTACGATTGATTAGGGTTGATAACTAATACATGCCTGATTTTAAAATCTATACTATTTTGTCCAGATAATTAAAAAATTCAATACCTAAAAATCTAAAATGAATCATTTTAAATGCTACAAGTGAATTCACTGTGAGATAATACATTTAGCAGTGTTATCAAATTTGTGTTTTTAAAAATTTACTTTAAAGGTGCAGTGTGTGATTTTTAGCGGCATCTAGTGGTAAGGTTACGAATTGTAACCAGCAAAAGTTACGGTGGCCGATAAGAAAGATGTTGTCGTCTGAGACTGCAGAGTAGCCAGTACAGCAATGAGGTTTCTTTACAGAGATAAATTAAGAAATTATGTTTACTTTATTATACAGTAAAACAATGTTATTGCAAATATTATTGTTACTTGGTCATCATTGTGTCTGTGTTTTATTCGCTGACTTTAGCTAGCTTCCTTGCACGAAGAACAACATAGTGACGAAACGCGTTTGTCCGTTTAGGGCTCCTGTAGAAACATGTCGATGTAAGAGGACCCGCTGTGTATGTTGATAGAAATGGCTCATTCTAAGGTAATTAAAACATAACGGTTCATTAAGTAAGGTCTTTATACACGACTGAAAACATAGTTATGTATATGATATTGCATTTCTGTCAACAGATCCTCCTAAATATTACACAATGCACCTTTAAGTGAGTGGTAAATGCCAAGGTGCTGTAATCTAATATGGTTACTTTATAATGTGGATATAGTATATTGTTCATCTACAACAATAAAAACAAATAATAATAATAACATGAAGCAAAACTATGCAATATAATATAACTAGAATGTATTTTACTTTAATTTTAATTTATTTATCTTATTGTTAAAATGTTATTTTCACTAAAATGAGCTAGATTTGTGCTTTACAAAAATAAATGCATAATTGCCAAATAAGCCAAATATTTGATTCAAGATATACTCTCTCAAAACCAAGATAGCAATTTGTTTCAAAATAAATCTACCTTGTTTTAAGTATGTTTAGATATTTCTTTTACTGAAAAACCAAGACAAAATACCAAGGTCTTTTGGACATGTAAGTACATTTGATTACCATGTGAATATTACAGTGTATGAATATGGTGATTATATAGTAGCTTGGTATCAAAGGACAATAGTATTACTTTATTACTCTATTACTAATATTCTTTAAATGTATCCAGTGCTTTAGTACAAACCTGGTCTTAATTTGATAAACTGTAGTGAGGATCAAACCCACAATAGACAGACTGCATCCCACAATACTGATCCAGTTTAAAGCCTCGGAATAATTATAGTCTGCTCTAAAGCTCTACAAAAAGGAGAGAGAAATCTTGATAGTTAATATAGTTCACCTAGATTTATGAAGGTAAATCAGTAGCTAAACTCGAGAGCACGTAGATGTGAATTTGAGAACTTGTACAATAAATATTCGTACTTGTATGTGAACATTTACACTCACAGCTCCGATGTGAAAACCTGTAAAATAAAAATCTGAACTTGAACGCTGAGATTTGCACTCGCAGACAATAGTCACAAACCTGTATTCTGAATCTGAAGCTGCAGACAAGCAGTCACAAATGTGTAAAATGCCATTCACAAAGATACAACGACAGACACAAACTTGTAATACAAATTTGCACTTCTTCTAACATTCAAATTCGCAGTACAACCTCAAATTGGCACTTGCAACTTCTCAAATCTGTCACTGCAAGTTCAAATTTCGCGCCTTGACTTTTGCTACTCTTTTCGCGATATATGAGGTGCAAAACTGATTTGTGCACTTGTAACTCAGTGGCGGCGAGAGCGGAAGGGGGGCGGGAGCGGGGGTGTTCGAAGGAGCCGTTTTATTGGTTGGCGCCTAGCCAATGAAATGGGACTTCTATTGAATGCGATGATGTCACGAAACCCGCCTCCTCGTGGATGTTCTGAAACGCTAACATGGCTTAATGCATTAGACTGATTTAAAAGACATAAATTATATTATCAAACTTAGTGATATTAACACCATACTAATAATGCATACTACAGAAAAGCAGATGAGCACAGAACATGACGAAAGAAAGCTAATTTGTGTTCAGTGCAAATAAACCAGCTGCCTGTGTTTAATTAATAATGTATAACGAATTTATATATATTTATATATATATATATATATATATATATATATAACTGTTGGTCCATTAAGCCTCATTAAGCGTTTTCTTGGTTTTCTATGAGAGGAAAATGCTTAACGTACAATTAAACGAGTTGCGTTCATTTTCTGCTCAATTGCTTTTCTGTATGCTTTATTTATGGTGTTTCCTGAGTTTGGTCTTTTAATACCACTGTCTTAAGTTAACGTGTTGCGTTCATATTCTGTGCTCATCTGCTTTTCTCTAGTATGCATTATTGTGTTTACTAAGTTTGATAATATAATTTATGTCTTTTAAATTAGTCTAATGCATTAAGCCATGTTATCGTTTCAGAACATCCACGAGGAGGCGGGTTTCGTGACATCATCGCGTACAATAGAAGTCCCATTTCATTGGCTAGGCGCCAACCAATAAAACGGCTCCTTCGAACACCCCCGCTCCCGCCCCCCTTCCGCTCTCGCCGCCACTGAGTTACAAGTGCACAAATCAGTTTTGCACCTCATATATCGCACGAAATTTGAACTTGCAGTGACAGATTTGAGAAGTTGCAAGTGCCAATTTGAGGTTGTACTGCGCATTTGAATGTTAGAAGAAGTGCAAATTTGTATAACAAGTTTGTGTCTGTCGTTGTATCTTTGTGAATGGCATTTTACACATTTGTGACTGCTTGTCTGCAGCTTCAGATTCAGAATACAGGTTTGTGACTATTGTCTGCGAGTGCAAATCTCAGCGTTCAAGTTCAGATTTTTATTTTACAGGTTTTCACATCGGAGCTGTGAGTGTAAATGTTCACATACAAGTACGAATATTTATTGTACAAGTTCTCAAATTCACATCTATGTGCTCTCGAGTTTAGCTACTGATTTACCTTCATATAGATTCACCAATTTTTCATGTGTACTGTGTATTTTTACTACCACATTACAGGTAAGTTAACATAACAAAATGTGTTAGCTTAGCATCATGCTAACAACAGATTCTCCTGACATTAAATATGAGACTTGTCTGTGTCATTTTCTTGAGGAGCATTATTTACTACGTATATAGAAAGTTTCCACAGGAAGCGATGTTGCACTTTAGTAACTCAGACTATCTAGGGAGATCACTATAGGTTTTAGAGCAAAGTTTAAATAGTTTATTTAACACATGTATGTTAAACTAACCATTAGAACTGCAAAGTTGGTGGTGTGGTTGCATTTACACTGGACACCACTGGGATCTTGTATTTTGACGCAGCCCTCTGTTCTCCAGTCTCTATGAGCGTAGTCCCAAAACACACATGCAAAGTCGCCAAATGTCATGCTGGATATATTCTGAAAACATAAACATATGTAAAAAAAAAATTGTGTGCCCTACCATCAGAAGCTTGGAATAATTAAGAGTTTTCAATATTTTTGGAAGAAGTCTCTTCTCTTTATTTGATGAAAAATACAGTAATATTGTAAAGTATTATTACAATTTAAAATAAATGTTTTCTATTTTATTATATTTTATAATGCAATCCATCAATAAATTGTGTTGCGTAATTTATGCACAATTTAATGTTATTACTATAGTAAGCACATGTAATATGTGTAACAGGGACACCGTAAAATAAAGAAAAGTGTTACTCTTATATTCTTTCTTACCCCAAACTTTTGAATGGCAGTTTATTGCAGTTTCCACAAAAATATTAAGCAGCACAAGTGTTTTCAACATTGATAATAATCAGAAATGTTTCTTGAGCAGCAAATCAGCATATTAGAATTATTTCTGAAGGATCATGTGACACTGAAGACTGGAGTAATGATGCTGAAAATTCAGCTTTGATCACAGGAATAAATTAAATTTAAAAATATATAGTATTTAACTAGAAAACTGCCATTTTAAAATGTAATAATATTTCACAATATTACTTTTTTTTCTGTATTTTTCATCAAATAAATTCAGGTGAGTAAAAGAGACTTCTTCCCAAACGATGACTGGTAGTGTATTAATACTTTTACTAATTCCAATGGAATAATCCATAGTTCATGTTAATTGATTTATTTTCAGGGCAAGTCTAAGCAAAATTTGCAGGATAGTATGCAAACCGGTCATTCCTGATCCTCATAACCCTGACAGGGTTTATTTTGTGATAACGAAAGGCTAACTTTACAGTTATTCCATGTGTAGGCGTTTTATTGACTGGTAACAGTGATTCAGAGAAGCTGCTATATGTAATGTAATCATTATAAGTTTACGCTCACTTACCTTGGGCCTAATGGCGAACTTCACGTTATCAAGCAAGCTTTTGTCTGTGAGGCTAGCAGAGATGACCCTTCTCTTCGTATCTAGTTGGCTATTAAACTGTTTTGAGTTGAAAAAACGGTCGTTTTCATAAAGCACCACTCCAATACTTAGATTTTTCTTCCCTACAGGAAAGGAGAAGGAGAGAAATTTATTCAAAACGTTGAGTTTAATTATGTTCCTCAAACCAAGAGCAACAACAACAGGGACATAAACGGTACCCCAATCTTTCTGGGAATTGTTTTGCAGTTTGATAGTTAACATGAGATCAACGGGACGTCCTGAAGGGGAAGTCTTGTTTGCAGCGTCTCCAACCAGACCTATTCCTTCAGGACTAAATTTCTCTGACAGTCCTAGTGAAATGCAGCTTAGGTTATGAAGTAGAAATGTTTTTCTAATATCACAAAGATATAACAATTACATGTGAAGCTAAATTTGCTCTTTATGTTTCTGCTCTGACCTGTTTGAGCGAAGAATTGCACTTCCGGGCTCCACTTTGACAACTTGATGTGTTGCACCACTAGGTTTGGCTGCACCAGTGTACTAGAGTTCATGCTACTTACGTTCAAAGCAAAATCCTCCAAAGTCTTAGTGAGTCTAAAGATATAATACACATGAAAAAGTTCAACGCACATCCATCCTAATGAGAAAATAAATAAATAAACAGTTTCAGTTACAGTTTTTTCAAAGTCCACTTTTTGAATTGTCTTTAGTTCAAAAAAAGTACCTTGGAAAATAGATTGAGATTAAATTTAGTTTTCTTTCAAATAAGAATATTTAATGTTATTTATGTCCGCAAAAATTGTGTCAACTATGTTACTAACTAAACACCCCCCTGAAAATTAAAAAATGGTTTGACCCCAAACCATGTGAGCAGCATCATTTTCTTCTGTGGCAGATATTTTGAACACATTGTGGTAAATATCCTCTTATCGCCTTTTTTCACCTTTGTTGCCATTTGGCTTTTGGCTTGCTTAGTTGGGGACATGAAATTTAACATTTAATTTAATATTCAACAATAATGTTGATCTGCCTGCATTGACACCATTATATGAGAACTGAACTGAGCTGGACGATGACATCACGGTTTTCTCTAGAGCGGCTATATATATATAAATTAACTAAATTAATAACTTTTTTCCAACGAAAATGAAACATCACTGAACTTACTTAAGCTGGACTGTGACGCTATTTTCTTTTGGAAACAAACTTTGTTGCATTATTTTCCTGTCATCTCTGTAAAGCTGCTTTGAAACAATATGTATTGTAAAAAGCGTTATATAAATAAATGTGACTTGACTTATATCTCCTCTATATTTTATCTCCAATGACCTGTTATCAAGTAAATTTTTTAAATGAATTTAAAAATGTGAGGTTAACCTGATCAAGAAAATAACATTTGGTTGACCAGGTAAAACATTTCTCTTTTTTTTGTAATATCAAAATATATTTGAAATAGAGTGTAGTGTGTAAATACCTCTCAAGGGCATCATAAGTGTCTTCAGAGTGTTGGCTTTTATCAGTTTGCATGAGCTGACTGATGGTGGCCATTGCTGACACTGCAACTGTCTGAACAATAAAAAACATTTTATATTACATTTATACATTACGATTTTGCTGTAGTCAAACATTGTCAGACAAACATAGCAACATATTTTAAAGAGCCCCTATTATGCTTTTTCAAATATAACCTTTCATGCAGTGTGTAATATAAAAGCTGTTTGTGCTTGTAATAGGTCTGCAAAATTTTAAAGATCAAAGTGCATAATGAATAAAGTTTTCATCACCTAAAAGAAAGAATCGATTCTGAACTGCTGAAATCATCAGTAACTCCAGTCTCACTTCCTGTAGACCAATCACAACAGACTAGACTGTCTGACCAATCAGAGCAGAGTAGACCAATCACAATAGACTGGGCCATCTGACCAACTAGAGCAGAGTAGACCAATCACAACAGACTGGGCCATCTGACCAATCAGAGCAGAGTAGACCAATCACAACAGACTGGGCCATCTGACCAATCAGAGCAGAGTAGACCAATCACAACAGACTGGGCCATCTGACCAACCAGAGCAGAGTAGACCAATCTCAACAGACTGGGCCATCTGCCCAATCAGAGCAGAGTAGACCAATCACAACAGACTGAGCCATCTGACCAATCAGAGCAGAGTAGACCAATCACAACAGACTGGGCCATCTGAGCAATCAGAGCAGAGTAGACCAATCACAACAGACTGAGCCATCTGACCAATCAGAGCAGAGTAGACCAATCTCAACAGACTGGGCCATCTGACCAATCAGAGCAGAGTAGACCAATCACAACAGACTGAGCCATCTGACCAATCAGAGCAGAGTAGACTAATCTTAACAGACTGGGCCATCTGACCAATCAGAGCAGAGTAGACCAATCACAACAGAATGGGCCATCTGACCAATCAGAGCAGAGTAAAGGAGACCAATCACAACAGACTGGGCCATCTGACCAATCAGAGCAGAGTAGACCAATCACAACAGACTGGGCCATCTGACCAATCAGAGCAGAGTAGACCAATCACAACAGACTGGGCCATCTGACCAATCAGAGCAGAGTAGACCAATCACAACAGACTGGGCCATCTGACCAATCAGAGCAGAGTAGACCAATCACAACAGACTGGGCCATCTGACCAATCTCAACAGACTGAGCCATCTGACCAATCAGAGCAGAGTAGACCAATCACAACAGACTGGGCCATCTGACCAATCTCAACAGACTGAGCCATCTGACCAATCAGAGCAGAGTAGACCAATCACAACAGACTGGGCCATCTGACCAATCAGAGCAGAGTAGACCAATCACAACAGACTGAGCCATCTGACCAATCAGAGCAGAGTAGACCAATCTCAACAGACCGGGCCATCTGACCAATCAGAGCAGAGTAGACCAATCACAACAGACTGAGCCATCTGACCAATCAGAGCAGAGTAGACTAATCTTAACAGACTGGGCCATCTGACCAATCAGAGCAGAGTAGACCAATCACAACAGAATGGGCCATCTGACCAATCAGAGCAGAGTAAAGGAGACCAATCACAACAGACTGGGCCATCTGACCAATCAGAGCAGAGTAGACCAATCACAACAGACTGGGCCATCTGACCAATCAGAGCAGAGTAGACCAATCACAACAGACTGGGCCATCTGACCAATCAGAGCAGAGTAGACCAATCACAACAGACTGGGCCATCTGACCAATCAGAGCAGAGTAGACCAATCACAACAGACTGAGCCATCTGACCAATCAGAGCAGAGTAGACCAATCACAACAGACTGGGCCATCTGACCAATCAGAGCAGAGTAGACCAATCACAACAGACTGGGCCATCTGACCAATCTCAACAGACTGAGCCATCTGACCAATCAGAGCAGAGTAGACCAATCACAACAGACTGGGCCATCTGACCAATCAGAGCAGAGTAGACCAATCACAACAGACTGGGCCATCTGACCAATCAGAGCAGAGTAGACCAATCACAACAGACTGAGCCATCTGACCATTCAGAGCAGAGTAGACCAATCACAACAGACTGGGCCATCTGACCAATCAGAGCAGAGTAGACCAATCTCAACAGACTGAGCCATCTGACGAATCAGAGCAGAGTAGACCAATCACAACAGACTGGGCCATCTGACCAATCTCAACAGACTGAGCCATCTGACCAATCAGAGCAGAGTAGACCAATCACAACAGACTGAGCCATCTGACCAATCAGAGCAGAGTAGACCAATCTCAACAGACTAGGGCATCTGACAGAGCAGAGTAGACCAATCATAACAGACTGGGCCATCTGACCAATCAGAGCAGAGTAGACCAATCATAACAGACTGGGCCATCTGACAGAGCAGAGTAGACCAATCACAACAGACTGCGCCATATGACCAATCAGAGCAGAGTAGACCAATCTCAACAGACTAGGCCATCTGACAGAGCAGAGTAGACCAATCATAAAAGACTGGGCCATCTGACCAATCAGAGCAGAGTAGACCAATCTCAACAGACTAGGCCATCTGACAGAGCAGAGTAGACCAATCACAACAGACTGAGCCATTTGACCAATCAGAGCAGAGTAGACCAATCTCAACAGACTAGGCCATCTGACAGAGCAGAGTAGACCAATCTCAACAGACTGGGCCATCTGACCAATCAGAGCAGAGTAGACCAATCACAACAGACTGGGCCATCTGACCAATCTCAACAGACTGAGCCATCTGAGCAATCAGAGCAGAGTAGACCAATCACAACAGACTGAGCCATCTGACCAATCAGAGCAGAGTAGACCAATCTCAACAGACTGGGCCATCTGACCAATCAGAGCAGAGTAGACCAATCTCAACAGACTGAGCCATCTGACCAATCAGAGCAGAGTAGACCAATCACAACAGACTGGGCCATCTGACCAATCTCAACAGACTGAGCCATCTGACCAATCAGAGCAGAGTAGACCAATCACAACAGACTGAGCCATCTGACCAATCAGAGCAGAGTAGACCAATCTCAACAGACTAGGGCATCTGACAGAGCAGAGTAGACCAATCATAACAGACTGGGCCATCTGACCAATCAGAGCAGAGTAGACCAATCATAACAGACTGGGCCATCTGACAGAGCAGAGTAGACCAATCACAACAGACTGGGCCATCTGACCAATCAGAGCAGAGTAGACCAATCTCAACAGACTAGGCCATCTGACAGAGCAGAGTAGACCAATCATAACAGACTGGGCCATCTGACCAATCAGAGCAGAGTAGACCAATCTCAACAGACTAGGCCATCTGACAGAGCAGAGTAGACCAATCACAACAGACTGAGCCATCTGACCAATCAGAGCAGAGTAGACCAATCTCAACAGACTAGGCCATAGGTCGGCAACCCGCGGCTCTAGAGCCGCATGCGGCTCTTAAGCGCCGCCCTAGTGGCTCCCTGGAGCTTTTTCAAAAATTTGAAAATGGAAAAAATATTTTTTTTGTTTTAATATAATTTCTGTAGGAGGAAAAACATGACAAATATTCTTAAAGTTTTTCAACGTTTTAAAAATGTGTATGATAAATATTTAATTTCAACATTTCTGTCACTGAAGAATTTACGTCATAGACTGTGACACACGTGTCTGTCAGATCGGCGTGATGCCAGACCGGTGGCTGACAAACAAACAAACAAACCGGCGGGTGTGTCATGGGCCATGGATCCCAAGGGGAAAAAGAGAAAGATAGCTGAGCACTCCCAACGCAATAGAGTGCGGCGCGGGACTAGATTTGATGGCCGAGTGCGAGCGCGGGCGCGTGCGGTAATGCACTCACTCTACTAAAACAAAATAGAAACGATTTACAGGCCAGAATTTCTATTCATAACATGTTTGCAGCGTTGAGCGATATAGCCAATCACAGACATATGTGTTGATTTCTTGAACGCAATGGCCAATCAGAAGCATGTAAGATAGACTCCCCTCATCGCTCGAAACTGACGTTTTTGTTCAGTGCTGAATTCTGTATGCTGGTAAATCCTTTAATTATAACGAACAAAGTGTGGATATTATGAAAGATTCATTGTGCAGTCAGCTTCATTGATAATAACAGAGATGTGTGAGATCGCGATGAACTGTCATCTTTTTAGGGATTATTAAGAGAGCGCACTTTGCGCGCATTCAGTCATGGCAAACCATGCACGCAGTAAACTGCTTGCTTTCATGTTAAATTAACAGTGGTTTGTGTTTTAATGCTTTAATAACAAATAATTTATCAGGAGGATGTATGGTGGCGACACGTAGGCTAACTTGAAAGTATTTGGAGGTACAGAAAAAAAGTGTATTTGCGGGCGGGAGCGGGACAAAACAAATGTTGCGGGCGGGAGAAAGAAAGTTGAGAACGTCAGTTATAACGACCCACGCATTAAAAAATGGTCGGGTTAAAATCAGGCTCGGGGTCATAATTACGTTTAATGTGTCGGGCCGGGCTTGATTTTTTGGGCCCGTTCTAAGCTCTAATTTGTAGCCTACTTATCATTTTGATACTAATAAAGCTAATATAACACTTACAGCATGTGTTGCCTTCATTATAAGGCTTATATAACGCTTTCAATTTTTTGCGGCTCCAGACAGATATTTTTTATTTTTTTTGGGTCCAATATGGCTCTTTCAACATTTTGGGTTGCCGACCCCTGGACTAGGCCATCTGACAGAGCAGAGTAGACCAATCATAACAGACTGGGCCATCTGACCAATCAGAGCAGAGTAGACCAATCACAACAGACTGGGCCATCTGACCAATCAGAGCAAAGTAGACCAATCACAACAGACTGGGCCATCTGACCAATCAGAGCAGAGTAGACCAATCACAACAGACTGAGCCATCTGACCAATCAGGGCAGAGTAGACCAATCTCAACAGACTGGGCCATCTGACCAATCAGAGCAGAGTAGACCAATCACAACAGACTGGGCCATCTGACCAATCAGAGCAGAGTAGACCAATCACAACAGACTGGGCCATCTGACCAATCAGAGCAGAGTAGACTAATCTCAACAGACTGGGCCATCTGACCAATCAGAGCAGAGTAGACCAATCTCAACAGACTGGGCCATCTGACTAATCAGAGCAGAGTAGACCAATCTCAACAGACTGGGCCATCTGACCAATCAGAGCAGAGTAGACTAATCTCAACAGACTGGGCCATCTGACCCATCAGAGCAGAGTAGACCAATCTTAACAGACTGGGCCATCTGACCAATCAGAGCAGAGTAGACCAATCTCAACAGACTGGGCCATCTGACCAATCAGAGCAGAGTAGACCAATCTTAACAGACTGGGCCATCTGACCAATCAGAGCAGAGTAGACCAATCTCAACAGACTGGGCCATCTGACCAATCAGAGCAGAGTAGACCAATCACAACAGACTGGGCCATCTGACCAATCAGAGCAAAGTAGACCAATCACAACAGACTGGGCCATCTGACCAATCAGAGCAGAGTAGACCAATCTCAACAGGCTGGGCCATCTGACCAATCAGAGCAGAGTAGACCAATCTCAACAGGCTGGGCCATCTGACCAATCAGAGCAGAGTAGGCTCATGGAAAAAAGGTGTTTAAGGAGACTGAATCTTTGAATGACAGTTTACAGACTTTTTGAGAAAAGTGGTGATTTTCTAACTTTGATGCTTGTAAACCTACTGTATAGGAGACCTCCAAAACACAATCAGGACCCTTTAAAATAGCATAATTGGGGCACTTTAATGTTTCTACATGTGCTGAAAGGTGACTACATGTGTCATAGGATTCTTGCCTCATTTATTAACACTGTGGAGGACAGCAGGCTATTGGCAATCGTAGCAGCAGAGGTGATGTTCTGGGACGTCAGCTGCTCAGGTTTGGATGTGAGAATCTGGACACTGGCGGCAACATGCATATTCTCTTCCAGAGTTAACTACATAAAACAATCAAAACCACTGTGTCAATCTGTTGTCTATCAAAAGCACATTAAAATGGCAGAGTTCAACCTATTGACTATGTCATGACTACAGTAAAGCAGAGGCAGTTCATTTACAGAGTCCATGTTACACGTTGCATGTAGTTACTGTAGTAATAACTATAAATTATTCATAATTACACACACAACTAACCCTATAGTAAGTACATGTAGCCAATTATTATTACTTAGTACTTTATGTATAATTACCTTAAAATAAAGTGTAACCGAATATTTTTTTTTTACATTTCATTTCATGGACTATACTGCAATTATACTCACCATGTTTTGGTCTACGAAATGTATGTGTGCCAGCAGTAATGAAACTCTTAGTTAAACCATTAAACTGTCATTAAATATTAATATATTAATTATATAATAATAATTGTATTTTATGCTAAAAAAAATATATAGAACAGAGGGCAATTTTGACATGAAAAAAATATATTATATAATATTTAACAAAGTGCAACAATCTGTCCCAACATATCTAAAATAAAACAAAATGGCTTTTGTCATTCAAAATGAATGTGTATTTGTTCAAACTTTTCAAAGATGTAAATACAGACGTTGACTTTGCTTTCGATCAGCTCCAGGGTCAAGTCACAGTTCAGAATAAGTCCACCAAATGCGTGGAAGAGTGTGAAGTTCAAACACTGAGCCGAAGCCATAGGAATACCAGCTAAAGGACACATACAAGACAGGTTAAACAGGTTAACTTAAGAACACAAACACAAAAATGACATGCCTAAACTAAAATAGTTGCAGTTTAGCATATTTTGGTATGTACTTCTTCACAAATTAAGTTAAATCACTGTACAGATGTTATACGATTTCTACTGTAAAAAAAAAGAAAGAAAAAAAAGAGGTACAGTAAGATGAAGCTTGAGTTTTATACATTTCTAATAATGTGTAGTTTGTCACCATTATAATTAGCGATTTAGGACAGACAACACACACACACACACACACACACACACACACATATCCTTTGCATATTCAACCATGTATTAGTTTGGGGAAAGATTTTTATTGTTTTTCATAAAGAAGTCTAATGTTCACAAAAGCTGGATTTATTTGACCGAAAATACAGTAAAAACAGTAATATTGTGAAATATTATATTAATTTAAACTAAGCGTTTTCTATTTTAAAATGTCATTTATTCCTGTGATGCAGTTACTCCAGTCTTCAGTGTCACATGATCCTTCAGAAATCAATCTAAAATGATGAGTTGATGCTCAAGAAACAATTTTGAAAACAGTTAATATTTTCTTGTGGACATCATGATACTTTTGTTTAGGATTCTTTAATGGATAGAATGTTAGAAGAACAGCCTTTACTTTAAAGTGTAATCTTTTGTAACATAATAAATGTATTTAGTACTACTTTTGAGTATTTGCAATACATCCTAGCTGAATAAAAGTATTAATTTCTTTTAAAAAATATTTTATTTAGCTTTTTGCTATTTATTTAGCATTTAGCTATATCCATCATGCTTATCTATGTACGTTATACATACGACTGGTTGTTCCTGGAGGGCACAGCTGTGTTGAATAATTAAACTGGCCGATCACAGTGAGTGGAAAGGTCAAACCGTTGAGTGTTTCCTCTGGACAGGTAATACCTGCAACAAAATCATTTTGGGTACTCAACAAGTCAACGTCATCTTGGATCAAGACTTAAAATGGTGTCCATCTCAATCAGCTCCCTAGTTCAGGAGTCGGACACTGATCAGGGCCGTCTCAGTCGCGACTCGCAAAATCCTTACAGTGCACTGGAACGTTCGCTCCCTAACAAATCCCACAATGTACCGCAAAAACCAGGGAGCATTGAGATTAGGGGACCATTGCTCACTGTGCTCCCTTACCAGAAATTACGTCACATTTCTGAAGCGCGAAACATAAAACGCAAGAGGCAACTCAATATACTGATTTATAAGATTTGAAAAGACAAACCGTTTTTTATTATACGTCACCATAAACACACATTGCTAGACAGGTAGTGAACACATCTAGTTAACATTTATAATTAATATTCGGCTGAAATGTTGTAAGGTGGATATGCAACAGAACAATGTGTTCACAAAGCATAACAAATAATATTATAAAGATATCGTTCCTGCCTGTTGTTGATTAATACCAGCGGTAACATCCTAAAACATTGTACGTTGACGTTGCACATAGTCACGTTGCCGGACGTTGAGTAATCATTGTCCCATCGTGTAGTGACTAGGGTCCTTACCAGTGCCCGGATTTGTGTACACGATATACTGATTCATAACTCGGAAGCTGATTGAGAGGCACCCATGGTCTTACAGGCCTGGTTTTGAGACAGGGATGTCAAACTCTGTTCCTGGAGGGTTCCTTCCTATCCAGTTTAGCTCCAATCTAATTGAACACACCTGAACCAGCTAATCAAGGACTTCGGGATTTCTAGAAACTTCCAGGCAGGTGTTTTGGAGCTGGTCGGAGCTACACTCTGCAGGACAGTGACCATCCAGGAGCGGAGTTTGACATGTGGTTTCAGAGAACTCTGCAATGCGTACCTGTAGGTTTAGGAGTGGTTAAAAGCAGGTTAGGGTTGGTAGTAGTAGGAATGGTAGTGGTGGTAGTAGGAGTGGTAGTAGTAGGAATGCTAGTGGTGGTAGTAGGAGTGGTAGTAGCAGAGGTGGGTAGTAACGAAGTACATTTACTTCGTTACATTTACTTGAGTATTTTTTTGGAAAATTTTTACTTTTAAGAGTAGATTTAATTGTGGGTACTTTTACTTTAACTCGAGTAAATTTCTAATGAATAAACGGTACTTTTACTTCGTTACGTTGGGCGACGTTCCTCTCGTTACTTTATTTTAATGCAATATGTTGTTAAAAGCGTAGTTTATTCTAAGCGCGCGCTCTCTCGTTTTTTCTGGGCATGAGCGATGCTCAATTCACAAATGAATCACTCTTTTGAGTCGATTCTGTTCAAAGACTTCATCAAACAAGTTGGGCAGATCTGTCTAAATCGGTTCGCGAATCAGTTTGAATGATCTGTTCAGTTTCCTGCAGGCACTGAATCGTCTCGGAGTCGTAACAGGAAGATTACGTCAACATCAAGATTACATCAAGAGCGTTGTATGAAGTGGCGGTCCATAGTCTACAGTACAGAAAGTAAATCTGCAAATGCATCATATTTTTTGCCAGCGATGAAGATCTTTATTAGTTGAACATCTTCGTATGTTAGCCTACTTCGTAAGCTGTCTGTGAATTAATTATTCCACACGACGATACATTCGATTTCATTTCATTCAGGTAATACATTTTACAACCAAACAGATTATTACGCCATATAGCACTACTACAAAGTATGACATTACCCTTTTTTTGGACATATACATTAATTTATACATTAAATAAGCTATCGTCCAGTTTATGAATGTGTGTACACACACAATGTGTGTATTGCGCAGTGGCGTGCGAACTCGACTTGAAAACGAATGCCTTTGCCTGCCTTATTAGACACAGTTAACCAGTTTAAAGATGCTTTCACAAATATAGCCTACATTTAAATACATTTTGGAGAACAGACAGAAGAAGATCCGTGCATTTGATCGTTGGTTGTGTTGGGCATGACATGACTGCGGGCACATGTGCAGAGTTTTAACACTTTCTAATCTGTGTCAATGGTTCCCACCCCTTTACATGAATGCAAAACTCCATAGAGTCACTTTATTCCGACATTGTCTAATAATTCAAATGTAGTTGTATAAGTTATTATACTATTATACAAACCAAAGGACAGGCAATGGTTTTCGGGCTATAGATATAATATACAGATATACAGAAATAATGTTTGTCTCTTCTGTTTTTGTTGCAAAGATAGCTTATCTAATTATGATAATTTTAGTCATTAAAATAAAAAAATATCTAAATAATGTCATGTTATATATATATATATATATATATATATATATATAGGCCTATGTGATCCAAAGTAACTAGTAACTAACTACTTGAGTAGTTTTTTCATTGGATACTTTTTTACTCTTACTCAAGTAACTTTTAAGATTATTACTTTTACTTTTACTTTGAGTAAATATTTCTATAAGTACTTGTACTTTTACTTGAGTACAGTTTTTGGATACTCTACCCACCTCTGGGTAGTAGTAGGAATGGTACTGGTGGTAGTAGGAGTGGTAGTAGTAGGAATGGTAGTGGTGGTAGTAGGAGTGGTAGTAGTAGGAATGGTAGTGGTGGTAGTAGGAGTGGTAGTAGATGTAGTAGGAATGGTAGTAGACGTAGTAGGAGTGGTAATGGTGGTTGTAGTAGCAGATGTTGTGGTGATTGGAGAAGTGACGGTAGTGGTAGTAAGAGGTGTAGTAGTATTTGTGTAGGAACTTGCAGTTGTTCCATTTTCAGCAGTCATTGACACCTCTGTAAATGCTGTTCAAAAAGAAGAAACAATTTGATCAGGATCAGCACAAAATGTTTGGTACAATATGATTTCATATAGGCCTATTGTTTTATAAACCCATTTAAATAATGAAAGCTCTATCCTATTGACAGTTTATTTGTCGTTTATGTAATGCACCCAGACAGGCCCTGTCAAGACAATATGTTTTATGGCTGGGCCGCTTTTTCCCTGGCCAAATAAGTACAGTATACTATAGAGATAGACCACCCCATGACAGCTCTGCAGCTTGAGGTCATTTGCAAGTGAAATTCCTGCACGTAATTCTTTAAATGACCGTGACATATGCAAATCAGCCTAACCTGGACCATCCATATTAGAATGTCAGCCAATAAAATTAAAAACTGACAAGTTCAATTGGATATTTCATAAAATTATATTGGCTATTAAAGTATTGGCATTCAAAAAAACTTTAAATGTATGTACATGTCTCACCTAACCCTTAATCAAATAAATATGAGTATAATTATAAAATAATAACAAACAAGGTAATTTAGTCAAGTCAAGATGGTTCTGCTGTTACACAAACATGTTTTTGTTAATTGATTCAATATAATCGTTTTATAATTTTCAATTCTGGAATATTTGCCATGATTTTGAATCAATAGCACACTAATATAACATACTGCCATTCAAAAGTGTGGGATGGGTAAGATTTTTCAATGGTTTTTAAATGTTTCTCTTATGCTCACCAAGGATGCATTTATTTGATTAATATATATATATATATATATATTTTTTTTTTTTTTAAACAGTATTATTGTGAAATATTATAATTTAAAATAACTTTTCTGTTTAAATGTATTTTAAACTGTAATTTATTCCTGCGATCAAAGCTGAAATTTCGACATCATTACTCCAGTCTTCAGTGTCATGATCCTTCAGAAATCATTCTAATATGCTGATTTGATGCTCAAAAAACATTTCTTAATATTATCAAGATTAAATTTAGTTTTTCTGGATTCTTTGATGAATAGAAAGTTTAAAAACAGCATTTATCTGAAATAGAAAGCTTTTCTAACATTACACTACCGTTCAAAAGTCAGGTCGGGAAGATTTTTTTTTTAAAGAAATGAATACTTTTATTCAGCAAGGATGCATTTAATTGATTGACAGTAAAGACATTTATAATGTGTAGCAACATTGAGAATGGACCAAACACAATTGAAGCTTTCAGACATAACCAAACACAAGGGGCTGCATATTCCAAATTATCCCTGAGGCTATGAGCCAAGAAGACCTTTTGTTGCTTAACTAAAGGGAGAATGTTGTCAATGTTTTATAATTTGGCAAGAACAGATCTGTTCAGAAATGGTGAAGCAAGAGGCCTTAACAAGACGTCACCTGACCCCTGCGACTAAACAGACTGAACCATTCAGCGTCCCGAGCTAGTTTTCCCCTCATCAATTATATCCTTAAGGCTGAAAAAGTGGACTTGCATACAAAATACCCTTTGTCTTGAAGACAGCCATTTGCGAAACTAAACCCTCACGTGGTACACACCACGGATGCACAAATGCTGACCATAAGGATACCCACACACACACACACATAAGGACTTTCCTCCAATTCTCCAATACCAATAAAACTCATCCCAGAACAATTCTTGACTGACCAAGAATCAAAATCATGTAACATAACAATTATATATTGTGTTTACAACCCCTGTATGTGTCTATTCTGCTTAGATCACATCTAAGTCATGTAATTGTTTTAAATATTAGAGATACTGGAATGAAAGTGTCGTGTTTCCTATCATTATGCTCGTATGTGTTTAATTCAAAAGATGGCTTGATTGAAATCTGTGTAAAAATGTTTATGTTCTTAAAATGGAAATTATGTCTAAACTGAATCCTATGTTCAAGCTGATGAGTAAGCAGACCACAGAGAGCACATGATTCGCGATGAGAGAAGGGGGGGGGGATAGAAAAGACCCCCCTTCTCAAATAACCATAATAGTGTCTTATTGTCCGAATTCCAAATTCCTCCAGGAGGCGGGACAAAACATTGGACTTTAAAACCTTAGACCCGAACACAGAAACTGGCTCTTGTGATCCTCGCTCTTGTGATGCGCTCTTGCTCTGGTGACTCTCTCTTGTGATGCCCGACGATGGTTATAGTAACCATGTAGACGCAGAGACAAATGACCCAAATCAAGATATGGGTTAAAACAGATTTAATTGAAGCCATCTCGTCTCACTTTTCTTTCTTTTCTTAGTGTCTTTCTTTTCCGTTAAAAGTCTCGGTTCTAAGTTAAGTGTTGCTGCAAAGTTTCGTTTTAACGTTTCAACTGCAAAACCAGCTTTCAACTTCAAAGACTTTCATTCATCCGCGCCAACACACCACGTGACTGGCTGTCCAAAGTCTATCCAGGCACACGAGAAGATCAGCCAAGCAACGGACCGGGGAACCCCCTTCAGGACAAAAGGGAACCCCAAAGCAAGGACAAGCAAGTACCTCCAGACTTTTAACTGAACTGGTGATTTTAATATCAAATTGAATTACCCGTCTAAGAAACGATAAAAGGGTGAAATTAATTATTGATGGTTCGTTCAGGTCATGTCTTTTAAGTGCATATAGAAACTTGGGATCTCATCTAACTCCTAAAACTCAGTCTTCCTCACTCTCTGTCTTTCTTCAACTTGTATGAATGCGTGTGCGTGTGTTTGTGTTATATTAGTTTTATGTGTGTTAGTCATAGGCTTATAATCAATAAAGTATTGTTTGTATTTGAAAAGAGAAGCATTACTTGTGTTATGTGCTTACCGATTTATTGTCTTGAACTTCAATCTAAGTTACCTATGCTTTGACCCTTGATTTATTTCTTAATTTAGCTGTTAGCTGGGAATTAGTCTTTCTTGGCCAAGAAGATATTATATTTCCTAGAATTAATAATTGTTTATGCTTTCCGTTCATTGGATGAACTGATAAACTGATCATACTATTGATTTTGCTACAGTAAATTCTGAAAATAATTCAATTATTAATTATTGATCATAATCCGTTATGAATAATAATTAATTATATTTATACGTGCGTACAATCGCTACATTATTTATGGTGGAGAATGCGGGCAGTTTAACCTAAATTGTAAGCATATACCAAGTAATTTATCTTTTCATATTGTGCGGATGAGAGATCCGAACCTGCGAAAGTCTGTGTGTGACGGATGGAGAGCGCGCAGCGCGCGCCCTGTTTGAATGAATCTGCTGCTTGAGAGACGCATCCCTGAGAGAGCTGTTAATCTAGTCTGTCTGCCTCCATATATGTTATTTTTCAACTGCAGTAAAATAACCCAAGATATAAAATATCACACAACAATAAGGTGAGAATTGAGCGTGTTCCTCAATTTCTGAAATACCTTGATTATAGCTTACCGACGTCTGCGTGTTCCAGCGTCTGTCAAAGCTATACATGTGTGTGTATCAGCCAGAGAGCTTAACAAAATTATACTGCAGTAATTAAAATAACTATAGGCCTATAAGAACGATTATTCTCCTCACAGAGCGATGAGCGTGTTCCTCATCTAACGTTATATATATTTTTATCCGATTTACAGTGCGTGTTCCACTGCGACCCGTGATAAACATAGAAGCAGTTATATTTATCTGATTGTCAATGCGTGTCCCACTGCAATCCTAGTAATAAACAGCTGTTTGTCTATGTTTGCTTGTATGTTTGTGCCTGTTCAATGAATTCTCGGGTAAACACTGCGTGTGTCCGAATGTAATTGAATAAGAGTCATTTTAAAATTCTGTTCAAGTAAAGCTTGACGTGGAACTTAACCAACAGTTAACGTTAAGAACCCTGTTGTTCGTGTGCTCAGATAAACTTGCACAGAGACGATCCGCCGAGGTCGCCATCGTTCCATCTATTATAACGCAAAGCTGTCGCTTGCTTAAAGTTAATATCACTCTTAACAAACTGAGTGAACCCCACGTCGTAAAACCAGCTAAAGCTACGAGTGGTGTATTTTTGTACAGTTTGAAATGCGCCGACATTTCCCGTAATATGATCGACTGTTACTGTACATGCATATTCTATGAACATTGTTGAAATGCGCCGACATTTCATGTAACATGCGTAACTGTTTCCTAACTGTTGCAATTCACATGTTTACCCACTAGCGTTCGTTTCGTTGCCATAGTTACGATCGTGACACGGAAGTCTTAACCAACGCTTCCGGGGGAACTCTGACCTCTCGCATGATCAGAGCCACAGTGTAAACAAACCCTTTTGGTGGCTAAGCTAGCTAGCCCTTTGCCAAGCTAACCAAAGCAGTTGTTTACAGTGAGGCCTATATGCTAACGCCTTTAGCATTATTTACGGTTATCAGTAGTATTAACCTCAATGGTTAAATAGTGTCTGTTTGAACAACGTTAAAGTGATTTAACCATTTAAACACCTTGACTTTCCACCTGTTGGTCTTTTCTTCTTTCTTATTTACCTTTCCCATATCTCACTTAACCCATATTTTCCTTGAAAAGGAAGTCGTTTGCAATTATTAATTCCTTTACCTGCATTTTACTTGCAAAAGAAAATACTGGTTTATGATTATTAATTGTCAAATTCGAATTTGATTTTTTTTTTAGGGAATTATTCAATTTAAATTCTATTTTTCTTAACAGGTAATTTTTCTAACGATTTCTCGATTTATTTTTAATAAATCTAATTTCATAATTTCTAAATTTTTCTTTTAGATCTAATCACTTCAGGCGGTTAAGTCTTAAACTTTGAAAGTTAAGAACTTATTCCACCAACATTTTCCCTATTACAAAATATTGTTAGACTCATACTTGCTCCGTATTGTTATTGCGTGGTATCCTCGTTTGCTCATTTCTTTCAGTTGTGGTTATAAACTTAACCATTCTATTTTACTTATTCATTTACCTATTCCTTACCCTTTTTTTTTTTTTTGCTTGGGAGTGACGTACCTGAGCCTCAATAGGAGACATTGGTATCTCACTACGAGCTTCAAATAAATCAGAGATAACCCTCTCTTACAAAGTTTTATTTGTGAATGTTTAGTTGTTTGGCAACTGTCAATTCTATTCTCGTAGTTCGACAAAAGGCTCCAGCCATTTGTGGATCCAATCTCCTTCCCTCCTTCCCTTCTCACATCTTTCCTGTGCTGTCCTGCTTTACTCCATCCCATTCTTCGCACTTGTAGGGAACATACCTGGGAGAACCATCAACCGATTCAAAAGAAAGAGAAAGACAATCTTTCCAAAGAAATCATTAGGTATTTGATTTTTAATCAAACCCTCTCTGTTCTCCATACTCTCCCTGTATCTGTTTACGCAATTTACAATTTGACATCTCATCCAAGATCAATTAACAGAGACAAGTGTTGAGCAACCGTCGCCTTCAAAGCATCCCGGCTGTAAGCGGCCCAACTGACGGTGTGTGGTGTCAATCCTGTCAAACTCAGAAAAGAGGTATCAGCATTATTATTGTATTATTTTTCGTTGTAAACGTAAACAATAATATTCTTTAACTTTCTGGAAACAGATTCTCTTTAATAGGAAGCATTTACGAGAAAAATAATATCTCTCCTAGTTGAGAATTTTCTTTCTTGTTTTTCTTTTTTTAAATTGGTTTTTAACCTCTTTCTCTCTTTTTCCCTTACTCAGTTGAGTGACGTAGTCCTCACATCACGAGCTGAAACCAGCTTTTCATTGATAGAAAATATTTATAAAAAAATATTTCTCCCATTGAAAAAAAAAAAACCTTTACAAATTGAGATTTGTTTTAACCTTTTTCTCTCTCTTTCCCTCACTCAGTTGAGTGACGAAGTTTCCCCATCACTAGCCTACCTGTCTACACTGAGACCAACACGTAGACATTACAACATTTCACTATTAGTGTATCGTCACTGAAACGACACTTAGCTGTTCAACCACATATAGGCTTACATTCCACACAGGTCTGTGTCAGTCTCTTCACCCAGCGTGCCAACATGTCGTGGACGACGAACCACAGTGCCCAAAGGGATGACGTGGTCGCTGGCTCAGAGGCATTACAGACTGCCTCACACCAAAGACAATTGAACTGTTATTATTTTTAATAATAATCATAATTCTGAGAAGATTCCTGACACATGATTCAAGCCACAACCACAACCACGTGGAACTAACCAAAATAACCTGTTCCTTAAGCAATGCCTTCACAGCCCAG
The DNA here is from genome assembly GCF_029890125.1 of Rhinichthys klamathensis goyatoka. Taxonomy (NCBI): domain Eukaryota; kingdom Metazoa; phylum Chordata; class Actinopteri; order Cypriniformes; family Leuciscidae; genus Rhinichthys; species Rhinichthys klamathensis. The sequence continues at coordinate 2,231,178 of NW_026606808.1, forward strand.
CTGAAACTAAGCGACAAGCACATCACCCACCTCCAAGAGGAGCTGACACGTGCCCAGAGCCGCATAGACAAGCTGGAAGTGAAAGTCCAGGACAACTTCAAGTGTCAGACCACTGAGTTCCTGAGAGAGCTGATGCACACTCAACACTGCACAGACCAGCTCAAAGCGAAAGCTCAAGACAAACTCAAAGTGCCTGACGAAGCGGAGCAAGAAACAAAGAAACAAGTTGACAAGCTCCAAGAAGCCCTTGCAGTCACTGAACGTGACAAACTAGAATTAAAGACTGTCCAAAAGCACCTGGTAAACCAACTCCAGTCTGCTGAACATCAGCTAGAGAAAGCCAAAGCTGACATTAAAGATAAGAACTCTGAAATTGATGCTCTGAAAGACCACCTGGAAAGGTGCAGCGCTGAAATGGACCATCTGACCCAACAGCGAGATGACGCCAACGACGAGCTCTACGCGGTCAGAGATGAACTCCAGCACATTTTCCAACAGAAACCAGAGCCAAGAAGGGAGAGACCTCCCTCAGCATCACCCCTGCTGAGCAGAACAGAGTCCTCCATCCAAGAACTGCCATACAACGGAAGAAGTGAATGGCCACAACCCAAAACGTCACCGGCCTTCACCACAGAACTCTTCCCTGCTAACAAACGAAGAGAGCTCATCCAGGCAGACTCCAAAGCTGCACAGGGGATGACCTTTAAAGATCTCAACCAGCTGGTGAAGAATATCACTCAGTTCAACCCGAACTCCACAGAGGGTCCCGACATCCAGACCTACATCAGAGATATCAACTTCCACCTAGAGGTGAGACCACATATGACTGACAGAGACAGATTCTACCTCCTCAGATCCACATCCAGTCCAGAGGTACGAAGCTTCCTAGACAGACAACCTGCTCATGTCAAGTCAAACTACCAGCTGCTATGTGAGACACTGATTAAAGAATTCACAGGCCCAGAGTCGGAACACGGTGTGTTAATCGCTATGGAAACCAAACAAGGTCGACAAGAGACTCCCCAAGCCTACTACTACCGCTTTCGACAAGCCTACTTAGGTGCACATAACAAACCTGAACTTGAAGAGGATGTGAACTTCAAAACCCTCTTCCTGAGAAACCTGCACCCTGGATTGAGTCATCATCTTGGCATCATGGCCTGCCCAGGCACAATGACAATTCAACAGCTACGTGACCTGACACACAAGGCCTACATCAAACAAAAGATGAACTCAAAGAAAGGTTTGAAAACATCCACAGTGTCAAACTCCATCAGCCAAGACACAAGCCTTGCACTGGAAGACACCCAGTGGCATGACAATACCACAGTCCTTCGTAAGGAGCACAGAGAACGTGACTCCATGCCGATGACACCTACCACACTAACCGCATGGAAATGCCATGGGACCAGCCACGCTTCTCAAGTAACCCACAAGAAGGAAACCACTGGAAACCTAACTGGACATCCAAAGGCCATCAACCAAGGCATCCAAAAGCACTCCATGTGGGTACTCAACAACGAAACCCACCTTGGCACCACTCAGTTAAACACAGCACTGAGTATGCCCAAGAACCAGACAGTTTACCCTCAGAAGACATGGAGCAACTAATGAGGCAACTGAAAGTGTTCATCGGAAATGAGGTAAACATGGATGACGAACAGGATGGCGATGGAACGGAAGACCACCGTTTCATCTGATACACCTTCATAATGAACATGCAGACCACTTGTTCTACAACAACACAGAACAAAGTGGCCTCTCACAGTCAACCACTGACAAACATCCAGAGGTACCAGAAAACACCATCCTGGCTACCCGTCACTCATAAAGAAACCCCCAAACGAGCTCCAAACTCAAGAACCACGTGTGTGCTACAGCAACAACAGTATGCACAGAAGGTCAGAAAGTCTGTCACAACCAGAAGGCATCATCGGAGGAATGCAACAACGGAGACCAAGTTTCGCACTACATCTTCACACATCCGTGCCAAACTACCTCCCAATGTCTGCCAGAGAACTTCCTGCCTTACTGGATTGACCCCCAGCAGCTCACAGAAGAGCCCTTTTCCAAGGCAAAGATGCAGCAAGCTCATCAAAGCTAAGCCATCAAGCAAAAGGGGGGAGCAAAATAGACTGAGACAGATCTGACCATACATACATACATACATGCACTACACGACACCCCTAACATACTCACTTACATACAGAAGTTAACCACCTCTACCGTGCAAAACATTCAACAAATATGTTTTCCCCAACAGGTAGAAACTAACTTCAGAAACTAGCTTAACAACTTAGCTACACTTACCATAGGAAACATGGTAACTACCCATCCAACAAGTACACCTGAGAACACCTCTCACTACATCATGATACCTGACACCTTAGCTGCGCAACCGTAGTTATAAATCATATCAGGAACATTCAACTGCTTTGTTTTGTTTTACTTCTTCCTTCCTTCCTTTCCTTCTTTTATTAGGTAAAATGCCTGTCCACCCCACAAGGGTCAAGGTCACAATAATAGGATTGACACACCACTCCTATATTTGTAAGTCACCTTAAAACGAATGTGAGCCAGAGAACTCCCTGCATCATTCGTATCACAAATTGAAAGGTAAATTGGTCTAAACCTAGAACAATTTAGAAGAGAATAAAACAAACAAATCAAATTTAGTCACAAAGTTGATCAATCACCGTACCAAAACAAAATAGAATAACGGTCCTAAAATTGAACTAAACTTTATTCAACGTGATTGACTATATTGGGAGAGTGAACCTGTTTAGGCCTAGGTAATCTAATGCCCTGCACCAGTAAAGTGACCAGTCCTGGAGGTGTTGTCTTGTTGTTTGCTGTGTGTGTTTGCTTCCTCTACCCGTTTCTCCAGCGTTCAATGATGTCTTCTCCTCAACCCATCATCGACCGAAGGGGGGATATGTAGCAACATTGAGAATGGACCAAACACAATTGAAGCTTTCAGACATAACCAAACACAAGGGGCTGCATATTCCAAATTATCCCTGAGGCTATGAGCCAAGAAGACCTTTTGTTGCTTAACTAAAGGGAGAATGTTGTCAATGTTTTATAATTTGGCAAGAACAGATCTGTTCAGAAATGGTGAAGCAAGAGGCCCTAACAAGACGTCACCTGACCCCTGCGACTAAACAGACTGAACCATTCAGCGTCCCAAGCTAGTTTTCCCCTCATCAATTATATCCTTAAGGCTGAAAAAGTGGACTTGCATACAAAATACCCTTTGTCTTGAAGACAGCCATTTGCGAAACTAAACCCTCACGTGGTACACACCACGGATGCACAAATGCTGACCATAAGGATACCCACACACACACACACATAAGGACTTTCCTCCAATTCTCCAATACCAATAAAACTCATCCCAGAACAATTCTTGACTGACCCAGAATCAAAATCATGTAACATAACAATTATATATTGTGTTTACAACCCCTGTATGTGTCTATTCTGCTTAGATCACATCTAAGTCATGTAATTGTTTTAAATATTAGAGATACTGGAATGAAAGTGTCGTGTTTCCTATCATTATGCTCGTATGTGTTTAATTCAAAAGATGGCTTGATTGAAATCTGTGTAAAAATGTTTATGTTCTTAAAATGGAAATTATGTCTAAACTGAATCCTATGTTCAAGCTGATGAGTAAGCAGACCACAGAGAGCACATGATTCGCGATGAGAGAAGGGGGGGGGGGATAGAAAAGACCCCCCTTCTCAAATAACCATAATAGTGTCTTATTGTCCGAATTCCAAATTCCTCCAGGAGGCGGGACAAAACATTGGACTTTAAAACCTTAGACCCGAACACAGAAACTGGCTCTTGTGATCCTCGCTCTTGTGATGCGCTCTTGCTCTGGTGACTCTCTCTTGTGATGCCCGACGATGGTTATAGTAACCATGTAGACGCAGAGACAAATGACCCAAATCAAGATATGGGTTAAAACAGATTTAATTGAAGCCATCTCGTCTCACTTTTCTTTCTTTTCTTAGTGTCTTTCTTTTCCGTTAAAAGTCTCGGTTCTAAGTTAAGTGTTGCTGCAAAGTTTCGTTTTAACGTTTCAACTGCAAAACCAGCTTTCAACTTCAAAGACTTTCATTCATCCGCGCCAACACACCACGTGACTGGCTGTCCAAAGTCTATCCAGGCACACGAGAAGATCAGCCAAGCAACGGACCGGGGAACCCCCTTCAGGACAAAAGGGAACCCCAAAGCAAGGACAAGCAAGTACCTCCAGACTTTTAACTGAACTGGTGATTTTAATATCAAATTGAATTACCCGTCTAAGAAACGATAAAAGGGTGAAATTAATTATTGATGGTTCGTTCAGGTCATGTCTTTTAAGTGCATATAGAAACTTGGGATCTCATCTAACTCCTAAAACTCAGTCTTCCTCACTCTCTGTCTTTCTTCAACTTGTATGAATGCGTGTGCGTGTGTTTGTGTTATATTAGTTTTATGTGTGTTAGTCATAGGCTTATAATCAATAAAGTATTGTTTGTATTTGAAAAGAGAAGCATTACTTGTGTTATGTGCTTACCGATTTATTGTCTTGAACTTCGATCTAAGTTACCTATGCTTTGACCCTTGATTTATTTCTTAATTTAGCTGTTAGCTGGGAATTAGTCTTTCTTGGCCAAGAAGATATTATATTTCCTAGAATTAATAATTGTTTATGCTTTCCGTTCATTGGATGAACTGATAAACTGATCATACTATTGATTTTGCTACAGTAAATTCTGAAAATAATTCAATTATTAATTATTGATCATAATCCGTTATGAATAATAATTAATTATATTTATACGTGCGTACAATCGCTACAAATGTTACAAAATATTCTATTTCAGATAAATGCTGTTCTTTTGATTCTTTCTTTGATCAAAGAATCCTGAAAAAATATACACAACTGTTTTCAACATAAGAAATGTTTCTTGATCAAATCATCATATTAGAATGATTTCTGAAGGATCGTGTGACACTGAAGATCAGCTTTGATCGCAGGAATAAATTACATTTTAATATAGGGCCGATATGCGCCGTTGGTGTTTTAATGTTTTAACCCTTAAAATAATAAAGGCTTTTTAACTTTTGCATCCCACTGAGTGCCTGGATTTTTTCCAATTCTTTTTTATGAACATTTTAATATATATTCAAATAGAAAACAGTTATTTTAAATTGTAACAATATTTCACAATATCACTGTTTTTTAATAAAAAACAAATACAGCCCTGTTGGGCATAAGAGACTTCTTTTAAAACATGAAAAAAATCTTACCAATCCCTAATTTTCTAATTGCAGTGCATACATTTATAAAAACAGGATTGTTTTCCCTTTTTGTTTGTTAATGTCAGTAATGAGAGCTATGTTAACATAGAATATGTAAATATGATGAGACCTATAGAGAGAGAAAGGTCCCTCTATCTATAGGTAAAAAATCCCTGCACTACATCTATTTTTCTGAAAGTTAATCTGTAATGTTACAATAACTTACCTGAAAGAAACATGAGCAGCAGAATGGAGCGATCCATCATCTCCCCATTAATGATCTGGTTCTCCAGCATGCCTGGTTATGACTTATGTAGGAGGATCTCAGATGTTGAGATGTTGAGTGATATATTTGCATTTAATGCTACGTTCACACCGGACGCGAATAGCGCGTCAAATTCGCGCCTACCGCGTCTAGTTATACGCTTGACCACTTTGAATCCATTCGCGCGTCAAGAGCGAAATTGACGCGCGTAAAAAACAAAACTTTGAAGCGAAATTTACGCGCGTCTGAATCGAAACCCCTTTGGCGGCCATCTTTTTTTATGTTGATCGAGCATTCATCGAGAGAGTCACCGCTCTGTATTTGCTCTGAATAGCATATATTCTGAATACGAGAGCAGAACGGCGGCGTAGGGGTCATCGTCGCCGTATTTGTGTCCACCAGACCCTTCAAAGGCGAACCCAGTGTGGCGAGTTTCACCATTTGCTCGCTCCAGGAGCTGCGCCTGGATGACGGCCGCTGTCAGCGGTACTTCCGCCTGTCCCGCGCCCAGCTTGATGACCTGTTGTCCCGCATCGGAGCGAGGATCACCCTCGCCCTCATCCACCTAATCTGTCATTTATTTTTGTTTTGATGATAAATGGAGCCAGCCTCCAAAAGTGATTAATCTGTCCTGTGATTTTTTTCTCTCTCACACACATCTGTCCAGACACGAATATTAGTTGTCTTTACATTATAATAATATTTCATATAGGCCTAATCTAGATATGGAATAAATAGCATTCAATACAAAATGAATATGTCTCATAGGCCTATATTGAAATCAAGTTTTATGTGATAAAATATTGGCTTTGTTGTGCATTAGAACTACATTAGAACCACCGTCAAATTACAAAATAATTTATTGAAGCATCCAGATACTTCACCACGTGACAGCAGCAAGCAGCTAGGCTCCTGATTGGTTAACGCGACGCGAATTGACGCAGAAGTTCAAATTTTTCAACTCGGGCGGCAGACGCGAATTCGCGTCAAACGCGTGAATGCACAAAATGCACCATTCGCGCGTAACGCGCCAGACGCTCAATTCGCGCCATTCGCGCGAACTTGACGCGCGAATGAGGCGTATTCGCGTCTACCGCGCCGCGCTCTACGCCTCACGCCGGTTTCACACTGCACACGTTAGCAGAGCGTAAAGGCCAATTTATACTTCTGCGTCGAGTGTAGGCGACGCCGTCATGAGCATTTATACTTCTGCGTTTAGCTCTGCGTTGCTCTGCAGTACAGCGCCGAAACGCTAGTTGGCGGCGGAGGGTTTTAATGTTCCACTGTGTTTAGATTCCTCGCGGCAAGAAGAAGAAGATTCCTCGCAGCTGTTTTGAGTTTAGGTTACTACAAGCAATGGCGACTGAAAGAGAGCAGATCATGTTGGAGTTGGAGCTTATCGAGGTGGAAAAGGTAAATTTTTAGTTTTTTTAACAGTTTCGCTGTACTTAGAATTTAAAAATGGCGGGCGGTGCAGAAGAACACGCCGGAAATGCATAGGAGGAAACGCGATGCTACCAAGCCGACCAATCACAGATCTTGCGGTCCGCGTCGTCGCGACGTGTAGTTACATTTTTGAGGAGGTGCACGTCAGGTTACGGCGAAGGGTACGGCGTATGGTACGCGTCTGTGCGTATGCTACGCCGTACCTACTGCGCGCACCCGACGCAGAAGTATAAATTGGCCTTAAGCAGCACAGGAGCAGTGCGTACGGTGAGCGGAAGCAGGACACGCGCGTTTTGCTTTCATACTGGCAGCGTTTGACGCGCGCGGCGTGTTTACAGACAAAGTACTCTATAATGGGTAAGTTGGCATTTAGACTAGACGGATTTCAGAAAAATGGCCTTCTATAAGAAGTGAGGAGCATTTATGGGTACAAGTCGGGAACCGGCCTACTTTACATATTTCAAGGGTGCTGAGTCCCAAAAAAATGGTACCCAAGCGAAATTTTTAGTTTTTTACCTTCTAATTTGCATATCAAAATGGCCGCCAAATTGCCTATCTTGCTCAGTCGTTGGACCATTTTCCCCTAGTTTTTTTGTAAGTAGGCAATCAAGATGAGGAAATTAAGTTTCTAGATCGATAGTCAAGGGTCAGAGCAAAGATATAATGGAGGCAACTCATGATTGGCCACTCTCTAGCAACCAGACAGAGTACCCTAGCAACCATTTTGCAAAACCTATATCTCTGCATCAGAACATCGTATAGAGATGGGGGTTGGTTTATATCATTTACACTGACAAGCAGCCTTTGGAGTTTCATGATTGGCAGCTGTTAAGCCACTCCCTAGCAACCAAACAGAGTACCATAGCAACCATTTTGCAAGACCTATATCTCTGCATCGGAACATCATATAGAGATAGGGGTTGGGTTATATCATTCATACTGACAAGCAGCCTTTGGTGTTTCATGATTAGCCACTCCCTAGCAACCAAACAGAGTACCCTAGCAACCATTTTGCAAGACCTATATCTCTGCATCAGAACATCGTATAGAGTTGGGGGTTGGTTTATATCATTCACACTGACAAGCAGCCTTTGGAGATTCATCATTGGCAGCTTACAAGCCACTCCCTAGCAACCAAACAGAGTACCCTAGCAACCATTTTGAAAGACCTACACTCACCTAAAGGATTATTAGGAACACCATACTAATACTGTGTTTGACCCCCTTTCGCCTTCAGAACTGCCTTAATTCTACGTGGCATTGATTCAACAAGGTGCTTAAAGCATTCTTTAGAAATGTTGGCCCATATTGATAGGATAGCATCTTGCAGTTGATGGAGACTTGTGGGATGCACATCCAGGACACGAAGCTCCCGTTCCACCACATCCCAAAGATGCTCTATTGGGTTGAGATGTGGTGGGGGCCATTTTAGTACAGTGAACTCATTGTCATGTTCAAGAAACCCATTTGAAATGGTTCGAGCTTTGTGACATGGTGCATTATCCTGCTGGAAGTAGCCATCAGAGGATGGGTACATGGTGGCCATAAAGGGATGGACATGGTCAGAAACAATGCTCTGGTAGGCCGTGGCATTTAAACGATGCCCAATTGGCACTAAGGGGCCTAAAGTGTGCCAAGAAAACATCCCCCACACCATTACACCACCACCACCAGCCTGCACAGTGGTAACAAGGCATGATGGATCCATGTTCTCATTCTGTTTACGCCAAATTCTGACTCTACCATCTGAATGTCTCAACAGAAATCGAGACTCATCAGACCAGGCAACATTTTTCCAGTCTTCAACTGTCCAATTTTGGTGAGCTCTTGCAAATTGTAGCCTCTTTTTCCTATTTGTAGTGGAGATGAGTGGTACCCGGTGGGGTCTTCTGCTGTTGTAGCCCATCCGCCTCAAGGTTGTGCGTGTTGTGGCTTCACAAATGCTTTGCTGCATACCTCGGTTGTAACGAGTGGTTATTTCAGTCAAAGTTGCTCTTCTATCAGCTTGAATCAGTCGGCCCATTCTCCTCTGACCTCTAGCATCAACAAGGCATTTTCGCCCACAGGACTGCCGCATACTGGATGTTTTTCCCTTTTCACACCATTCTTTGTAAACCCTAGAAATGGTTGTGCGTGAAAATCCCAGTAACTGAGCAGATTGTGAAATACTCAGACCGGCCCGTCTGGCACCAACAACCATGCCACGCTCAAAATTGCTTAAATCACCTTTCTTTCCCATTCTGACATTCAGTTTGGAGTTCAGGAGATTGTCTTGACCAGGACCACACCCCTAAATGCATTGAAGCAACTGCCATGTGATTGGTTGATTAGATAATTGCATTAATGAGAAATTAGCCTTTCGCCGAGCCCCGCCCCCCTTAGTTACTGTTGCTACGTCCGACAAACAAATGGTCAAACACGACCAGTGCGACAGATTGCCATGACGAGAAGAGGTATACCCGTGCGTGTCAGTGACCTTTTTTGGAGCAATACCTCCGCGATATCCTCCAGATCGAGGCAAAAGGGGTTACAGTATGCAAGTGAAGGGATATATTCAAAATAAAAAAAATTAAAAAAAAAGGCTATAATGCTTACTGTAACGACCTGTACCTCAAATGCAACCAGCACGGCCTTGAAGAAGATTTTATAAGCTGGTTCAGTGGCCAATTGTTTGGAGTTAGAAATATATAACTTGCGCTGCATATTTAGCTCTGCTAACGCGTGCAGTGTGAAACCGGCGTCATTCGCGCCGCAGGAATTTTTTACGCGCGTAACGCGTCTTTGCATTGACTTAACATTGAAATCACTCGCACCTGACGCGCTATTCGCGTCCGGTGTGAACGTAGCATACGGGGGAAAAGGATATGGACAAGGTAATGGGCAATGTTTTGCAAAATCCAAAAATGAAAAGAAACATTGGTCAGACAGGTGGCATCATTACTTGGCTTTAAGTATACAGGATGACAATTATTTAAATCATTACGTGCCAATAAACATGACAGTGATAACATTTGACATAGCCTTACTGCATTTTACTGCTGAACTAAAATAATTAGAGAACCTACAAGGCCTGCACGGGCATTAGTAACTAGTTTGGCTAAAAGTGTCAAGTAGGCCTAACTATTAACCAAAATGAAAATTCTCTTACTTACTCATCCTCATGCTTTCCCAACTTTTTTCTTCAGATGACCAGCCTCATCTGAAGAAAAAGTTAGATCCTCTGGATGAGGGTCAGTAAATTATTTGTATTTTTAGGTGGACTTGGATTTTAAATCAACATGTCAAATGTGCCTTGATGGGCCAAATATTATGTAAATAACTTAATATTTGTATACACGTCATTATATAAAAATGAATCTGTGAAGAACATGAAGAGATTCAAAGCAGGCGCACGCGGTTACAATCACAGTCACGATATAAGACGCGAACAAACAAACGGAATTCACGTCGAAATAAACACTGCATTGTGTAAAAGATTGACGTGTGTCACTCTTTTAAAGATGAATTACTTTTTTCTCAACTTCATTTTTGTTATTCAAACTGAGCCTCGTTTTCGATGCAAATTATTGTCAGCGTTCACGCACTTCAGATACGCCATTGAACAACAGGCAAATTAACGGCGAATCTCTCTATACTGCAAAAACCCCAAAAGCAGAAAACTATTATGATGTAGAAACGTTTCTGCCTTTATAGTACAGAAATAATTAGTACCCTAAATGCAGCTATGCACGTGCTGGACACCTGTATGATGACGTGAACAGTCAGACGAGACGAGTAGCCTATTTTCCTGTCAGTGGTTTTCCTCGACATCACGAACAACTCCACCTCACAAACTGCTGGGCCAGTGACCAGTCAACCTGATATTGAAAGTTTTTCATTTTAAATAATACAAATAAAATAGAATAGGAGCAGTTTGAACACATTATTTTTTATTCAATGGCAAAGTAGTCTTTTACAATCATAAAATAGGCCTATTCCAAAAAAACATTTAGTAAAAGTTGTAGGATGCAACAGGAGAAGCCAATGGGAATGTGTGGAAAGAAATCTGGACTTTGGTAAAAATATATAAAAAATATAACTGCAAGCAGTGATTGCGGGGCCAAGCACCTTTTGAAATGTTTGACATATCTGGATTTAATTTGAAAACTTATTCAACTTACCAATTGTTCAAATCAAAATTCCCATTGTTAAACAGTTGCTACATATTAAATTATTAGAATTTCTTCAAAGCTATAACCTTTTTTTTACACAGCATGGTAGTCATACACAGTGGTTTGTTCTATTTTTTTGGAGACTTGAGTTGTTAAAGGTAGAACTGCAGCAACTGGCTCCAAATTACATAACATTACACAATCTTTTGAAGTTGTATAACATGAGAATCAAACTCATAATATCGGGGTCAGGTGTTTGTCACTCATCACATTGCGCCACTTGGCCAACACACATTTGCACAGCTGTTGAAATTCAATAGTTTCAGGAGAGAATCAGGTCAAAATGAAGTATTTTGAAGAAAATGCAGAGCATATTGTATTTAAAAAGTTTGATTAAATGATCCAAAATTGGTCAGATTACTACTCATTACCATTACATGTGTGCACTTTTTCCTACTTGTGGTTCATATGGCTGCCACTGACAACCATTCTGGGTGAAGAAGAACAATTTTACGTAAAAGAATTGCATGTTGTATGTGACCGCTTCAGATGAGATCATTCTTAGGCACAATGCCTGGAACAGACAGAACTTCTACATCTTTTCCTGCCACAGTACTTCATGCGGTCTGGGCACGCGTCACACTGAGTGGCGAACCCACGACGCTGAGCATCGGGATCCGTGGTGTAACACGTTGAGCTAATCACTCATGCATGTTCACCAGCCTGCTGAGGAGAGGTTTCAGTGTGAGAATGAGTTTACAAAAAGTTCCATAACATGTTAACCGGATTAGCATGCTATGCTAATGTAGCTTATGATTAACTTGATAGCTGAAGACCCACATTAGAAAGAATGGCAACTGGTTAGCATGCTAACCATTTAGTTTGCTAAGCTAACTAGCATAAGTCAACAAACACAGGCTAGGTCAACTTTGGAGACAAATATCTCGAAAACGGTAGTGAATATCAAAAATCTGTTCAGTCATTTCTGTGCGGCTCGGTCCAAAGATCATTTGATAAAATTCTGGACAAAATTGAGCAAAATTTGAAGGAGGAGTAGCGAAAAAACAGTTTTTCATTTGCCCCAATATCGCGGGCAGTCACATTGTTGGAAAATGACAAACGAGAAATCGTTATAATCGTTATAAGCCAAGGAATATAATGACATAAAGAAATTAAAATTTGAACTATATTTGCAAAAGTTATAAGCATTTTTTCAAAAAACCTTATACCTTTGGAACACTAGGTGGCGCTGTGTTAAAACTTCTTAGGTACCTTAAGGCTATGCAAATGATGATCCATACTAAATTTTGTGAAGATATGTCAAATATTTTAAAAGATATGGCAAATTATGACAAAATTCAAAATGGCGGACACGTGGTACATCCAATCCTGGCAAAATGGATATCCACAGAATCGACATGACACAAGGAATCCATAGATACCACATTTATGATTTTCTAACAAACTGTTCAAAAGTTATTGGCCAATATAGCTATTTTTCATATCTCATTACCCATAGGTGGCGCTGTTCCCAACTTTGGCATGGACCCTCAGACCATGCATTTGATGAAGCGTACCAATTTTCGTTTCGATTGATTAAACTTTGGCCGAGCTATAGCTTCTGAATCAATTTTGGGTCAACCTCGTTAAGTTTGCGACATCATAACATTTTAACAAAGATAAATAAAAAAAATCTGTTCAGTCATTTCTGAGCGGCTCAGTTCAAAGATCATTTTAACAAATGTTTGGACAAAATTGGACAAATTCTGAAGGAGGAGTAGCAGAAAAACTGATTACTGTACTTTTCAAAATGGCCACTACTGTAATGGGCGGGGTCTTAATGTAAGGTATTGGTTGTGATCAGCATGATGAGTGGAATCAGGTGTACTAAGTTTCATGTCTCTAGATCAAAGGGTTCAAAAGTTATAAACATTTCAATGTTGAATTTTTGAACTTGTGGTGGCGCTATAGAGGTAGTTCTAGAGACTCAAAATTTGGCTCAATTACTTTTCATAACCTTATCTATAAGTGTGCCAAATTTCATCATTTTCCTATGTACGGTTCATAGGGCTGCCATAGACTTCAATTGGCGGAAGAATAATAATAATAATAAATATAGCTGCAAGCAGCAACACGGGGCCAAGCCTTGCAAGGCACCGCAATTACAGCAAAGTTCAAAGGCTTGGCACCGCAATTAGAACAAGTACAGCAAAGTTCAAAGGCTTGGCACTGCAAGCAGAACAAGTACTGCAAACTGCAAGTACAGCAAGCTGCAAGTACAGCAAGCACAGCAAGTACAGCAAGCACAGCAAGCACAGCAAGTACAACAAGTACAGCAAGTACAGCAAGCACAGCAAGTACAGCAAGTACTGCAAGTACAGCAGTGCATCAAGCATTTAAGCACCAATAGCAGTGCAGAGCCGCAAGAACAAAAACAGCACAAATTGAATATACATGTTAATGAAGCACAGCGAGCATTTAAGCACCAACAGCAGAGCCAGAAGGAATTGAAATGACAACTTTATACACAATTTTTAAAGTCGTCCCACATGGGACTCGAACCCACGACCAGAATGGTTCGGGATTCGAGATGCATGGTTTAGCTGATTGCGCCACTCAGAGGACATGAATTTCGAAACAGCAGAGGAGAAGGTTCAGTGTGAGAATGAGTTCACAAAAAAGTTCCATGACATGTTAACCAGATTAGCATGCTAAGCTAGCTTAATGCTAATTTAGCTTATGACGTGGTACATCCAATCCTGGCAAAATAGATATCATCGGATTTGACATGATGCAAGGAATCGATAGACACCAATTTTATGATTTTGTGACAAACTGTTCACAAGTTACAGCCTCTGAACCAATGTTGGGTCGACCTTGTTAAATTTGCGACATCATAACTTTTTTTTTCCAGTATAGCAAAAAAATCTGGAACAGTACTTCTGTGCGGCTCGGTCCGAAGATCATTTGAGCAAATTTTGGACAATTTTGGACAAATTTTGAAAGGAGGAGTAGCGAAAAAACTGTTTTACATTCGCTCCAATATGGCGGCCAGTCACATTGTTGGAAAATAGCATATGAGATATCGTTGAAATCGGCATAAGCCAAGGAATATATTGACATAAAGAAATCAAATTTCAAGCAATGATAGCAAAAGTTATAAGCGTTTTTTTCAAAAAACAATGATATCTCTGGAACACTACGTGGCGCTGTGATCAAACTTCTCATGTACCTTCGGGCCATGCTAATGATGATCCATACCAAATGTGGTGAGGAAATTTCAAATAGTTTAAAAGATATTGCAAATTATGACAAAATTCAAAATGGCGGACACGTGGTACATCCCATCATGGCAAAATAGATATCCACGGATTCGGCATGATGCAAGGAATCCATAGATACCACAATTATGAATTTCTGACAAACTGTTCAAAAGTTATTGGCCAAAATAACAATTTGTCATATCTCATGACCCGTAGGTGGCGCTATTCCCAACTTTGGCATGGGACCTCAGAACATGCTTCCGATGAAGTGTAACAATTTTCGTTTTGATTGATCAAACTTTGGCCGAGCTATAGCTTCTGAACCAATTTTGGGTCGACCTCGTTAAGTTTGCGACACCATAACTTTTTACCAAAGATGAATAAAAAAAATCTGTTCAGTCATTTCTGAGCGGCTCAGTTCAAAGATCATTTTAACAAATGTTTGGACAAAATTGGACAAATTTTGAAGGAGGAGTAGCAAAAAAACTGATTACTGTACTTTTCAAAATGGCCACTACTGTAATGGGCGGAGTCTTAATGTACGATATTGATTCCAATCATCATAATGAGTGGATTCAGGTGTATTAAGTTTAATTTTTCTAGATCTAAGGGTTCAAAAGTTATAACCATTTCAATGTTGAATTTTTGAACTGGTGGTGGCGCTATAGAGTTGGTTCTAGAGACTCAAAATTTAGCTCAATTACTTTTCATGACCTTATCTATAAGTGTGCCAAATTTCATCATTTTCCTACTTACGGTTCATAGGGCTGCCATAGACTTCCATTTACAGAATAATAATAATAATAAGAAAACTTACAGATACAATAGGTGCCTCTGCACCTTCGGTGCTTGGCCCCTAATAACCCAATTGTCTGAACCCAGCATTTCTTTTTAAATGCAGATATATCAATTTGATGGTTTAATGCTGAAAACGTACTTTGAGATTATGACAGTGTATTTGGAATGATGACAGAAACGTGTTGCACAAGAACTTCCATAGGAAATGAAGAAGACTGAGGTGCAAAGGTTAAACAGTTAATCTGTGTAAGCTTATAAAGCTCAGAACCTGTGCATCCATGAGAGTGATGGAGGATATGTACTTACCTAGAAACCTTCACATCAACTCAGCTGTTATCCACATCCTGGCTACAAAAGGGTTTTAAAAGGATGAGACCTAAAGAAATAGTCTGTCGTGTACAGCAAAAGCCAGTCTCATGCATCAACTTGAAACTATAATAAAGCTTGAATATCCCGAAGTCATCTAGACAGAAGTATGTTATTTTCGTTATCAGTTTAAAGAGTTTGTGGAAATTGGTACGTCTGATGGACTCATTTATTATAGGCTAGTTTGATTCAAATTAACTTTTTGGATTACATTACTGACACCACTGCAGTCACAAATTATGGCTTATAAAAAAAAGTAACAAATCTCAAGGAAATACATAAACCCGATGTCAACCCTTACTACCTCACAAACCTTAGTTAATTATTTGTTGGCCATTTCTAGAAAACATTTCCCTTAGGTTGTTCAGTCAAAAAAGTGGGATTTTTTTACAAATCATATATAAAGAGAAAAAAAGGAGAGTGCCTAAAAATGAAATAATTAGCCGATATAAAATTCTGTAAGATCAAGTGTAAATATTGAAAAACGAATAAAACTCAGAAATATTACATTTTACCAAATAAAATGTGGTAGTTAAAAAATTTTTAACAGATGTTACTGTTTTTGTTAATGAACATACATTTAACATAGTAGTATTAGCTTGAGTTAGGATGCAGATTTACTGTCTACTCACTGTCAAATATGCGTTTCGAGACAAAACGTAATATTAATATTGCAGCCTGCACTGCAAACTGTGCTGAAGATACGTGCCATCAAAGTCAGGCAACACAAACCTGTTTCAAGACTTAACAATATCCCCCATTAGCACATGCAGAAACTAAGAAATATATTTTTCCATTCAGATATTTATTTTGTTAAAGAAAAATGACAAATGATGTTTTACCTCAGATTTGTGAAATGTTCACCTGTTTGGCAAGTGTTTGTCATGATATGTTCTGACAATAAAGAGTAGTTTAAAACCACAATTAATGCTCTGGTTTCTACAACTTTCACTTAGGAGCAAAAATCTGCCTTTAAACTTGAAAGAAATAAAGATTTGACATTTATCGATTATCGTGATAATTATCGATATCAACTGATATAAAAAAAATATCGTGATAATTTTTTTTTTGGCCATATCGCCCAGCCCTATTCCATACCCTTTACATTCACTCCCTCTTTCCATCCCCTTTACATTCACTCCCTCTTTCCATCCCCTTTACATTCACTCCCTCTTTCCATCCCCTTTACATTCTCTCCCTCTTTCCATCCCCTTTACATTCACTCCCTCTTTCCATCCCCTTTACATTCACTCCCTCTTTCCATCCCCTTTACATTCACTCCCTCTTTCCATCCCCTTTACATTCACTCCCTCTTCCCATCCCCTTTACATTCACTCCCTCTTTCCATCCCCTTTACATTCTCTCCCTCTTTCCATCCCCTTTACATTCACTCCCTCTTTCCATCCCCTTTACATTCACTCCCTCTTTCCATCCCCTTTACATTCACTCCCTCTTTCCATCCGCTTTACATTCACTCCCTCTTTCCATCCCCTTTACATTCTCTCCCTCTTTCCATCCCCTTTACATTCACTCCCTCTTTCCATCCCCTTTACATTCACTCCCTCTTTCCATCCCCTTTACATTCACTCCCTCTTTCCATCCCCTTTACATTCACTCCCTCTTTCCATCCCCTTTACATTCACTCCCTCTTTCCATCCCCTTTACATTCACTCCCTCTTTCCATCCCCTTTACATTAACTCCCTCTTTCCATCCCCTTTACATTCACTCTCTCTTTCCATCCCTCTTTACAATCACTCCCTCTTTCCATCCCCTTTACATTCTCTCCCTCTTTCCATCCCCTTTACATTCACTCCCTCTTTCCATCCCCTTTACATTCACTCCCTCTTTCCATCCCCTTTACATTAACTCCCTCTTTCCATCCCCTTTACATTCACTCCCTCTTTCCATCCCCTTTACATTCACTCCCTCTTTCCATCCCCTTTACATTCACTCCCTCTTTCCATCCCCTTTACATTCACTCCCTCTTTCCATCCCTCTTTAGATTCACTCCCTCTTTTCATCCCCTTTACATTCACTCCCTCTTTCCATCCCTCTTTACATTCACTCCCTCTTTCCATCCCCTTTACATTCACTCCCTCTTTCCATCCCCTTTACATTCTCTCCCTCTTTCCATCCCCTTTACATTCACTCCCTCTTTCCATCCCCTTTACATTCACTCCCTCTTTCCATCCCCTTTAGAGGCCTGCATTTCAGCCCGAGCCCGACGGGCCCCGACTTATTTATGCTCCTAGGGCCGGGCTTCGGGCCAATTTTCACGTCATAGTTCACACGCGGGCCGGGCCTCGGGCCTGTTTTAGGCTTATCTTTTTTATAGCCTATTTTAGACATTAATTAAAATAAAACATGAGAAGATGACGATTGAAAAGCAAACATAGAAAGACGTTTTATAACCTATCACACTGACATAAGACTGACACATGACAGTCTGCTCATGCTCACGCTCACGCACACACACACACACACACACACAGGTTTCCCGGCGGCGCGATCTGAGATTCGCGCGACCGGCTCGTTCTAGTGTCCCGCTATGGTAGCGAGCGTGACTTCAGCGCAGCTGGAAAAAGTACGACTGGATTAAAACCTTCCACTGTGGATGCTGTGCTTTTTCTTCACGATGCTCTGAGACTGTTCTTAGCCATGTTAGGAGGAGGTTGTTTTTTGTTTGATTGGACTTTATTTTCATGAGTCTGTTGGAAACTATTGGAAATGGCCATGTTCTGTAGTGAAGACTTGATTTTTGAGGTAAGATAACCTGCATGTTTGTTTTTAATGTAATTTATTTGATTTGTTTAGATTGCATTCTCTGTATTGTAGCCTATATTATAAATTTATTTAGTTTGCGAGCGCTGTTGCGACTGAGCAGCAGAGCAGTTTGCCTCAGCTTTTCAAAAATGACAATAAACGTTTAAACTAACGTTAAATGTCTGTGTGATATGCTTAAGTTGTTTTATATCTATGGATTTTATTGTAGCCAAGTAAAGTGTTGATTTGAGAGGCTATAAATCAATCAATGGATCAAACATGTTTAACTCGCTGTCGGCTGCTTGGTCGTCATAAATTTTGTTTTTTGTTTTTTCTTAATTAACTTTATAAAGAAATGAAAATAAACCTACCGGTAAATACTTTGCCATTGAAAACAAAATATATCTGGTTGGTTTACTGACTGCAACATAGGTCAGGCTGTTTATCTTTTTTTTTTTCTTTTTTTTTTTTACGGGCTCGGGTCGGACTCGGGCTGATCATTCTGATGAGCTGTCGGACACGGGCCGGGCTAGGGCCTGAGCGTCTCGGGGCAGGGCCGGGCTAGGGCCTAGATTTGAGGCCCGTGCAGGGCTCTAATCCCCTTTACATTCACTCCCTCTTTCCATCCCCTTTACATTCACTCCCTCTTCCCATCCCCTTTACATTCTCTCCCTCTTTCCATCCCCTTTACATTCTCTCCCTCTTTCCATCCCTCTTTACATTCACTCCCTCTTTCCATCCCCTTTACATTCACTCCCTCTTTCCATCCCCTTTACATTCACTCCCTCTTCCCATCCCCTTTACATTCACTCCCTCTTTACATTCACTCCCTCTTTCCATCCCCTTTACATTCTCTCCCTCTTTCCATCCCCTTTACATTCACTCCCTCTTTCCATCCCTCTTTACATTCACTCCCTCTTTTCATCCCCTTTACATTCACTCCCTCTTTCCATCCCCTTTACATTCACTCCCTCTTTCCATCCCCTTTACATTCACTCCCTCTTTCCATCCCCTTTACATTCACTCCCTCTTTCCATCCCTCTTTAGATTCACTCCCTCTTTTCATCCCCTTTACATTCACTCCCTCTTTCCATCCCTCTTTACATTCACTCCCTCTTTCCATCCCCTTTACATTCGAGGGAGAGAATGTAAAGAGGGATGGAAAGAGGGAGAGAATGTAAAGAGGGAGGGGAGGAGAGAAAAGGCTTCTTGGACTTCATGCAGCGTTGCACAGACTGATCGGCGGCTGACTTGAAGCAGTGCATGACGGTTAGAACTTGTGTCCGACTTTAGACAGCGAAGCCGTGTGACTGCCGTATGACATCAGAGTCCGGTGAGAGCGATTGGAGAGCAGAAAGACTCAGCCAGAGCAGTTTCTCCAGAGCGACTCACAAGCTCTGATGACAACACAACTGATCCACGATTGGCTGGATTCTCTGCATGACAACGATCATGTGTTTATTCTCACACCTTCAGTTCCACTAATGCTCACAGATCTGTTTTCGTATGTAGTCGCAATGTTGTAGTAGTAGTTCGTATGTAGTTCCACCTTGCCTGGTGTATTCTCCTGAAGTCTCGGGCACACTCAGCACGATCATGATCTCCATACATCATGGCATTGCTCTTAACAATGCTACAGATCTTGATTAAAGAATGCCCAAGTTTGAGAGCTAAAGAAGTAATGCGGTAGGAGTTTTTCTCTTCATCGTAGCCAGATAACTCTGTTTGGTCACATCAGACCCCATCCTGTTGAACATGTGCTCCCCCAGCTGCATGATGCATCTGTCAGAATGAACTACACGCGAAACTTCATAGTTCATAAAGGACAGTATTTTCTTGAAACTTTTGCTCACTTCTAAGCCGACTGGTGTGTTTAAAGCACACAGAGATCGAACTCTTTTCCGGCCCTAGGCATCATCCTCTTTAGGTTTCAGGGGACAGTTTTTTATATGTTTCCAAAGGCTACGCTTGTTATAAAGCCCTTGGCAGTAAATGCAGTGAATAAATTCTTTGGCTCTGTGTCTATTTTTTGGACGGTAGCAGGCAATCATCTCCCCATGTCCTTGTCTCACCACATCTGTGTTGTGGGCAAAGTTGCCCCTTTTTCTAAGGAGGTTTAAAGAACTTTGGAAAGAGGCTTTTCCAAAGAACTTTATTCTTGTTCAAACTGATGCTGTATTAAGCGGTTCATGTAGTGCATGAAAACGTCCCTGAAACGTGTGTATTTGGCAAATAATGCTTTTATTCCACTTCAGCTGTGGTAAAGTATGCAAACACAGCGTGAGCGTCACTACGGGAAGCAGAAAGTGTCAGACTCATGTCTCAGTTTTCAGCTTCTCCCGGCTGCACACGGCAATGTCCAACACAGCTGATGTAAACGATGAAAAGAGGGAGTGAATGGAAAGAGGATGAAAAGGATGAGTAAATGTAAAGGAGATAGTAGAGAGATTTTGAAGAAGGGTGGATGGAGGAAGCACAGAGGATAGTTGGACACTGAGAATCATTCCCACCGCCAAGTTATTAGATTTGTCATTGTTCTTTTTTAATTTTTTAATTTTTATATCTTTTTGAATTTCTGTCATTAACTGCAATGTGTACTTTCAACACAATGTTTAATACTGTTAATATTAACGAGTCATTAAATCGGAGTGTGTATCACTAGAGTCCCCAAAGAGTAATTTAATCGGAGTGTGTGTCACTAGAGTCCCCATAGAGTCATTTAATCGGAGTGTGTGTATCACTAGAGTCCCCAAAGAGTCATTTAATCGGAGTGTGTGTGTCATTAGAGTCCCCAAAGAGTAATTTAATCGGAGTGTGTGTGTCTTTTGGGTCCCCAAAGAGTCATTTAATCGGAGTGTGTGTGTCATTAGAGTCCCCAAAGAGTCATTAAATCGGAGTGTGTGTGTCATAAGAGTCCCCAAAGAGTAATTTAATCGGAGTGTGTGTGTCATTAGAGTCCCCAAAGAGTCATTAAATCGGAGTGTGTGTGTCATTAGAGTCCTCAAAGAGTCATTCAATCGGAGTGTGTATCACTAGAGTCCCCAAAGAGTCATTAAATCGGAGTGTGTATCACTAGAGTCCCCAAAGAGTCATTTAATCGGAGTGTGTGTGTCACTAGAGTCCCCAAAGAGTCATTTAATCAGAGTGTGTGTGTCATTAGAGTCCCCAAAGAGTCATTTAATCGGAGTGTGTGTGTCATTAGAGTCCTCAAAGAGTCATTTAATCGGAGTGTGTGTGTCATTAGAGTCCTCAAAGAGTCATTTAATCGGAGTGTGTGTGTCATTAGAGTCCCCAAAGAGTCATTAAATCGGAGTGTGTGTGTCATTAGAGTCCCCAAAGAGTCATTAAATCGGAGTGTGTGTGTCATTAGAGTCCCCAAAGAGTCATTTAATCGGAGTGTGTGTGTCATTAGAGTCCCCAAAGAGTCATTAAATCGGAGTGTGTGTGTCATTAGAGTCCTCAAAGAGTCATTCAATCGGAGTGTGTATCACTAGAGTCCCCAAAGAGTCATTTAATCGGAGTGTGTATCACTGGAGTCTCCAAAGAGTCATTTAATCGGAGTGTGTGTGTCACTAGAGTCCCCAAAGAGTCATTTAATCGGAATGTGTGTGTCATTAGAGTCCCCAAAGAGTCATTTAATCGGTGTGTGTGTGTCATTAGAGTCCCCAAAGAGTCATTTAATCGGAGTGTGTGTGTCATTAGAGTCCTCAAAGAGTCATTTAATCGGAGTGTGTGTGTCATTAGAGTCCCGAAAGAGTCATTTAATCGGAGTGTGTGTGTCATTAGAGTCCTCAAAGAGTCATTTAATCGGAGTGTGTGTGTCATTAGAGTCCTCAAAGAGTCATTTAATCGGAGTGTGTGTGTCATTAGAGTCCTCAAAGAGTCATTTAATCGGAGTGTGTGTATAACTATTTTTATTTGTATAAAGTTTTTTTGACAGTTACTACACTTTACAGAAGAAATGCCTAATGTCATAAAGCCCCAGTGAGTAGCCAAAGATGACTCTGGTGAGGAAAACCCCTTAAGATGTTTTTGTGATGATGATTAGTTTGCAGTCGATGCTAAATTAACTAGAGGGATGCAGGCCGTGGCCAGTGAAGTGTTCTCTGCCATGAAGTGAAGTCAGTTTTATTTCTATAGCGCATTATACAATACAGATCGTTTCAAAGCATGCTTCACATACATAAAATAACTTGCAAATTTCAACAATTATGTTCATCTTTTGTTCTCTGATAGTCAATACAGTCAAATCAATAATATTTCTGAATGTTAATTGTCATTCCCCGACTGAGACAAAGGCACTTGATCTCAAGCTACAAATCAGACAAAAATGTAGGCTACCCATTTACAGTGATCATGAAGAAATGAAAAACCCAGTTTACTCTCTCACACCTGTATCTCTGCACTAGCTTGATTTCAGTGTCCAGTATTGGAACTTTGAATTGTAATATTCTACTTCTGTCTTCTTAGGATAAATAATATAACATCTCAACAAAGTCCTGAAAGTATACCTTAACCAGAGTCTGTGTATCACCATGGTCCTCAAAGTATGACTTGACCAGAGTTTGTGTATCACCATGGTCCTCAAAGTATGACTTGACCAGAGTTTGTGTTTAATGTCCCCAAAATGGACATAAAAAATACTGTCCCTAAAGTGAAGGCAAAATGTCAGGTCTTTAAAGGAGAACTCCGGCGCAAAATGAACCTTTGGTCTAATTACACATTGTTACCTAGTCAACCGTTATCTGAGATTTGTTTTCATGATTATCGAATGTAAATAGTTTTATCTCTAAAAACAGTTTAGCCTATAAAGCTAGTATAACGCTAGTATATTGGGCATAGTGTAATGACAAATAAAAATCGCTTGTTAATACCACTAACAAGGCTCAAAATAGCCCCACACTAACACGGTAGCATAATGAGGGTCCCTACCTTCAAACCGAAGCATTGAGAACTTTGTCAGTGTCCAGACAGTTTAATAAGAAGATATTTTTTACATACAGTCAACTTCGCGTATACAGGCAGAAGCCATCTTTGAAAAAGAGTCTCTACCAGTTGATCTACGCACGCCAATCCAAGTGCGCTGGTGAGATGTGAACGAGCTATAAGTTGTGATAAGGTGAGTGCGAACAGCAGGCTTGGATCGCCGCGTTCAAAGTTCAAAATAGTTCAACTTTTCCGCTGCGCTCTGTGATGATTACCAGCACGGCCAATAGAAACGGGACATCCAAACAAGCACGGAAATCAAAATGGATGAACGGCTAGTACGGTGAGTGTCGGAATTACCTGAGCTGTACGATACAAGTTGAGGTCGAATAGGGACAAATAACTAACGTTATTATACTGATGTATTAATCTCCCGCTTAAAATTTTTGAAAACTCCGCCTACTTTGCTCTGGCATAGCGCAGCGCATATCACGTTGTATCTGAAGAGCAACGCTGAACCCAGCGGCGCGCATTCCGCGTCCTGTGTGAAAGGCCCATAACGCGCCGCATACACGTGCAGTGTAAATAAGGGGTTAGTCTTAGGTTAATCTTCGAAACACAAATGATGATATTTTACTGAAATCTGTGAGCTTTCTGTCCCTCTGTTGACAGTTACGCAACTACCACTTTTACGCTTCAAAAAGTTCATAAAGAGATCATGAAACTAATCCACATGAATTGAGCGGTTTAGTCCAAATTTCCTGAAGAGACTCGATCGCTTTATATGATGAACAAATAGAATTTAAGCTTTTATTCACATTAACAAACATTCACAAACATTCATCAAAGCACGTATCAGTTATGTATGCAAGCTCAAGCTTGCTTGCAGGCAGCATGTTTGACCTTTAGCAAGAACCAATGAGATTCATTCTCGTGTTACGCAGCACGTTTGAGCTTCAGCAAGAACCAATAAGGTTAATTCTCATGTTACACAGCACATTTAAGCTTCCGCAAGAACTAACGAGGTTCATTCCCGTGTTATGCAGCACGTTTGAGCTTGAGCAAGAACCGATGAGGTTCATTCCCGTCCCAGATAGCACTAGTCTATTTGATGTTATATTTACATCTGGAAGACGTATTTTTAAGAGTGTTTGCTCATCTGCAAGACGTCTATAGGACGTTTCCTATCAGATGTCAAATAGACATTTAGAAGATGTCAGTTTAACATGCATTCTAAATCATTACATCTTAAAGACATCTTATAAACGTCTATTTGACATCTGACAGGAAACGTCCTATAGACGTCTTGCAGATGAGCAAACACTCTTAAAAATACGTCTTCCAGATGTAAATATAACATCAAATAGACTTGTGCTATCTGGGGTGTTATGCAGCACGTTTGAGCTTGAGCAAGAACCAATGAGGTTCATTCTCGTGTATTATGCAGCATGTTTGAGCTTTAGCAAGAGCGTCTAGGTTACTAATGTAACCCCCATTCCCTGAAGGAGGGACGGAGACGTTACGGCAGGTGACTGACAAATTTGGATGTCGCCTGAGAACCCAATCACCTTTGAGTGTAAACAAAACAAGCCAATGGACATTGGCGAGTGAGATTTGCATTGCATGGGGCGGTGAAAGCACAGGGCTTAACACAGAGAGAGTCAACCACTGCTGCAACCACTGGAAAGACGCGGGTTTCGTCGACAGGGAAGCCATGCCGTGGAATATTACACATGTGGGATCACCTGTAGTGGAATCACAACACATGGGCACCTAGTCTAGCACAGGGGCTGCCCTTCTGGGCATACACACAAGTACTAGACCTAGCGCCAGACACCTCTGCCGTGTCACTCAGCCCGCAGCTCTACAAATGTCTGACAGCAAGGCACTGTGTGCCAACACCCAGGAGGAGGCAACACTCCGAGTGGAGTGAGCTCTCACCCCAAGGGGGCACGGCCGGTCATGAGCCTGATATGTCAAGGCTAGGCATCCACAATCAAGTGAGCCAACCTCGCAGTGACATTTTTCGCACGTAGGGTGAGGTCCGTCGCTGTGCGTAGTTTCTGCATAAACTGTGTGCAACAGATCAAAACCATGCACCTCCGGGGAAGAAAGGCACTGGAGTGGGACGCTGCTGTTCAGCATGCCCCACCCCAAGATACCAATCATCCAGTCTTGAGCGTTTGGGACACGGTGGAGGATTTCACTCGAGCCTGACGCTCTCAGCAACGCAAGCAAGGATGCTTGAGCTTATGTTTATGTTCGCTGAACAATGTTCATATGTGAATAAAACCCTAAATTCAATCGGTTCATCGGTTCAAATTATCTTTATTTGTGTTTTGAAGATGAACGAAAGTCTTGCGGGTTTGGTACGATGTGAGGGTGAGTAAATGATGACAGAATTTTCCTTTTTGGGTACACTATCCTAAGGGCTGGTTTCACAGGCAGGGCTTAGATTAAGCAAGGGTTAGATCTTAAACCAGTCCATTTAAGTAGCTCTTTTAAAGGTGCCTTAAAAAAACATTAGTGTGCATCTTTAGATAAAACAGTGGCACTAACATAAAACAGCTCAAACAGTCTTAAGCCTTGTCTGTGAGTCTGGGTATAAAAGTGATAAAGTTGAGTTTTAAAAAAATGGAAATATTTGTTACTTACAACTCTTCTTGTCGATAACCTAAAGGCTCTTTCACACTGTAGGTGGAACCCAATGAGATGCCAACAATAACAGCAGGTAGAACTAAACAGAAAAAGATTTATTGACATTTAATGATATTATATATTGGATATATTATTTCATATTTAGGGTTTAGTCTTTTGTTTGATTTTGCTGTTAATACCCAGGATGCAGGGGTGGGTGAAATAAGAAAATACTATTTACCAATATTCTTAAAAATGTTGGTTGATAACATACACAAGTATACACCTTTCTTTCTTTCTTTCTTTTTTGGAAAAGTGATTAAAAATACTGAAAAACGTTTTAATTAAAATACAGTCATGTACACTGCAGTAAAGCTACTTGATCAAACTAAACAATTATTTGAAATACAGTTTTATAATATCTTCTCGCCAAGTCATTAGTGTTTTTTTTCCAAGGTTACTCTAGATAATGCTTAAAGGAGTAGTTCACTTTAAAATGAAAATTACCCCATGATTTACTCAACCTCAAGTCATCTTAGGTGTATATCTTTCATTCGAATGCAATCGGAATTAATAAATACCCTGACGCTTCCGAGCTTTATAATGGCAGTGGATTGCAACCATCAGTTTGAAGCTCAAAAAAGTGCATCCTAAGTTTCTTAAAGGCCTCTGAAGCAAAGCGATTACTTTGTGTAAGAAAAATATTCATATTTAACACGTTACAAAGTAAAATTCTAGCTTCCAGCCAAACGCAGTCTACTTGCGTCTGAAGCACAACTTACGCAACTTATGACGATGGAAGTAGCGTAGTGCGTCATGGCGTAGCGTAGATATCTGCAGTATGTCTCATTACTTCCATAAGTTCCGCTTTAGACTTAAATCGAATCCATATGTTCGTTTGGTTGGTAGCTTTTTTTGAGCTTCAAACTGATGGTTGCATTCCACTGCCATAATAAAAGCTTGGAAGCGTCAGGGTGCTTAT
Source organism: Rhinichthys klamathensis goyatoka (assembly GCF_029890125.1). NCBI lineage: Eukaryota > Metazoa > Chordata > Actinopteri > Cypriniformes > Leuciscidae > Rhinichthys > Rhinichthys klamathensis. Next base: position 2,258,074 of record NW_026606808.1, read on the forward strand.
TAATATAACTCTGATTGTATTCTGTAAGAAGAAAGTCATATACACTTAGAATGGCTTGAGGGTGAGAAAATCATGGGGTAATTTTCATTTTAAAGTGAACTACTCCTTTAATAATAACTGAGGTACTTTCCTCACCGTTAACGCTTCTTCATGCTGGTAAGAAAACGTCACAGTGAGAGGGTCAATTCCACACAATCATACAGTGCTTTAGATGATTAACGTTTAAAAACCTTAAAAGGATAGTTCACCCTAAAATGAACAAAAAAGTCTTAATTTACTCACCCTGGTGTTGTTCTAATGCCACATGCCCTTCTTTCTTCTTCGGACCATAAGGGGAGAATTAAAAAAAAAATCCTGCTTGCACTCATCTATATAATGGCAGTGAATAGCGACCAGCATCTAGCTTTTAAAAATATCCAAAACTATCACAGAATGATCCCACGCAATACGTGTCTTATATTCCATATACGTACTGGGGGTATATGATAGTGTTTGGTAAAACAAACAAAAGTTTTATGTATTTTTTAATGAAAATCCTGACCTGGCAGTTAGTCTTCCCTGCATGGCTGCACAATGTGTGCATTCTATTAGTGCCGCAGTTCACTCCATCTTGCCCAGAAAAATCACAAATGTTGTGAGAAATCAAGATTAACAAAAACACAACATGAAATGTCTAAAAATTCCCCCCAAAAAAGTATCTGTGTGCTTTTTTTAACCGAGTTAAATATCTCCAGGAAGACTCACAAACTCGCACGTCGCCCAGTAGTGCGCAGAAGAGCAATGGCCAAGGTCAGGATTTTCTATAAATAATACATTAAGTTTCTTTTTTTTTTTTTTTTTTTTTAAACCCTATAGTATACTCTCAGAATACTTGGGATATAGGGCATAAGTCGCATGGGATCATTCTGTGATACTTTTGCATATTTTTTTTAAAAGCTTGATGCTGGTTGCTATTCACTGCCATTGTATGGACGAGCACGAGCAGGACATTTTGTTTTTAATTCTCCTTTTGTGATCCCAAAAAGAATGAAGGGCATCAGCATTGGAACAACAGTTGATACATTTACGCATATATCGTTTTAACCCATACTGTAAACCAAGACGTTAGTCATAAACTATACAATACATTAGTGTTTTGTTCAAGTCCCCTACCCCATCCAATAGCCAGGGAGACCTTTGGAAACCATGGAGGTGTTCCAGACACTCCGTTTTTGAAGAGGAGGAACACATTAAGGCCGTACAGAGTGTTCCAAGTGAACGTGGCCAACAGGAAGTACTGAAGCAGAGCTGTAAATGCTGTACAGGGACCCTTATCTGGGTACTTGTGATGGTCTGACTCGGGAACTATGTTCTGACCAGACAACTTTGCCACACTCAGATGTTGGACAGGGTTGTTTATGCCGAAGATGAAGAGAAGGTAGAAAACCGCCATGCTCATGCAGATGTTCACAACTAGCAGAGTAGGACTGCCTCCTCTTGACTTCCTGCGGCAAAATGTATGAATATAAGCTATAAAAAGTTTCACCTCTCAAATAGCTGTGGCTATGCTTAACAGTGTAAACTATAAGCCTTTACCTGGTTATGATTTGGTACACAGCTGTGACAGACAGACCCAGTACAGACAGAGCGCAGCCGGTGATGCTGATCCAATGCAAGGCTTCAGAATACTGATAGTTGGTATCAAATGCCTGCAGAAAATGACACTAAAATTCTAGTTGCAATGGACTTTAATTCACAGCATCATAAACTTTACACTCTTAAAAATAAAGGTTCTTTATTGGCATCTTTGGTTCATTGGCATTCCATGGAACGTTTCCATGGTTACAAAAGGTTATATATAGTTGATAATGGTTCTTCTGATTATTAAAAAATGTTCTTTACACTTAGAAAAAAAATGGTTATTTTAAGAATTGTTCAGTTAAAGGTTATTTGGTGAAGCAAAAATGTATCTTCTACGGCATTGCTCTAAAAACCACCTTTATTTTTTAGAGTGACTGACCCATTTAAGTCAAATATCAATGATATTTACATCCTTTTACAAATATATCTTACCATCAGAATGGCAAAGTTTGCATTTTTAAAATCTTTCGGTTGACAGCTGCATACTACATGTCCTGAGGGTTTCAATATTTTGGAGCAGCCTTCTGGGCTCCAGTCATTTTTAGGGTAACTCCAAAACACACATGCAAAGTTGTTGAGGGATAGTGTGGAATCGACCTGAAAGTTCAACAATGTATTAATTCATGAACACCATACCTGTGCCGACCTTTGTCAATGTGTTTGATAACGAGGAACATGCTACATATGGAACATACCGATGGTATGACTGCAAACTCAATGTGATCAAATCCAATATTTTCTTGAAGGTTAGCAGATATTACTCTTCTCTTGGTATCCAGAGAAGGTTGAAAGCTTTTTGACTGAAAGAACTGATCACTATCATAGAGGACAAACCCAACATCTTTATCAAAATCTACAAAAATAAGGGACAAAGTTACTATAGTTAAAATAATACTTTCAACAGATAATTTCATGTGGAATAATCACAAAATACAAATTAGGGGGAAAGTAGACCTTTACTGAACATGACATTCATTTGAAAGTCAATGTTATCTTTGGAAATCTCAGCCTGTGTTGTATCCAGTTTTATTCTGTCAGGTAAAAAGGTATCACTCTGCCCTGAAGAAATGAAGATAAACATGACTGTTAGAAGCACGCTAACTGTCCAAACCCTTACAAAAATATTAATTTAATTCAAGTTCATTTTACTCAGTATACTTAAGTAAATTCTTAAAGTATATTTTTACTTTACGCATAAGTATACTAATATCAATATACTAGTAGTATAATTGTAAGTGTACTATTTCAAAACCACTTGGGACTGAATTGGCCCACTTTTCAGTGGATAAAAGTATATTTTTAAGTGTAACATTACTAAACTTAGTTTACAACTACATTTTTCATTTGTACTGCAACTATACTACAAGTATACTGATGGTTCCCTCTCTGAAGTTGTGTTGAAATACAGATACTAGGGGTCACTCTTGGGAGCCCCGAATACCTCTGATGTATTCAGAAAAGGCCAATGAAATTGGTGTGTGGAACCAGAGCAAACATGAGTGGTCTCTCTCAGCGTTTGCTCAGATAGGTGTAGGGAGTTCCCCTGGGTGCATCAGCAGCGTTCTGAAAGAGGCAATTTCCCTAATAAAAGAGTGAATTCCTCTAAAAGAGCTGCATGCCAGATCGCCTCTTTTTAAAGATGCCGTTACGTCTGTGTCCTTCTGGGTGCAGATGATTTCTCTCTCTCTCGGACGGCCACGAGTGCTGTTTTCACTGTATGGGCCGCGCTCATGATGAAATGGCATTCATGGATGGGTCATGCGCTCACTACGAGAGCATGCCCATGGGAACGTTGCGGCCGCAACTCTCGTACTTCTTCAAGAGGCCAAGAGTCTCCTGAGCTGCTCTCTGTCTTGATCCTTCTACCTCCAGGTACGAGGCTTTGGCGGCAGGTGCTCAGGACGATCTGGAAGTTACAATGGGAGAGCTTCTGCCGGGATAATCCAGGCCTCCTGTTCCTCAGCACACTCGCGTCCCCCGGTTAGGATGCTCATCCCCGGGTGAGTTTAATTTCTTAATCTGGGCTCATGAGGAAGATGAGTTATCAATCACAGAAGACGGTCTTATGGAGTGGATTCCTCTGCTCTGTTCCAAACACTCGTGGATGGTTGATTGGTTCCTGGGAGCCCCTCTGCCATGAGAGAATGGCCGTGAGAGAAAAGAGCAAGCTGATGCAGAGCATCTCATTTCTCCGTATGAAATATTCCACATTTTTGACCAGCAGTGGACATACATAAAAAAAGACTGCTTCATGACCATCATATTGCCTCATTTTATTTTAGATTTGACTCTTCCTCTTTTGCTGCATTCACACCATGTCGCAACATGTGGCGTTCTACTCAGAGCTGTCCTTGTACTCGTAATTATGCATCTCTATGGTAACACTATCAACGCCTAAATTAATCTGCAGTGGACTGGTGGTACAAGTTGGAGCCTTGTAGAACTGTAATTGCGAGTTCTACAAGGTCATGTACACTTTTTACAATTTGGAATCTTGACATTTTGACATGCTTTGAATCCACTTTTTTCTTGAGAGTTCTGTTGTATATTTAAGCTTCAAAATGAGCACAAACTCGCCTTTAAAAGAGGTTAATTGCACTTGTCGGATTGGAGTTTGCCCCTTCAGTGACTGCACCGCCATGTTCGGTTGCACCAGCAATGGATTTGACTTCTCACGCAGAGAGAGATTTTGTAAAGTCTTTGTTAGTCTAAACAAACACAATTAAAAAGTCAGACAGCAGGTCAAAAAGAAAGTGCTTACGAATTTGGTTGAGATAGTTCTGTATGTAAGTGTCAGTGCAGTAAGTGTGAATTGTTTTGTTACTCATTTATTGCAGCTTGGTCGACAGAAAAGTATATCCCATGACTTGCGCTCAGGAGCTGACTGACTGTGGCGACTGCTGACACTGCAATATCCTGAACAATGAAGAAAAAGAGTTTCTCAAAACAACTCTGGTTTGTATAAGCACTGATGAGCCAAAACATTATGACCGGTCACAGGTGAAGCAAATATCATTGATCATCTTCTAACAAGACCACATATTAAGGTCTGGGTAGATTAGATGGTAAGCAAACAATAACAATCCTTGTAATCAACATGTTGAATGCAGGAGAAATGGGCAGGAATAAAGATCTGATCGCATTTGATAAGCTCCAAATTGTTATGGCAAGGCATTTGGGTCAGAGTATCTCTGAAATGGCAAAGCTTGTGGGTTGCTCCGGGTCAGCAGTGGTGAGAATTTACCAACAGTGGTCCGAGAAGTGATAAAACACAAACTGGCGACAGGGTGTTGGGCACCCAAGGCTGGCTACAATACACAGTGCATCACACTCTGCTGCGTATGGGGCTGCTTAGCTCAAACCACAGTGTCTACGATGACTCCTGTCCATAGTCGAAAGCATCTACAATGGGCACTCGAGCATCGAAACTGGATCTTGGAGCAGTGGAAGAAGGTCGACTGGTCCAATGAGTCCCGTTTTCTTTTACATCACATGGACGGCTGTGCACGTGTGCGCCATTTACTTGGGGAAGGGATGGCACTAGGATGCACAGTGGGAAGTGCATCTCTGTTTTGGCAGCATGCAGAGGACCGACAGCAGATTAGGGAGGTGGTCATAATGTTTTTGCTCATCTGTGTACAGTAGTATTTTAAAAATGTTGCAGACATACTTCTGGTTTTATGAGAGACATGGGTGTGATTTATCTCACTATAAGTGCTGAGTAGAAAAACCTTAGCAAAAGAGTGCAAAAAATTGTGCTTGAATGGTTGATTATGTATAGAGTTCTGTGGTGTACCTGGAGTAGTCAAATTAGTATATCTGTCTATTTCATGTACAGTTTCAGTTACAGTGTCATGTACAGTTTGGAAAATTAGGCACTGACATGCAATGTTTACACTGCGTATGGAAATAACAACATGCAAATTATGAAAAAACAAGTTGTGCCGAGTAAAGAGAAACATAAAAAAGACGTGAACATGAGCAAGTACAAATTGTCTTGCTATTGTTTCCCTAAAAAATAACATCTAAAAATGGACCCTTTTAATAATAATACAATTAATATATTATAACAAGAAATGTTTCTTCAGCGTCAAATCAGCAGATCAGAATGATTTCTGAAGGATCATGTGACACTGAAGACCGAAGGTAATGATGCTGAAAATTCAGCTTTGATCACAGGAATAAATAATCAGTTCTTTTAATTTGTAATTATATTTTGCAATATTTTACATGAAATAAATGCAGTCTTGGTGAGCGTAAGAAACTTCTTACAAAAACATAAAAAAGTTAATGTTCCCAAACTTCCAAACAGGTACTGTACACATGGAGAAAATATGGAAATGTTCCTCATGAAAGGAGACTTTACATTTTTAAATCTGTTTAAGGCTTAATAAGTACCGTGCTTTGTTCACTTTCATAACGGGAGAGTAGAATGTTGGATATTTTAACAGCATTTGTGATGTTGTGGGCTGTTAGCCGTTCCGGTATGGATGTGAGGATCTGGGTACTGGAGGCTAATAAGAGGACATCGGCTTGAGTAGCTCCAGTAAGCTTCATTAAAAATAAAAATAAAAATTATACAATCATGCAATCTTTTCTGTTTTCATCTGAGGAAAATGTACTATATATTACAATCATTAGACATTGATTACTTACATTATTGTTAATGGTATCCAGGGTCAAACCACAATCTAGAGTGTTTGGAGGATCAAATAAGTGAGTAGATATAGGCCTACTACAGAGAGCTGAAGCTTCGGGGATTCCAGCTGAAAAACATTCATGTTAAATGAAGAGATATTTAAAGTAGAGAGTATATTGTAAATACTGAAAGATAGTAAATGACTGAAATACCATTTGGTGTATTTGATGGACATCGCTCAACTGAGAAAGCAAACTGGCCTAAGAACGTTTTTGGAAAGGTGAATTTACTAGTTTGTGTGGGATTTTGTTCAGGGCAGAAATTAGCTGTAAATAAAAGACAAGTCTGTCAGTAACCTTGACAACAAGCAAGATTATTCAGACTACATACGTGATATTTTCAATGGGTTTTACAGATGTTGCAGGTAGTTCCAGTCCAATCGTCTAGGCAGAGGCAGATCCCATTTTGTAAGGTACCCTTGTTTTCACACACCAGACTGGGTTTGGTCACTGTTGTGCTCGGGGGTGCAGTAGTGGTGGATCTCTGGGTTATAGTCTGGAGTGTTAAGGTGCTGATTGTTGCATTGGGGTTTGTAGAGTTGTTGTGACACCAAGTCTGTTCAAAAACAGCTGTTTACGGAGACAAAACATTAAACAAAAGGTATCAGTCAGGTTGCTCCTCCTGCAAGCTTTTTTTTTTTTTTTGTCGGCTGCACACAGCTGATCGGGCTTTGTAATTATCCTATTTCTACCCCTCAGTTTTTCTCTTTCATTGCCAGTGTGTTTTGTCAATTTGACTACACGTTTATTCTAGTTGTCTCGTTTTTGTTTTTTGTTCTTTTGTTTATTCAGCCCGGCTTTCCATTCCAGTGATTCCTGCTTCCTCTGGCTAGTGACTTGCTCTGATGGATTATTTTCTATCTGTTCCTGTCTGCGTTTTAACATGTGTCAAGTCCGCGTGGCAAACTAATTTGATGAAATGAACTACATTTTCTCATGTATTATCTCATTATTTCATCTGACTCCATAAATGAAAAGGTTTTAATGATATCTGGGCATCATTAAATGTGAGCGAATGTTTCACTATTCTTTTGAACTCTTTTCTGAAAATAATGTCAAAGCCAGTTAGAATAAGATCAAATGTTTACAATGTATTATGTCAGGTAAATGTATCATGTCAATTTCATAATAAATTCAAAGATAATCAATACAATAACATCAAATGAGTAAAAGATGTAGGTTAAACCCGACATTAAGAAATAAATGATGCGGAGTGCCGTCATCCACTCTGCATCACAGGCTAATTTTGAGTTACAAAATGCGCCGATTCTCTTGTTGCATTTCTTTATGTAAACAGAAACTTCTTTCACATGGAAACATGTGTTAACAATGGAAATTTGCATTCAGAGGTTACACCTTTTGAGAGCAGGAGACCATCTGGAAGACCCACCCCCTTTATGTACAGGTTATCTCTAAACTCCTAAAAACCTTATTACATTTAGTTTTACTTCTTTGGGAATGAGACCTTTGTACCAGTCGCACTGAGACATTTCGAATGATATCAAACATGTGATATCAATCACATGTATGATAATTATTCACATTAAAACCATGCAGATTTTGAATGAATTTCAGGTGATCTCAGCATGAGAGAGAGAGAGAGAGAGAGAGAGAGAGAGAGAGAGAGAGAGAGAGAGAGAGAGAGAGAGAGAGAGAGAGAGAGAGAGAGAGAGGGAAAGAGATGTAGATTAGAATGATTCTGAGGTGAGACTTGCGTCTCGAATGTTCAATTGTTAATTTCCTTTGTTCTCTCAGAGAGTAGCTCTTTCTTCCAGTTCTTCCAGTTTTTCCAGTCTTACAGTCTGCCTGGGTCTGAACCTCTGCCTGTTCTTATGGACTGTGTAAACTGGCTGCCAGTTCGGATTTGGATTTTTCCCTGTTCCTGCTTTTGTGAGCTCAACTGCTCATCTATTTGCTTCCTGACCTCTTCCTCTGTTATCTAGCCGTCTGTATGGACTTTGATCTTTTGCTACATTGATTGACTGTTATACATTTTTAGTCACATTACTGCATTTGAGTCCTATTCCTTAAAGGGTTAGTTCACCCAAAAATGAAAAATGGACTATTTTAACGATGTCTTTAATAACTTTTCTGGGCCGGCAGATGCTAAATTACCTAGCAGCCTATGAAGGAGTGAGCCAGCTCTAAGGTTTCAGTAAGTTATTAAGTAAGTGAGTAATTACTGACAGAATTTTCATTTATGGGTACTAACCCTTTAAGATCCCTGACTGTATCAACCTGTGATCACTTGCCTTTAGTCACAGAGCCAAAGTCCCTGTATAAATCTGGCCCAGCTTGACAACTTATTCCAAGTACCAGCCATTAAGACAGGAAAAATAACTTGAAAAGTTCAACTAACTTGAAAAGCAACCAATCTCAGTTTGTTTTGATTTTAAGTGCCATTTTAGTGGCGGGTTTATCTGAAAGTTGAAAAACCTCATTTAAATGACACCAAATATTAGCAGAACTTTGTAGTCTCAAACAAAACTTTAGTTAAAACATCAAAATTAAGTCAAAAACTATTTGATATGACTTGGATACATTGGGCTATAGCAATAAAAGTAATTTCTATGGGTCAGATCAGAAATAGCTCAATGGTAACAACTGCGAATATTCACTTTTTGCACCATATACATGTGATTTGTAGTGATATGTATAGTGCATTAGTCAAATTAGAAGGCTACTTCTATTTCACAAGTATTTGGAAAATTAGGATGTGACATGTAGTGGTTACACAGAACTGTGATATGCAAAACACCAATATGGAAATAAACCCAGAAAACTAGCACACAATCAGGAATTGTGCAAACAGGGTAAAGAAAGAAACAAAAGATGAGAAGTGTCTTGCTGAACAATCAAATAAAGCATCAAACTTAAATAATGATGCATTATTGTTTAAAATATACCCATTATTAATTAATTATAATGAAAATAATGGAGAAATATTGTTTTATTATTGCTATTAATTGTTAATAATAATACGGTCAATACAATCTATGCATTACTATATATATATATATATATATATATATATATATATATATATATATATATATATATATTTATATACATACATGCATATATATAATATTGACATGCAAAAATATAATTATTATGATAAATAAACTAATTAACTTGTATAACAATTCTAAAAATTTCAAAAGTGAACCTTACCTGCGGTAAAGATTAAGAGCAGAAAGTAGTCCATTACACACAACAAATATAAAACTAACTACTAATATGAAGTCTTGTTACTGTCTGCTTTATAAAGGGCTGGATCCTTGCTGGAGTGGGAAGTCCATCAGTCAAGGAAATAACCACCCATATCCCAATAATACTTACATTACAGACCGAGCTAAACAATAAAAGTATATTACATATTATGCTGTGTTATTCACACAAGCACAGCACATATATCTTACCAATCTTTTTCAGGGTATCTCCAAAACACGCATGCAAAATTATGGAGGGAAATTGGGATATTGAAACTGAAAGCTCAAGAATCCATTAATTCATCCTATATACTCTTTGTCAACATGTTTAATGCTGAAACTCATGAATGATGTAGAGGAATAAAACAATTAAACATTTTCTACTTTCTACAAGTATGAATGAATCTTTTAGTAATGATTAGCATACCTAACCTTACCTATATCCCACCTCAAAAGCAAGATAAAACATGAACACAATAAGGACATTGTACCAAAAAAAAAATGCATGTGGTTAAAGACATGTAGACATGTAATAAAAGGGACCATATTTATAAAAGAACATATAAAAATAAAAATAAAATATATATATTGTCACAGATCAGCAGGGACGTGCACAGACATTTTGAGGGGCAGGGGCTCAAGTGAAAAAAACGGCACTTCTCATAATTAAACAAAAAAGTATATAGGCTATATATTAACACAACTCTGACTTCCTTTTTAAAAAATTAATTAAAAAAGTAAATTCATTTTATCTTCCTTAAACTCACGAAATTGTTTCATTTTCAAAAGATGTCTACAAAATAATCAGTTCACACAGAAACCATGGTCTCCTTAGTATTCACTAGGTTTATAGAGCAGCAAAGGAAACCATGCCACAATGTGCATGTTTTCTATGCTACTAGTTTCAATCAAGTATATATTTGATACACCTGATGGTGACATGGACTTAGTTTCACATTTGAGGGAGGACTCAGGACTGTATCATCATCATCAAATAAAACCTTCAAAATCCACATTTAGATGGAGTTTGTTTTAAACCTACTATCCTCTATCTGTTTGCATCTGTAGATTTCTTCTAAATTCACCCATTTAGATTTGTAAATTTCAGGGGGAAAGACTCTTGATGTATGTAAGTCATTAAGGCTGTGGTAGAGTGGCCAAGTCCAGATTCCCGTAAGGCCCTGCAGAGGTTTCTGGGGTTTGCTAACTTATACAGGCGTTTCATTCGCAATTTCAGCAAACTAGCCGCTCCTCTGACTGCCTTGACCTCCCCGAGAACTACGTTCAGGTGGTCCGATACAGCTGAGGCTGTATTCGCCAAACTGAAAGGTCGCTTCGTTTCGGCTCCCATAGCCCTTGATAGCCCCTGATCCCTCACGTCAGTTCGTGGTGGAGGTCGACGCGTCAGAGGTGGGGGTAGGCGCAGTTCTTTCCCAACGCTCTTCCACAGACGACAAGTTTTTTTCCCATCGGTTGTCTCCCGCTGAACGAAACTATGACATTGGTAACAGAGAGTTGTTGGCTGTCAAGCTAGCGTTAGAGGAGTGGCGTCATTGGTTAGAAGGGTCGGGGGTACCTTTTTTCGTCTGGACCGATCACAAGAACTTAGAATATATCAGCACTGCCAAAAGACTCAACTCCAGGCAGGCTCGGTGGGCTTTTTTTTTCGGACGTTTTGATTTTTCTCTATCGTACCGCCAGGGTTCCAAAAACATCAAACCCGACTATTTTTGACCATTCCGAACGCCCGTCCACTCCCGAGTGCATTTTACCAGAGACCCTATTCATTTCCACACTCACATGGGAGATCGAGTCGAAGGTCAAGACGGCCTTAGAAGGGGTAACGCCTCCGCCCGGTAGCCCACCGAATCGATTATTTGTGCCGGAGGAAGTAGGGTCTGACGTTATTCGATGGGGGCATTGTTCTAACGTGGCTTGTCATCCAGGGGTTAATCGCACCAGTTTTTTGGTTAAGCAACAATTCTGGTGGCCACTAATGGCTCGCGACATTCGCAGTTTCATCTTGGCTTGCTCAGTTTGTGCCACTGATAAGACTTCCAATCGACCCCCCGAATGGGGTACTCCAACCGCTGTCTGTCCCTTCGAGACCCTGGTCCCACATTGAGCTAGATTTTATCACCGACCTCTCACCCTCCCAGGGCAAGACGGTCATTGTGACCGTAGTGGATCGGTTCTCGAAGGCGGGTCATTTCATTCCCTTGCCCAAATTACCCTCTGCCAATGAGACAGCGGAGACTGTGGTTGACCACGTTTTTTGCTTACATGGCCTCCCGATTGATGTGGTTTCCGACAGGGGTCCCCAATTTGTGTCCAAATTTTGGCGAGAATTTTGTAAATTACTGGGAGCGACTGTCAGTCTGTCCTCTGGGTTTCATCCCCAGAGCAATGGCCAAACCGAGAGAGCCAACCAGGATCTGGAAAGAACCCTAACCCTCCGCCGCGACTCGTAGATGGGGAACCTACATATTCGGTTAATCGCATTCTGAACTCTAGGCGAAGGGGACGCGGATTCCAGTATCTGGTAGACTGGGAAGGTTACGGTCCGGAGGAGAGAAGTTGGGTACCTCCTAGGGACATCCTGGACCACTCCCTTATCGATGATTACAATTGACAGGTAAGGACGTCTGGTAACGCCAGGAGGCGTTTCTAGGAGGGAGGGTACTGTCACGGTTCGTGAATCTACGTGAATGTCCTTTTTGTCTCGTGTTATTGTGTGTGTGTGTGTGTGTGGCCGTGGTCACTGATCACTACTGCTGATCAGCGGCGCCAGCTGCATTCATCCACGGCGCCAGCTGCATCTGATCAGCGGTGCGTATATAGACTCACTTAGGAGTGTCGCAATATACCGGTGTTGACGATAATCGTGATACTCAAAGCATGAAATATAGACATCGTGTTAATTTAGAGTGTGGCAATATACCGGTATTGGCGATAACCACGATGTTTAAAATGAATAGGACTGTTATGATAACATGACACGTAAATACTCCAGGGCGAGTACCTGGTTGACCTCTCAGGTGCTGTATTGCACCCGCTGACACCTATCAAACAAGAAGACGCAGCCCGGGCCGCGCAGCTACTCTGAGAAGAATGTCGTCTGAGCGAGAGAGTGAAACACTCTGTCCACACCCGAAAAAAGTAAGCTCGCCTGTATGGGAGTTCTTCGGCTCAAAAGAAAACAGCACTTTAAAGGGGGTCGCACACCGGACAAGAAGCGCAGCGCCACGTCTTTAAAATTCGAACACCTTTTCTCTTCGAGTGTACACACACCGGTTGTGCCATTCGGCGTCTGTCCGCGGCGCCCAGCAACGGCTCTTGTTCAAAATCCTGCCGCGACACAGAGCGCCATTTACATAGTTTTATATTAAATTTACATTATATTTGTCTCAAATCATCGTAAATGACTTCACCCTGTGCTGCAATGTACATTTAGTTTTACATTAATTTACAGAAATCAGCTGCTTGAATGAAAATTGCTGATGTTATCGGATTTTCAGGTGATATGGGCGGCAGTGGCTCAGTGGTTCATGTAGGTTGTCTACAAACTGGAAGGTTGGTGGTTCAATCCCCGCTTCCACCTGATCAAGTGTCGAGGTGTCCATGAGCAAGACACCTAACCCCAGCTGCTCCTGACAAGGTGGATGGCGCCTTGCATGGCTGACACCGCCGTCGGTGTATGAATGAGTGAGTGAATGGGTGAATGTGAGGCAATATGTAAAGCGCTTTGGTGGCCATTGGGTCTGTGAAAGCAATATGTAAAGCGCTTTGGTGGCCATTGGGTCTGTGAAAGCGCTATAGAAATCCAGTCCATTTACCATATTCTCAATTCATTCAGTTAATGGATGCTCTGAGGTAAAGTGTTCAGACTCAGCAACTATTGTATTTAATTGTACAGTACAACAATCATAACATAGTACAGGACATTATCTTAATTTCATAATGTCCTTAAACATAAGAATACTGCTGGCCATAAACTGAGAAAGTGCGTCCGGTGTGCGATACCTCGAGTTGTCCTACACGCCGTCGCGGCGCTGCAGAATGTGTAGCCACCAACCTTTTTACCCATCTCCGTGTCCATCACCCTGCGGATTACGCAATTTTACAGAGAATACATTGCGATTATTTTACTAGTCATGGAATGGGAAACGTGACATTAACCTGTTAACTGTCATGATTCTGCCTTAGTATTCTTGATTTTCCTAGTCGTGAGGCAGGATCATGACAGAATCATGTTTTATGTACAAGCGCATGGTCTGTTATTTGGACCATGTGCTTGTGTTGTCTCGTCTCGTTACCCCGCCCCCTTGTTATCCTCGTCTTGTGATTATTGTCTAGTCAGTTTCACCTGTCCTCGTCATTAGTGTTCCCTATTTAATCCTCTTGTATCTGCTGTCTTTGGTCGGTTCATTGTGATTGTTACCTGAGTGTTAATCCTTGTCAAACCTTTGTCAGAGTCTGTGAGTATCTTGTCAAGAGTTTTAGTCCTGTTGTGCTATTGCCTGTAAGGGTTATTTGTGTCCCTATAGTTATCTGTCTCAGTCTAGTTAGTCTTCATAAGTCCTGTCTTGTTTTGCCCCCTCGTGGGCTTTGTTTTCCCGGTTATTTGTCTAATAAATCGTGTTGCCTTGACTACTGTCTGCTATTGGGTTCATCCTTCCTCATCGTCATAACAGAATGAACCGACCAGCAAAGAACCCAGCAGACAGTATGTCCTCCCTTATCAAGCAACAATCTATGCTCCGGGAACAATGGTGGTCGCCGTCTGTCTCCTACCCGAAGAGTGGTGGGTTTTCCTTTCCCCCTCCTCTGTCTGAACGGGAGGAACTGTTTCTTCGCCCATTCCAGGAGTTGGTGGAGCATCACTATCGGGAGGAGCTGCAGGCTTCTTCTATGGGATCTCCTCCTGCCACACTACCTGTGATCCCGGAGGGTCGTGTACTAGCGGTGGTCACACTTGGGGACCAGGCCCACGCCGCTTCAGTCCCTGAGACATCATCTCCACCCACAAGTCTCTGCGGCAAACGGGGCAGACACGCCTCGTGGGAGTCCGCCTCGGAGTCCTCCGCCACAGAGTCAGCGCGATTTGAGACTGCCCTTCCTGGACCAGTTACGGTCCCTGTGGAGCTTTCCCAACCGGCCTCCAGTCCAGCTGTGACATCAGCTCCGCGTCCCAGAAGGAAGAGGAGGAGGAAGGGGCCCTCTTGTCCTCCGTCTCTGTCTTCCCATGAGCCCGCTCCAGCAAGCGCCGTCCATGAGCCCGCTCCAGCAAGCGCCGTCCATGAGCCCGCTCCAGCAAGCGCCGTCCATGAGCCCGCTCCAGCAAGCGCCGTCCATGAGCCCGCTCCAGCAAGCGCCGTCCATGAGCCCGCTCCAGCAAGCGCCGTCCATGAGCCCGCTCCAGCAAGCGCCGTCCATGAGCCCGCTCCAGCAAGCGCCGTCCATGAGCCCGCTCCAGCAAGCGCCGCCCTAGAGGCCGCTCCAGCAAGCGCTGTCCCAGAGCCCGCCTCAGCAAGCGCTGTCCCAGAGCCCGCTGAGAGAGTTGCGGCCGATCTAGCCGCTAAGGAGGTTCTGCGAGCAGTTTCAGCTCGTCAGGAGATGCCGTCATCATTGCGGCCAAGACCCTTTCCGATAACCTGTCTCGTCTCGTCGCTATTCTTGAACCCCCTGTCTGTCCTCCCTTGTCCTCAGCTCCCAAGCCTGTCTCTGTGAGCGCTGCACCTGATCCTATCCCGGTGAGCGCTGCACCCGAGCCTGCCGCTGTTATTGCTGCACCCTGTCCTGCCCCTTTGCCTGCTATGTCTCACGTCAGGAGTCCCGGTTCCGCATCCTCTGTGTCCTCGTCTGAATCTGTTGCTGCTAATTCCCGGTCTGTTTCCCTGTTCGTCCCTGTCTCCACCAGCCCCCGGACTGTTTCCCCATCTGTCCCTGTTTCCACTAGCCCCCGGACTGTTTCCCTGTTTGTCCCTGTCTCCACTAGTCCCCGGACTGTTTCACCGTTCGT
Organism: Rhinichthys klamathensis goyatoka; assembly: GCF_029890125.1. Classification (NCBI taxonomy): domain Eukaryota; kingdom Metazoa; phylum Chordata; class Actinopteri; order Cypriniformes; family Leuciscidae; genus Rhinichthys; species Rhinichthys klamathensis. The sequence goes on from NW_026606808.1 coordinate 2,273,626, forward strand.
TCCTGTCTCCACTTGTCCCCGGACTGTTTCCCGTCACCATTAAACCCCGGACTGTTTCTCCCAAGACCTCTACTCATGTGTCCCCGTCCAAGCCTGCCCGGAGTTCTCGTCCTCAGCCCTCCTCCCGTGGACCCAAGACCCCCAGTCCTCCCATCCACCCTGGACCTCCCCCCATGAACTCTGTGTTTCCTCCACCTCCTTTGCCTTGTATGTTGTTTTTGATTTTTCACCCGAACCCTGTTATTGTTTATTCCTGTTTGCCATTGTTAGTGTTTTCCATGTTTTGTTGGTTCGTGTCTTTGTCACAGTCTGTCATGTCCCATGTTTAATGTCCCCTTGAGGAGCGTCTGGTAGCCGCTCCTTAAGGTGGGGGTTCTGTCATGATTCTGCCTTAGTATTCTTGATTTTCCTAGTCGTGAGGCAGGATCATGACAGAATCATGTTTTATGTACAAGCGCATGGTCTGTTATTTGGACCATGTGCTTGTGTTGTCTCGTCTCGTTACCCCGCCCCCTTGTTATCCTCGTCTTGTGATTATTGTCTAGTCAGTTTCACCTGTCCTCGTCATTAGTGTTCCCTATTTAATCCTCTTGTATCTGCTGTCTTTGGTCGGTTCATTGTGATTGTTACCTGAGTGTTAATCCTTGTCAAACCTTTGTCAGAGTCTGTGAGTATCTTGTCAAGAGTTTTAGTCCTGTTGCGCTATTGCCTGTAAGGGTTATTTGTGTCCCTATAGTTATCTGTCTCAGTCTAGTTAGTCTTCATAAGTCCTGTCTTGTTTTGCCCCCTCGTGGGCTTTGTTTTCCCGGTTATTTGTCTAATAAATCGTGTTGCCTTGACTACTGTCTGCTATTGGGTTCATCCTTCTCATCGTCATAACATTAACAGGGGGTTTCTGTATTCATACATTTAATAAAGGGTGATTATTAAGAACCATCTTATTTTTGTATTTGCACTTGATTTTTTTGTTTGTACCCTTATGTTTGTTGGGTAAAAAAGAAACTATATAAACAAAGTAAAAATTAATTTGACTGATAACTACCCCCCATAACATCGGCCATGGTCCCATGGTAGTGTCAATACTAAGATATGCTCATATTAAAAAAGTCTTGCTGCTGTTGGAACAAAGTAGGGGTTGTCCATGATGTTCAGTAGCTTAGCCAACATCCTCCTCTCACCCACCTGCTCCACTGAGTCCAGAGGACAGTCCACGATAGAGCTGGCCCTCCTAATCATTTTTTTTTTCGAGGCTTTTCTCATCCCTATCTGATTTCAGCAGACCACAGCATAAAGAATTACTAATACAACTGTCGTATCATAAAAAAGTTTTTAAGTAGTGTCCTACATACCCCAAAGGACTTCAGTCTCCTCAGCAAATGTAGGCGATTTTGGCCCTTCCTATACAGAGCACTGTTGTCTAACCCGTCCATTGTATTGTTTAAATTGTTTTATGGTGCGTATTTCTAGACACCTTTAACCTTATTTTGATTATGCTCAGGTTAGGTAAAGTGAGTCAAATCTGTCCTAAATCGTAAGCATTTGAGTTTTCATACTCACAATCCATAGGTCAGAAGACTTCTCCGTGGTCTGTTCAGCTCACTTTTGTAGAAATCAAAGACGTTTTGCAGGCAAGCTTTCTTAGTTTCAATTAAATATAGTTTTGTTATTTACATGTTAACTAATTTACATATAAAGTACTAATATATATAAAAAAAAACAAGACAAAACAACATCAAAAGTAAATAGTTTACAAGCATTGTCTGTCAGGTGCTTCAATGACATGGCATCTAACAGCGGACACCTAAGAATCAGTGTCTGCCTTCATCTTCTCCTTTAAGCCTTTTATAGACCATCAGAATTCTTGAGGTCGTCATCTTTGGAAATCTCCTCATAATTCATTAGTCTTTATCCAATCCGAAGTCTTGAACTGTCATAAGTTCTGGACGTTCCTTTCGGACCTGTCTATAAAGCCTTTGGTCTCTTCGTCCTCCTTCTTCTGATACTCCGTGTAGTGTGTATGCGATGCGTGTTGCGGTGCAGGAGCAGAATGCGCTTGTGCTTTCATATGCTGCGTTTGCAGTGTGCAACTGATCTACGGCTGTAGGCTACCAACATTTATTCTCTATTTTTTTTATCTCAAATCACTTTTTTTATTATAAAATAATATAAAAAAGTTTCAACATTGCGATCCTATTTGTATCTACACTCTTTCACGTATTCACGTTTAAACTCAATACACTTAAAAAAACGTATTATTCAATGCATTACTTCTATATAGATTTATATATTAAAGGGTTAGTTCACCCAAAAATGAAAATTCTGTCAGTAATTACTCACCCTCATGTTGTTCCAACCCCGTAAGACCTTCGTTCATCTTCGGAACACGAATTAAGATATTTTTGATGAAATCTGAGAGCTGGATCACTCCTCCATACTAGTCCATAGGCTTCTTCAGGGATTGAACTTGCCGGCCTCGAAAAGTTATTAAAGACATCGTTAAAATAGTCCAAGTGACTACAGTGGCTCAATCTTAAGTTTATCAAGCGACGAGAATACTTTTTGTGCGCAAAAACAAACAAAAATAACGACTTTATTTCAACTATTCATTTCCTTCTCTGTGGGCCTCGAGTCAGTTCACTAGTGTAACAGCGTACGCTTCTGTTGTTGTACGTCACACGCATCACGCACATGACCAGCGCCGGCCAATAGTGAGCCTACGTGTGACGTAGCTCTACAGAATCACACTACGTTAACTGACTCGAGGCCCAAAGAGAAGGACATTTTTTGTACAAAAACTGTGTCAAAACTCTGAATAAGAAGTGTTTGCATAAAAGAGTTGATACGCCTTGCCGTTCTGTCCTCCATTTAGAGGAGGATGTCAAGCCAGAATGGCGAGCGTTATACAAGTCACCTTTGCCAAAAAAAGTGGGTGACTTACAGTGGAGGATCCTTCATGAGTGAAGGATCCTTTACTTTTATGAGTGTCTGCAGAGCGGGGTAAGAGAGGCGGGGGCTTAGCTGCTCTTTTTAAAGATGTCTATCAATGTAAGCAAATATCATTTGGGAATTACCCGTCTTTCGAATATCTGGGTATTGTGTTAAAAGGTGCTCCACGTATTTTACTTATCATTATTTACAGGCCTCCAAAATACTCTCCAGCCTTTGCTGAGGACTTTACAGAACTGCTATCAACAATTTCCTCACAGTTTGACTGTTTTGCCATTGCTGGAGATTTTAACATTCACATAGATAATGCAGAAAACAATATGGCAAAAGAAATCAAAACTGTTTTAAAAACGTTTGATCTGACTCAGCATGTACATGGTCCCACACACAATCATGGACACACTCTAGATTTACTTATCAGTAAGGGTTTAAACATCTCATCGATTGTTATTAAGGATGTAGCACTGTCTGATCATTTCTGTGTTTTCTTTGATATATTGATCTCTCCTGCCATTGAAGCTAGATCTGTGTCTGTCAAGAAGAGATGCTTAAATGAGAACACTAGTGTGCTATTTATGAAGGCCATATCTTTAAAACCAAGCATATCTGCTGACTCTGTTGATTTTCTCCTTGATTCTTTTAACTCAAAAGTTAAAAGTGCAATTGATGATATTGCTCCTGTGAAAGTCAGGAAGAATAGTGGTAGACAAAAAGCACCTTGGAGAAACTCAACAGCTGTGCAAAATATGAAAAGACAATGCAGAAGAGCAGAGCGCATGTGGCGGAAGACAAAACTTGTAGTCCATTATAACATCTACAAAGACAGCATCCATGCTTTTAATATTGAACTAGGCAAAGCTAGACAGACCTTCTTCTCGAATATTATAAACAGAAACTTAAACAACACACGCACACTTTTTGCTACTATAGAGAGACTGACAAACCCCCCAAGCCAGATTCCCAGTGAAATGCTCTCAGACGGCAAGTGCAGAGAGTTTGCTTCTTTCTTCTCTGAGAAAATCAATAATATCAGAAAGGTGATCAGCTCATCCTTGAGTTGCGCTGGGGTCAGACAGATCAGACCACAACCTGAGAAAGTAGTTACTTTGTCTGTTTTCGAAGAAATTGAAGGCACAATTTTGGAAGAAACCGTACAGCACCTTAAAACATCAACCTGCGCCCTTGACGCACTTCCCACATCTTTTTTCAAAAGTGTGTTAAACAGCTTAGAAGCAGATCTCCTAGAAGTGGTAAATGCCTCACTTCTCTCTGGGAGTTTTCCAAACTCCCTGAAAACTGCAGTTGTCAAGCCCCTCCTGAAAAAGAGCAATCTGGATAAGACCATCTTGAGCAATTATAGACCGATCTCAAATCTTCATTTCATAGGCAAGATCATTGAAACAGTTGTCTTCAATCAGCTGAACAAATTCTTAATCTCGAATGGATACTTTGACAATTTTTAATCTGGTTTCCGATCGCATCACAGCACAGAGACAGCTCTCATAAAGATAATAAATGATATTCGCTTAAATACTGATTCAGGCAAATTATCAGTGCTGGTACTACTCGACCTCAGTGCTGCATTTGACACTGTTGATCACGACATACTTCTTGACAGGCTGGAAAACTGGGTGGGGCTTTCTGGGATAGTCCTAAAATGGTTCAGGTCATACTTAGAAGGGAGAGGTTATTATGTGAGTATAGGAGACCATAAGTCTGAGTGGACATCCATGACTTGCGGAGTCCCTCAAGGCTCAATTCTTGCACCACTCCTGTTCAACCTGTATATGCTCCCAATAAGCCAAATAATGAGAAAGAACAAAATTGCTTACCACAGCTATGCAGACGACACACAGCTCTACTTAGCCCTATCGCCTAACGACTACAGCCCCATTGACTCCCTGTGCCAATGCATTGATGAAGTCAACAGTTGGATGTGCCAAAACTTTCTTCAGTTAAACAAAGACAAAACTGAAGTCATTGCGTTTGGAAACAAAGATGAAGTTCTCAAGGTGAATGCATACCTTGACGCTAGGGGTCTAACAACTAAAAATCAAGTCAGGAATCTTGGTGTGTCTCTAGAGTCAGACCTTAGTTTCAGTAGTCATGTCAAAGCAATAACTAAATCAGCATACTATCATCTGAAAAATATTGCAAGAATTAGATGCTTTGTTTCCAATCAAGACTTAGAGAAACTTGTGCATGCTTTCATCACCAGCAGGGTGGATTATTGTAATGGACTCCTCACTGGCCTTCCTAAAAAGACCATAAGACAGTTGCAGCTCATACAGAACGCTGCTGCCAGGATTCTGAGCAGAACCAGAAAATATGACCATATCACACCAGTCCTCAGGTCTTTACACTGGCTCCCAGTTACATTTAGGATCGATTTTAAAGTATTATTACTGGTATATAAATCATTCAATGGGCTAGGACCTCAATATATTGCAGATATGCTCACTGAATATAAACCTAACAGATCACTCAGATCATTAGGATCACATCAGCTAGAAATACCAAGGGTTCGCTCTAAGCATGGAGAGTCTGCTTTTAGCTATTATGCCAGCCGCAGCTGGAACCAGCTTCCAGAGGAGATCAGATGTGCTCCTACAGTAGTCACTTTCAAATCCAGACTCAAAACACATCTGTTTAGCTATGCATTTACTGAATGAGCACTGTGCCACTGTCCGTCCGACTGTTTTTACTGTACTGTTTGTTTGTTTTCTAATTTCTAATTTATTTATTTACTTATTTTTATAATCTCTGGAAGAGATTTTGAAGGAGAGCGGGAGAGTCTTCACTCCGATGAGGCGAGTGAAGGAGTAAGTTATACTGCTGTATAAGAAGTCGCTGAGAGCGTCGTTAAGGGTAACGGCAGCAGACAGCGCACACGAAGCGTGCTCTGTGGGGGCCCCGCTGGGCATTACTGGTGTAGCACCACCCCAGCAGAGTACGTCCCTGGGCTAGAGGTCCAGTGGCACCGTAAACCGGCTCAATCTCTTCCATCTCAGATAGGGGTGGACCAGTACTACTTTATTTGATTTTTTATTCTAAACTGTTTTAATTATTCTTATTTGTTTTGATTATTTTAATTTCTTCTATGTAAAGCACTTTGAATTGCCATTGTGTATGAAATGTGCTATATAAATAAACTTGCCTTGCCTTGCCTTGCCTTGCCTTCATGGAGCAATAGCCGTGAATGCACTTGTTTCAGTTATAAACCATGATACTAGCGATGAATGCCCTTTTTGTTTTCAGAAGGAGAACATATTTCATGCTTTTGCGAATTGTAACAGGCTTTTACCATTGTTTCAGGTTTTAAAGAGTTTATTTGTTCGTTTTGATGAGACTTTTTCTTTGGAAATATTTATTTGTGGTTTTAAGTATATTCGGAGATGTCGATTTTGTTGTCAATTATTGAATTTTTTACTGGGTCAAGCGAAGGCGGCGATATATGACACTAGAAAAATAAGAATAGAACGGAATTCAAGTGTTAATTTGCAGAGTGTGTTTTTTAACCTAGTAAAATCCAGAATTTTAATTGACTTTCGGTTTTATAAGGCTATGGGGGATCTTATGTCTTTTGAATTAATTTGGTGTTATAAGGGGGCTCTGTGTGAAATAATTAATGAGAGTTTACAGTTTGCACATATTTTGGAATGAGTTTTTTTATTTTTTTATTTAGTTAAATTTTTTTATGGCTATTTATTTGGATATTTGATATATTGAATGTGTATGGTTTTTGTACTCTTTTAGGTAGGAACTGAATATATTAGGTTGTTTGTAATAAAAGGTGTGTTAAAATTCAAAATTCTCCCTCTCTCTCTCTCTCTCTCTCTCTCTCTCTCTCTCTCTATCTGTGTGTGTGTGTGTGTGTGTGTGTGTGTGTGTGTGTGTGTGTGTGTGTGTGTGTGTGTGTGTGTGTGTGTGTGTGTGTGTGTGTGTGTGTGTACTTGTACGACTATCTTTGTGAGGACCAGTTTGAGTTGCAGACCATTGGAGTGAGGACAAAGAGAGTAAAGTGAGGACATTTTGGCCGGTCCTCACTTTCTGAGACCCCTTTAAAGGCCTGTTTGAGGGTCAAGATTTGGTTTTAGGGATACGGTTATAATTAGGTTAAGGGTAGGTTTAGGGTAAGGGTTCGGGTTAAGCACTTAGTTGTGATGAGTAAGGTTAGGGTAAGCAGCTAGAGATTGCATTGTGTCAATGAATGTCCTCATAAAGATAGATTTGTACATTTGTGTGTGTGTGTGTGTGTGTGTGTGTGTGTGTGTGTGTGTGTGTGTGTGTGTGTGTGTGTGTGTGTGTGTGTGTGTGTGTGTGTGTGTGTGTGTGTGTGTGTGTGTGTGTGTGTGTGTGTGTGTGCATTTGAGCGAGAGTTTTTTTATTTTGAGTTTAGAGATTTTATTTTGCATATTCAAAAAATTTCTTACCAGTTCATTTCTCTCTCTCTCTCTCTCTCTCTCTCTCAAATGCATGACAAATGCACCTCACAGTACCTCTGGGCTCCTCAAGGTGCAAGAGCGATCCGTGCAGCAAGGAGATGACAGCATCGTCCACCCTTCCTTCACATTTGCAGTAAATCCAGGGTCTTATTATCCCTGTTGCATGTAACATACTGTGTAATTGTGGAAAGAGTTGAGGACAATGAGACATGATTAAAAATCACCTGAAATGAGAAGGGAATTGGGGTGCGATGTTTGCAGCTGTGACACTGTAGTGTCATAAGCTCATAAGCCGCTGAAGCATCATGCGAAAATACTGGGATGTTATACATTTAAACATTTTTATTTTGTAACCTAATACTACAAATAAAATGCATATTTTAATGTGGGGTAGGCTACTATCCACGTTGTTTTTAATGTAATAGACCTTATTCAGAGCAGCGCCATGCCAGGTATGAATTATGAAAGCGAGGTTGTGAGGCAAAGACTTACCGTGTATTCAGTGGCATCCGCTGTGTATATAGGCTATATAAATAAATTATATATATATATATATATATATATATATATATATATATGTGTGTGTGTGTGTGTGTGCATAAAGCTCATAGATTCGTCAGCAGAACAGTAAAAAAAAAACTTAACATCTATCTATCTATCTATCTATCTATCTATCTATCTATATCTATCTATCTATCTATCTATCTATCTATCTATCTATCTATCTATCTATCTATCTATCTATCTATCTATCTATCTATCTATCTATCTATCTATCTATCTGTCTGTCTGTGTGTGAACAACCACTTCACATATTCAGTTAAGATTTGAAAATATAGCATTTAAAAAGTTGAAGATGTTATTTTCTGATAAATTGCATGACAGCAACTTACCATTTGTTTAGCTTGTCTTGTCTCAATGCAAAAAAAAAAAAATTATTGAAAAAGATTTGATTGAAAGAGGAACAAAAACTGGAAATAAAAATAAAAATGGAAATAAATAGCCACTGTATGTGCTTAAACAATGCAAACTAGGATCAACCACAGTTTATGTATCTTCTATGCATCACAAAAGTATGTTCTTGTAAATGGCTCCCCCTGGTGAAAACACTGTCCTGACTTAGCTTTAGGGGTCTGGGGCCGTATTTCAGAAACTTCCCAACCGTCCGACGCTAATATGATCTCAACTAAAATTGCCATGGTTACTAAAGTAAAGAAATTCCTAAACTCTCATCATACATATGATCTCATTAAGATCGTGAAAACATGAATTCAGACCCAACAGTCTGTGTCATTTCATCATCAATGTTTAATATCTGTCAACAGTGATTAGTAAAAAAGAAGCAATCAGCCAAACTTGGTGTGAAGATTGGTGTGTTTACAGTACATTTATATTATTTTACATTAGAGCACATAAATCAAACATAGCAAAAAAAAAAAAAACAGAACTGGCGGCTGAAAATAAACTTGCAATTCCAAACCTTT